>NC_062296.1:32966704-33590421 GCF_902655055.1 Lutra lutra | reverse complement strand
TTTTATTCTAGGAGTTTCAGAGTTTAGGGTCTTGTGTTTAGGTCTTTAATTCATTTTGAATTAATTTTTGTGTATAGTGTAAGATAAGGGTCCAACTTCATTCTTTTGTATGTGGATATCCAATTTTCCTAATACAGCTTGTTGAAGAGTCTATCCTTTCCCCATGGAGTAGTCTTGGCACCCTTCTCAAAGATAATTTCACCATACACGTGATGGTTTATTTCTAGGCTCTTTATTCTACTCCATTTGTATATATGCCTGTCTTTATGCCAGTAACACACCACTTTGATAGCTGTAACTTTGTAATATGTTCTGAAATCAGGAAGTGTGAGGCCTCCAACTTTGTTCTTCTTTTTCAAAATTGCTTTGGCTATGTGGGACCCCCTGAAATCCCATATGAATTTAAGATAATTTTTAGTGCAAAAATAGAAAATTGGAACATCAAACTTAACAATTGTTGTACATCAAAGGACACATCAGTGGTCTGAAAAGGCAACCTATAGAATGGGAGAAAATATTTGCAAGTCATATATCTAAGAAAAGATATCCATAATATATAATGAATCCTTTTTCTGAAAATAAATGCTGTTAGGATTTTGAAAGATATTTCATCAAATCTGTAGGTTGCTTTGAATAGTATGGAAATCTCAATGATATTGTTTTCTAATCCATGAACACACATATCTTCTCAGTTATTTTTGCCATTTTATTTTTTTTTTATTTTATAAACATATATTTTTATCCCCAGGGGTACAGGTCTGTGAATCGCCAGGTTTACACACTTCACAGCACTCACCATAGCACATACCCTCTCCAATATCCATAACCCCACCCCCCCTCTCCCAACCCCCCTCCCCCCATCAACCCTCAGTTTGTTTTGTGAGACTAAGAGTCACTTATGGTTTGTCTCCCTCCCAATCCCATCTTGTTTCATTTACTCTTCTCCTACCCCCTCAACCCCCCATGTTGCATCTCCTCTCCCTCATATCAGGGAGATCATATGATAGTTGTCTTTCTCCGATTGACTTATTTCGCTAAGCATGATACCCTCTAGTTCCATCCACGTCGTCACAAATGGCAAGATTTCATTTCTTTTGATGGCTGCATAGTATTCCATTGTGTATATATACCACATCTTCTTTATCCATTCGTCTGTTGATCAACCACTATTTTTGCCATTTTAAATTTCTTTTACCAATGTTTTGTTGTTTTCGTATATAGGTTTTTCTTTTTTATTTTTTAAAAGATTCTATTTATTTATTTGAGAGAGATGAGAGAGAGAGCATGAAAGGGGAGAGGGTCAGAGGAAGAAGCAGACTCCCCGCTGAGCAGGGAGCCCGATGCAGGACCCAATCCTGGGACTCCAGGATCATGACCTGAGCTGAAGGCAGTTGCCCAACCAACTGAGCCATCCAGGCCCCCAGTATATAGGTCTTTCATCTCTACAGTTAAGTTTATTAAGTATTTTATTCATTTTGATGCTAATGCAAATGAAATTTTTTTAAAATTTCCTTTTCAGATTTTTTGTTAGCATATATAAATGCAATATATATTTTTGCTTCTTGATTTTGTATCCTGAAACTTTGCTGGATTTATTAGTTTTGACAGTTTGTATGGAATCTTTTGGGTTTACTATGTATATGATCATTTCATCTGCAAACAGGAATAATTTTACTTTTCTTCTAATTTAGATGTCTTTATTTTTTATTGCTTAATTGCTGTGGCTAGGATTTTCAGTACTATGTCAGATAGAAGTAGTGAGAATGGACATCTTTACCTTGTTCCTGATCTTAGAGTAAAAGCTTTCAATTTTTCACCATTGAATATAACATTAGGAATAAGCTTTTTGAATATGAATTTTATTATGTTGGGGTAGTTTACTTCTATTCCTAGGTTGTTGAGGGTTTTTATTATAAAGGGGAGTTGATTTTTGTTGAATGGTTTTCCTGCAACCTTTGAAATAACATGTGAGTTTTGTCCCTTATAATGCTAATGTGTTATACTACATTCTATATACTACATATACTACATACTATATACTACATTCTACTATATACTACTATACTACTATATATACTACTATATATAGTATATATAGTATATATACTACTATACTACTATATATACTACTATACTACTATAATATACTACTATATTCTACTATATACTACATTCATTTGTCTATGTTGAACCATCCTTATATTCTAGGAATATATTTCACTTGACTATGGTGTATAATCCTTTTAACATGCTGTTGAATTCAGTTTGCTGTTATTTTGTTGAGAATTCCTGCATCAATATTCATCATTTTGTATCAGTGTAACCTAGCCTCACAGAATGAGCTTAGAAATGTTCCTTTCTCTTCAATTTTTTTGGAAGAGTTTCAGGAAGATTGATGTTAGTTGTTTTTTTTAAGATTTTATTTATTTATTTGAGAGAGAGAAAGAGAGCATGAGTGAGGGAGAGACAGAGGGAGAGGAACAAGCAGACTCCCTGCTGAGTGGGAGCCTGGTCTGGGACTCAATCCCAGGCCCCTGGAATCAGGACCTGAGCTGAAGGCATATGCTTAACCCAGGTGCCTGGATGTTGTTATTCAAATCTTTGGTAGAATTCTGCCTTGAAGTTATCTGGTCCTAGCTTTAATTTGATAGGAAATTTTTCATTACTGATTCCACATCCTGACTTGTTATTGGCATGTTAAAATTTTCTACTTCTTCTTGATTCAGTCTTGATAGATTGTATGTTTCTAGGAATTTATTCATTTCTTCTAGGTTTGCTAATTTTTTGGTACATAGTATTTCACATTATTCTCTTACAAGCCTTATTATTTCTTTGGCATCACTTATAGTTTTCCATTTTTCATTTCTGATTTTAGTTTTTGAATCTTCTCTCTTTCTTTCTTAGTTAATCTAGACAAGGGTTTGCCAATGTTCTTGATATTTTCAAAAACAATGCCTTCATTTTGTTCATCTTTTTCCCAATATTATTCTATTTTCTGTTTCATTTACCTCTGTTCTAATCTTTATTATTTTCTTCTTCTATTAGCTTTGGGTTTCATTTGTTTTTCTTTCCCTAATTTCTTGTTGTGTAAAATTGTTTGGTTGATTTGAGATCTTTTTTCTTTTTTCTTTTCCTTTTTCTTTTTCTTTTTTTTTTTTCACACACAGATCTCTAAAATTCCCTGCTTTCATTGCATCACATAAGCTTTAGTGTGTTGTGTTTCCATTTCATTTATCTCAAGGTGTTTCCTAATTTTCCTGTGACTTATTCTTTGATCCATTGGTTGTTTAAAAATGTGTTGTTTAATTTCCACATATTTGCAGCTTTTCTAGTTTTCCTTTTGCTATTGATTTCTAGTTTCATTCTATTGTTATCAGAAAAGATACTTTGTATGATTTCAAGCTTCTTGGTTGTTAAGATATGGTCTGTCTTGGAGAATGCTTCATGTATAGTTAAGAAGAATATGTATTCTGGTATTGTTGGGTGAAGTATTCTATATATATCTATTAGACCCAAATGTTTTGTGATGTTGTTCAAGTCATCTATTTCCTTATTCAACTTTTGTCTGATTTTTCTATAAATTTTTGAAAGTGGGGTATTGAAATCTCCTACTATTATTGTGTTGCTGCCCTTTTCTACCCTGAGTCCTGTCAAAGTTTGCCTCATTTATTTAGGAGCTCTGAGGTTTGGTGCATAAATATTTATAACCACTATATCTTCTTGGTGAACTGACCCTTTTTTCACCATACGATGCCCTTCTTTGTCTCTTGTAACAGTTTCTGACTTAGAGTTTATCTTTTCAGATATTGGTATAGCCACCCCTCCTCTTTTTTATTTACTGTTTGCATCACAGTCCTTACTTTTAGTTCTCAATATTATATGGCCTCTTTTCAAGATGTTTGATGCTTCCCTCCTCTGGAGTGAGAAAGGGTGCCTCGAGTTCCTTCTAGAAGTTAGGTGTATGCTACTAGGATATTTTATTATATTTCCTATAAATCAGGTGGACTAATGAGCAAGTTCTTTGGTCATTGAGGGATATAGCTGGCCCCCTCAGAGAAGAAGGTCTGTATAATATCTGACACTCTTGTCTAAACATTCATGAGGCCACTTCTTTAAAATCTTCCATTGCTCTTATGTAACCACCTCTGACCAAAGAGTTGATGATTCAACAAGTCGAATCCTTTTCTAAGGGTCTCTGATATGGCCTCCCACTGAAATGGAATGGAGCTTGAACTCTAACCTTTTAAACCTCCTTCATCTTGTCTTTTGCCAAGAGTGTTCTGTGACCTTAAAATCCAGACTTGGCTGTGGTCAAGGCTGATGGAGGCCTTTGAAGTCTTTTCTGTGAAGTCAGAAAAGAGAAAGAATAAAATGAGGATTCATGCTAGATCTGTAATCAACTTCCATGCAAGTCAGGTCCTCTAAACTAACGTAAAAGTCTGTTTTCAAAGTGAACCTTGTCCTTATCTGTATGCTTGGGTTCCAAAACTACTCTTGGACCTTTCTACTGAGTGGGACCTTTCAAAGCAATCTCTGAAAGCAACGCCTGCAGGGAAGACCACTCTCTAGCCACTGCAGCTATGACTTTACCAATGGCACACATTCCCATTTTCATCTTCCCATACCATAGCCAGCTTCAATTCTCACTGACTTCCAACCTTTGCAGAACCACATCTTCCTGTAAATGCAAATATTCAGGTTGTCCATAGCTGGCTTTGTGCCTGTGGCTCTTTGATAGAAATAAGGCTAATAATAGAGTTTTGTGTGAAAATGGAGAGCTGAATCACATCAAATAATCATGAGGCATTCTGCTGATTAATGGGTTGATTGTCCTGAAGGTCATATGGTCTGAGCTTGGCTAGAAATCATTAAAATGTGGGTTGTTACTCAAAGCAACAGCTGCCTCTTCTGAGCTTCCATTTTGGCCCAGAATAAGAAGTGACAATCAAATTTTTGACTTAAAAATGGACTGTACCTTTAACTGAGGTTGCATCAGTTTGTTTTCTTCTTTCCCAAAAGGGCAGCTAATCCTTGATGCATATAACCTGATTTTCGCCTTTGTGGGATTCCCAAATGTCCCATCTCTAGGTGCCTTTTCTTCTCCAATTTCTATAAAAATTGGCTTTAAAATTGGTTTATTGAACCACTTGTGTCTAAGCCCTTGGTTTCTCCCCTAGTTTTTCTTACTATCATTTATTTTGTTTTCTTCCTTTGGGCAAAGGTAGGAAAAATGCTTTCTAGTGTTTCCCCTACAGAATAAAGGAAGCCCTTAATAAAAACATTCTATCACTGAAAATAAACTATTGGTACCCCTACCACAAGGGACAAACAAACAAAAGACATCATCAGGAAATGAAAACATCTTGGTAGGTTTCAGTGCGGCAGCTTCCACTTTAGTGAACTTTTACTGGTGTGCATTGTTTTTTTTTCCTCTCTCTCTCTCAATTACTTTATTTTCCTTATTTACCGAGAGGAAGCTATTATAATATTTTAATAGAAGATGAGCACTTTGGCTTTGCTAAAGCAATCATTCAGGACAGATCAGAAAGGTTAAGAGATTTCCTCACCAATGATTGCCCATTCTGGGCCTGCTGCTCACCCTGTCCTTGGGTCTAGCAAATAGACCCTATAATAGGAGTATGCCTTACCAGAAGGCCTTCTGTGTCTCGAATTTTTACCCCCTACCCCCACCCCCACATACACACAAGAATCCTGAGAGACTCCTCAGGCCTCACCATGTAAGACACTCAAGCCATAAAGTTTTCTTTTACAGATCTGGCATCACACAAATGACTGGAGGCCTTCATGTGTGTTCCCTAGAATCAATGCTTTTTGTTGCTTTTTGTTTGGTTGGTTGGTTTTGAAAATGTTTATGTTCTTCTTTTATTCAAAAAAAAATCTCCCTTGTTTCATCAGCCATAATTAACTCCTGTGGATCCTAAAAACTTAAAGACATTCTCACCAGTGTCTATCTATTCTTCAATCTTTAAGTAAGAGCACACTCCACCCCAGGCCAGGCCAAGACACTCTCCTTGGGGCAGACTTGGTACCTTTGGGCTTTGTAATTTAAAGCATGAACAACTGGGAGAGTTCAATGTGGTAGACCTCCCTTTTCTCATTTTTTTCCCTTTTTGGCAAAAGAGTGGATTTCTTATCTTTAAAAAAGAGAATAGTACCATGTAGTTAACCAGAGCAAATGTGCAGAATGCATTAGAATGAATGATTTCCTCATGAAGGCCTAGAGACTGCCTCATGGACAACAGTATATTCTGGAACCCTAAGTGTTTTAATCTGAGCATTCTTCTCCCTCTTGAACCCTACCTTCATGTGTAGTTGGTAGACCATCAAAACTAGGAGTTTGCCATTCCAGGAGGTTCTCCACATTTTGGCTTTTTTAAATTATTATTATTGACTAGATGCCTGACCTTTGACAGCCCTCTTGCCTTGCCCAGCCATAAAAATCAGTATTCTCAGTCCATTATCCAGTTAAGCCTTAAAATCTTATTCTCAATGTCTTGACACCACACAAAGAAATGGTGGTCTTCAGGTGTTATCCCACAAAGGGATACTACTAATAGTTACTATATTTTTTGAGATATATAGTTCTTTTAACTTCTGTTTCAACAGCAGGACCTCAGTCATGTGGTTGGTCAAGGTGAAACCCTATTTGTCCTAAAAGTTTCTCTTTTGTCAATGTCTATCTGTTCTGTTACCTTTAAATAATAGCGCATTACTACCCCTATATCCAGCCTTCTGAGTGTTTCTGGATACTAATTCCATCTGGGCACACATGTGGATGGACATGCAAGCCCTTGGTAGTTAGTATACAAGGAGCTTTGAGGAACCATGGCCACAGCTTATCAGTTGAAATGCTGAGAAGAGGCGTACCTGAGGACCAGGCTTCAGTAAGAGTGCTTTGGAAGACCAAGGTCAGTTTAATGTATTAGAGAGGAGGTGGTTGTGAACTTCAGTGGCAATTTGTACTGGCTCTCCTCCACCAGCCCAAGATCTCAAAGGAAGTCTCTAGCCTCTATCGGAAGATGGGAAATCAGGTCCCTCTCCTTGAGCACAGGCTGAGAGGAACCTGAGAGGGAGGCCTGGAGTTTGCTAGGGCAACACTGATTGGTGAAGAAATCCCTACCTCTTTGGCAGGGAAGTGACTAGGTTCCAAGTTGCTGGAAGAATGTGACATGAGTATGGTCAGTCAGAACTGATTTGGAAGCACTCCACCCCCACTCTTCACTATTGACTTCCTTTTCCCCTCTGATGGAAGGAAGCAGATACATAGTAATCTTCTTGATTTTACTCATACAAATCAGGCCTAACTGATCTGCCACTGTCTAATGTGGAATTTTGAGGAGGAATGATAGCTGAAAAATACAGAAGAAAATAATCATCGAGGAAGGGAGCCCAGGAGGCAATGAGAAAGGAAAGAAAGTCATACATTATGCTAGGAGATGCCATGTGCTCCCCATCTGCCTGGTGTGTGAAACTTTGTGATGTTGACTGACACCCTGTTCCAAGGCCTTCTAAATCACGTGAGCCATAAATGCATGCCCTGGAACCTCACCGCACCCATGGTTGGTGCACTTCATGTGTTATCCTTCTCAATGACATCTACTATTTTGCACAGTCTTAAAAAAAAACTTTTAGAGTATATTTTTAGATGTTTTCTTCTTTCTGTCTTTTGTATTTATTTTATGTTTACTTCTGTTTTTGTTTATTTTCTTCTTTGCAATATAAGTGCATGCCCTTTAAGTGCTGTAGTTGTTCAGTGTGGTTCACTGTGTAAGCTGACCTTATTCTGGCCAGCCTTCTCCCTTTTGGGTTTGTCTATTGCCAGCACCTTACCCTGAGCTTTACCCTTTTTGAACAAAACTAAAAATCAATTTAGCCTCCAGAAATTATAACAGTCAATGAAAGAATCAATGACTGATAAGGCTGGATGTGGTAGTCTCCTGTTTTTCTTGACTTTCATTTTAGTCTTATTTTGTTGGTGAGAAGGAATAATTTGTATCTTTTAATGGAGGATAACTCCTGGTAGTTAGCTAGAGAAAAACATGGGTACCTATTCTGCCCTTTCTTAAATCAGAGCTCACTGTTCCCTTGACCTTGGGTCTAGTCAATGGACCCCTTAAGCAGGGAGCTTGCCTTCCCAAAAAGCCCTTTGCATTAGTCATGGCGAGTCACTAGAAACCAGTTTCTTGACTGACCTTTCTTACGTTCTCACCAACTGCCATAGGAATCCGTATCCCTGATGAACCCACAAGGCTTTCTTCCTTGAGTTACTTAAACAAAAACGTCTTCTGTTAAATATCCTGGCACCAAAGGAAAGAGTGGTGGTTCTCAAGTATTATCCATTAAAGGAATACTTCATGGTTGTCTTCACTTTTGGAAATTTGTGTTTGTTTTTTCTTATCTAGACAAAAACCCCTAAGTCTTGTAGTCAGCCAAGGTAAAAAATGAGTGGTCATCACATCAGCTTGGAGACTCCCTGTCCAATGTCTTGAAGTTCCATAATTAATTAACAATGATTGGTTGTACTCAGTGTCCCCAGAGTAAACCTTTAGCCAATGGGCTTCTCTCACTCTTCCTTCCTATTTCTCTTGCTGTCTTCTTGGATCCTACTTGCAGCTTTATGTCAAAAGAAGCACGCATACATGTGTATGTGCACACACACATACACAGACACACACACACAATGTGTTCTCAAGAAATTTGTAAGTCATTCACAAGCACTATATAAGGACTGATTTGAGAGCCCTTTAGGGTGTTTTCTCCATGTGAAATGTATAGTTGTTGGGGGAGGTTATTGGCTTTTTTTCATTGTAAATTCATTTTATTCTTTGTTGCTTTTTTAGAAATGTTCTTACTGGTAACTCCATTCTCTATAATCCTTAGACCACAGCATATGCTGTCATCTTCAGTCTAGCAAAACTGACCTTCCTCTATCTCAAGACCTTCTTACTCTTTCTCTTCTCAATACCAGGCTTTTATATCAAGCTTTTCCCAAAAACAATATTTTAATAACTGTGCATTTCAGCCTTTCGGTCCAGCTGACTGACCTTCCTCTGGACAGACTCCTCAGTTTTTGGAGGAAGACTAAGGGGGCAAAATCCCAGAGCCTCAAGAGGAGGCCCTCTGGGTGCCATTTAACCAAGAAAACCCACACCAGGACTATCTATAGGTGCCACACACATGCTAATGTTCAAAGCCCAGCCCTCGGCTGCCTCTGAACTGAAACAGAACCTGGAGCTTCTCTGGGCCTTTAAGAGATGCACTGCTGCTTTCGCTTGTATTCCTCAAATGTGTAGTAGCTCCTCATTAAGGACGAGCAGATCAGACCCTCCCTGTGACCAGATCTGAGATGAAAGCCTACACAGGAGGGAGGTATCCTTCAGAAGGCAGCAGGACTTGTGTACTGGTCTTAAAGAAGCCCCATATTGTTTGGAGAGTCACATCAAACATGAGAGGCTGCTGGCCACCAAGACATGCATGCCCAAGAGTGTGGCAGAGCCTGATACAGAGATAGATGTGTCAAGAGGACCAGTTCTCACAGGAAAGGCAGCCAACGGCAGTGTTGCTGAGATGTGTCTCTCAGGGACCTGGAGCCCCACTTCTTTGACTAAGAAGGCCCACCTTTCTCACGGACCCAGCAGAGATAGGTGGGAGAATTAGAAGGGAATTGATCCCTAACAGGGGTAGAAAAGGATGAACCTTGGGGCACGTGGGTGACTCAGATGCTTAAGCGTCTGCCTTCTGCTCAGGTCATGATCCCAGGGTCCTGGGATCAAGTCACTCATTGGGCTCCTGACTCAGCAGGGAGTCTGCTTCTCCCTCTCACTCTCCCTCTGCCTCTCCCCCTGCTCATGCTCTCTCTATCCATTTCAAATGAATAAATAAAATCTTTATTTAAAAAAAAAATGATGGTCCTTGGGGGAAGAGGCACCTGGGCCATGAGAAGGGACAGAATAATCATACCTCATGTTAGGAGACCCCATATGCTCCATGTCTCTGTGCTAGATGTGAAGGTAAACACACAAATGCACTGGGGGGACAGGTTGTCTGGGACCAAGGTCTGCTCTTACAAGGCCAGCGACCTTCATTCCTCCATTTAAGACCTATTTCTCTTGCTCAAATCTCACTCTCTGGGGCTGGATCTGAATGAACTCAGCCTTCTTCTTAGGTTTATTTCAATGACAACAGTCTCCTTTTACTGGACAATTATACACTGGTCACCATTATACACTATCTGCCATGCACTAGATTCAGACTCTTTGTCCAGTTCCCAGGCAGAAAGCGTTTGGGCCACCAATTTTATACCAAGGGGAAGAACCAGTGAAATCAGTGTGCCCCCACAAGTGTTTCTTGGTGTGTCCAAGGTAGAAGGTGCAACCTTCACACCTTGGGCTTCCTAATTATAAATACCCTACTTCGAGAGAAAGAAAATAATTATGATCTTAGAGGACTAAATAAAATGTTCATCAAATGAAGGTATAAATGAAGAGGAAGCTTTTCTATGATTGCTTGCCTGTTTTTCCTTCCTTTTTTAGTGACAAGAAGGAATTTCTTTTTTTTTTTAAGATTTTATTTATTTATTCGACAGAGATCACAAGTAGGCAGAGAGGCAGGCAGAGAGAGAGAGAGGAGGAAGCAGGCCCCCCACCGAGCAGAGAGCCTGATGTGGGGCTCGATCCCAGGACTCCGGGATCACGACCTGAGCTGAAGGCAGAGGCTTTACCCCACTGAGCCACCAGGTGCTTTCTATCTTTAATGAATAATGTCTTGTAGTTAGTTAAAGCATGTGTCTTTATGAGTTGTCATTTTAAAGATTCCCTCCTACTGGCTAAATATTCTGTACCTTAATTTGTTTAATATGACTAATGGTGTGAACTTGGGCAAGTCACTGTCCCACCTAGTTTCCTCATCAGTGAAGATTCTAGATTGGAGAATTGACTTTTAAATTTTGCTGAGTATGACCTACATAAAAGGAATCGATTTTACAAGGAGACCACATTTTTTTTCTGTAGAGAACTAAACATTTATTACTGACTAGTACCTACCATTACTTGTGGGCAAGGGTCTCTGATAGTTTTTGTTCTATTTACCATTTTAAAAAATATTACTTGTTGTAACTCATGAAACCAACTTTACAGTCCTGTAAGGATGGTGACTGATATTTTACAGATTATGGAGCTGGAAAGTCTTAAAGATTTTTTTTTCTGTTCTAATATCTTAAATAAAAATCAGAGGTATGTATTCGGAACATGGCAAAACAAAATAACATTTATCCACAGTCTTAGTCTTACTGAGTCTTTCCCTTTGACCTTCCTCCACTTATCAGCTGTTATAAAATAAAATAAAAAGGGAATTTTCTGCATCTCCAAGGAACAAGGTCCCCTAGACACTGGTCTAGGCTTAATCCCCCAACCTGCACACACAACAGCAGGTAGCCCAAGGCACTTAGCATCTCTAAACCCCAGCACCCTCATCTGTAAAAGGTAGCGATAATGGCGACTTTACAAGTTGTGATGAGGATAAATGAGATCGTAGTATGAAGGTGTCCACAAGGGCCATGGCCTGTCCGTCCCTTGAGCTGAGCATGACCTGCAGGTGCGGTTTGTCATGCATCATGCACATCTTCCACTTTGCCATTGTCCTTACCATCCATATTTGACATGTGAAAATAACAAAGGATGCATACACAGAAGAAACTTGAAGGACATGCACTTTATTATGAATTAGAATTTTGGTTCTCACCTTCTCCTATAGGGACAAGGGTGTATGTTTGCCTGGGCTCCTTTCACCCAAGCACCCTACCACACAGCTTTGATCCCTTAAACTCCACTTATGAAGCAAGAGAAAACCCTAGATAACCTTGCTTCACTACTCTTAAATTAGATGATCCAAGATATTTGAAGAGAACTAAATAGAGGCATTTTAACCTTTTCAAACTTTTTTCCGTATACCACCATCTACTCTGTAGTTGGGTACTTTATCCTTAAGAATTCCATTATTTTGCCCTTAGTTCTTATTCATTAAGGGGACAGCTATAGAAAAATGTTTAGGCCCTGAGACACCCCCTCTTTTCTTCCAGGGGTTAGAGAATATAACTGGTATTTGTTCTAAATATCTTATTTTCTTTCTTGACATCTTAGGCCTCAATAAACAATCTGATGTTCAAAC
Organism: Lutra lutra; assembly: GCF_902655055.1. Lineage (NCBI taxonomy): Eukaryota > Metazoa > Chordata > Mammalia > Carnivora > Mustelidae > Lutra > Lutra lutra. The sequence goes on along the minus strand of NC_062296.1, from coordinate 33,578,235 downwards.
AGTGGTGTTGCTATTCCTAACAAGGAGAGAACAGTGGATTATCAAAATCCTGTGTATACTTTGAAGCTGCATTTACAGTCTTTGCTTTTGTTATATGTATCTTTCTAGAACCTGGAATATAAATGTCGCAAGAACAGGAATGTTTGTCCTTTGTTCACAGATGGATCTCAAGAGGTCTGGCCCATAGTACATGCTCAATAAATGTGTTGAAAGGATGACCTGGAAAATGAATAATTAATCCTAGATTCAACTCAATTGGACTTTACTGAATGCATATGTTTCTATGATTTTATTGCCTCTAGAAGCCACAAGAAATGATTTACCTCAAACCCAAAGTGTATGCTAGAAGACATCCTTTAATTCTATTTCCTTTTTTAAATTATACATAGTTATGTTGTCCAGACTTATAAGAGTACTATGTATAACATGTGCAAGAAACACACACATTGCCAGACATTTGCTACTTCAAACTTTAACTTTTCTGTAAAATGTAAGATTACAAAGTCTATCCTTTTGTCAACTCAACCTTTTGTTTGAAATTTAAAGTTCTAACACAATTAATCTCCCCAGACAAACCATGAAAGACTCTTAATCTCAGGAAACAAACTGAGGGTTGCTGGAATGGATGGACGTGGGAGGGGTGGGGTACCTGGGTGATGGACGTTGGGGAGCGTATGTGCTATGGTGAGCACTGTGAACTGAGTAAGACTTATGAGTCACAGAGCTGCACTGTTGTACTCCTGAAACAAATAATCCATTATATGTTAATTTAAAAAATTAACCTCCCCAAAGATAAGTCAACTTAATAATCAAAATGCACAACTAATTGACTAAGTATGTAAGTAAATAAATTACTAAAGCAAAGTGAATACCTTCTAAGAAATGTATAAGAATGGTCATCTTCTACAATTTTCTACTTAACCCATTGTCCCAGAAGGATGAGGGATAGTAACATGTTGAAGTCTATGGTAAGCTCATGAGCCTTTTAAACCACGTCTGATGTTGAGTTACTGCCATATCAAATCTCTCACAATTCCATTTCAGAAGCTGCAGCTAAACATTAGGAGATAGCAATGTCTGTGCTTATACCCACAAAGGAGAGCAAACACAATCATAACCAATGTGACCACAGCAATAGCCTAATTTAGGTACCTACTCTCCCACAGGAAACACTTCCCAAGCAAAGGTTATGTGCCCCATATCCAATACATATTTTATAATCTAGGCTACTGTTAGCAGCATAGAACATAGAAAATTTTCAGGTGTGACCTGGAATGAAATAGAAAATGGTCAGATAAGAACAAAGAACAAAGGAAAGGAACGCTCTTCTTACAGTGAAAAGGGAGGAGTTGGGAAGGGGCTCTTGTAAACAAAATGTCCGTTAGGGTAAACTGAAAGCTGGAAATATAGTGGCTTCTCATTGGCTGAGCTATACCTGTCTCTCATTGGCTGGGATTTTGCTGGAGGTGGGAGAAATTTTCCTTTCTCCTGGTCCCATAGTAAAGCAGTATCCAATTAGAATGTAAGTCTCTTCCTGTTGGTTCTGCTATTGACTGTGAGTGGTACCGCATTGGATCTCCTTCTGCCAACTCCCCATTCTACATTCTAGTGATGTTTCCTTTTATTGTCATACAACTCATTTAGACTTTATTTAATATATTGTGAAATCATAAGAAAAAAGGATAGTTGATCCAGCTGTTAGCCCAGTCAGAACCTCTGTAGTTAAATGATTCCTACTGAAATTATCTCAGGTTTATTCTTTACTAAGTTTGAACTTAGGACGACAACCCATCAGTTTCCATTGTCCAGAGTCCAGCATCTGGGAATCAGCACAGTCGAAAAATTCTACCGTCAGGGCCTTGGCCTTGCCCTGAGTAGTGTGACTATTATCACATGTGTGGCATCTAGAGGTGTGGGTTTCCCAGGTGAATGGTACCCAAAAGGCTCCCTTGAGACCCTGGGACTTTGTACCCTCTGTCTTTGCATGAAAAACTGAGGAGGCTGTCCAATGTGGAATCAGACAGCTGGGCCCAAGAACCACAGGACACTTTCATTAAAATGCTATATCACAAGTGGACATTGGTTAAGGAATCATGACTTCAGATGGTGCTAAGAAAAAGGAAAGTTTACACAAAGAAGAAAGAAAGAAAGAAAGAAAGAAAGAAAGAAAGAAAGAAAGAAAGAAAGAAAGAAAGAAAGAAAGAAAGAAAGAAAGATAGATGTTATGGTCACCATACACTGGAAAAAATACAACTCTGTGAACTCTCTGCTCTCTGAGTGGTATTTCAGACACTCCTGTCTTCTTCCAAAACTTCAAAAATATGCAGTATGCCACATAAACAAATGCCCCCCCAATCACTAGAGCTTACTCATAAAGTCTGTCCCATACATTTCATATCTTTTAATTCCCACATTTCCTATGAACTTTGTGCTTCAGAGCATCTGAACGTTTAACCGAGGATTGTCTCTATCGAGTAACTTGGCCTTCTAGTGAGCAAGGTAACTGGCTACTCTCCAAGCATTCTATTGCCTATGTTCTTCACAGTGCCAGTTTCCTGCCCCTTTTTACTTATCCTTATCAAGATATTAAGGTGTTTTTTATCCCTGGGCCACAGGAGCTTGCTTTCTCCCCTGAAATTCTATGCAAACATCTGACTTATTTACACTAACTGGTGACTACGTTCATAAGAGAAATTTAAGCACATAGCCTTGATTCGTCTTGTTAAACGATAACTAAAACACCCCTTTATTTTATTTTCCTCATTTATTTTGACATTTATTGATGAAGATTTGCAGACTTTTAAGTGGGACACTTTTGTCACAGTTTCAGTTAAAAATCCCAAAGCTGAAGATAGTAAGAATGAACTACCTTGCCACACATACACATCCTAAAAAAAAAGCATCAAGCAGCTGCTAGACACCCACTCTAAGGCTTTCTAGCATATTTAAACTGTTCCTGTGAACCTCACCCCACCCCCATTCCAGTTGAGCTATAGGGTACAAGTATGTTGAATTAAATTAATTCATAGGGACAGTGACTGGTGGGGAGATTAAGGGGTTTCCCACAGTCTGAATATTGCTTTAGGTAAGAGACAGTGGAAATGGAAAGAAAGAAGTATGCAGATAACAAAAACAAAGCCCTGTATCCTGGTTTTTGACAGTGTGGTTGTGTGAGGTCTCATGACTCCAGAAAGGAAATACTATGGGATGTGTGTCTAAGATAGGACAAAAAGAAACCTCATAAAATATATCAGTGTCCCAAATGTGGAAGAGAAGCCATAGCAAAATTGCTTTGTCCTGAGCAGGCATTGAACAGCAGCTCTGTGCTGGGTCGCATGAGTCATCAGACAGGGACAGTAGCAACAAGGCAATGAGGCAACTTGTGTGAATGAATAGACAAGAACAGGATGGCTCCAACTTTCCCTCTTCCCAATGCTTTGATATTGAAAAAGGTCTCACTTGAAGGAGTAGCCATTACTTAGCATGATTCTTTTATGGGGGTAGATTCTTAAAAAGACAACAGACTTTTTACTGAGGGTAATGGGGTGGGGAAGAATATAGTAGGGCATATTATTATTCTTATCAGGAGACTTGGTGGAGCTAAGAAGGATATTATTCTAGGATCTAAGGATTCTTCTGGGAAAGAATCGTATGGGAAGAACCAAGATGAACAAATTTGATTCAACAGAAATAGACGAGTGAAGACAGCGGGGAAGTAGACTTTAAGTATAGCATGGTAGATCAGAATGTATTTTAGGCCAGGCCGCAGACACTTAAGTCTGAATCCCTTAGCAAAGAGGATGCAGTAAACAGAGTAAATCTCCATAAGACACCAAAGCCAAAGAATCAGCAACATTGGTGCCAACAGCTTTGGAGGTAATAGAATGTACTATCCTTGAGGCAGTGTTAGTACTCTAAATGCAGGCATCTGCAGCATTGTCACAAGGAGGGATTCAGAATCAGTAATGTTGCCTTGGTCCAACAAAGAGTTTAGGCATTAGTGTTCCTGGTGAAGCCTCAGCATCCTAAAGTCATCTGTGGAGAGTAGCAGCAAGAGACATCATAATTGTAGAGAGGGACAGAAATTGGCTGAGATTCTTTAGAAGGAGATTATTGCAAGGGCTGTAAGCTGGGTAAATTAATCAAGAAGCTTATGTTCAGATTCTATTTGGCCAATCCCAGTGCATTCCAACCCAATTTCACTATCTTAGTCAAGGCTACTGACTGGACAATGGCAAGGAAGGAGGCTAAAAAAAAAGCATGGATTTTGTAGTAATAAGAAAAAAAGTAAAAAGAATAAAACTCCTATGAAATTCTCAAAGGTGACTACAGAATTCCTTCAGATTTATGGATGAGATCAGATGTGTGTTTAGTTTCTCCCTTCCTCCTTCTCCATTCAAGACAAGGCCATGTGGACACAAAAAATTTTTCTGGGCTAACATCAGTACTTGGTTCTTTGCATTGACCCTGCTTAACATTAGGGACCTAGGAGAAAGTGGTAAAGGAAACCAGCATCAATAGTGTCTGATGTGACAAGAGGAATAGTGGGAAGTTTAAAGTAGAGTACAGAGGATTTGACCAACATGGACATTTACCACTTGAATGAGATAAAGAGCAATAAAACTTTATACTTTTTTTAACAATACAATTTTGTCTAGTATTACCTTAAGCTTAGTGTAAATATAGAAAATACCTAAAACTGAAGGATTTCCATTTCAGAAAGGAAGTGTGCAAACATCAGCTTTTCTATGTGGGTGGTACCTTCAGCTCCACAGGCCTAAAATGTAGCAGAAATCATGTTACTGAGACCTCTGAAACCTGCCAATATGACCCGTAAAAAGTTTACAATTAAAGTGTCTTTACTCCCAGGAAGTTTTAATTGACATTATTACTGCATAACAGAAATCCACGTATAACTATTTTTATGGACTGGATGATGGCATACAGATAGGGAATACATTTTTTCAAACCAAAAATTGGGGCAAATGGTTTTTCAAAATTTTCTTCTCTGATTTGTTAATGTATTAAGAACATTCCTACAAGTGAATAAGCATTAAATCACATTTAGTCATACATTTACATCTTCTTTATTTAAAATTAAATAGTAGTATTTACCCTAAAGATACAAATGTAGTGATCTGAAGGGGCTTGTGCCGAATGTTTATAGCAGCAATGTCCACAATAGCCAAACTATGGAAAGAACCTAGATGCCATCAACAGATGAATGGATAAAGAATATGTGGTACATATATACAATGGAAAACTATGCAGCCATCAAAAGAAATGAAATCTTGCCATTTGCAATGACACGGATTGCACTACAAGGTATTATGCCGAGCGAAATAAGTCAATCAGAGAAAGACAATTATCATATGATCTCCCTAATATGAGGAATTTGAGAGGCAGAGAGGGGGTTTGGGGAGTACAGAAGGAAAAAATGAAACAAGATGGGATTGGGAAGGAGACAAACCATAAGAGACTCTTAATCTCACAAAACAAACTGAGAGTTGCTGGGGGGAGGGAGATAGGGAGAGGGTGGCTGGGTTATGGATATTGGGGAGGGTATGTGCTATGGTGAGTTCTGTGAAGTGTGTCAGCCTGATGATTCACAGACCTGTACCCCTGGGGCTAATAATACATTATATGTCAATAAAAATAATAAAAAAATAATAAAATTAAATAGTAAAAAATTGGAACTGTTCCAGAAATACCTGTGTGTATTTTTTACTTACTTGTGCAATTAATATGTTGCTAACTATTTCAGCTATATTCATCAAGCACCCTAGAATCCCTCAATTCCTCACTTTTCCCGGCTCTTTACCCTGACACCATACCCAAACATCTGTTTTGTCTCTGCTGAATTCTGCAATAGAAAGTTCGCTTCACTACAAATGTATGCCATTTAATCTCAGTTCAGCGTTAATTACTGATTGACAATTCCTTATTCATCCCTGTTGATGCCCCTCAAACAGCTGTTCAAAATGATTTCACTTTTCATAGGCTCTCAACCCTCAAAGAAGAAAATCAAAGGAAGAGAACAACAATTTTTAAAAAGTGTAATTCATGATGGGGTGCCGGAGTGGCTCAGTGGTTTAAGCCTCTGCCTTCAGCTCAGGTCATGATCTCAAGGTCCTGGGATCGAGCCCCACATCAGGCTCTCTGCTCAGCAGGGAGCCTGCTTCCTCCTCTCTCTCTGCCTGCCTCTCTGCCTGCTTCTGATTTTTGTCTGTCAAATGAATAAACAAAATCTTTAAAAAAAAAACAACTTGTAAAAAAGTGTAATTCATGAAAATGTCCCTTAAATAGGATTTAAAGCTACATATCAAAAAAGGAAATTGACCTAGCCAAAGCAACCAACACTGAGATATATTCTGGTAAACTTAGTAGACTTTAAAGAGAAAAAAATTAGTAAAAGGACCAAAATCACTCATAAACGAGAGGAAAGTAGACTGTCATCAGACTGTTACAACAAATCATTATGCCATCAGAAAATGGAATAACATATTTAAAATACTCAAGGAAAGAATATGTGAACCAAAAATTTTATACCCAGGCTAATTTTCACATAAAAAGCCACAAACAAATCTGTCAACATCTGAGAATTCAGGGACCATTGTTCCCACAAGTCCCTCCTTATTTTAGAGAATGAACTTCTAACTACTAAAACACCTGGAGAAATTTCATCAACCTAAAGACTGTTGGCATTGATCATTAATAGCAGAAAAAAATATTACTATACTATGAAGTCAAAGGAAAAAAAAAAAATCGGAACTAGCCTGTAGGACCAGCTACCCATCTATAGGAAATTCAGGACAGAGCAACATATTAAACTACAACAGAGGATAACATCGAGTAAAATCACGACTGTGGGAAACTCTAGAGTTCAAGGTACAGTTCTTCAACAAATAAATCACAAAGACAAGCAGGACAGTCTCCAGCTTAAAAGAAACTTATGGGAAAGGAGAAAGGATAACTAAACTAGTGCTTAGGAAGGAACATTTGAGTGATAAATTTATAAAGAAAATTAAAAATTCACTACCATAAAGGTCAGAACTGTGATTACTTTTGAGGAGAGAGAAAGCCTTGTGATTAGGATAAATGGATTGCAAAATTCTACCTTTTAGCCTACATTGTGGTTATAAAGCTATTTGCCTCATAAAAACTGATTACACTACATTCAAAAACAACTACATTCATTTTAAGGGGTTTCTTATTTCTGTTAGATTTTACAATAAAAAAGTATTTTTTAAGAAAACACTATATGTTCTTTTGTATAGGTTATTCTTCTATTTTATAGCAGTGAGGTATTAAGATCCAACCCAAAATATACATTATTTTATATAACAGGGCAAGTCTAGAATGGTCTAGTTGCTTAGGAAATAAAGAACAACTCAGGGCTTATTCAGATTCCTGCAGTGAAAAAGTAGTAGTAGTAGTAGGAGTAGTAGTAGTAGTAGAAGATGAAGAAGAAAAAGGAGGAGGAGGAGGAGGAGGGGGAGGGGAGGAAGGGTTGGGTGTGAAAAAGGAAGAGAGGGAGGGAAAGGGAGGGAGGGAGAGGGAAGTAGGGAGAAAGAAGGAGGGAGGGAGAGAAGATAAACATCATGAAATACATTCCTCTGCTTTTGTCCATGAGAAGTATCATCACTTCCATTATTTCTATTATAAGTGGTGTTTCCTCGTGCTTTCAACAAAGTAAAAGAGAATTGTTTAAGAGAACAGTTATGCACAAAGACTTAATCAAATGTTGGCAACTGATGCCATTGCCTACAGAAGATCAAGGCCAACAAAAGCCATAGAAAACCAATATTCTGCTAAAGTTGAGATTTCCCACTTCACAGTTCTAATTATACTGCCTGTTAACACCAGTGCTTATGGAAGATCAAAGCCAACAAATTCAACAACTTTTTCTGGACATTTTGTAATACCTTACTAAACTTTAAGTTTGCACTGTAAAGGTTGTACTTTAAAGTTCAATCCATCCATATGAATAATCAAAGGAGAATTTACCTGGAAGCAAGGTTTGGGCTAGCCACAGCTATGCTCTAGATGAAATCACTTAAAATATTGAAACTGTCACCTCACAGGATGAGTGATACCAAAATTTCCTTGAAGTTCTATATTTCTACGTGTTTAACAAATTGGTTTTGAGTAGTGTTATCTTTCTATGGAGTTAGAAAATAATGCTTAAAAGCTCTTTCCAATGAGTTAACTCTAGTTGAAAAATGCTTCAAGAAAAATTAGGTTAGGATATATTAACAATTTAAGGAATATTTTAAATAAAAGTTTTAGCTAAATATACAATCACTGGTATTCTGAGGAACTGCTATTCCTGAGACTTTTTTCCTAGCATAATTTTGGAAATACAAAGAGATATTTTTCTCTAAGGAGCTGGAAAACCATTGCCTGGCTATATAATGCAATACTCAATGAAGAAGTATGTGGAAATAAATAAGAAGAAGTATATTAAAGCAAGATTCTGCTTCAGATAAATCTCAGAGCCAAATTTTTACCCTGATCTTAACCTCTGGAAATGATAAAATATGGTTAGCATTGTCATTTCTAGAAAAATATTGAACGTGAAAAACACTTCTTGATAGGAAAAGTAATCTTTGGATTGAAAATGCTTGTTCACCATTAATTGAGATTATTAGTGCTCCAAACCTTTCCTCCTACCACCACGAGAAAAGCCTAGAAAGTGGCATGACCAAACACTTTCTAGTGCTGTCCTTTAGCACATTGCAACTGCCATGTCTTAGGACCATGCTGCTCAGAACAATGAGACACAACTCCTAATCCCCTTCAAATACTCACTAAAATCATTATAATAAAACTCAATTTGCCTTTTGATATCTTACCCATGTAGAGAAAGGCTTCAGTTTTCTATTTCAATTCTGATCCTTTTGCAGCTGCTCTTAACTGTGAGTGGGGGTGGAGGGTTCAACAACTTACTGACACTCCTCAAAAGTCTAGCAGTCCAGTCTCCAAGATCTCTGCTTCTATACTGCTGACCTAGCAGATCATGGTTGACTGGCCACTATCTGGCACACATCTCTGTCCACTACAAGATTTGATCAATGATTCCTGACTACCTAGGATTCTCTGTCCTCTTCTCTTTGCCCATGTTCCTTTTCACTGTAAGATTTCTTTCTGGCTCTTCATTCACAATCAGGATTCCTTGGCAATATGGTTGCCCACTTTCCTTTCCACTAAGAAAGCAGATTTGCTTTCCATTGTAGTTGGAATTTCCTATCCATTGACAGATTTCTCATTGGCTGCCACGGTAGCTGGAGTTTCCTGCCCATGTTAGCTGTCCACTACCTTTTCTACCATGATCCAGGACAATGTTGCCACTATTCTAGAGTTCCCTGCCCACTCTGAGATAAGACTTCTACCACTTCTTTCTATCATAGCTTGCCTCTACCATGTTCTGGTGTTTTCTTCTTACCAGGAGACTCTTTCATGCTCCTACCTATTTTTCTTCAGCAAAATTGCACTTTGGGATAAAAACCAATGCCACTCACATCCACATAATCTTTTCAATAAACAAGTGGCATATAATCAACTTATCTAGCCATGTATTTGGTGATCACTTCTTTTGTCCCTCTCTTTCTTCAGGCAAGATTTACTTGTATGCATTAGGCAAAACTAACAACTAGTCCAGAAGCAAACATCACTGCAATTAATTTGAGATGCCACCTTTTCTCCCCTTTCTTAAAATCATCATTTACTTATATTGATCAGGCCCCACTTTGACTAATTTGCCCAGGATCCTAGATCACTGGAACCCTTTTTGCTATTAGCATTTGTTCCCCTCCTCTTTCATATAAGCATTTACTTAAAATGATTAGACAACACATAGAGTCTAGAAAAAAACAGCGCTTCATATAATTTGGGGATTGGCTTTCTTCTTTCTCCCTCTTCAGAGAAGGGGTTACTTATATGGATTAGACCCCATGACTAATTCATCCAGAATCCAATATCACTTGGATTGATTTTGGTGGTGACAGTTTTGACCCTCCTCCTTCAAATAAATATTTACTTCTGTGGACCAGACAACATGGTAGAGAAACAAACATTGCTGGATGTTATTTTGGCAATGACTTTTTTAACCCCTCCTCCTTCTGATAAGCATTTAAATGAATTCTCCAGACCCCACAACTATCCTAGCCAGCCTCAAATAGCAGTGGAATTTATTTCAGTGTTCACCTAGAGCCCAAGATTTCCCCCTTGGTTTTGTCAGCTTCTTTGCCCAGTCCCAACCTCAAGTCTTGCCCTTTTTCTAGTACCCTTCCTATTGTTTCCACTTTATTTGGCACTGTATGTCACTTTTCTTCCCCATAAGAGTAAAAGATATCTCCAACTTGGCACCTATAAATTATTCGTCTATCTGGTTTAAGGAGTGTCTAAGGCTGACACACTCAACTGGATATCCAGAGTCCATGTTTAAAGATATAAAGGAGGAAGGAGGGGCAGAAGGAGATCAAGATAATACAAAGAAGCTGGTCCCATAATGTGACTTACAATTAGAAAGAGCTAAAGAGTGCCAGCTTTGATAAAAGAAAGAAAATACACATAATAAAAGCAGTTGGTCCACTGTCTATTTAGAATCTTGAGACTCATGATCATATATGATGATCAGTCTCCCTAGCCAAAAACAACATCTGATAGGCTCTGCCTTTTATCATATAGCTCTTTCCAGAAAGTTCTTTCCTCATTCTTCCACCTTCAGAGAAACACCCAGGGGAGGGGGAGGTTAGTGCAGCAGTTCCTCAACCAAACATATCTGACCTCATAGCCCACAATTTGCTTCTTCCAGAATGTTGTGTCTTCGGATCTCTGCCCTTGCAGAAATTTTTTGGGAAGGAGTGCTACTCAGCTCTCTTTCAATCAATGGTGTTCTGAGCCCGCCCATGATATTTTCCTCTACCACTCACAAGCACTCCTGCTCAATCTTTTCCTTGCCCCATAGTCCAATTTGTCTGGCCTCTCCTTCAGAGCCCGGTGCCCAGACAAGGCTCCGAAGCGAATTCTCTCTCAGGGGCTGTAGCAATGGCAACAGAGGGCTGGTTTGGAGCAAGGGGTTTTATGGATACTGTCTGCCCTGCCTACAGCATGCACCCAGCCCACTCCTCAGAACACACATGTGGCTAGACATGCAGGTTCTGGGGAATGGGTCATGGACACAACTCCTCAGGAGGAGCTGCTGAACAGTCATGTCTGAAGCCTGAGCTCTAGTGACTTTCTTCAGCTTTTCCTCAGTTCCCTATCAGTCCAGCTTAAGAGCTCTGCCCACTCATCCAGACCATAAAATAGCTTCTTAAAAATACTACCCTAATGAAATTTATAAATAATGATGAATGGTTTTCGCAAAATAGTCCCATTCCCAGTGTGTACAGTGATGGTATTTTCATGAAGCAAAAAGTAGGGCACGTCTTGTGGCATAAGGACTTAGTGCCAGTCAGAGATTTTGGAATTGAGGCTACCTCGGGTCGATCCAGAGCGTTCATTTCCTGGGGAGTAGGTATAGACTAGTTTTTTTTTTTTTTTAAGGAATCTGAAGTCCACTTCACTAAAATGAACATAATTCTGTCAGCTGGAATTTATGAAGTGCTCATGTGGTCAATGCTGTGTGCTATCGTATCAGACCCTCTACCATTTCTTTCCTCAAGAGAATGACAGAAATTGTTCCAGCTCCAAAATATTAGAAGGGGCACAAGGTTCTCCTTAAATGTGAACATGTGTAATAGCAGGGTCTGCAGGGATTCTGATGGTTGATCAGTGTGAACACCAAGTAAACATGCTCAGAGTGATTATTTATTAGATGTAAGTTTGTTTATATACCACTGACAATCAGTATATATTGCAAATATTTCCAAATAATACCTTTTACGGGTACATTGATGGGTGACAAGAGCTATGAACCAGTCATCAGAACACCAGGCATTACCATTCATTAGGTTGTTACCTTAAGCCAGTATAAGTTGCATGAAGCAGGTTACCTAAAAATCTTTGCCAATGATGGATCAGAGTCTGGACATTTTCAGTTTTCAGGATCCAACAGAAAGGAGAATAGTAGCAATTTAGATCGATAAATTCTTGGCTCTATAGGCCCTCTTCAAGTCTAGGTGTACCTGCAGATTAGCAAAGGCATCTCAAAGAAGGAGTAACTCTTCTCTTTTTCCAGGTTAAGAAAGATGCTGTGGCCTACACTGCTATATTTGCTCAAATACAAATGACCACTTTACTCAATGGACTCCAGAACAAGGTACCAGACATTTCTCTCTTTCATCCAGAACCACATATCTATTGATAAATGTGTAACAACTAGCTTTCTAGGGGGAAAGGGGTCTTGATTTGTAGCATCTACATATTTCAGCGGTCCAGCTATGGCCTATATCAAGCCAGCAGGGTGATGTTACTGAATTATTAAATCAGTGAAGTAAGAGTTATACAGAATTAGTTCTGATAAAATGATGTGAGCTGGCTCCAGTTCTGTGACCAAAAATATAATCCATCCAGAAGAGAAGACCAAGTTAAGAGGATAAAGAACAGAGGCTTCCAGTGGTGAAAGGCTATCATTTAAAAAAATGGTGTTTATTCATTCTTTATGTCAATGGTGCACAAAACAAGTGGAACAGTCTATGCAGGAAGATGAGTAATTGATATGGACACAGAAGTTAGAGCCAGTTTGGTTCCAAATCCTGGTTCTGTCATTACAAATGTGGTCTGTTTATCTTATGAAACTTTATAATCCTCATCTAGAATAACTCAAACTAATAATGCAAGCAGGGTTCTAAGAACAATATATGGCACATTCAATAAAATATCAGCTCTTATCAATATCACCGTCATTACCATTTTCTGCACTGTTGGTATAACAACCAGACTGCTTTCCTTAAAAACGTATTACAGGGGCACCTGTGTGGCTCATTCAATTAATCTCTGACTTTTGATTTCTGCTCAGTTCATGTTCTCAGGGTCATGAGATTGAGCCCTACATTGGGCTCCATGCTGGGCATGGAGCCAGCTTAAGATTCTTTTAAGATTCCCCTCCCTCTCTAAAAGGTATTACAAAAAATACTTCATGTGAAAATAATTTGTATTCTACAAACACTATTCCAATTATTTCCATGATGATTTGCTGACCTCAGAGATGTAAGAAAGCTCAAGGTATTCCTAAAGGAAATGCATGAGTTCTCCAGAAAGCTCTAAAATTAAAAGAGTCTCATTATCTATGAGGGATCCTGTCATAGTCAGTCACAGGCAAAGTCCTTAGACATTGGTGATCATTGGATCATATAGAGGTGAAAATAGTTGCTGGAAGTTTAGGAAACTTAATGAAGAGTTAGCATCAGAATTAGGATTAGCATATTAGCATTTGACTCCATATTCTTGCCACCAAGGGCACATCAGTGTATTACCCTTTTGGAAAAGAACTTAAGAAAGAGAGTTGATTTGAGTCAGACACTGTGCTAGGTCCTGGAGTGAAGACCTATGGTAATCTGATTCCAGAGGTCAATTAGACTTCTAGATCCTGCTGTCTCCCAGCCAAAGAGGGATAATAAATTTTTAAAAATTGACTAACTCTTGAGATCAGAAATTAGTGGGAATTTTGATACAGTTATGTGTTTAATTCAGTACCAGGTTTGGAATTTACTCTCATGATATTTTCACACAGGGTGGAAAAACTGAAGGATTTGGTTTAATCTAAGTTGTACTTCCAACAGTTAACAAAACCAAAAGACAACTGACAGAATGGGAGAAGATATTTGAAAATGACATATCAGATAAAGGGCTAGTATCCAAAATCCATAAAGAACTTATCAAACTCAACAACCAAAGAACAAATAATCCAATCAAGAAATGGGCAGAGGACATGAACAGACATTTCTGCAAAGAAGACATCCAAATGGCCAACAGACACATGAAAAAGTGCTCAACGTCACTCACCATCAGAGAAATATAAATCAAAACCACAGTGAGATACCACCTGACACCAGTTAGAATAGCTAAAATTAACAAGTCAGGAAATGACAGGTATTGACGAGGATGTGAAGAAAGGGGAACTGTCCTACACTGTTGGTGGGAATGCAAGCTGGGGCAGCCACTCTGGAAAACAGTATGGAGGTTCCTCAAATTGTAGAAAATAGAGCTACCCTCTGACCCAGCATTAGTGCTACTGGGACTACTGGGGATTTACCCTAAAGATACAAATGTAGTGATCCAAAAGGGCATGTGCACCCCAATGTTTATAGCAGCAATGTCCACAATAGCCAAACTATGGAAAGAACCTAGATGCCATCAACAGATGAATGGATAGAAAAGATATGGTATATATATATATATATACACACACACATACATACACAATGGAATACTATGCAGACATCAAAAGAAATGAAATCTCGCCATTTACGATTATGTGGATGGAACTAGAGGGTATTATGCTTAGCGAAATAAGTCAATCGGAGAAAGACAACTATCATATGATCTCCCTGATATGAGGAAGTCGAGAAGCAACATGGGTTTGGGGGGTAGGAAAAGAATAAATGAAACAAGATGGGATTGGGAGGGAGACAAACCATCAGAGACTCTTAATCTCACAAAACAAACTGAGGGTTGATGGGGGGAGGGGGTTTGGGAGAGGGGGGGTGGGGTTATGGACGTTGGGGAGGTTATGTGCTATGGTGAGTGCTGTGAAGTGTGTAAACCTCACGATTCACAGACCTGTACCCCTGGGGCTAATAATACATTATATGTTAATTTTTAAAAGTTGTACTTCCAGTTATAGTAGAATTCTGGGGTCACTTTTTGCCTGTTCTTTTCAAGGGAAAAAAAAACTGGTCTACTGAGATCCAAAGTGTGATCTTGTCCAAAAGTGCCATCAATTCCCTGAGCCTCAATGTCATCGGCTTGTTTGATTAGATAATTGTTTTCAGTCTGGAAAACATTTATTGAGTGCCTATTATGTGGCAAATGTTGTGCTAGACTCTGGGGATACGAAGAAGAAGCAGACAAGCCCCTATCCCTATTGACTTTAAGAGTCTAATGGAGGAAACAGATGAAGTATGCTACAAGTGTAATTATACTACAATTTGTGTAATAATAACAATAATATGTACACAGTGCCATGGAAGAGAAAATGACTCCTGGTAATAAGGAAGGCTTCAAACAGCAGATGATATTTAGGCTAGGTCCTAAAGGATGAAGAGGAGTTTAATAGGTGAAGAACTTAAGGTAGAGCACTCTAAGCAGGAGAAACAGCCCTCACAAAGCTAGAGAAGAAACAAAGGATCTGGCCGGTTTTAGTAACATCAAGAAATTTGGAATGACCTCAAGTGAGTGTCTAATAATAGTAGCATCTAACACGTATGAACACATCATATGGATGAGGAACTATTCTGGAATCAACATAAAAATACTGATGACATATTGGCTTTCTTTTAAATTTGATATGCATCTAATGTCTGCTTATATCTCAGTTCAAACCAGACACATCTCAGGTGTTCAGAAGCCACTCGTGACTAGCAAATGCTCTAAGTTGCTCTCTTTATTATGCTGTAGCGTGTAGAGGGTTTTTTTTTTTGTATTGCTTTGTTTTTTCTGCTGTTTCAACACTATCACAGTTCATATGGTCTTTCAAGGTGATACCCCGTAGATCCTGAAAACCCAGAGACTCCCTTAACCGACCTGTTCTGTAGTCTTCAAATTTACTACCCCTTGGTTCAGGCCAATTCATCTTCCTCTGGGCAACTTTTGTATTCTTGGGCTTTCCACTAACTAAGCGAATGTTCATACCTGTACCTCAGCATAGACTAGCTTTATAGCAGGAGATATGCATGGTGACTTATTCATCAGCATATAATGGTAGTTGAAACCTTGAGAATGAGTAGGGTCACTCAAGGAAAGTATGTGTATAAGACAGAATGAGAAGACAAGATGGCTGAGGGGCTCAAGAAAGCACCCAACTGAAGGGAAGAGCAAAGGATGAGAAATGGTCTAAAAGTTACAAGCAGAGCCAGGGACAGAGTGGTGTCTCAGCAACAAAGAAAGAAGAACCTTTAAAGAAAGGAGTAGGCAACCATAGCAACAACTGGAGAGAGGTCACCATGATTAAGGAGTCTATCCGCTCTACCACTATACAATTCCAAGATCAGTTAACTAGTGTGTTTTCAAAGATAACCAAGTTCAATTTTTAGTGGAAAGAAAATAAAGATGGCAGAGCTTACATTAAATCACCTTTATTTTCATTTTAGCTAAAAGCTCCCCCTTGTGTCCAGAATGGGGATTTCCTTGTCAGCTCACAAAAAGGTTTTAAGAACAGCATCTGTTGGCTTATATTTATTTTCCTAATATTCTTCCATAATACTCATTTTTGCTGATCCATGTGTATTAATGTTATAATCAAACAAATATTATAATAAAAAGAAAAAAAAACCAAGACTGTTTTTCGTCTACAATTAAAGCTGCATTGGACCGAAAGTCATAGTGTAAACACAAAAAATTGCATTGAGTGGTCTGCCTTTCTCAAGGAGGTAGAGGGTTCATTGAAATCCAGTAACATCTGGGAAAGACTGACATGTTTAATAATCAGCTCAGGTGAACCAGATCACTTTGGAGTTTGAAAGCTCTCTCTCTGGGCCCCAAAACTATCCTGTCTCCAATAAAAGAAGAAAAGAGGAGCAAAAAACTCCCGTTTAGGGACCCAGGAGATCTGTAAAGCTCAAGAGCCCAGACGCAGGGAATAGAGTAGCCCTGGAAGGTGCCAGAAGCAGAGGTCCTAGCCTGGTTTGTTCCACTGGTGGTTGTGCTGGGGAATTGAGGATAAAACACTGTCCTAGAGAGTTGGAGGCCTAGGGGCTAACATCATGAA
Source organism: Lutra lutra (assembly GCF_902655055.1). Taxonomy (NCBI): domain Eukaryota; kingdom Metazoa; phylum Chordata; class Mammalia; order Carnivora; family Mustelidae; genus Lutra; species Lutra lutra. The sequence continues at coordinate 33,561,362 of NC_062296.1, read as the reverse complement.
TCTGCCTCTAAATGGCTGTGTGTGTGTGTATGTGAGAGAGAGAGAGAGAGAGACTGACTTTGAGCTGGCCTTTTCTTTCTTGGACCAGACTTCAGATTCTCTTCTGATGGGACCTTTTCATTCTGTGGTCTAAGAGTCACACCTCAAGGGAGACTGGATTATAAAGCAGGTGATGTTTCCCATCTTCTTGTTTTACCTATTTTCAGGACTATTATCCAGCATGAGAGTCAAGGCCCGAAGACCCTCTATTTCAGCACCTGTGCAAACCATGAGCACTTTGGACCAACTTCCTCTCCACGGTGCCATTTACCTACTGGACAAGTTAACAGTACTTTGGCAGTGGTTGCATTTGCAAGATGAACTGAGGGTTCCTGTGCAAAGAGTAGAGCTTTTGCTGTATACCTTTTGTTATGCTTGGGTTGTTTACCATGTACACACTGTGTGGGTGCAAGTATATGTTCCCGTGTGTGCATTAAGCCACTCCCTACTTTGCCTGTCAGTTGGAATCTGGTTTCCTCATAGCCAAACACAGGTGAGAAAAGTGAATTCCCAGTGAAAGATTACTGGCACCCCACAATGACAGAAAAAACTCTACATCCCAGGAGTGTTGGCATTGCTGCAGGAGGTGTGAGAGAAATAGAACTTCGTAATAGATCCAATAGAACCTTCTTAAGAAAGGGAGTTGATTTGAGTCAGACACTGTGCTAGGTCCTGGAACAAGAACCCAGGACAATCTGATTCCTGTGCCTCTCCTCCCTCCACTATATCATATACTTTGCTTAACCCCACAGTAGAAACTGAAAAAGCTATAGCTCAAAGAAATATTCTTTGTGTAATGAAGTGCTGAGCAGAGAAGCAGGAACAGCCACACGAGCTAGGTGTGAAGCCTGAGAAACCATTGTTTCAGAGCTTTGGTCTTTTTCATTTCCTTTATTTTCACTCTGTTCTCCTTTCCTGTTCTTTCCTTTCTTTATCTTACCTTGCCTTGCCTTTTCTTTTTGTAACAAAGGCTGCAAAACACCTCTCTTCCTCTCATCTCCTGGAGACGGGGGTCAATAGAGGGACAGCAGCGACAAGGATCTGGTGATATGAAGGCTGATGTGTTGGGTGTAGTAGCTGTAGCCTGGCAAGGGATTAGCAAGCCCACTTAGACTGATCAATGCAAGTCTTACCTTGGATTGAGAGCACAGCTGACCTGTGGAGCAACAAAGAACAGCAGTTTTGTAGGGGAGATAGGGAGGTATAGGCTGCCGGAACATTGACTAGAGTTGTTTTTCTTCTAAAACTCAAAACTGTACTAAAAGAAAAAAAGGTACGTAGGAAACAAAGGATTCCAACCTCTTCTCATGAAAAAATCAAGGGTTACATTTGGATTGGATTGTTACTACTAGTCATTGGGAAGGAAATAGTTTTGTGGGATTTAGGACACATCTGGTATTAACCATTGCAAGTACAAATCACACACAGAAAAATAGCGCATGTCAGGGGCAATGCATATTCTCTCCTTTCTGTCTCCCCTTCCCTCCTCCTCCTCTTCCCTTTTTCTGTTTATTCTTTTCTCTCTGTGTGTCTTTCCTCTCTGTCTCCCTGTCTCTCCCTCTTCATCACTTCCCCTTTTCTCTCTCCCTCTCCTCCTCCTACCCCTTCCCTTTCCTCTCTTTCTCCGTTTTCTTCTCTCTCCCCCTTTCTCTCTCTCTCTCTCTCATAATCCGACCAGGGAGTATCTTCAGAGATTTATTACAATTATGTTGAAAGAAAGCAAAGTAGTTTGGTTCTCTCCTATAAAACCCTATGCACAGATGGCAACACAGTACTCACCAGGGAGTTCTCTAACTTCCCTTCTCTCTTAGGAGGGAGAGGATGTAAGCAGCTAGTCAGGCCCGCCTGCTGAATGGAGGCCAAGTGTGGTGGAAATGACAGAGTGCTACTCCTGTGCTGTCGAACGGAGTTTGCCTTGAGAGCCAAACCCACTAAAATGGGGTCTGGAAGCTATCAGAAAAGAAATCTGATACACGTATGTTTTTACCCACAGTCGTCCATCACCAAGGATTTTTGCATTTGAGGCGTGTTGCATAGACTCAGGCAAGCTGCTGTATATCAACTGTGATCAATTTTTAACATGCTGTAATAATCTAAAGGGAAACAGCCCTTGGAATCTATACCATTTTTTTTTTGTTCTTTTACTAATTTGCCTTTCAGTGCCCAAAAAAATAAAACAAAAACCTGAAAGGCAAGATTTTTTAAAGATTTTATTTATTTTAGAGAAAGATACAGAAATGGAGACCACAAGCAGGGGGTGCGGGCAGAGGGAGAGGGAGAGAGAGAGAGTCTCAAGTAGATTCCATCCTGAGCAGGGAGCCTGATGCAGGGCTCGATCCCAGGACCCTGCGATCATGACCTGAGCTGAAACCAGGAGTCAGATGCTTAACTGACTGAGCCACCCAGGTGCCCCTGTAAGGCAAGATTTAAATTCGGCCATCACCACTTCAGAAAGACCTAACTTACTTGCATGTTTGTCTGTAGCTACAGGGCAGAGTGCGCATATAAAGGTAAACGGTAAATTCAGGTAATGAGTTGTGTTGGCCACCTGTGTTCCTAAGCACTGGGTCTGGTGCTGAATATTTTGCATAGGTTAAAACTAAGAGGAGGAAACTCTAACTGGGTCAAAAGTGATGTGACACTTCAAAGCATTTTAGGTCAATGAAACAAAGAAAGTACATCCAATTTTCTGCTTAGAGAGGCTTTCAGGTAAGGAGCTCAAAAAACTTTATCGTGAACACTGTCGCAAAGCAATTTGCAACAATATTCAGAAAAAGGTACTGTATTAGAAACTGAAAATATGCAGTCCTAAAGTTTGTTAATATCCTCAATTATATAAGCTACAAAAGTTTTACAAAGTTCCAAGAAGGAAAGATTGAGGTTACTCTATTTGGGTTTCTTACTTAATCCCACAGTCCCTAAAATATACAGTCCAGACAAGTACCAACATTTCCTGGACCCTCCCCTCTGTCTTCCCCTCAAATGGTGATAAACTTCCAAGTTTTTACCTTTGGCCCTCCTCTGTTCTCACTGTATGTCTTCTCTCTAGGTGATCTCATCCTCTCTTGGTGACTTTTACCATCATCCATCTGCTGATGCTTTCCAAATCTCAATCTTCCATCTTGACATCTCCCTGGAGCTCTAGACTCATATACTAAAAAATGTCCAGTGAACATCTCCACTTGGATGCCTCCAAACCATCTGAAACTCAAGAGGACCAAAACTAAACTCATCATTTTCTTCCAGATTCTATCCCCTATTCTTTGTCTTGGCTGACAAAACCCAAGTTCACTCCTCATTTAGCCCATAAATCTGGGAATCTTTCTCAACTCTTTTTCCTTCAACCAGCATATCAAACCACTCACCAAGTCCTGCCACCTTTATCCCCTGACTCCCCCATCACTCCCCTCCTCTCTGTCACTGCTGTCTGGCCTTAGTCAAGGCCCTCATCATAAGTGTGAACATTCCATGCTGTTGCCTATCTCTGCATCTTTGCTTGTGTTATTCCTGAAACTAGAGTGATAACCCTATTCTGACCTTTTCTTTGCTTGGATAACTCTTTTTACCCCCTCAAGACTTCATTCCAGAGGCCCTGCTTGTGAGAAGTCTTTCCTGAACCCCCTGCCCCCAGAGCAATGTTCTTTCTCTGTGCTTCTCCAACACCTTATGTGTGTGTGTGTCTCACTGAATGTACCACATTGTATTGTAACTGTTGGTTTGCCTTTGATTTGGGTTCTGTCTTCTGCACTGTGTTGTCAGCTCCTTGAGGTTAGAGTAGAGGCTACATAGCAATTGAGTTTATCTCACCATTGGCATGGCTGCCATGTTAGTGCAGATCATCACCATTGCTGGCTTGAACTCTCGCCCTGTATGCAGCATTTTCATGTCCTTGATGATTCTCTAGAGGGTAAAATCCAAAATCCTTAGCTTGGCATACACCAATGGGTCTTGGCCAATCTCCAAGTCTATTGCCTGGCAATACATAACCCTGCTCACGTCTGTAGTCCAACTATCCCCAACTACCATGCATTCGCCTTTGCATACTTTCACCCCTCTTGATGGACCACCGCAGATGGGCCGCCCTCTATGATGTCTTCCCTAAATCTCCCAAGGCAGGATTGGACATGTCCATCTTTGTAATTCTGTTGAATCTGTTATAGCATCTTCTACACTCAATTATAATCATCATTTTAACTTCTCTGGGCCTCAGTTTTCTCATCTGGAAAATGGAAGATTACCATAACTTCTACTTCACAAAGTAGTTGTAATAAGTAAAGGAGAGACACACAAACACATAGCCCAGAGCCTGGTACATCATAAGTGCTGAATTCATAGTGGCTAACATCGTTTGAGCTCTCAGTCTGTGCCAAATACTACACCTGTATGAACTCATTTCATCATCCTCATGACATATGTATAGTTACTGCCTCTGCATTCCAAATGAGGATACAGTGACTCAGAGAGGGAAATGACTTGCCCAAGGTCACATGGCTGGCTGGTTAGCAGGAAATCTAGTTGAATTCATGTGGCCTGGCACCAGGACTGTACTCTTAACCTTTATACCTCCAAGTATTCTCTTCTTATTCTGACTCCTCAGAGCAGAGAAACCCCTCTAGGAGAGAAATTACTTTTGCCTCCATCCAAAAGTCAGACCCACAATCTCTCTTTCTGATGTGCTCCCAAGAGGAGCTACAGATGCTGGTGGCCAGCCCTCAACTCTGCTTAAACAACAAGCACTTTGCCTCTGCTCCCTCACTTGCCCCCGTACTCAGTCCCATTGCCCTAAAATATTTCTAAGTGTTTTACATCTCTAAGCCTGTCTCCTGCTGCTGCTTTTCTCTTCACACTGCCTCAGTGCCTTTAATACATTCCAGATCTACCTGAGGAACCCGAGTGCACTTCTGATAAATAGAATAGGGTTCTACACTACATAAGGGTTTCAGTCAACATTCATTAACTGTTTTATTGAGTATAGTTTTACAGTGATTACCAACAGAACTGCAAATGCACCACAGAGGCTGCTATTCTGATTGATATGTCCAGGCCACAATCTGGGAACTATACACACCAGCTAAATTTGAAAAACATCGCCATCCATTTCAAAGATGTTAAAAGTTGGTATTGTTTAGCAGTCTTGAAAAAGGCAGCAGCCTATGAAGTGAATGGTGAGCAGTAGCTCCAGAATGTCTATACGGACATCTGCCCCCAAACATTGTGTTCATCTTCTGGATTTATGTGGGAAGGGGCTTGAAGAGGCTGCAGAGGAGTAAGGGGTTTGCCTTTAAAGTGCGTTTGTAGAGCAAGTAAGCACACTTTTTGCAAGCATATTTGGGGTAACTCAAGGGTGACTAATATCCTCCTCCCCAAGCCAAATGACACTGTCAGTGAGAATGGCTCACAGTCACCTAGTGAGTCTCGGGTAAAAGACAAAAGTTTCCACTTCTCAGCTCCAGTTTCAGGGTTCCTGAAAACTTAGTTTCACTGTCCTTTCCAGACTTACTAATTTGGGAGAAGATGGAAACGCTTTGCTGGTGCAAAGTCCCAATTAGAAAGATAAGAGAGTCAAGCCAGGAAAGGAGGGAGTAGGGGAAAAGTGGGACAGGAGCCAAGAAGAAGGAAATCACACCCACACCAGAGTCAAGGCAAGGTTTGTAGTTCCCACTAAGAAACCAAGAAAGCTCAAAACAGGAAGAAAGAGGTGAGGTGCAATCCAAAAAGCAATCAGCTCACTGACATTTTATTTATTTTTACCTGGGGTAAATGGATGTGGGGAGGGGGTTGGGGCCCCCAGGCTGACCCAGCAGCTGCTGCTGCCATAAAGGAAGAAGGTGTTGGAGGAGAGGGAGAGGGGACCAGAGTAGGGAGGGGGGTGGCAGACAGGGACAGCCTGTTCCTTGCTCCCAAGAGAGGCCCAGAGAATCTGAAGGAAAGAACCTGAAACTGTGTGAAGCCCAAGAGACTAAGGTATTTCTAAGCCTGCAGAAAAGGAAGCTGCTCTCCAAGGACATGGAATTTATCCAAGTCCAGACGTGGAGACCCAGAGGAGACCTCCCTCCCCGACTGCCTTTAGACTGCACTGTTCTGTTCACCTGGGGCCATTTCAAGTACAGGTGAAGGTAATGGGGGTGCAGAGGGGATGAAGAGAAACTATGCCAGTAAAATATACAAAATTAACTGAAAACAAGACTTTCCTGGGATTTCCCCCCCTCCCCACCCCCCCACCCCCAGTCTTAGAGCATCTGGTTTCATTTCTCTTCCCTGAAGGAAAAAAAAAGAAAAGAAAAGAAAAAGAAAAAAAACAGGTCAGCGGGGGGGGGGGGGGGGGAGGTGACCAAAGCACATGTGTTTTCAATGGAGTCCCTTTAAAACGTACACAGGCAGCTGGGAGCTGGAGCCCCTGAAGTGGAGCTCGTGTTGCTGCCAGAGCCAACACCACCCTTCCAGGTGGAGATACCAGATTCTGAGTGGTCCTGAGGAAGTCACTTGGCTCTCCGTCCCAGCTTCTACCTCACAGAATGAGTAGTGAGACTTTCAAAACAAGTAACAGAAGAAAACATGGTATAAAGCACAGTAACAATGGCACTAACATTTTCTAGAAGCTTTCTTGTGCTTGACCTGCAATCTCCTTTGATTCCCACAAAACTCAGCGTGATTGTTATTCTTATTGTCCCCCTTTATAGGTGAGAAAACTGGATTATACTGAGGTTCGACTTGTTAATGTCAAAAAGTCATTAATTAGAGGGATTTGAATCCAGCTCTGACTGACTTCAGAGTTTTTAACTCTTAGATCATACAAGGTTAAGATTTGGGGTATTGTCACTAAATTGTACACATCATCATTTCCATATTTTGTCTGGAGCAGAGATGCAATCGGAATAGGGTATTCTTAATGAACTCTGAGAGATGAGGACTGGAGATACTTCTGTCTGGAGAGTGGGAGTTCAGAGAAGGACATTTGATGCCACGACCCAAATTCCAAAGTTATAACTGAAGCAAGTGACACCCCCCCCCCCGCCATTAGGCATCCTAGACTCAGTAATGTCACCCTCACCTGGTCAGGGAATGCTTCCACTAAGTACTGAAGTCCCCAAACTCTCTGTAATTGTTTTTTCATCTATAAAATGGGGCAATAATAGTACCTATCACATCAGATTTTGTAAGACTTGTGAAAAAAAATGCATGTAAAACACAAAAAAAGCTTCTAGAAAATGTTAGGGCTATTGTTGTATGTCTCCTGTCACTCACGTGCACCATCCAGGAGCTTCTTCCAGCTGCACCCTCCTAAAATCCAGATCGCATGGGGGAAGGAGCATATCCACTAGGTATGGAACTGTGGAAAGTTCTCCGGAGCTAAAGACGAGATAATGATGTTCCACCTCTAGCTTTGTTTCTCTCTCACAGTATAACCATGGGCAAGTCACTTGCCTGTTGGTATATGAGGGTTAATCACACTTGTCCAGTCTGCCTCCCAGGGCTACAGCCTAAAAGAGAGTGAGTTGTACAAATACAGAGTTCTATAGTTGGTTCCACAGACCATGTAGTGTCTATGCCTTGTAATATCAAAGATTGAAAAAGCATTCTGAGATGGTGAAAGCAGCCTTTTTGCAAAGTGACACTATTATTTTTTATTGGCATGTCACACCATTTTTTCAATGAAGAGACGAGATTTCATCTTTGTCCACACTGAACAGGAACAGCCCCCCCCCCTTTACTTCCTAAACCTTAAACATATACATGGGTGGCTAGGAGAGGATATGATGATCAGAGGCAGTGAGTAGAGGAGAATGTGACCAGCCAGGAAATCACCCTGGAGAGGAGAAAATACAACTCTCTTTTCTGGCTATGGCTTAGCCAGCAAAGATGAAAAGGGAGTCAGAGAAGTGGGAGACAAAATCCGATAAAGGAACAGAGAGGCAGGAGACAGAGCCGGGAGGCAGAGGGGAGGAAGGCAGGGTGAAGGACAGAGAATTGAAGAAATCCAGATGGGAGTCTTGGGCTTTAAACACATCCAGCAGATGCTTGACCCTGGAGCAGACAGGGAAGGGTATACAGATTTTAATTTCCTCCATGAAACAAAATACAAAAGAAGCCTTTGGCTTACGTGAAGATAGTTTGTGATTTCTTGAGGCACCGATGCTTGCCTGAGCCCAGACACTAAAGGGTGTTTCTGCTACGAACTGACTATACTCTTTCTCCAAGTCTTTCCCATTCCCCAAGCTTTGGGTCTCTCAGAAAGAACTGGAAGCACTAGGGTTGGGAGCAGAGGAGGAGAGAAGGATTCAGAACCCAGGTCAGCAGGATGAGGATGGGCTTCCTGGCCTCTGCAAGGATTCCCCAAGTGGCCTAGGAAGCCAGTATAGTATAGTCATTGGGATATGAGCACCAAAGGTAGCCAGACCTGGGCTTGAATGCTGATTCTGCCACGTACCAGATGTGTGTCCTTGAACTAGTTGCTTCCATCTTCTGCACCTCTCTTTCCTCACACGTAGTGTAAATATAACTCAAACTTCTTTCATGTAACCGTAAGAATTAAATGAGTTAGGACAAGTAAAAGGCCTGGCCCTGGACCCAAAACCCATTTGTAGGCACTCCACAAGTGTTTGACATTACTCTAATAAGTTGGTACCAAAACAGGTGCCACCCAAGCCATATTTTGCAGAAGCGTCTTGTTTCGTTCAGCGTGATTGCCAGAACCACAATAGCCCATACCCTCCAGGCTCTTGGAAAGGCTTTCTCAAAATCCTGAGAAGGTTTTTCTTTTATCAGTCTCTTTCCCGCCTTAGTGGCCTCCCCAGCTCTCTCACGCTCTCTTGTGCTCTCAGCCTCTCTCCCCACACCCCTCCTCCCCCATCACCAAAGAAGCCCCCAGTGCTCTAAACAGATATAAAGATGTGGCGGTACACAGGCCTCGCTTCATTTGAAGCGGGGTAGACTTGTCCAAAAGGGATGACAATATTGCTTTTGTTTCTTAGATCCTAGAATCTCCCACAAATCCTCAAGTGGACATTCCAGCGCCTCTTCAATCCACTCCTAGCTACTTCAGCCCAGGCTCCCAGGAATCCAACAGTGCCACCTTTAAGGCCTCACTCACAATTCTGACACCTGCATCCTGGCTCCTATAGAAACACTTTCCCTCTTCTCAATGTATGTGATGTTGAGAAAACTGCAGGATGAATGGGGAAGGCATAATCATAATGTTAATGGGACTTTAGACATGCAAATGTATGTTCTGAGCATGGGTGAGCTGAACAAAGTCGATGTGAGAGGCAGGAATGGACAAGTGCCATCAGAGCCCCAGATGTGGGACGCTGGGAAGAGAGGACCGGGAGAGGATGAAAGGAAACACAGGGGTTATTTAGAAAAATGGGACATTTGAAGGACTCAATGAGAGGTGTGTAAATGGACGGACAGCATGAGAAAGTAGGAGAAAGAAGTCTGAGTGTCTGCAAGGAGCACAGATCAGAGAATTCTTGAAAGCCAGGGAGCAGAAGAGGAGGAGCCTGGGTGGGAAACTGCCTGCAGCTGGGCACTTTGTGCTCAAAGGGTGACAGGACACGAGGCCATGGGAGCCTGTGCAATCAGGCTTCCAGGTAGATTTACAGCTATTTCCACCTGGGACCAAAGGACCCACCGAGAAATGAGGCTGAAAGGATCTTGCTTCCCGCTGATGAGTTAAGCTAGACTGTGAAACTGGACTCTTCTTAGCTCTCTTTTCCTTTGCACCTTGCATTTCTTCCCACTGCAATAATGCATTTCAAATGGAGACCCAAAACTCCTGGCCAAGAGCACCAGAAGAGGCCGAGGGACACAGGGAGGGCCCACTCTTACGTCTAGCTCATATCAGTATCTATGCCCCAGGAAACTGCTCTGCTCTTAAGTGTTTTTCAGACTGTCCTCTGAGAGAAGGCCGTGTCCTCTGAAAACCAGACAAGCAAACAAAAGAGTATTTTGTCACTAAAAATGGAACAAACTGAACTTGAAATGAGATGGCGGTCTTTCCCCAAAAATTTTTCAAGGAAAGCAAAACATTGATGGATTGAGTATTCCCGTAAATTCTGTGGACTTCCTGCTTCCAAGGGCCCATACTAGAACATAAAAGTTAGCGTCTGAGTTATCACAGAATTACACAGAGAGAAATTTTATGATTCAAATATGAATATTTCATGATATTGAGCAAAGAGTGCTATGATTTCCAGTGCTATGTCACTGAAACAGGATTAAAAGTGCCAGAATCAAGGATTGGGATCATAATCTTTATCCTGCATGACAATTTTCTCCCTTTTATTTTTACTCTGTTCCAGTTCATTCTCCACACAATGGCAAGAATGATCTTTCTCACATGCCACCAGATCATGTCATTTCCCAGGTTTAACCTCTTTCCTGGCTACTCATCGGCCTCAGGCTAAAACACAGACTCCTGACCATGGCCTCCGAGCCCAGCGTGAGCTGTCTCCTGCCCACCTCTCCAACCTCATCTTGCCCCACTGTCCTCCTTGTTCGCAATGTCCTGGCTAAGTTGGCTTTTTCAGTTCCTCAAATATGGCAAGTTGGAGTCCATCTTCTTGTACTCGTTCATGTTGTTCCCTCTGCATAGAATATACCTTCTGTGTGTGGTAGACAGAATTTGGGCCCCCATGACCTTCACCCCTGGGGTCGCACTCATTGTTATATAACATTACACGGCAAAAGGAATTATTCAAATGTAATTATGATTACTGGCAAAGCTCCCCTTAAGACTGAAAGGTTATCCTGGATGATCCAGGTAGGCCCAGTGTGCTCTCAAAGCCCCCAGAAGCTGAGATGAAGAAAAAAGGAAGTCAGAGAGACTGGAAGCATGAGAAGGACTTGAGTGACTCTTCCTGGCTTAAAGATGGAAGGGGCCACGTGGAAAACATGAAAAGGAGAAGAGCTCAGAAGTGGATTCTTTCCCAGAGTCTCCACTAAGGAATGCAATCCAGCCTACCCCTTAATTTTGGCCTTGGGAGACCTTGAGCAGAGAACCTAGCTGAGCCACACTGTGCCAGGACCACTGACCCATGGAAACTGTGAGACAATAAATCAGTGTTGCTTTCATTGAGTAAGTTTGTGGTAGTTTCTTCTAACAGCGATAAAGTACTAACACATCATCCTTCCCTTTTCATGATTATCTCCTCCAAAACTTTTGGGTATCGACTGAAATGTCACCACGTCAGAGGGTCTGGTGCTGACCATCCTACTCTAAATGAGTCTCCTCTCCCCACTGCCATTATTCTCCTTCTCAGTCCCTACTGTTTCCTTCCTTTGGCACTTACCATCTTTTTAGCTGTTTTACTTATTTGACTTTTTTAACATAAGCCCCATGAGAACAAGGACTTTTGTTCAGTACTGTAGTTCTGGAACACAGAAGAATGACTGGTCCAGAGTGAGCATTCAATAAATATTTGTTGAATGAATAAATGAATATTTTTAAAAGATTTATTTATTTATTAGAGAAAGAGAGGGAGGGAGAGAGAGACACAGAGACAGCACAGGCAGGGGGAGTGGCAGAAGGAGAAAGAGACTCTCCACTGAGCAAGGAATCTGAGGCAGGGCTGGATCCCAGGAACCTGGGGATCATGACCTGAGCCGAAGACAGATGCTTAACCAACTGAGCCACCCAGGCGCCCCTGGAGAAACAAATATTTAGTAAGCACCTTTGTGCCAGGCAGTATGATCTGCATCAGATCTACCTCATTTCATTGCAACCTCACAATACCAACTCAAGTTAGACACTATTATTTTCCCTATTTTATAGATAGATGATGCTCAGAGTGGTGACATACATTGTTCAAGATCACATAGCTATACAGTGGGGTAGCCACAATTCAAAGCCAGGTCTTTCTGGCTCCAAAGCCTATTCTTTTCGCCACACCACACTAACTCTCAAGTATTAACACAAAGGCCTATGTTCCAGCCCCACAAGAGCTTCACAATGGGTAAAAATTTGGAAAAATGCACATGTGCGCAGGCACATGAAACTTTGCACACAACTGCAGGTAATTCAGAGAACCCACAATCCTCAGGTTAATTTACATATTACCTGCATCAAAGAGTGTTCACACTTTAATAGAGATTAGCTGGGTTGGATCAGATGCATCTCAGACACCCTTCCAGTTTTTAGACGGGCATTCCTGAAGGTGAGGAGAAAAAAATCCTCAAACACTTTAAATGCTAATAGTAAGATGACAGGTATGGTGGCAGCTAGGATTTTAGGGACGAGGCTCTCTCTAATATTCTCTACGACTGAAAAAACTGTAAGACCTGTGGCACTGTAGGAGTTCCTTTGGTGGAACCTAATATTCCAAGTATTTGTGAGGTCACCAGAGATTTGAGAATAGCCTAAAGCAAAGCAAGTGACAAAAAGCTTACAGCAGAGTTGGGAACTTTGAGGTAGGTCAGGATTCCTAACCACCCAGCTCCTGTGGTTCAAGGTCTGGGAGCTGTAACAGTTTCCCTTCCTTCAAAAGCTCCCACCCAGCACTGGCTCTGAGGAGCTTTCCAATCCCCCTCTGAGCACTATTTCATCGAAACCAAGTATTTATGTTCCCTCGCAGCTTTGTGTAACACTTGAAATTCCTTCCAGATAAACAACAGGACTGTGGCCAGGAAGGAGCCAAGAAAGAAGTGAGAGATAAGACCTCGAGGCTTGATTTATGAAGTTGAGTTTCTGAAAGCCGCTCCTATCCTTCAGTGGCCAGACAGCAGCGGGCAGACTTCTCCCTTCCAGCTTGGCGGCTTCCACCCGGGAGCTTGCTGAGACTCTTCTGGTGCCCGCAGCCTTGGAATGCTACTCTTCTTTTCCTCATTTTTCCCATCCCTTCCTCATGGTGAGTCGTTATGACAACCACAGACTCCCAGGCCGGACTCCCTGAGTGCAGCCGAAACCCCTCCGGGACGGACAGCAAGAAGAGCATGCGCACAATCAGTTCACACACACGGCTTGCTCATTCCCCACAGATAGGGGTCACCCCCCAACCTGCGTTCTCTTAAGGGTCTGAACACTTTTCCAGTTATATCCCCTTCACTTGGCTGAATAGCCTCCTCACTCCCCAGAGGCTCTCCCGGGGTTTCTGCTTCGAATTTGCAAGGGTATAACATAGTGGTGAAGAGTCTAGGCTCTGGAGCCACACTGTCTAGGTTCGTATCCAGCTCCACTACCGCTCGCTAGCTAGATTGTGTGGCCTGCAGCCAGTGACCCAACCTCTCTGGGCCTCTTTCCTCCTCAGTAGACGGGAGATAAGAATGATAGCCCTGAACTTGGCCGGGCTCATAGTTAGCACTCAGTGGACACTTTTTTTTTTCCTTATTTTTTTGCCTATTCTGGAAACAGATTCTCTCACGTATCCATAGCACAAGTGGATAGCTTACCTGCTGCGTTCAGTGCTATTACTATGTATTACCTAGAGCGGTATGTGGGGTTTTAACTAGGGACCATGCAATGCCCCACTGTGATAACAATAGCAGATAGGACTTCTTGAGCACTCACTCTATTTTGGGACCTGCCCTGTTAAATGCTCCTAAAGTGCATTTTTTATTGAATACTCACTGGAAACCTAAAAGGTGGATGCTGTTGTTTTCTTCATCTACCCCATCAAGGCACAGAGAGATTAAATAACTATGTAATGAAAAATCAAAGTAAGCTTTGCCTAAGGGGTAATTATCGTGGGCTGGGGCAAGAAAGAAATGCTCTAGGGAGAAAACCGAACTTTGATTTTGAATCACACACTAGAATTTGGCCAAGCAGAAGGGGAGAGGGAAATGGAATCAGAGGAAACCATGGAAATGGGAGGTGAAAAATGAGCCTAGTGTGCGTGGAGTAAGGGCGTACACTGTCCTGAGGTCAGTGATGGAGAAAGGACTAACACAAACCTTATGGATAGAACAACTGAGCCTTGTTAGCAGAAAAGCACCACTCGGCACTCCGATCCTACAGCAAACTTTTGCTTTCCTGCCCTACTCTATCCACTTTAGATCATCATGCCTTCTAGATCATCCCTCTGGGCTCCCCCCAAAATGGCCATTTGGCACACCCTCAGTTTCCAAGGCCACAATCCCTCCTTCTTAGCACCCCATGGAGATTCAGCAAGGTGCTTGGGCTGGGTCAGGAGAGTGAGGCTCGTGAGGTTTGAGCTAAAATTGATCCATTCCCTACCTTAGGATCTCAAAGCACTTTAAATCGGAGACAGAACTTTGCCACACTCCCAGACCTGTCCTCATTTATATTTCTTGTTTCACTGCTGGGTTTTGCTCCAGGTGGAGACAGCCCTTTAAGAAAAATATTTATTTTTGTTACAAAAACGTGGCAATCTCTCAGCTATGTGCCATTGGTGGAATCCTATTGCAGCATATGAAATCAGGAGAAAAAGTTAAGGAGAGCTGGATTTCCAAGGAAGGACATTCAGCTAGAACAATTTTTTCCAGGCTAGAAAGGGTTAATGGCAGCACAGTGTTTTATATTGCAAGCAAAACACCAATGGGGAGGAAAAAAAAAAAGCATCTCCGCTTCCTCCCTCCCTCCCTCCCTCCTTCTCTCCCTTGCTCTCTTCCTCCCTCTAAACCTCCCTCCCTCTCTCTCTTCCTTCCTTCCCTCCCTCCCTTCACCTTCAAAATTGAGTACATTGCAAACAGGAAGAAAAGAGTGTCCACCTTCCCATCACCCTCTTCCTGTCCCCCTCCCCTTGACAGTTGGAGGTCCAGGCTCTTTGAGTGATGAATCCCATCTTGACAGGAATGAGAGGCCAGGCAGTATGTGAGAATTCTATCTTCTCCCTGGAGCCTGAAATGCATGCCCAAATGTTGCCATGGTAACTCACTAGTAATCAGGCTCCAATTCATACAAGCATGATGCTTCTCCAGTGACCACCCAGTTCCATAGCTTTTATGTTTGTTTCCTCTTTTTTGGACATCAATAACATGCTGGAGTCTTAGCAGATCACAGACTAGTCTGGGAAACAATCATACCACCAGTAAATACAAAAGGAAGAAGAAGAGGCTAAAACAGGTCTGTGAGGTGGAAGATGGTTTTACTTGCAGCTCTGCGTCAGAGCTATGCAAGTTAGCAAGATGCTTCACCTCTCCTGATCTCACATTCCCTTTCTAGTATATAACAGGTGTGGACTAGCTGATTTCCAAGGGCTCTTCTCTCCCCCACAGGATTCTGTGTATATCTTCAACATGCACAGAAATGTCATTGGTGACTGTTTCTAGAGCATCAACTGGGATCCTGAGAATTTTAAAAAGAGTCTGTTTAATGAAAAGCCTGTGAAGGGAGCAAGGAAAAGGGAATAAATGGGGGTTGGAGGTGGCTAGGAGCAGGAGACAAACTGTAACATCATACCCTCCAGTTTGGTGGGAAAACACTCAGGGTCAAATGTTGAAAAATGGAGCCATCCTTCACTCTTCTGTCGTTTGCAGTTTCTGGGTAGGTGGTACCCCTCACTTTACTTGGCCTCCCAAGCTCCCAGATTTCAAGAGCTCATGTGCACTTTCTGGCCTCTATGGGAACAGATTTCCCCACCCGAACTCCCTATCAGTTCTACCAACCAAATCCAACATGTGTGTAGAGTCTAGTGTAAGTCCCAGCACCCCCATGCAAGCTCTCTGTAGCTCTCTCACACTACAGGGATCACTCATGCTTCCAAAGTTGTGTGGGATGTGCACCTCCTAATTCTTAATCACAGACAGCTCTCCCATTTGGGATATTTTTATTTTTATTGTCGTAAATGCATTTCTTTTAAAAATTTACTTACTTTCATATTAATTTTCGTATGGAGAGGTACAAAGAAGGAAGTGAAAATGAGCCATAATTTTCCCCCTCCTGTTGAGGTTTTTTTTTTAATACATTAAAGTAATAACACATCTAAAGGTGAGCAAATTCAAACTATGGAAAGGTAACAAATGAAGAGCAAAAGCTTTTCCCTGCCATCCCAAGTCCCTTTCTCAAAGATCACTATAAAATATTTCGTGTGGCATACTCCAGAAAAGAAAAGAAAGTAACACATACTAACATATGTGTGTATCTGTATTCAGGGCATAATTGCTTATCCTAAACCCTTGAGGGCAGAAATATGTTGGAATTCAATGTTTTTAAGATTTTAACATGATGATGTAGTGCCTTTGACATTTACTATGTCACTCCCTCAGCAGGGTTTGGGACAGCAAAGACATAAATTATATATGTTCAGTATTAATCAAGCACATTAACATTTATGGAGCAAAGTGAAAATTCACACTGCTTGGGATAAATGAAGATTACAAATAGCCATGTGTCAGTTAATACCAGGTTTTCCCCCAAATGAATCTAGGCCAAATTTGGGGGGGATGGGAATTGTTCTGTTTTCAGAGCTTTTGAGATTAGGGAAAAGTAGATAGGGGATTTCTTTATATTAATGTTCTCTCTCTCTCTCTCTCTCTCTCTCTCTCTCTGTCTCTCACATGCATGCACACACAAAGAGGGTATAGTACTATACCCATAAGATACCCACAGTTCTACCCTTGCTTCTCTTTCCCCTGAAAAACATCTATTAGATATGTTTTTGTATCATCCGGTACAGTTCTAACTTATTCTTTTTTTTTCTTTTTAATTTAAAGATTTTATTTATTTATTTGACAGAGAGCGAGAGAGAGAACACAAGCAAGAGGAGTAGGAGAGGGAGAAGCAAGCTCCCTGCTGAGTAGGGAGCTCAATATGGGGGTGGATCCCAGGACCCCGGGATCATGACTTGAGCCAAAGGCAGATGCTTAACGACTGAGCCACCCAGGCGCCCCTAACTTATTCTTTTCAAGGCTATCCCCCAACATTCCAATGTATGGCTGTACCAATATTTACCTATTTACTTATTTATTTCTTAAGTCCCCTAATGGTGAACATTTGGGTAATTTCCAGGTTTTTCATTGCGGTTTTTGTTAGTTTGTGCATGTGGTTTGGCTTGTTTTATTATTATAAAAGTTGCACTGAGTATTTCTTCAAACTTCCTGGTGAGCCTTAGCAAGTCTACATGTAGGGAAATTCTTACCAGTAGAATTTGGTAACGTTTTGTGTGTTTGGGTCTTGCTTTATGGATAGACAGCAAGCTCCAAAGAGCACAGTTTGTATCTTTAAATCCTTTGTATCCACCTGAGTCTTGACATACAATAAGTGGTAGTAAATGTTAAATGACTAATAATGAAGATTATGAAAATTTTGAAGGTAATGAAAATCCTCATGAAGATCTTCATGTAGATCTTAAAATATGTAGCATAAATTTTGTCTATTCTGCCGACAAAAAGATGTAGCAAGAGCTTAAAAATATCATAGCATTTGATCCTGTAGCTCCACTTCTAGCTTTTTTTTTTCCAAAAAAAATCATTTTAAATGTAGAAATTTATGATTAAAATGATCGGGTGAAACAGTGTTCCTAATAGCAAAACCTTTGAGAATGCTTCTATGCTCAACACAGCTGGGGTGTAGTGTGCATGTTTGCAAAACTTTTTTATGATATGGGGAAAACCTATAAGATCAAGTTGGAGGGGGCAAGTGAGCTAAAAATAATATATGCAATTCTCACCTACATAGAGGTGTTTTAAAGGCGCTGGAAGGAAAGCAGAACAAAGCAGAAACAGTGACTGCGTCTAGGTGGAGAGTAATAAGGAACGCTTTTTTTCTGCTGTTTTACACCTTCCTATACTATGCTTATTACATTTCCACACCAACTTATATTGTTTTGATAATTGGGACCAAGATTTTTTTTTTTTTAAGTTAGCCAGAAGGAAAGTGCCATAGTCTATCTGAGTGGCTCTCACAAAATACCATAGATTGGGTAAATAACAGAAATCTATTTCTCACAGTTCTGGAGGATGGGAAGTCCAAGATCAAGGAATCAGCAGATGTCAGTGTACGAGGAGGCCCACTTCCAAGTTCACAGACAGCACCTTTTCTCTGTGTCCTCAGATAATGGAGGGGATGAGGGATCCCTTTGGGGCCTCATTTATAAGTCATGAACCCTGTTCATGAAGGGTCCACCCTCATGACCTAATCACCTCACAAAACCTTCACCTCCTCATGCAACCATCTTGGGGGTTAGGATTTCAACGTATGAATCAGGCAGAGAGCGGGGGATAGGAGCATTCAGTCTATGGCAGAAAAGATTCTTCTTTCCGTCTCCACATGGAGGTAAGGGGACATCTTTCAGTACTTGCTCATACCTTCCCCCACCTGGTACCCTAGTGGATTCTGCCAAGTTTCCCAGGATGCATTGCTGGCCATAAGATGTGTTCTGTCATGTACCCTTTTCATAAACTCCAGCCCAGCTTGAACTATACCTTGCTCAGAAAGCCTTTTTCTCCTCGTCCCTAGCTCCTGAAACAACTATCTTTCAGACCCATTCTAATTCAGATCAGTCAGGTTGACTACTTGATCATTTTAACAGCTTTTTCATTCTTGGTATTGTCTCCATAAAAGTTGGCTGGTTTCTCTCTCAGAAGCTTGCCTACTTGAAGTCCCCTAAGACCTGGGGAATAGTCATACCATACATCAGAAGGACAAAATCCAAAGAGGTTAATGAGACAGTCTGTGCAATATGGGTCACTATTTGGCACCAGCTCTCTTCTGTCTAATTAGTTTTGATGGGTATTTTTTCCTGAGTTCTTTATTCTTGCCTTGTCTTTGGGATTTGCATGGAGGGTGGAGGCTGTTTATAAAGCCAGATCTATGTAGTATCCCACCTGTATCCAACCAAAATTTTATCCTCAAGCCAGTCCTGTCTTTATCATAGCCATAACCATATTTTTTCCCAAACTTATATGCATGATCATATGTCCTAACTGGGGGAAGGGAGCCTCTGATCTACATGTTACCTACCACATTAAACATATGGATTCTCTAGGCCAAGAACTGGCCAACGACAGCCTATCTCTCAAATCTGCTCAAGCAGCCTACCTGGGGTGGCCTTTGAGCCAAGAATGTTTTCAGTTTTTACATTTTTTTAATGTTTAAAAATGAAAAGAATAATTTGTCATGACCATGGAAATTATATGAAATTCCCATTTTAGAGTCCATATATAAAGTTTTACACCAAGCCCATTCATTTACAAATATGTCTATGTCTGCTTCTGCACTACCATGCCAGAGCTGAGGAGGTGATTCACAGACTACATGTCCCACAAGGCGAATAGTATCTACTATCTCTGCCTTTACAGAAAAAGTTTGCCAACCCCTGTTCCAGCACATGCTCATCTATTAATTGCTAGCGTTCTCCTGGAGTCTTGTACTTGGAGAGTGTCAGTCTATTGACACAGATGAGGGAAGCAGCCTGGATATAAAGCAATAGGAACGGAAGTGGCAAAATAAAGAGCACATGTCTATCTAAAGATGACAGCCATGACTTGGGACCATTCATGGTGCAGGCTCAGCTTTGCCATATTTTCTTATTTTTCCAAGAGAGGACAGAAATCCAGATTTTTATGTGACCTTTCCTGAGTTCTTATGTTGGCAAACACTGCTCAGGTCAAATAAATCATGTCTGCCAACTACCAGTTTACGAACTCCTCCCCTACAGCTTCCAACATGCGATGAGCCTGTTCCGGTTGTTAAGTCAGAGCCCCACACTGCACCAGCTTTGCAAACCAAGGGTGCAAGCAAAAGACAATTAAGCTCATTATGATAGTCTGTTCTACTGCAGTTGCCGCAGTGTTCAGGGGTATGGACTGGAAAAGAAAATCGGGAGAGAAGCCCATCGATTTCTTCTGCTGCCTTAGCTATGTGACTTCTCTGGTGGCTTTTTTTTTTTTAAGATTTTTTATTTATTTATTTGACAGAGAGAGATCACAAGTAGACAGAGAGGCAGGCAGAGAGAGGGAGGGAAGCAGGCTCCCTGCCAAGCAGAGAGCCCGATGCGGGACTCGATCCCAGGACCCTGAGATCATGACCTGAGCCGAAGGCAGCGGCTTAACCCACTGAGCCACCCAGGCGCCCATCTCTGGTGGCTTTTCACATAAGTGACCACTCTGAGATTTTTCTCTTCCCTCTCTTTTTTACTCTTTGTTTCTCTGGCTCCTCTTCTGCTTTCGTTTCTCTGGCTCCTCTTCTGCTCTCATCTATTTTCTCTCTTTGATTAAACTGGGGTTCTCTCTCTCAAATTGCCACTCTTTCAGGCACCTGGGTAGACAAGTGATCACAGAATTTGCCCTTGGCTCTGTTGTTCTTACAGCTTCCTCCAGAACTACCCAGAAAGTGATAGCCTCTAGAAGGTGGAAGCCCTATTTAGGCCTGTGACCTAAGCTATGTACACCAACCCAACTTTCTTAGAGAGCCATGCACCAAGTTTTCAGCTTTTCTATTAAGTGATACTTTGTCCCCCATTTGGATACTGTTCTTTGCAAATCTTTCCCTAAGGAATCTCACAAGAACAAAGACCTGATTGGCAGTGAAGGATTTGAACATGTCCAAGTACTGTGGACAAACTTGTAAAATTTCACCCCAGATCCCAAAAGAAATCTTCCCTCTTTGTTCTCTTCTTTCCTCTCTGGCTGTTCTACCCCAGGATCCATTACTAAGCACTCTTCTTGTGCTCACCCCTTAAATGCCACTGTGAGTCAGGGTTCTCTCCATGCCCCTTTCTTTTTGCACTCTGTATACCCTTCCTACGCAATCTCAACTGATCCTGTGGCCTTAAATACAACATACAAATTGATGATTCTAAAGTCTTTTATCTTTAATCTATATCTCTCTCCTGAGCTTCAGACCCATGTATTCATCTGTCTACTGGTCATCTCATCTCAGATGTCCCAAAGGCATCTCAAACTCACCATGTCCCAAACTAAATCAACTGTCTGTACTCCCTCCTGTCAAACCTTCTTCTCTTCCTGTGTACTCTTACTGCATTGCCCCACTATTCACCAAGATACCCAGGCCAGAAACCTGGGAGTTATCTTAAATTCCTCTCTCTACCTTCCCCTACCACATTCAATCACTCACTATGTCTTGTACATGCCACCTCCCAATTATCTCTGACATCCATCCCTCTTCTCCATTCTCATTGTTTCTGGTTGCCCTAGTTCAGGCATTAATTATTACCTATAGAAAGAGGGGGGAAAGAAAGCTATAGGAACAATGTGTCTCAAGACTGTCCCCTTTCAATCCATCCACCAGAGTACTGCCGGAGTGATGATCTTCCAAATGCAGAACTGGTCATGTCCCTTTCCTGCTTAAGGTCAAGTCTAAATCCTTGAGTGCGGCATGTGAGACTCTATATAATGTGACTTCTGTTTGGACACTCTACTTCCAATACGCCCTGCGCAGTTATCTGGCCGTCCTCAGTCCCAAACACACCATGCCATTTCTGACCTTCATGCCTTTGCCTGGAATACCCTTCTCAGAGCTTTGCTGGCTGACAAGCTAGCTAACATCTCATAGACACTCATAGTGAAATGGCTGGTGGCTACTTCTTGTCAGAGAATAATGCTAGTTACAGCCAATACTTTACGTGGTGCTCATGATGTAACAGATGTTCTTCTGAGTATTTTCTTATATTAATGTATTTAATCCTGATCACAGCTCTATGAGATAGGTACCACTAGCATCCTCATTTTAGAAATGAAACCAATGATTCAGGTTCACAACAGCTTGAAAGCTCTAGAGCAAATTTAAACCCAGGCATTCTGGCTGCAGGTTGTGTGCTCTTAACTCCAGGTCTCTTGTTGTTAATGTCGCATTAACTGTGTTACCACTTTGTGGAAAGGCAATATAGTATAGCAGTTCAGACTATGGGCTCTAGGGTCATCTGGGTGGCTCAGTCAGATAAGCATCTTTCATTGGCTTAGGTAATGATTCTGAGGTCCTGGGATGGAGCCATCCATCAGGCTCTGTGCTCAGTGGGGAGTCTGCTTCTCCCTCTCCCTCTGCATGCAGCTCCCCCTCCTTGGGCTCTCTCTTCCTCCTACCATCCCATCAAATAAATAAATAAATAAATAAATAAATAAATAAATAAAATCTTTAAAAAAAAAAAAGAATGTGGGATCTTCAGACAGAACTTGTTTCAAATCAAAGCTTTGCCCTTTGCTCACTGTGTGACCTTGAGCAATGAACTAACCTCTTTGATTCTCAGCTTCCTCTTTCTTAAATGAAGATAGTTGGTACAAAGGTTAAGTGATAAAGTCATAGCTGTAAAATACTTAGTGCAGCACCTGATATGTAGTAAGATTTTAATAAATGTAACCATTGATGACTGTTATAGCGAATGAAAACAATGACTCTCCTCCGGTGGAGATTTCAGATATCAAAAAGAAGGGAATATAAGACAGTGGTTAAGAAAACAAGTTTGACCCTTAGCTCGCTTCTTGACAATTTAGGCAAGTTACTTAATCTCTCTGTGCCTCAGTTTCCTCACCTATAAAATAGTATAATAATAGTACTTATTTCTTAAGATTATTTTGATGGTGAAATGAATTAATAGATTTAAAAATTTCAAACAGTGCCTGGTACTTTAGCAAGTACTACAGAACTCTTGGGTTAAGACAGTGAATTTATTTCTTTGAAGCTCTTGCCTCTTCTGGCCATGTGTATGGTCCACCCTATATGCAACTTTGTTTTGGTAAAATTTGTGCCAGACAGCTACTGCTTCTTCTTTTAATCTCTAATGTCCTTAAAGGCAGATACTTAACTTCTTCACTATATCTCCAGAGCCAGCACACTATCCTATGACATCATTTGATGAATAAATGAATAAATGAATGACTGAGTGTCAATCAAAACATGAACAAATACACAAAAGAATGAAAAATTTGGGTGAAGTTCTGGCACTGCTACATCAGTAGGTAGGATCAATTTTTCTGACCGAACAGTAAAATGAAAATTCCTTCCTGCCCACTCTGGGGATTTATTAAATATTTACTAAATGGCAATATGCACATGACATATTCCCATTCCATTTAGTTCAATGTGCTACTTCAGGGTTCTTCGTTTGAAAGCAAGCATGAGAGATCATTTCATTTGCCTTACATATCACGCATCAGCACAAAATAACTGCCTATTTTCAAACCATGGTGGCCTGAGGGTCTGGAACTGATCTAGTTAAAGAAAGCTGAGACTGGCTCTTCTCCAGTTATGTCCACCTCTTAATTTTGGAGGCCCTCTAAAGGAAAGGGTTTTTAATCCTGACTGTGTAACAGAATAACTTGGGAGTTTATTCAATAGGCAGATACCCAGTATCTGGCAGATACCCAGGTCTCATAACCGACCTACCAAACCATATCCTCTGGGAACAGATTCCAGGTCCCTGTATTTTGAGAAATCTGCCCCCAATGACTCTAAAGCAGTGCCTCACAGATAGTCAAGATTGGCCAGTCGTTGTCACTGAATCCGACCTAGCCTACATCACCCAAATGTCCTGTTGTTCTAAACTTGATGCATTTACTGAGAAAGCTGTCTGTAGCAAGTAGCTCTGACCATATCCCAGAGTCATCCATAGCTCAGGTCACACAGACCATGAGAGAGAACAAGGGCCCTGTCATACATAGCATCTGGATACCAAATGTTTTCTTGGGCATCTTGGTGAAGTAAACTTCGTACAGCCTGTACAGGAAGCAATCCTCAAACTTGTGGGTTTGTTTGTTTGTTTGTTTGTTTTGTTTTTTGTTTCATCTTGATGCATTGACTGCTAAGATGATACAGTCTGAAGGAGCCACTGTTGGCTTTGGATACCTGGAAATAAATAGATCTGAGCACAGAATCAGAAGCAGCAATGGCAATACTTAAAAAAACAAAACAAAAGAAAAAGAAAAATAGTTTAATTTCTACATGGACTTCAATTTTGAATTTACTTTTAGTTCTAAGGAAACAGGAAAAAAACATAGCAGAAGAAGGTACAGAAATAATCCCATCTGCTACAGAATGCCTCTACAGAACTTGACCACTAAAAAAAGAAACAGACTGTTCCTTGCTTCAGCAACTCAGCTTCTCATGGTTCCATCGAGCCAGCCTTACTACAGAAGGTTTCAGCAATTTGCTCAGAAATGTGGCTTTAGTTTAAAACACAAATGACCCCCTGCTGGAAAACAGTTGTTGATTCCACAAACCTACCACTGACTTTCAGTGATCCTTGTCTGGGAATAATGGCACCACTCATTCACACACCACACACCACTGCTCCCCATGTTTAGGGACCTCAGGTCAGGGTGGAGTTTCCATTCCTCTTAATTTGTAGCCTTTTCTTCCCCTACTTCTGTGTTATAAGTCTGCATGTGCCCAAAGTGCAATGAGATGTGTCTTAGTCGGCTCATACAAATACTGTCAACTGCCTGGCTTAAACGACAGATACTTATTTTCTCATATTCTGGAGGCTGGGAAGTCTAAGATCAAGGTCTACCAGGGTTTGGCTTCTGGTGAGAGCTCTCATCCTGGCTTGAAGACAGCCATCTTCTCTTTGTGTTTCGCATGGCCTTTCCTCCTAGCGTGCTGGTGCTTGTGGAGAGAGACATCTCTTTTCCTCTTCTTACAAAACCACAAATCCCATCAGGTTAGAACTCCACCCTTATGACTTCATTCTACCACAATTACTTCCTTTTAGCCCCATCTCCAACTACAGTCACACTGGGGGTGAGGGCTTCACCGTATGAATTCTGGGGGGCCACAAATCAGTCAATAGCAAGAAGGCAATGTAGGAAGACAGCAAACAGACACTTAGCCCAGCTTGCAAACAGCTTCTGGAAAGACCAACCCAAGAAAAAGAAGCACACCACAGACAAAGGAAAAGTCAGCTCCCAAAGGGCCAATCAGCACTCCCTAACTCCCATCCTCCATCCCCACAGCCACCCTGTTTCCATCTTCAATGGTTGGATGTGTATGCTCTGCCATGGAGTGCCTACTATAACCCACATTTCAACAGTTACTCCAGACAGTAGATTTATGGTCCCTACAGCTCAGTTTTCCTCCCTCCAAGGAGAAGGAGTAAGGGAAGTTGGGTAAATTGGGTATCAGTGATCATCAGCATATTAAGTTAAAAAAAAAAAAAGAATACTAGCTATGTAGCACAAGAGCAAGGATGTGAAATGCTTGTACAATGATGATTACAGTTGCATCTGTAGAGCGTGGTTTACTTTGACTAAATGCATTTTAGTCCATTACCCCATTTGGTCCTCAAAGTAAACCAGGAGTTATTGTTCCCATTTGATAGATGAAGATAAAGATACAAATGAGCTATGACTGTGCCCAAGATCACAAACCAAGGTACTAGTAGAGTCAGTACTGAAGTCTTAAGGAATGTCAGTAATCATCAATAAAGTAATAGGGACACACTGACTCCCTGAGCCCCAGAGGTGCTGTTATGTAGACAGCACCACACATTTAGTACCGAAGTCCTCTCCTATTATTTCACATACATTTATTCAGCCTCCTCGGATTGTCAGCTTCTCAAAATCAGGGACCTAAGGTTTTATATCATTGAATTGCCCATAAGGTTTAGTACAGGGTTGGGCCAAGAGGATGAACTCCCTAAAAATGCTTAAATGTTAGTATAATACTTAAGAGCTTACAAAGTGCTTTCACATATATTATTTTATTCCATTTTTATGACAAGCACCAGAATAGCATTTTAGGGAAGGTCATGTTGTCTCTTCAACCTTGTGATGTTTATTTTCATTCTATTACAATGCAGTCATTTTATGAGACATTAATTAAGAACTCACCATTATTTTTACCATTAGTCACTAACACTGATTGAGCACCTACTATGTAGCAGGCATTGAACCAGGCATTGTACCAAATGCTGAGAATACAAACATAAATCTTATGTATCCCTGCCCTGAAGGAGCCTTGTGAATAATTACGCAGTTTGATGAATGCCTGTTAAGTGATCATTTGGCCTCTGGACTGTACTATTCCAATGATGAGGATATAATCATCCTCTAAGCAGCTCATTCCATTTTCAGATAGTTCTGATGGAAAAATTTTCCTAACCTTGCATAAATCTTCCTCATTTTTGCTGCCACTCCTCACTCCTAGATCTAGCCCTTAGGGTACAGAATGTAAATCTTCCCTTTCACTTGACAACCCTTCAAATATTCAAAGGCAACTATCCTCTTCAGCCATCCCCTCTTCAGCTTCCCTGTCTTTGCCTCTGCCCGTCCCAGCTCCCCACAGCTTGGCCTACTGATCTACGCCAAGGACTGAGCCTAGCCCATTTCCGGAGCAAGTGAAGCTTGATGTAGGAGGTGCTCAAGGGGCCACTCTTAGCCTCCTCTATTCCACATTCCAATCACTGTCCACCCCTCTTCCCACATTAGGGCACTCTCCTTGTTCTCTTAGTTCTTCTGCTTTGAAGATGTGTCTAGCAAGAAGTTGCTGTGGCCAAGGTTAAAGAGGTTGCTAGCTGTGTTCTCCTCAAGGATTTTGATGGATTCCTGTCTCACATTTAGGTCTTTCATCCATTTTTTAGTCTATCTTTGTGTGTGGTGTAAGAAAATGGTCCAGTTTCATTCTTCTGCATTTCCCAACACCATTTGTTGAAGAGACTGTCTTTTTTTCCATTGGACATTCTTTCCTGCTTTGTCGAAGATTAGTTGACCATGGAGTCAGGGTCCATTTCTTGGTTCTCTGTTCTGTTCCATTGATCTACGTGTCTGTTTTGGTGCCAGTACCATACTGCCTTGATGATGACAGCTTTGTAATAGAGCTTGGAGTCCGGAATCATGACGCCGCCAGCTTTGGTTTTCCTTTTCAACATTCCTTTGGCTATTCAGGGTCTTTTCTTGTTCCATACAAATTTTAGGATTATTTATTCCAGCTCTGTGAAAAATGACGGTATTTTGAGAGGGATTGCTTTAAATGTGTAGATTTTCTCTGGATAACTTGATACTTACTCTTTGTTGAAAACTCAGAAGAGTCCACCTCAAAATTTTTAGAACTCAGACAGGAATTGAGCAAAGTGGCAGGATATAAAATCAATGCATAGAAATAAGTTGCATTTCTATACACTAACAATGAGACAGAAGAAAGGGAAATAAAGGAAACAATCCCATTTACAACTGCACCAGAAACCATGGGATACCAAGGAATCATCCTAACCAAAGAGGTAAAGGATCTGTCCTCTGAAAATTATAGAACACTTATGAAAGAAATTGAGGAAGACACAAAGAAATGGAAAAACATTCCATGCTCGTGGATTGAAAGAACAAATATTGTTAAAATGTGTGGAATACACTCTGAAAGGAACAAGAAACTGGCCAAGGGCAAATACAGAAGTTCCCAGCTGAAACTGGAGTCTCTAAATGTGTAGTGCCACCAATTTCTTCATCTTTCTCCAGAAACTACAGTAACTTGGTTACAGGAGTGGAGAATATAGTTTGCTGGACTGAAAAAAAAGAGTTAATAAGCAGTTACTTTTTTTTTTTTATTAAGTAGGCTTTACACCCAACGTGAGGCGGAGGGTGGGGTGGTTCAAACTCAGGATCCTGAGATCAAGAGTCACTCAACCAACTGAGTCACCCACTTACTTTTTTTTTAAAGATTTTATTTATTTATTTGACAGAGAGAGAGATCACAAGTAGGCAGAGAGAGAGAGAGAGAGAGGGAAGCAGGCTCCCCGCTGAGCAGAGAGCCCGACGTGGGGATCGATCCCAGGACCCTGAGACCATGACCTGAGCTGAAGACAGAGGCTTTAACCCACTGAGCCACCCAGGTGCCCCACACCCACTTACTTTTTTTTTTTTTTTTGACAGACAGATCACAAGTAGGCAGAGAGGCAGGCAGAGAGAGAGAGGAGGAGGAGGCAGGCTCCCCGCTGAGCAGAGAGCCCGATGCGGGACTCCATCCCAGGACCCTGAGATCATGACCTGAGCCGAAGGCAGAGGCCTTAACCACTGAGCCACCCAGGCGCCCCCACACCCACTTACTTTTTAATGAGGCACTATTCTATCCTCTAAGGATATAATAATGAGCAAAAATAAGGTCATTTACAATATCAAAGTAGTGCATTACAATATCAAAATAGTGCATTTTTCCATTCACTCTCTGGGAAATCATGCAAAAGTAACAAGGAGAACAAAAGAAACCTTACAAGCTTCATCTATCCACTAAGACAGATATATACAGACTCAAAAATAAAATTGCATCTTCCAAAAGTATCTGAGATAAGAGAGGAATGGGAAGAAGGGATGGGAAGTGAAGAACTGAGAGTGCAGCAAGGGTATAGCTGATCTTAGGAAGCTTCAACAAAAATATACTTCCTGTAACTGACTGGTACATCCTGAGTTATAAAAGCTTTGTCTCTAGTTTGCAGCAACATGTCCAGGCATTGGGATGGATAGAGCAGGGGTAGATGCCTTCCTGAGCTAGGTTTAGCTCAGAGAGACTGATGACATGGGACAAGCCAAAGAACCACTCAGAGGAGCCACATTTGCAGTAAGATATCCACCTTTTGCCTATAGGGGATAAAGCTTTTGGATAGTGAAGCATGGAAGGCTACTCTGGCCCATTTTCCATAGCCAGAATCTTCTGCAAATAGCTGAGACCAGATAATCCAAATCATTCAAGGATGAGTAATAAAAACGGAACTGACACAGTACTGACAAAAATATACTGTCTTTTAAAAAGTGGAAAAGTGCAACAAAAACAAAACACCATAAAAATTATACCACTGAGTAGATGAAAATTGTATGCAAATGTTGCTCCTTAAAATTAGTGAGGTAGCCAACTCGCTCACAACACAAAGCAGACGTGAAGAAACTGGAAGAGATGGTGATGCAACAGAACGTTAAGCTAGCAGAATTCAGTGGGAAGATCAGATTCTGGGTATATTTTGAAGGTGGAACTAATGAGATTTGCTGATGGATTGGATATGGGATGTGAACCTCATGGGCCCATCCCAATGCTGTGGGAGGGTCTTCTGCAGTGATCGGTAACTGTGTGTGCCAACTTTACTAGGCTATGGTGTCCAGTTGTTTGGCAAATACCACTGGAGGTGTTGCTACGAAGATATTTCTTAGATGCAATTAACATTTAAATCAATAGACTGTATAAAGCCCATCATGCTTCATAATATGGGTGGGCTCCACGCAATTAGTCGAACGCCTTAACAGCAAAGACTGAAATTTTCCAGAGTAAAAGCAATTCTGCCTCAATATTTTGGACTTGCCAGTTTCTCTCTCTCTCTCTCCATATACATATACAACTACATATACATACATTTATACTGTTGTCATTTCTCTGGAGAACCCCAATATAACTGCTGTCTCTTTCCACTCTGACTCCCATACAGTGCATTCTCTCTCATTTTTGAGATCTAACAAAGAGGAAGTTCAGTTGGAGATAGATTTAGTTTGTGTTCAGTGACATGTATTTGTGTGGTTTGCAGTCAGGCCTGTGTATAGATAAATCATTGCTAAAACATCCAGAAATACCCCAGTTGCTCACTCTGTTGACCTCTCTAGCATGGTAATAGAAAGGTTCAAAGCTAGAGGTCTTATCACTATATGAATGTGTCTTATGTTCCTTGACACTGAAAATATGTGGGTACTGAAGTGAGATTTGAAATGTATAGATCCAGAATCAATCCACGGAAAATGCCTTTGATCACCTGATTTGCAAAACAGGATACAGAGTATTCAGTACTCACTTATGTATAAAGACAGAGGAAGTTTTCTTCTGTTAGGAATACACTCAATAATATAGTGTATACAGCTATGCATAGTACTTTTGTTCATTCTGTGATGGGAATTGCATGCAATACAATTTATCAGATTTCTTATGTTTGTAGAGTACAAACCTGGGTCAGTTCCATAAGCATCAGTTCTACTTCAAATGTATAAAGTTGTGTGCATTAGCTTGTCAACTATCGGTAATAACAATATATTTTCATCAACCATGCTAGTGAAAAGACTAAATTATCTTCCTGTTCTCTTGACAGAAAATGATATTGTAAGACCATTAGCATATGAAGAAGCAAACACAAAATATGAGACCAAAAGTATAGGAAAATAGTACTATAGAGGTGTGTTGGACAGTTAATAAAAAATAATGTGTTGATCACACCTCACATCTGTCAGAATGGTGAAAATCAACAACACGAGAAACAACAGTTATTGGAGAGGATGTGGAGAAAGGGGAACTCTCTTGCACTGTTGGCTGGAATGCAAACTGGCACAGCCACTGTGCAAAACAGTATGGAGTTTCCTCAAAAAGTTAAAACTAGAACTACCCCCATGATCCAGCAATAGAGCTACTAGCTATTTATCCTCCAAAAATACTAATTCAAAGGGATACATGCACCCCTATATCTATTGCAGCATTATATGCAATAACCAGATTATTAAATCAGCCAAATTGTCCATCGACTGATGAACAGATAAAGATGTAGTATATGCGATGGATTATTACTCAGCCATAAAAAGGAATGACATCTTGCCATCTGCAATGACATGGATGGAGCTGGAGAGTATTATGCCAAGCAAAATAATTCAGTCAGAGAAAGACAAATACCATATGATTTCACTTATATGTGGAATTTAAGAAACAAACAAAAAAAATGATCATAGGGGGAAAGAAAGACAATCCAAGAAACAGATTCTTAACTCTAGGGAACAAACTGATGGTTACCAGGGGAGAGGAGGTGAATACGCAATGGGGATCAAGGACAGCACTTGTTGTGATGACCTTTGGGTGTTTTATGGAAGTGTTGAATCACTAAATTCTATACCTGTAACTAATATTATACTTTATTAACTAACTGGAATTTAAATAAGAACTTTTTAAAAATGTGTTTTTTTCTTATTTATTATCATGTTTGTGATATTTGTCAGCTTTCAAAAATTATAATTAGCTGTGATTTCTCATTCTAAATAAATACTTTAGAATCTAGTGTATGCATAACTTTTTAAGGTCTTTTTTATTAAGAGGGTCTTCCAGGGGCGCCTGGGTGGCTCAGTGGGTTATAGCCTCTGCCTTTGGCTCAGGTCATGGTCTCAGGGTCCTGGGATTGAGCCCTGCATTGGGCTCTCTGCTCAGCAGGGATCCTGCTTCCTCCTCTCTCTCTGCCTGCCTCTCTGCCTACTGTGATCTCTGTCTATCAAATAAATAAATAAAATCTTAAAAAAAAAAAAAAGAGGGTCTTCCAAATTGTCTAAACCTTAAGAATAACAAGATGTGGCTCCCCCCCTGGGCATAAGAGAAAGAAAAGAGTTTTTAAAAATACATGCTTTTAATTTTTTGGATCTTTTAACTTTGGTCATTGGGAAGAATACATGTTTTTTTAGATTATTTATTTATTTATTTGAAAGAGAGATAGCCAGAGAGGGCACAAGCCCCAGGGGACAGGGGACAGAGGAAAAAGCAGACTCCCCGCTGAGCAGGGAGCCTGATGCGGGGCTCTGTCTTATGACCCTGAGATTACGACCTGAGCCCAAGGCAGACACTCAACCACTGAACCACCCAGGTGCCCCGGAAGAATATGTATTGTATGTGTCTTTTGCACAACTAGTTTCTAACACCTAATAGGTTACCAAAAAAAGTTATTTCCCTTTCCCCTTTCCCCAGCTTCACTTAGTTCCTTGGGTGTAATGGTGTCTCAGCAACTGTCATCATTTACTTGGCCATCCACTGCAACATGACACATGCCTTGATTATTTCCCTTCTACTCTCCCTTGTTTGTGCCACCCAGTCCCTTACAACTGGATAAATGCAAATTACCATTGACTCATGGTTTAAAAGAAATGTAAACTACCCTGCTTTCCTCCTGTTTTGATCTCAGATTTTCCTGGGAAATTTATTCTTGCGGACATGTCTTCGTTGGAAAATGACAGGCCTAGTAGGAGAATAGAGTAGGTATAGCCAAGACCGAATAAAAAGTCAAGTGTGGGCACAACCAGTGGGGAAAAGAACTGAAGCTTTATGAACAGATCTTAGGCCTGTAAATACTTTCAGTTTATTCAGATTTTAAAATGTCTTTTATCTGTGCTGCATAGTCAATTTTGGATGCATGTGAAAGAATTTATGACCTCGGAGGTAGTATTTAGTCTCGTGGAATCAAGGAATGTAAGAGCCAGAAGGGACATTAGAGATCATAATCCTGTGACCTCATATTACAGAACGGTCACTGGGGCTAAATGAGCTGGCTAAGATGATAAATATGGTTGTGGTTGTTTCAAAGACTATAAACCATGTAAACCAATAACAAAAGTAACCAATGACATGTCTTGTTTGATCAGAGCAGTAAATCCACCCACTTAAGAGTCATATCTGGGGAGAAAAGACAACCATTTTGCCATCAGTACTAAGGGTGAATGAAGAAAATAAAATGGCTGCCTATTAAAGTAAGGGTATGTGTAATAGCTAATGTCCAAACTGGATTTATTCATTTAACTATGTGCACTTGGGTGTCAGTTATGTAGCAGGGTGGAAGGGTGGAAGAGTGGAAGGGAAATAAGATAAATGCCCGGAAATTCTCAGCCAGTATTTGTCCAAGTATGTGCTGTCAGGATGAGCTACATCAAAATCTCCCAGGAAGCTTGTTACAGTGCAAATTCCAGGGGCTTGCCCTGGAACAACAGGGTAAACTGTTCTGGGGGGAAGATCACGGAGTGTGCAGTGAATAAACACTTGAGGTGATTCCAATACAGGTGGCTTGGAGATGTCTGCAAGAAGTACTGTTTTAAGTTAACATCAGAGAAGATAATGACATCATAGCAGTAGTGTCCTATAAGCATGAGAACAAAAGATGTTCAGAACAAAGCATGATGATGATCCTGCTGGAATAAAAAGTCTGAGATATCTGGGTTTTTATTCTTAAATCCATCAACAGTAGAACTTTGGGTTAGTTGTTTTACCTTTTGTGGCCCCATTTTATTCACTTTGCAATGAGAAGCTTTCAAAAGATTTTAAGCAGGAGAATAACACAATATGATTTATGTTTGCTGCTGAGTAAATATAAATATAAATTCTTATATAAATACATATTTCTATATATATGTTCTATGTATGTATATATACATATGTATATATGGAACATATATATGTAGTATACATATGTATGTATATGTATAGTAGAACAAAAGTGGACATGGCAAATAAGTTAATATGCTATTGAAATAGGCTAAGCAAGAGGTGCCTGGATGGCTCAGTCTATTAAGTGTCTGTCTTTAGCTCAGGTCATTATCCCAGGGTTCTGGGATCCAGCCCGGCATCAGGCTCCCTACTCAGTGGGGAGTCTGCTTCTCCCTCTCCCTCCACCGCTGGCCCATTCTCTCTCTCTCTCTCTCTCTCTCTCAAATTAATCAATCAATCTTAAAAAAAAAGAAAGAATAAGCTAGGTGAAAGATAATGGTAGCTTAAAATAGGTTGTTGACTATACTTAGATAGTGGATGAATTTTTTTCATTTTGTTAGGATTAATGATGGATTGGATATCAGCTATGAGGAAGAGGGAGGTGTCAAGGATGACCCATGAGGTTCTGGTTTGCAAAGAATGGTTGAGATTTTAAGGGTTATGTATGATTTCAGGTGACTGAGCCTGATGTCCAGATTAAGTAGGTTGGGGCTAAAACCTAGGAAGAAAAGGGGGACATCAAAGGATTTCAGGTCTCCTGGAAGTCAAAGGGCAGATAAAGTCAGACTAGAAGAGCTGGGAGGATGGGAGCCTGTGGACAGAGTGTGGGGTACTGGTGTATGTGATTTCCATGGTGGATCAGTTCCCCCTGATGATCAGGTCTGGGTTAGCCGTGAGCACAGCAGGCTGAGGTGGAGTGGATGTGGAAGTCAGTAGAGTTGGAAAGGACAGTGAGCTAATAGTGCAGGATGCTGATTGGCTAGTTTGGGCCTGGAGAGGACAACTGTGACTTAGGGGCCAAAATCATCTGAGCTTGGGATAGTGACCTAATCAGTAGATGAAGATAAATAAAGAACATGTGGAGGACAGGGACTTTAAAGAAGCTGGAGCTTTTTATATGAGTAGAGGAGAAATAATAGCTTAGAAGCTGCACTGGGGAGCCTTTAAAGAAAATATATTCCGCTTTGATATTCGGATTATGGGAGAATGAACCCCTCTATATTTGAGAAAGTAGGTTTCTGTTTAAGGCAGGAGTTGTGAGATCAAACAAAGAAGCTTTGTCAACGGCAAAGCACAAACGGGCTGTCGTTTGGGTTCCAGGAGTAGCACTTTACACTTTTCATTACTAAAAATTTCATTTTTATGAATACTGAAATATTTATGGATGCACACTAGGATGTCTGGGATGTGCTTCCAAATAATACGGGGCTGATGGGCATGGGTGATAAATGAAGCAAGATTCACTACACATTGATAATGCTAAAGCCCAGTAATGGACACATGGAGTGGCCTTGTCCTATTCTGTTCTATGTATGTTTGAATTTTTCCTTAATAGAAGTTACAGAAACCTCATCCTTATAAATTCGTCCCATTGTTTCTGACTGGTACCTTTTTATGTTCTCATTTTATGAAGCTCTCTTACTCCCTCTCCATGAGGTCCACAAAAACGAGTATTTATCCCCATTTTACTGATAAACCTCTCTGATCCTGTTAAGGGACTTATCCAAAGGTAAACAACTGTTTAGCTGCAGATTTAGGACTAGACGCCCATGTTATTTCAACTACTGGACCAGTACACTACATTCTACCACCTAATCGGGGAAGCTTGTAAATTTCCATTTAGAGGTGTTAAAATTCGTAGTTCTCTCAGGCCTTTGGTCTTGGAAACAGTGGTCTTCATTTGATCACAGGTCCAACAAAGTAACATTGCCTTTGCACATGCTATTCCTTCTGCATGGAATGTTCATCCCCATTCCCTAGTTCACCAGGTTAATGCCAATACATCCTTCAAAGCCCCCCTTAGACCTCCCCGCCCCCTACACACATACCCTGTGCCATCCCAGCAATCATTCTGTCCTTTGCACTAGTTCTGAATCTTGTTCGAACTTTTTTCATTTCATATGCTAGAAAGAATTGTAAATGTAGGTATGCGCATGCATATGTATCATTTTCTCTAGTAAATTAGAACCATGGGCTATGTTATTGTTCTTTTTTTTTTTTTTTTCAAACTCTGGGGCCTTTTACATAATGGCAACATCTAACACGCAGTGAGATTCCACAACTCATATGTGCCTGAAACCATTGGTTAGAGGTATTCAGCAAGAAAAAACCCATGGGAGCCTAAATAAATACCTTGGATTTGGCCAGCTGGTGCATCTGAGTATTTGTGGTGTGGTATGAAATTTTGGTGTCATTTCTTTTTTGGAAACTAAGTCCTGTCACTCAATTATCATGGTGATAGCCAAGTAATTTAGAAAGTATTCTAAAACTAAATCACACACTTTGTTCCTCCCATAAAAACCTCCCTGCAGGAGAAGAGGGTGGTGAAGAAGGTGGGAAGCAGCAGGTGTTTGTTTGTTTTTTTTTTCCTGCAACTGTGGAACTCACATAGACTGCAAATAGCTTCACAGTAGGGAGGCCCACAGCAAGGGGAGATGAAGTACCCACACAGATGATCAGATCAGTTATAATACCAGCTAATTCTACAAAGCTCCTACAATGTAATCTCAGTCACTTTTGAAGGAACCTGTTTCTTTCTCCCTGCAAATGGCTGCTCATTAAGAACTGGTCACAATATACTTCTGAAAAAAAAAATGTTTCACAGAGCTTTGTAAGGTGCGGTTGAGGGCACCTGGGTGGCTTAGTGAGTTAAGTGACTGCCTTCGGATCAGGTCATGATCCCAGAGTCCTGGGATAGAGTCCAGCATCAGGCTCGGGCAGGGAGCTTGCTTCTCCCTCTCCCCCGCCTCTCTTCCTTTCTCAAATAAATAAATAAAATCTTAAAAAAAAAAAAAAGATGGGTTCACTTAAAGCCATCTTCATCCCAAAAAAGAGGAGTGGGCTTTCATACCTAGTGTGACGTTTCCAATGCATTCATCATAAATATGGAGCGAATGTAGCCCGACTTCATTATAACAAATCAAATTTAGAGTTTAATGAATTCTATATCCCCTTCCCATACATTTTGCAACACCCATCCAGCCAATTTCCCTGTAAGAAGTGTCATTTCAAAGCCCGTGGGGGCTCTTACCCTTCGCAGTCAGGGTGGGACCCAGTTGTAAACAGGAGGTGCAGGGAGGGCAGTGGAAAGGCAGCTTTAACATTTTTGGTGAAAAAAGCCAACTTGTTTGCGGTTTTGATTTGCTTTTAATAACAAGCTCCCTCAACCAAAACTGATGAATTGGCATAAGAACAAGGGTACAAAAGAAACATCAAGGGGGCCTTCCAAATTGCTAACTAAAGGATGAATTCTCTGCTTTGGGTGGCCATCATTTTATCCCTCAGAAACGGGAGATAAAAAGATGCAAAGCTTTTTTTTTTTTTTTAAGATTTTTATTTATTTGTCAGAGAGAGAGGGAGAGAGAGCGAGCACAGGCAGACAGAATGGCAGGCAGAGGCAGAGGGAGAAGCAGGCTCCTGCCGAGCAAGGAGCCTGATGCGGGACTCGATCCCAGGACGCTGGGATCATGACCCGAGCCGAAGGCAGCTGCTTAACCAACTGAGCCACCCAGGCGTCCCGATGCAAAGCTTTTAATATATGCTGCCCGAAAACAGAAAGGAACCGATTAGAGCATGTGGCCTGTGGTGTTGTCTTAATACTTTATAATCACACTCCATACTTTAAGCAAATGCAAATTCTGTTGCTTGCTGCCCTTGAAAGGCAATTTCACTGCATACTAAATTCAAAGTGATCACCCATACAGTGTAAATAAAGCCTCTGTTGGGTAAACACCAAAACATTTTCCACGCGGCACTGCATTTTAAAATAGCTAACTTTATTGTCAGTGAAAAGATAGGCACAAAGTGGATTCAAACCTGCTTATCTTTATTGGAACTAGCTCAGTCGATTACAGAATGGGGTCTCAATCATTATGGGGCCACATACATTTTAAACCGAAGGTGCTTCTTCTCTAGCCATCTGCCAACCCCAGCTATCCATCTTATAAACACATGCCATTAATCACAAGGGAGGCCAAAAGGAGGTTTGACAACTCCATGTAACCATCGTTGCTACTGGAAAAAAATAAACAAACTCCCGACACTTGTCCTACTGATGATGAATGATACTTGGAAGATCTCTTTCCAAGGATCATGGCGGGCTGAAATTGATGGCAATTAGCCCATAGCTGATGCCTTCCTTTGACAATATGTTCAGGAAGAAAGCACACATTTGAAGTAACACATTCCATATGTGAAATGAGTAACTGAGATAACAGGAGATTGTATGGCTAACAGACATGAGAATATCATTTATAAAAGTTAGTCCGTATGTATGCACTTTAAGCTGCCGCATTCTGAGTGTTTAGGCTGTTCCTAAAAAGTAGTTTGCAGTCACTTTGTTCATTTTCCAATCGTTGTACCCACCCAATTGCGTAACAAGAGAACACTCGGTATTTCCTGCAGCAGATGATGGCAGATATCTCAGGTTTCTGCTATCCTATCATCCCGAAGCTCGAAAGCAGCATGGAAAATAAATCCTTCATTGAAACAACAATCCAGATACATGATTTTAAAAGAACATTCAAGCTACTTTTATTTAATAAAAATCGTTAATAGGAGTTTTATATCAAGTAAAGTTCATTCTAATGAAGTTTTTCTGTACATGGGACATTGGGGTACAATTGACTTGAAAGGTCCCCAGAGACCACCGGGCAGTACACATTAAGACAACAAGGTCACCCTTCTGTCCTGAGGTGCCGGTAAAATGCATAGATAAGTGGGAGTCCACAAAGATCCCCCAAATGTTACATATCCACACAATTGTGAAAGGTGACTAACTTGACGTTTCTCCCATAAACCTGAAATTTTAAAAGGACACCTATTAGAGATTTTCTGAAAAGGCTGAATCTACCTTCCTCGTAAACATAATACACTGACATGGACTTCCTCCATCTCTTAGATGTACGGTATTACTTTAGCCAATTACCAGGGAGTAAAAACTAAGCCAAAAAGGACTGCCTCTGGTGTGAGGGGGCAGAGATGCGGCGGAAAGTTCAAGGTAGCACTCAGCCAAGAACTTCCTCCTTTCCCAAAATTACATGAGTCTAAAGAGATGGCTGCCACACAGCGTGGAATGTATGACATTTGTCACCTTACAGAATGTGATTAGAATGATGGCTCCCAGAGCTAGCAAAAATTCTGGCAATGTGTTATAACCATAAAAGGATTAGATGAAAGGTTTAAATTTATTTGGATTTTTTTATTTGGCTAGAAAGTAGCAGTCCCGAAGTTTGCTACCTGTGGGTTCTACTAGTTGAGGACTTTCCCCCTTATGACTAAAGGGGAGTATGAACCAGTATTAACACAACTGCGCTTTTAATTTCTATTTGGGATTCACTTGATGACAGAGGACTAACGCGTAGGATGATCACTTCATTACTGAAATGTCAAGACTGGCTGAAAATCACATCAGTCTCCCTCTTGTCTCTCCCTCCACCCCACAGAATGATCCCTACGGAAGAGAATTAGGAATGGCGCAAAAATACTGTTAAACTGGCCACCATTCCTGTGGTCACAGAGGAACCCTGTAAGATGATCTGAGGCAGTCAATGCACAGCAAGAGAAGAAGTGAGGTCGATTTCTTTGGGGTTGGGGTGGGGAGAGTTTCATGTGACTCAGTGTGGAAATGAGGACCAGGACAGGGAAGACCTTGCAAAAGGCACTGCAGGAGAGGCAAAGTAGGAATTCAGAACCCTGGACAAACTACTCAAGCCAGGAACGTTTTACAAAATATGTATGCCCTGGTCTGACAAGATTCCTTTTCTTAAAATGAGGCTTGCTGTAGATAAGGGTTTCCGGAAAGAAGCACAGTAAAATGGAAAGCTGTGTTGTGTGATCTTGAAAAAGTCACGTAACCTCTCCGGGTCTCAGATGCCTCATCACTAAACTTGAGGGTATAGGGCTCTACTGCTATAGTTCTTTCCAGCCACTATGCCTCACAGCGTAATATATCAGGCCTACTCTTCTATTAATCTGGTTTCTAACTAACACATCCCCAAACTTCTACCCCCCACCCTTACCTAACACCCCCCACTTCCCTCACCCTCCCATACCCCTGAAAACTGATCTTAATGACATTGTTGGCAGATTTGTCACCTTAATGAAGGGCAGAGAGGTGACACAGAGCAGGGACCTGTGGCAAAAAGCAGCTCTTTCGTCCCTCGAGGCAGCCCCATGGCAAAGCTTGGAGCCACAGTCTCCTTGGTCCCTGTCCACATGCACATTTCCTGCTGCTCTCCGAAGGTATTCTGAGATGGAGTCACTGGCAGTGAGAAGGGATAACTAAGGACACATCTGCAACCCACCTCTCCCCCGGCTGCAGCATAGTACTTTGGGTTTCTGATGCTATTCCCTTGGAGGTGAGAGTCAATGATGCCTTTTAAGACGTATGCTAAGAATTGGGGAAAACAAAAGGAGTTATTTCAGAGGCGTCACCAGAAATTCAAAGCATTCGGCCCATCACTGAAAATGCTTCCTGGTTTTGCCAACGATTGGAAATTTGAGACTGGTGACACAGCTGGAGAAGAAATAAACACTAAGCAGACTGGTCTCAGGAAAGGCAAGCGAGCTGTGTTCATGGCCGCACACAGCACCTCAAACAACTGTCCATCAAGGCCTCTGATGGTCTAACTCCCTAAGAAAGAGGAAGTTGTACATCACACAGCTAATTTACTCTCCTAGCATCTGAAAGCAATATATTAATTATCCAAATGCATAAATTACTCCAGAGTATATATATGAATGTATGAACCTCCATGAGGGAACCAAAAGAATCCACTTCCAAAGCACCACTGAAATGAAGATAAACACAATCTCCTGGTACAGGGCAACTGGGAAATTGGGAGGGAAAATTAGCTCCAGCACCCTTCCATACCCCCAAATTCCCTGCCTTTTCTCTAGCTTACACAGCTTCCAAAACTATTCCCTTTCATGAGCCAGAGCCGTAGAGCTCTCTCTCGACGCTGTGTAGATGGTAAGTATACAAAACAGCACACGTGCAAATTCTCTCCAGCTTCCCACTTCTGAACTACATGTTACACACTGTCTTCCAAACGTACTGTGCTCTCCAAAATGCTAAATAAAATTATGCAAGTTGAAAACATTCATGTATAACCAGCTATTAACAGTCCAAGTATTTGTATAATTCCAAACAGTAAACTTTAGAGCACATTCTGATAATCGGTCTTTAGAGGTACTCTCTAAGTGTGTACCAGAATAGACTGGAGTTTGTATGGTATTACTTAAGTACTAGGTCGTTTCAATAAAAATTCCCTTTAAAAAACATCCCCCCCAACCCTTGTCCTCACCCTCAAAATAAGAACAAACAAAAGGGAAAAATGATTAAAAGCACTCTCGCTGATAAACTGCAGCTCTCGAATACGCCGTTTAGATGAGATATTCCACCATCTCCGCATCAGGCTCTTGTCCCAGGATCTGAATGGGAGCTTTTCTTTCCAGAGTATTGGAGTGGAACACAGGGCCATCTAAATGTAAACAGGGATTGGAAAGCACTTAGAATAAGGTAAAGCCGCAGATTCCTAGAAATAGACAGCTTGGGAGCCATGAAGCCAATGGCAAAGTGAGACTTGCCTGCCACCCTCTCCCACTGTTCACCTGAGTATTTACTTCTACTGAAGAATGGCCTTGGTTCATCCCTGTTCCTATCCTGGTGTCCCAAGGAGTCATCTACAGACTCTGCACTTACGTCTTGTGATCAATCCCCTTTGAGAACATGAACAACTCTGGCCAAATGACCAACAGTGTCTACGCAGCAGGGTGCCAACAAACAACCTGTAACTGAGGGCAGAACCCAAAGAATCTTTACCTGTCTTATCCAAATTGCAGGTCAGACTTGGTACAGACAAACGACGTGACCCAGAACTGGCAG
Organism: Lutra lutra; assembly: GCF_902655055.1. Taxonomy (NCBI): domain Eukaryota; kingdom Metazoa; phylum Chordata; class Mammalia; order Carnivora; family Mustelidae; genus Lutra; species Lutra lutra. The sequence goes on along the minus strand of NC_062296.1, from coordinate 33,520,410 downwards.
CCGGACTTGCAGAAGCCTCAGCCTGAGCCAGAGCTGGAGCTGGAGCTGGAGCTGGAGGAGCAGCCGCAGCCGGAGCTGGAGCTGGTGCTTGAGTCTGAGCCGGAGCAGAAGCCTGAGGTGCTGTTGGAGTCGGAGCCGGAGCTGGAACCGGAGCCGGAGCAGCTGGAGCAACCTGAGCAGCAGCAGTGGGAGCAACAGCAGCAGCGGCGGCAACAGCAGAGGCAGCAGCTGGACTCTGAGCAGCAGTAGCTGGAGAAACAGCAGCAGCGAGAGCAGCAGCAGCAGTTGCCGGAGATGGGGTGGCGACAGCGGCGGCGGCAGCAGCTGGAGCGGCAGCAGCGGCAATCGGAGCAGCAGCTACCATGGTGGTGGTGGTGTTGGTAGCAGCGGCGGCAGTGTTGGTGGCAGCGTTGGCAGTGATGGTGGCAGCAGTGGCGGCGACAGCGGCTGGCGTAGGAACAGAGATTGGAGCGACAGCTGCGGTTTTGTTCGGTTCTGTTCCCCGCTCCGTTTGGGTGCTGCAGTCTCGGCTGCCTGTCTTGGAGTGAGCCGAGAGCAGGGGAGTGGAGGGCGGCACCGGCGATGGTGTGGAAGGGACAGACTCAGTGCGGTAGTCTCCACCCAGGAGAATACCTAGGAGGGAAAGAGGGAAAGAGGTCAGAGAAGTACAGGCTCTTCAAACGCAGACATCTGGATGCCTCTTCTCTCCTGCAGAAGGTTCAGGAGAAACTTTCCCTGTGCCTCTAGAGAACCCAGGAATCGGTTTGGCAGGCACATCCCTCCTGGTCCTGGCTCTCCACCCCAAAACAAGGTATGAAACCTTGAAGTGTCGAGAATCTGTTTTATTTTTCCAATGGCAACTCATTTCCAGCAAGCTTTCAGAATGCTTCCACTCAGTTCCACTTATCGCCAACATCATTTACCACCAGACAACTAGAAAGGATTGGGGGAAGAAGTCTGTGGTCATGGATGAGGGTGATAATAATTGTGCAACCGGAGGTTCGAATCCTGACCATGATCCCCAGAATGCCTCTTTTACCCAAAGGACACTGCAAGTGTCAGAGGACCAAGAAAGGTATTAGAAGCAACAAAGAGACCTAAAATAAAAATACAAAGTGGGCTTTCTCAGGATTTAAAAATGTGCCTCGTGGTATCTACGATATTTCTGGGGTTTTGATTAGAGGGGAAGGAATGGACAGGAATGGAATGAAAAAGTACATTCAGTTCTCATCTCAAAACACCTGGCTCCATTTAGCTTAACTAGAATTCTGAGTCCTCCTATTCTGTGGGAGGAAAGAACAGAGAAAATGGGAAATTTTGAGATACTGACTGACGTGAAGGACACATGGGTTTTGGACAAAGACAAAGGGTCTCACTTGGCAAGGCCAGATCTGAGAATTTTTAAAAGGAAACTGAAGTTGTCTTCCTTCCCACCCAAACAGAACTCAGAATTCTTATCTTCTAAGGCCTTGGTTTCAACCAGTATTCTCTCAATGACACATCAAAGTGTGGAGGAGCTCCTCTTAGGAGGACAGAAACCCAACCTGATATATCGTCCTTTCTAGATTCTGGACCATCACTCCTTTTCCTTGCTGAGTGGGCACATATCTAAGTCGGGGCTCTCCTTAAATGCGTCATTTTAATCTTATTTACTGTCATTACCTAGGCTCCCCTTCCAGCTCTTGTCATCCCGCTTCTCCTCCATGATGGGGGTGCCAGTCAGGGTGGAAGAATGTGAGAGCAAGCCTGACCCAGCGTTGGAAATGGACATCAGAGACTTTGCAGGTCGCATGGATGACAGTTGCTCTGTCTTACTTGGCTCCTTCCGGGAACGCTGCTGGAGTACTTTGATCATGGCATCCTTCTCAATAATTTGGGCATGGAGGGTCTTAATCCTAGGAGCCAAAGACAGAGAACATATAAAAACGTTGTTGCCACCGCCATGTTATGGTCTCACTGCCTGCATGGACTTGAGCTTCCAGTATCTTTTCGACTGAAGAGTGGTTTAGTTATTTCTGGGGTGTAAAGCAAGGGAAGGTGTGCAACATTTCTTAAAATGCCCTTCTTAATACCTAGATGAGTATAGCAGAGCATCCAGGACATGTTATAAAAATTAGGAAGCCAAAGTAAGGTCATGGTGGAAAAGAAGACTGTATATGAGAGAGTAAACTGATATAGTGGGTGCTGAAGTGAGCAATCTGAGTCAATGGGTGATGTATTTAATGAAAAGATGAGAACTATGAATGGGCCACAATTTCAGCTAATAAGTAAATGATCATGAGTTTATAAAAGGTATCGGGTACCCTACCTCCAAGTTGGAATGGATATTCTCTTACTGTGCATTCTGCTGTATCACAGGGTTGAAGTCCAATGCTAGAAAGAATACCCCAGAGTGCAAATACCAGCAATAAAGTTCTGGCAGAGGGAAGATGGAAAGCAATTACCAAGGCCGATGGGAACAGCCACGTAAAAGTCATTGCATTTCAAATACCAAGTAAGAGGCTGGCAGGGGTGCAGGGGTTGGGGGAGGCTGCATTATCAGGCTTCCCGGTTGTGAATAAAGATGCCTGCCCTTCCCTTCTGACCTATCTGGTCTCGATACATTCTTCTCTGATCTACCAGGGTCCAGATCGGTATTTTTACCTGCCCTCCATGTCAAGGCAGCGCTTGTTGGCCATCAAGATTTCTTCTTCCTCTTTCTGGATGCGAGCTTCCAGGGCCGTATCATAGCTGGTGTTGGGAGAGTGGCTGATGACTGTTGTGTCCCTGAGAAGGAAGATGGCAGTGATGATGATGACAAGGCAGCAAAATCAATGAATCGTATCAACTCTATCTCAAGTCAAAGGTATTGCTGGAAAGCAGTAAGCGATAGTCAAACTCATTAGGAATGGTCGATTTCTGGACGACTTACTGAGAAAAACCTCCAAGATGGGAAAGCACAGCTTTCAGAGTTAGAAGAGGTTTTTTGGCATGAGTACAGCTACAGAAGTCAGTGAGGGATTCTACATGAGGAGCACAGGCCTGCCTTCAGAACTAGACAGATAGCCTCCCAAAGCCTTCTGGAAGAGTCCCTTTGAGGTTTTTGATCATGGCCAGGTAATAGGAAGATATTTACATTTCCACTTTATATTATTATTTATATTACATATAAGACAGTATAGATTTCCACCTTATTCTCATGACAGTTATAAATGGGAAAAGGCTAGACTTTGCTGAAAGACAGAGAATGTACCAGACAGTTACTGCTACAGATGTATAACAACAACTACACCGAGTGCTAGAAACAAACTAGAGACACGTCAACAGTGAAGGTCAGACAGAGCGTGTGAGCTGACTAAGAAGTAGGGCCTTTGAGTCAGTGCCACTTAATTCCTATCTGACCTACATCAGAAACATTCTAGTACCAAATCAAGGAGTCTCTTCCCCAACTACACTATTGGTCTCTTGCCAGAGTCCCAAGTGCACGAGGCACCACCCAGTTTCATTTGAAAGTGTCTCAGGCCATTAACTCAAAAGACTAAGTAATGAGTAAAGTATGTGTGTGTGTGTGTGTGTGTGTGAGAGAGAGAGAGAGAGAGAGAGAAAAGGAGAAGAAGGAGTGGGGGAGTAAGAAGAAGAGGAGGAGGAGGAGACGCTGCTGGGGAGAGGGTCTAGCCCAAGGACAAGGCTGATGTCTAAACAGCACAAGTCAAAGATATACAGGAATCCTGTATTGTCCTGATAAATGAGGTCATGCATCCTTCTTTAGTACATTTAGAACTAGTGGTAGAAAAAAGAGGGAAGGGAATGAAGAAAACTAGATCTTCTTTGAATCACTTGGAGGGAAAAAAAAGGGATTAGGAAGAATATTGATGTAATTATATGGGTCTTCAAGGGAAGCCGACAATAGACCAAGAAAACAATGAACTGGCACAGCTTCATTATACTTCCTTTGAGAATGAGGATCTGTGGGAGAATTTTCTGCTGGCAGCTAGCTGTGTTCTCTTAGCTTAGAGATTGTGACCAGTGCAGATGGGAAGGAAAGGGCAGGGGAATGAAGAGGCAGAAAGTTGGTATTAAAGTTAGGGAATTTGGGTGGGTTTCTATAAACCTACTGTTTCCCCAAATGCTTGCACTTTACATGCAAGGCTGAAACAATGTACTTGAGTGGTGAAATAATTGGGAGAGCAAGAAGCACAAGGACTACAGTGGCTCACGTCAATTGCTAAATCTGAAACATTTTAGCATCTCAGAATTCCACACTTGCTCTGGTGAATTCACCTGCTTCCAGTCCCATTGGGGATGGCTCTTGTGTTCCAAAGTACCCAAGGGGAAATGGCATTGTGTAGGCGGAGAACACAATGGCTCTTACTACAGACCACACCAGGGTCAAATCCCACTTTCTCGAGTACTCTGCCACTAACAAATTCTATGAGCCCAGGAAGTCAGTTAACTTCTCGAAATCTCAGTCTCCTATATGCAAGATAGAAATCATAATTATACCTCTAATCTTGTGGCATTTGGGGGGGATGAAGTCAAAGTATGCATGTAAAAGACACAGTGCCAGGCACAATAAAAACATTCAACAAATTTACCTACTACCTAAGAGAGAAAAGTACATAGATACAAGGAGAGTAACATACAAGAGCGTGTGACTCTAAAGAATTCCAGCTCTGGGATTATATCCCGAAGGCAGTTCCTACAGCGCACAGTTCCAATGGAATGGCTGCTTCAGAGCCAGGCCTCTCTAGAGAATTCTTGGTGTCTATGGACACTGGGGACATGAGCGTACGGTTTGTCACTGGGGGAGCCAATGCTGGCTTACTGCCACTTTCACTGCATAAAAGACCATTTTGGGGACTTAGAGCCCTGCCAGCTAATTGATATGGACACTGTGAGCTCCTCAGGAATGAAGCTTGAAAATGTGGGACACTTAGTGAATTCCTACAGAGCTTCCAGGATGCCCTTCAACATCAATCTTCCTTCTAGAAGACTGGGACTACTAAGCCAATGGTTCAGGCAAAAAGCAAGCAAGCACAGTGCTGGAAGGAGCAACTTGACCGGCTAACTTCCAATACTCTGAGACAATCCTTAGGCACATCTGCAGTGAGCTCATGTCTTGAAAACACCACGTGTATACTCCAAAATATAGATCCCCAAATTTGACATCCTACATCTAAATTCTTAAGTAAAGGAGTTTCTGGTGACCCTCCCCCTCTCTCATCTCTCATCCTCTCTCCTTCCTTTCTCCAATGAAGTTATCCCTATCCTGTTGCCGACATTGTTTTCTCGAATGTCACCCATGAATTCCTCATTAAAACATCTAGTGTTTTAAACTTTTACACTTCAGGGTACCTGGGTGGCTCAGTTGTTAAGCGTCTGCCCTCAGCCCAGGTCATGATCAAGGAGTCCTGGGATCGAGCCCCACACTGGGCTCCCTGATCAGCTGGGAGGGCTGCTTCTCCCTCTCTCACTCCCCCTGCTTATGCTCCCTCTCTCACTGTGTCTCTCTCTGCCAAATAAATAAATAAAATCTTTAAAAAAAAACTTTTACATTTCAAATCCATCTTTTCTTATTGATAGCATCCTTTTGTTTATTTAATATGTGAACCTGACCATGAGTGGGGCACTGTGTTTGAAGTTACTGTGATGCTACAAAGTGGCTAAACACGCATAAGACTAGTCCTTGACTGCGGGAGACTTGCAAGTTGAGGCGAAAAAAAAATACAGGTAAATAATTAGTTATTACAGAAGTGAATTTGAATTTTGTTCCAACAGGCACTGAAAACCATTAGACATTTTTGATGGGACTGAGATGATCCAAGCTGTGCTTTAGAAAGATAGCATTCTCTCTGGCCAAAACGTGATGGGGAGTTTTGGGGGAGGATACACTGGACTTGGGCAAACCAGTCAGGACGGTTAGTGTAATAATCCCATCCAGAGATACTGAAATCATGAACCAATTCAACAGCAGGGAGAATGGAACAGGCCATAGGAGGCAGAATTGCTACAACTTGGGAGACTATTTAAAGGTAGCTGTTGGAGAAAGAATGAATGAGAACTTTGGTGTTTCTAATTCAAAAGCCTAGAAAAGATGGCATACCACTCACTTTCTGTGCTAGGAAAGTAAGGAGAGATCTCTGGGAAAACATTATAATGCGTCTTGATTTTTAGTTACATTGGAGTTAACATGTCTTATGAATAGCCATATGACAATATCCAACAAGTTGTTGACAATTCTAACTTTAAGGGATGTCAGACTTACTATTTGAAGTTGTAATAGAGAACAAGATAACTAAGACAGAAGGTAGAATGAGAAAGCCAAGGATGGAAATGGAGGAAAGCCTACAAGGAAGGGATAGGTAGGCATGTATAATGTGTGCAAGCAGCTTCTACCTCCTGTTTTCTCCTTCCTTCCTTCTTTCCCAGATTTACAGCACCCAAAATAAAAACAAAACATTGCATGTTTGGAGAAGGTTAGCAACCTAATTCAGGAAATGCAAACTTGTAAATTGCAGAGCTGATCAAGTTTGTTATCTTTTTATCCTTTTGCTGCTATTCATAAATATATTCACCATTTGTGAACTTCAATCTGCACTGCCAAATCTGTTCTTCTAGGATGGACTACTTGGTAATAATTTCCCTTATCTATATGAAGCATCTAGAGAACCTCTAGTTGCACAACAATATGGGATTATAATTTGGGCCATATTATTGTGATTATATATAGTATTTTTTTAAAGATTTTATTTATTTACTTGACAGACAGAGATCATAAGTAGGCAGAGAGGCAGGCAGAGACGGAGGGAGCAGGCTCCCCGCCAAGCAGAGGGCCCAATGCAGGGCTCCATCCCAGGACCCTGAGATCATGACCTGAGCTGAAGGCAGCGGCTTTAACCCACTGAGCCACCCAGGTGCCCCTATATATAGTATTTTAAGTCACTAAATAAGAAGCCTCAAATGGGAACTCTTGAACAGTTCATAATCCCTATTGTACCATCTTGAAATCATCGTATCTGGGAAGCAGCAGAGGATAGTGGTAAAGGTGTCAAAATGTCGTTTTCAATCCCAGCTCTTCTTCTTAGTAACTGTGTGTGATCTTGTACAAATTATTTTACCTGTTTTTGCTTCAGTTTTCTCACCTATACAATAGACAATTGTCGTATCTCAAAGAATTTTTATGAGGATCAGCAATAACTGTAAACTACTTAGCAGAGTACCTTATACAGAAAAGACTACCTGCGATTTCTTGCATTGACCACTTTCCCTTTGACAAGTGGTGTTTGGTAGCATCCAAGTGCTAACATGGGCATAAACTGATCATCTAATAGGTTTTCTCACCTGAAATAGTGAGAACAGTTGTCTGTTATTATATTCCAATCTATATTTTATTATTCACAATGGCCAAAAAAGGGAAACAACCCAAACATCCATCACCAAGTGAATGGATAAGCAGCTGTGGTATGACCCAAACTATGGAACACTGCTCAGCAATGAAAAGGAATAAACTACTTATACATGCATCAGCTGGTATGAATCTCAAAATAATGATGCCAGGTGAAGAAATCAGACATAAAGAGTATATACTCTATAAATCCTTTTTTACAACATTCTAGAAAAGGTAAAACAATAATGCCCAAAAATGTTGCCTCTGGTCAGGTGGGGGAGGAAGGGATCTAGCTGAAGGAATGCAAGAGCACTTTAGAATGTTTCCTCTATTTTGATTGGGGTGGTGGTTCCATTACTGTATTCACCTGCCCATGTTCATCAAACCATACACTTGAAATAGGTGTTTTCTTAATATATCAATAATACCTCAATTGAAAAAACTCTGTAACTACCACTGATATCACCCAAGCAACATTTCCCAAATTTTACTTCCGTATAAGCTATTACTTGGGAATAGATTAAGCCTGAGATACCAGCAGAATACACAGGAACCAAGCAGGTCATTAAAATATGGCACTAGATTTAGAGATTTAAGTTATAGAATTGGAAATCATTTCCTTCTCTTTCGCTTCTTCTTTTCTCTTTCCTCCCTTTTTATTTCTTTCTCTCCTTCCTTACTCAAATACGTGTTGAGCACATTCTATTTGCAGCCAATACCCTAGGCACTTAAATATTATTTAGGAAGAAAACAGAATGTAAGGTTTTTACCACAGAAAGGGGCAAAGAGCAGAACCGTGGTCAAATTTTTAGGGATGAGAAGAGACAGAATGAATCCACTGGACAGGAAAGGAATGACAAGAGATGTTGGAAGGCAAGGCAGAAGAACTCACAGGTCCTGAAATAAAGTTTTCTGAATGCTGCCTTTCAAATTTGAAATCTCACTGAGAAAGGAGGAAAGGGAAACCAGTCTCCGTAGCCAAGCGTAAGAGGCATTATCTTTGGGAAAAAAATAGTAAAATCCTAGAAATAGAAGGATCTGGAGGAATTACCTAGTCCAGTTCTCTCATTCTGCAGGAATTTGAACACAGTCTCTCAATTTCTCCTGTGGACTGGATTGACAGGCATACAAAAAGTATACAGTCCAGATACCAGGATGTCTGCCTCAGGAACTAACTTAGGGTGTTTCTACTAGGCGGAAACTAGCTGCTTTTTATCATATGAAATGATAAGCATGCACATTTAACTGGAAACAATGATTCCACCTCCTACCTGGTGATTTAAACGAATTTGACTTAAATCTATCTTACAGAAGCCAGTAGATGCTGGAAAGAAATGCCTGAAGGCAAGGGGGTTTCCCCCGATACCCAAAACTTCCAGAAAGAAGGAAGGAGGGGTCCTATCTTTATACAAGATCCTGGGGACAACCTCCTAGCTTTCCTGCCTTTCCTGACCTGAAGTCTATTCTGGAGTCAGTTTTAACAGCGAACATCCCAGCACCGAGAACCTTGGCTGCCCACTATTTTCTCACACTGCACACCTTTGCAAGCGGTGTCTGTCTCAGTTTCTGCACAAAGATGACAGAAATCATCCTGCATCTCCTTTGCAGTATTAGGGTTGCCTGAACAACCTTTGTTAGATAAGGACAGAGCACAGATATTTCTCTTGGGAGATAGAAGCTAAAATGACACTTAATTGTGCTTCTAATCTACCATTTGCAGAAAACAAAGACGGGTAAGCTTAAGACCATGAGGGCCTCAAAATTGGGGCAGAGGTAATTCCAATCCATTTAAGGTTTATAAAGGATACCTGGAGACGGGCAGAGTGTGTTACACAAATGTAAGATGTCTTCTTGGAGAATTGAGAGTAGGTTTGCAAACCACCAATCCAGCTCTTCAGCCCTGCACTCCTTCTGATTTGGCATGAGAAGGAATTACAGATAAATGTATCCACCACTGCCTCTGCACAACACACACATCCCAGCCTAAACTCTGGCAAGCGTTTCCAGATTCCTCCAGCTCACCACATTTAGGAGAACATTAAAAACAGCACCGTGGATTTTAATAACTTTCTGGGTAGAGGCTCTGGACTCCCTCAGATACCCAACCACAGACCCAGGCTCTGTCCGTCTCTCCAACAACCCAGGCCACGTCCTGCTTCAAACTTAATTTTTGTTTGTTTCTTTTTTTCCAACTCATGATTCTGAGCAGCGGCAAGACAGCCAGACAAGATAAGAGCACTGTTTCCTCCAAAAACCAATATTTAATGTTTTCTTGTGAAAGGGGGAAATGTCAGAGGCAAAAAATACATAAGAAATCCTCCTGCCACTTTCTCTCCCTGACCAAATGGAATGTGACCGTTTCCATGTGACCCACTCATGGATGCAGAGAATGTGGCCTTCAAATATAGACCTGCTCAAAGGGCAGGGATGGATCTGTGTTGAGCACAGCCTTTGGCATACCTGGGGTGAGCCAGAGCTATCAAATGGCGGCCACCACTCCTGAGTGACATTTAATTCGAGTAGCGTTTCTCCGGAGATGCCTCCACTCTAGTCCCAGGGCTAAACAAAGAAAGCTACACACGTGGCTGTAAGAAGCTGAGGCTCTGGTGGAAAGAGGTGTACGAACGAACGTCTGGGTGATCCCACCTGCAATGTTTCTGGCTCCCAAGGAAAGCCGAGCTAGGATTCTGGTAAGTTCATAAATTAACATTAACTTACCAATTCCTGACCCTCTACCCTCACAGTCCCTGCTTCACCAGATGAAAGAAAACACACTTAAGCCGAGATGGGCCGGGGAGGGGAGGGGAGGGGGAAAGAGCGTTACAGGAAAAACAAGAAAAAATACTGAAAAATTTTTTCATCAGTCCCCTTTCTGTTCTGCCCCCCACGCCCACCCCCACCCCCAGGCCCTTCAAGCAGTGACTCTGACAGCCAGCTCATTACCTCTGAGCAGCTACAGTTGCAGCAGCATCTAGAGCGAAATGTCTCATCACGTTCTCCTCCAAATACTTCTGCTCCCACTTAGTCATATCGGCTTCCAGGGCCAGGATCCTCTCCTCCTTCTCACGGAGGAGCTCCATCAATGCCGTGGCATTGTATTCGGAAACGTTGGTGGGCTGAGAGTTTCCCTGGCGCTGGGAGGGGAGATGTGGAGAAGCCTCAGGTTAGTGAGCGAACTGTGGTGGCCAAGTCCCATTCGTAGAGGCCCCATTCTTGGAGAGGATTACTCCCCCGGCCACTTCAGTTTGGATTCTGATTCGAAGCAGGGGAAATTCAGATTTCCTCCTAAGGCCACAGGACTGTCTACCTTGGGATCGAAGAGGAGACTCTTTTGATCAGGAAAGAAGCTTGCCATATCCCATTGTCATGCTGCTCAGAAAGTGGATCAGTGGTTGAAAAAATCACTACCCCTGCCTGCCAGCATGGTACACAACAGGAATAGACATTAAAAATCTAGGACTGGGGCCTGACCTTGCCCCTAACTTCTTGTGTAGCCTTAAGTGAGTCATGCAACCTTTTCTGAGTCTTGATTTTCTCCCATCTAAAATGAGGAGGGGTATGGGGCACCTGGGTGGCTTAGTTGGTGAAACGTCTGCCTTTGGCTCAGGTCATGATCCCAGAGTTCTGGGATCGAGCCCCACGTTGGACTCCCTGCTCAGTGGGGATCCTGCTTTTCCCTCTGCCTGACGCTCCCCCTGCTTGTGCTCTCTCTCTCTCTCTCTCTCTCTACCTCTCTGACAAATAAATAAATAAAACGTTTTCAAAAATAAAATACATAAATAAAAATGAGGAGGAGTATGGCCAGATGATTCTAAAGACCACATTCAATTCTAAAATGTCAAGAAATCTATTTGTACAGTATCTTGACTTCTTACAAGGTCTACTGTTCATTTGAAGATAAAAGGGATAAGATAATAGGATTCTGCTGGAACAGGAAAGCTAAGGATGCCGACTTCGTCTTTACCATTAGGAGTCAGTCTGGAAGTAAAGTTGGGCGGGACAAAAAACCAAAAAGATGAGCCAATCTTCACATCAGACACCAAATGAAACATAACCGACCAGGAACAATCTCATTTTCTTTAAGTTCTCCATACCTGCTGAATTCTGAGGGACTCAAGTTCTCTCTCCAGCCGTGTCCGGAGACGATGCTCCAACTGCTCGCGTTTTTCACATGCTGCCTGGAGCTGTACAAGGGCTTGCTGCATCTTCTCCACCTTATCTACGTACACCTGCTTCTTTTTCAGCTGAAATTCCAGGGTGGGAGAGTTGCAAGATGGAAGGAAAGAGAACAACAGGGTCAGGTATTTAGCTCCCAAATCCATCCTTGTGTTTTGATCACTTTCTGTCCAGCTCCAAAAAAAGAATGAATGGTAAGAAGGTCCTTCATGAGTGCCTTGTAGTTAGCACACACAGAATGTGACGAGGAAGAGGAATTGGAAGCTCCCTTTTATTTTTGCTTCTTTCCCCCACCTCTCTGTCTTCCCCAGACCTACTTCCATCGACAAAGTCTGTCTTTGATGGCAAACTTTTAAAATTATTAAAATAATAATCCTGATGGATTATCTGCTCTTCTTCATTCTAAACTGGAATACTCTGGGGGCAACAATATATTATTTTGGTCATTACAGTACAGAAATTTGAAAAAATAAAATGGGGGCTCTCCAGGGAGAAAACCTTAATTTGGTATGGAAAGGAAACCTACCCCCGCCCTTATATAGATGTCTCCTCTCCTAGTGACAGAGAAAGGGTGCTGGAGTTACAAGGAAGCCAGAATTGTCTTTTTGAAGTCTGTGGTCCTTGTAATTACTCAATATGGTTATCACTGCTCTCCCGGACAGTTTCTGCTTCTCAAAAGTGAAGCTACCATACATTGAAGAGTTTTTAATCTCCTCATTACCTAGCACATGCCCCACTAGATATTTATTAAAAGAACACAGGTTATTTGCAATTTCTGCCTCAGTCATGAGCCTGAGTTGGTAAGAGTGGACCATAATTTCTCAACTTCATTCTGGGACCTTTAAAGATATCTAAAGACTCAAAATAATGAATCGAATCTAAGAGTAAATGAGTCAAACATGATTCTTCCTCTTTCCAAGCCTATGAACCACAACTAAAAGCAAAGGGGGAAGCAGGTTGGGACTAAGAAACTGAGTTCTTTGTACCCTTGTAATTCATAAGCTTAATCCTGGCTCCCCTGGAATGGAGGAATGAGGAGGATCTCAGGGCTCCTCAGCATTTAAGAAGACAGGGTAAATGCAGCCTTCCCAGCTTGTTAGTCAATGAGGAGGTTCTGCTTTTCATCATATTTGTGGAGTGCTATCATGCTAATAAAATCAATGCATGGACTCTTTCTCAAACAGAAATTCCTCCAAGCTAGTCACAGCTGTCATTATCACTTTCACAGAAGCTGAGGTTAGGGATACTTTTACTATTAAGATCCAAATAAAAATATTATTGTTAACCTTGTCAAAAGGAAATTGAAGAATTCAGCTCAACTCTTAAGTTTTCAACAAATTCCCAAGCCCTTGATCTACCTAGGCAGATAGTTGTAACGTGGGAAGTTACCCACCCTTCCAGCTTTGCCCACCCCCATTTCGCTGGGGCCAAGCCAGCAGAACCACCCCAACTTGCCCACTGCAGAAACCAGGTAACTTCTTAACGGTAATGAGTCCAAATCACTGCTGTCTAGAATGTCCGGTCAGACAGCAAAAGCATGTGCTGAACTGTCCTTGTCTTATAACTGTCTTCTCCTAATGTCGGAATTGCTAAACTTTATCTTGGTTGCAGAAAACCTATCTTATATTTTCCCACCAGATCTGTGGTATGCTTTGCCTAGGTGACTGAGAAAACTTAAAAAAATTGTCTTGGGGCGCCTGGTTGGCTCAGTGGGTTAAAGCCTCTGCCTTCAGCTGAGGTCATGATCCCAGGGTCCTGGGATCGAGCCCCGCATCAGGCTCTCTGCTCTGCGGGGATCCTGCTTCCTCCTCTCTCTCCGCCTGCCTCTCTGCCTACTTGTCATCTCTGTGAAATAAATAAATAAAATATTTTAAAATTTTTTTTCTTATAGTTTCTTGTCATTTCCTTTCATTCCGAGACCTAGTTCAATTTAGCCTTGTAAACCAGTTGAAGTGAGTTGGAAGTCTACATGCTTTTATCCAGTAGACCTTTGCCTAGGAAATAAAACAAACCATAATCACCGTAATCTTCCTCTCAGTAAGCTAACTCTTTTCTTTCCTGGGATGGGTGACTGTAACAACACTGACTAGGGCAGTGAAGACTGTCAGGCCCCAGATGTCTCTGCCTTCCTATTTGCTAAGCTTTGAATAACTGGAGAGCAGGGAATATTCTCTATCTTCACCTTCTGGGTTCTATAATCCTCATGAGCTATTTAAAGTTGAATGCATTTATTTGTGAATCACTGAAAATCCTAAGGGAGCAGTGCAATGTGAATGCAGAGGATGTTAACTATAATTACTCAGGCTTACAGCAGTTATACTTAAAGGCAATTAAAGTTCTTGCCTTGATGGTAAAGTACTCTGGTATAAGCACAGAGAACTGAAAAAGAAGCAGTCCAGGGCCAGGTGGATATCTCTGTGTCTTCCCATTCTTGAGAAAGAAAACCTTAATATCTTAGCAAAAGCATCTCCAGCAGTCGGAGTCACTGAGCCACTGGGATGATTACATGTAAGGTACCAGGACCACTGCTACTGGCCTAATTCTCCTCCTACCTCTTTTACAAGGATAGCTCACCCATAAATACCAGGGTCACCTAGGAAATGCTTTATCTCTAGATAACTTATGACAGAAAAGGACAACTCTAGGACACTACCAATGCAAGACCCTATAGATTAAATCAAGTCAGCTATATTCTAAGTTATGTACTCTGTTTTCTAGATCTCATATTTATTTGTTTCTTTGTTTTAGAGAGGGAGGAAGAGGGGCAGCAGGAGAGTAAGAATGTTAAGCAAGCTTCAACATCAGTGAGGAGTCCAACACAAGGCTTGATCTCACAACTCTGAGATCATGACCTGAGCCAAAATCAAGAGTCGGATGTACTCAACTGACTGAGCCACCCAGGCATCCCTAGATCTCATCTATATTTTAAAAGGAACAAAGGTCTATATGGTTTATTAATTCCTTTACTATTGTTATAAGCTTCACTTTTACCTTCATCATGATAAATCCCCTTTTCTTTTCTGACTCTCTTCTGTATACTTATCTCCTGTGCGTATCTCCTCAAATGTTAGATCGGTAATTAGGACACTCTGGGTGCCCAACTTCACCTTCCAATGTCATCAGAAATGTCAGTGGTTCCTTCTTAGGTAAAGAGAGAGGCCACATAGTACAATGGCTGTGGTTATGAGCTTTGGCCTCAGACTGTCTTGAGTTCAGAACCTGGTTCTCCCTCTCACTAGGTATGCAACCTGAGGTAAGACAATCTCTCTGAGCTTCCCTTTATTCATTCATCAACAACATGGAGATGATGATGATGTGCTATACCTCTATGAGAATCAAATGAAATAACACATGAAGTGCTTAGTAGATCATCCAGCACAAAAAGGACTTTTTTTTTTAAAGAATAAGTTAATGCCAAATCACACATGCTCTAAGCCTTTCAACTTGGTACATTCATGCCAGATAGCCTTGATATGATTTTCATTATTTCAGTAACTCTCATTATCACATCAGTGTCTAATTAAGACAAATAGCAACAGAAAGAGAAACACATTGATAAATACAGAGAACAAACTGGCAGTTGTCAAAGGGGAGAGGAGTGGGGGAATGGGCTAAATGGGTGAAGGGGATTAAGAGGTACAAACTTCCAGTTATAAAATATATAAGTCATGGGGATGAAAAGCACGGCATAAGGAATGTAGTTAATAATATGGCAATACACTTATCATGGTGAGCATGTTATCATGTAAATAATTGTTGAATCACTGTGTTGTATACCACCAAGTAGTATATTATGTCAACTATACTTAAAGATTAAAAAAAAGACATTAAAAATACAGGAATTTCCCCTAGGAAAACATATTAAAATTAAGCCTCAGGGCACTTGGGTGGCTTAGTCGATTAAGCATCCTATTGTTGATTTCAGCTGGGGTCATGATCTCAGGGTCATGAGACTGAGCCCCATGTTGGGCTCCACACTGGGCATGGAGCCTGATTAAGAGTCTCTCTCTCCCTCTGCTCCCCCTCCCCAAAAAACAACTAAGCCTCCAACAGTTCATATGACAGAGCTTCAGGTATCTTTATAGGTCAAGGCCAGTCATTGGTGGTACAATTAGAGGTAAGCACTAAGTAGCTGCAAGGACACCATATTTTCTCCAAATGACCTCCGTTTTATGAGAAATAAATACTTCACTTATGGTCAAGGGTACTGTTCAAAGAGCCACAGGCAGAGCTCATTCCCTACCACATGCACACACGCACATACACAATCAGGTATTTCTATCTGACAACAAATGAAAGGTAAAGGAACAAAGTGGCAATCAGGAGACTTGGATTCTAGTCCTAGCTCTACTATTGATGGTAATTTGCTTCCCTGTTTTCAGCCTCAGAGTCCCCATTTGTAAAAAATGAGGAAGGTTTTAGGAGTCAGCCAAGCAAACTGGTCAGCAGCAGGCCAAATCCATCCAACCCCATCTACATACACACTGGCTATAGATGCCTTCTGGCCAGACTGACAATGCTGAGCAGGCCTATGGTCTACAAAGCAGAAACTATTTACTACCCGGTCCTTTGTAGATAAAATGCCAGGCCCTGGAGTGATTTTCAAACTGTTCTGTGGAATGCTTCAGAGGCCACTATGGTGGGTTAGTTGTATCAGATGGCTTCTCTTTTATGTGTTTTATATATATATTTATATATTATGTATGTATTTTAGGTGTTTTCTATATATATATATTTATATATATAGGGTTCTACATAAAAGTTAACTTCCAAAAAAGATTACTACATATATATCATATTACCTCATTCCATCGTCTTTCATACTTAACTTTTCAGCATGGTTAAATTACTTTAGGTTCCCGAGGACCCCATGGCATTTCACGCCTCATTGCCTTTGGGTATGGCATTCTCTCTCTTAGGAGAGACCACTGACCAGTAGATTTCAAGAAGTTAAAAAAAAAAAAAAGCTACATAGGCTAGACAGACAACCTCAGATGGTCTCTGATGGTCTTTCAATTCACAGGTATTTTATGGATCTGCTCTTCCCCTTTTCACCTTCAACACTGACCAATAATTAAGAAAGGAGGCAAAATGAAATCCTAGAATTCTATATGGGCACATTTTTGGAGGTAAAAACAAAACAGAAGTTGTGCCTTAGTTTGTGTGTATGTACATGGAAAAGAGAACATACAATGTGTGCGCTCCCCACAGGATCCTAGATGATTTATTTTTCTATGTCTTCAGTATTCAAGGAAGTCAAAGTTCACTTGAAAAGTTTCTAAAGCCAAGGTAGTGGCTCAGGTCTAGAGACAAGTACCCATGCACCTCTAGAAGAAGCCAAGTTAATCCATCATTTAAACCAAATTCCCTTTGGATATTCTGTGAATAGGGGAAATCATTCCATCCATTCAAGTTTTCTTACCAAAGGCCAATTTTCAAAAACTTGTCAAAGCTCCCCTTCCCTTGCTTTCTTTAATTCTGTATTCTCCTAAAGTGGTTCCTTAAATCACTCTTACTTTCTTTGTTGATATTTTAGACCCACCTTCCCTCCTAACCCCATCCCTACATCTCACTATACCACAAAGGTCTAATCTATGAAGTTTATTCTTTTTGCCTCTATACCAATGGTTCTTCTCCAGGAATCATAGAGCAATGTGTGGAGACATTTTTGGTTGTTACAACTAGGGGTAGGTTGCTACTGGCTTCCTGTAGGTAGAAACCAGGTATACTGCTAAACATCCCACAACATACAAGGCAGCCTCCTCTATTACCACCAGTAAAATATTATCTGGCCCCGAATGCCAATAATATTGAGGGTGAGAATCCTTGATCTACACTTCAGCACTACTGGAGATCTCATTCATGCCACACTTTGAACAAGTGCTTATATTCACATTTTAATGTTATGATGCTCTCTTTAGTCACAGACCTCTAGCTGAGTGCAAGATTTCTCACTCTGACACTTAATGTGTCCCAGACTGCTTTCATCTTCTCCAAAAGGCTATCCCTTTGATAGTTCAGTCATTATCATCATTTACTCTATTTCTCCAGTCTCAAAATCTTGAAATTATTGTTCCCTCTTTCCTTTGTCTAACATACTCAATCTCTCACTATTACTATGTGTTAATTCTAACATATCTCATATTCTTTTGTTTCCTTATATTTTCATGGCCTACATGGTTTCTTTCTTAAAAGATTTATTTACTCTAGAGAGAGAGAGCACGCGTGCACAAGTGGGAGGGGCAGAGGGAGAGGGAGAGAGAATCTCAAGCAGACTCCATGCTGAGTGTGGAGCCTGATGCCAGGCTTCATCCTACAACCCTGAGACCATGACCCGAGCTCAAACCAAGAGTCAGGTGCTCAACCGACTGCATTGCCCAGGCGCCCCTTTGGCCTACATAGGTTTAAGTACTAATTACACAACAAAGTTATTGTAATAATAACCTAACAGATCTCCTTTCAGCTGCCCTCTCCCATCTACATATAAGCATCTGTGCACATAAACACACAGGCACAATCAGTCCATCCTATATACAGTGGCTATAACAGACTTCTTCAAGTAGTACATTATGGCACTTCTTTATCTAAGAATAAAGCAATCTACTGCTAGCGTATCCATTCCAGTAGTATTGATTAGGTATCTACTATATCCAAGGCACTTTTTATACCACCTCTCTCACTCTTTAGGCCAGAGCTCTTCTCTCTCATTCATATCTCAAGCTACTTGATGCTTTTCATTTCATCCCCAGTCTGCTATCACCCCTGTCCAGTCTAGACACAGCTCTTAAAACTGCTTTTATCAAAATGTTTCTGCCTCCTACTGCCTTAAAACTCAACCAGGCCTACCTTGCAAATAATCAACCTTTGTATTAGTCTGATCATTTCTCTTTCTTTTTTTAGTCTGATCATTTTTTCATCCCCCCTCACCGTATCACTAAACTCTCCAGGAGTTTCTCCTTTACTAATCTTAACTGACCCTGATTGCTGCTTTTCTCAAAAGCCTCTCATAATGTATACTCTATTAGCAGTCACTGTAAAAGATTTTATTCATGTATGGATTCATTCATTCATTCAACAGGTATTTACTGAATGCTTATCATATGTCAGGCCCTATTCTACATTGGAGAGCAGTAGTGATGTAATAATGGAAAGCAAGACGAAGCCCCTGCCCCACTGGAGAGCAGTATCCTATAAGCCCCATAAGGGCAGGGACCTTCTACTCCTTTGCATCTCTCTGAGGTTCTAGTTCTAGTTTATTGTTCACTACACTCTTGGTAACCAGTTAATATTAATTAGCTGTCAAAAAGAAGAATAAAAATGAGCATAGCATAGTTTAGCTATAACACCACCAATATATGAATAAATACACATTCATCAATGTATTTACTTTGCCAAGTCAAGGGTTTCAAGTCACTCTGATTCAGAGATAAATTTTTAAAGGGGAATCATAAAGTGGGAGGAACAGCAGAAAGGCAATCCAATGAAGAATAGGGCAAATACTCTTGAGCTCAATCAATCATATTTTTCCATTACACTTCTGCAATAATTTGAACCCATTCCCAAGCATTTGGCAGATCTCTTAACCCCCTTCTGACTCAGGAAAATCTGATCCCTGCAAATGAATACCACGTGATGGCATCCCTTCCCTCCCTCCAACAACTGTGGACGTCTTTCAAATTTATTTTTTAAAAGATGGCTATATACAAAATTGCTTCTCAGACCCCTAAAGTTACCCATTTATCTCAGCCATTTGCAAGGAAGTCATTTAATCACTGACCTTTTCCTTGTATGCCCTGGTGGACAAAGTGTAGGGTAGGATATTTTGGAATTAAGAGATCTGGGCTTTGTCCTAGATTTATCACTAACTATATAATCAGTCTATACTTTAATTTCCTAATCTGTTAAAAGAAGACAAAAGTTGCAAGGTTCATGGTGGGAGATATAATACAGATTTGGAAATATTTCTGAAAAGTTAAAAAAAAGTATGTAGGGGTTGGGGATGAATAAGCAGAATACAGAATTTTTAGGGAGTGAAAATATCTATATGATACCATAATGGTCGATACATGTCATTATACATTTGTCCAAACCCCACCAAGAGTGATCCCTAACATAAACTATGGACCTTGGATCACTGATGCGTGAACATAGGCTCATCAACTGTAACAAATATGACCTCTCTGGTGGGCAGTGTTAATAATGGCAGAGGCTATGCAGGTATGGAAGCAGGGGGTAGACAGAAAATCTCCATACCTTACTTTCTATTTTCCTGGGAACCTGAAACTGCTCTCAAAAGTCTTAATAAATAATAAAAAATATATATACAGATGGATAGGTAGAGGGGTTAGGCAATTTTTACTGGCTAGACTAACACCATCATAGGCATACACTTACTTCATTGGCTAGAAGACACTAAAACTGGTCACACAGAACTAAGTGCAGTGCCATAGAGGATAGCCTTCATTATGTTTGATTTTCATCTTCCTGTCCATTGCCACAACTCCACTCACTATGTCACAGATGTCACAGTTCAAGTGTATTTTCTTTGCTCCTCTCCTTTGTAAAACTAGTTCATATGTTGCTCCATGAGCCTTCAGTAATTTCTGTGTAATTTGATTTAGCCTTACTCAGGAGCCCCTGGCTCCAAGTAAGAGTTCCCTCTGAAGTAATTTGGTAACACTACCCTGGTATTAGCAAGCTGCCTCTGTCCATTGCCAAGAGGCTGTGGTCCACTGGTGGATATTAAAAGAACTGAAGAGTAGAAACCACCTCTAGAAACTTGCTACCAAGAGAATGAAGTTCATTCTGTTAAGGAGACTAAAGAAATTATACAAGGCTTCCATTTGGGAATTTAAAAAGTCAAAATCATAGGAAAAACAGAAAATCAAGTTTTCAGTGGTCACTCAATCTTTATTTGGGGTGGGGACATAATTTCTTAAAATATTGGGTGCAACAACACCTACTTCAAAAAAATATGTTGCCAGGGCACCTGGGTGGCTCAGTGGGTTAAGTGTCTGCCTCTTAATTTCAGGTCAGTTCATGATCTCAGGTCATGAGACTGAAGCCTCTGTCAGACTCCACATTGGGTATGGAGCCTACTTAAGATCCACCCCCCCCATCAGCACACACACTCTCTCTCTAAAAAAAAATACTGCCATAAATATGGAAAATGTCATCCTTAGATGAAATGCCCTTCAAATAAGCCAAAAATCCATCCTGGGTAGATAAAGTACTTTATCTGAATTCCTATCAATACTCTAAATGCACACATAATTAGTAACCTCAGATGTTCCATCCACATTTATAATCCATCATAACTACTGTGTGAGTTTTACCTACTCACACAATGTGCTATTGTCTGGAGATGATTTTGGATGAAACATAAATGTCTATGCCTAGTACATCTTCCTCCAGTACTGGGAAAGGAGACCTTCTTATGGTACTATGTGGATAAGTGTGACAGCAGAAAACTGTCCATCTCCAAAACCAAAATGACAAATCAAGTAAGTAGCAAGGGAATTAGAAATAAGAAAAAATATCACCCATAAAAGAATAATGGTGGAAATGGAAGGAAAGAACATGAACTTTGTTTTCAAGAATTGAGTGGAGCAGCAAAAGGACATTGGAAAATGCATGGGCATCAAGAGTTATCAGTGTGATGTCTAAATCATCACCAGCTACTGTAGTTCAGAAAAGGTTAACACTTGGGCCCCTTTCCCCTGAATCTCTGTGGCTGTCATTCTAGCCTAAAGCCAAAGAACAAGGCTCACTGACTTTTTCTGCCAGCCCTCCCACATTCCGCTCTCTCCCTTCCAGGGCCCTCTGCTCAGTAAGCAGCCCACCCGCAGCATCTTCCCTCTTTGATCTTGCCAGGGCCTTTTTCCCAGCATTCCTGAAACAATTACCCAAGCAGTGGCTCAGCTCTGGATCATCATAAGACAGTAGCCAGCCAGAAGTCTGAGCCTTGTGAGTGGATATGCCAGGCATCTGTCGAAACTCTCCAGTGAGGTCAAATTAGTGGTAGTGTGTGTAGGGGGTGGGAGGGAAGTTGGGGGAGGTCCCTTTGCATGGAAGAATACCATGGTTGCTGTGGACAGAGTTCTTTTGCCTTGGAGTTTAATGGGCCTCCACTTCAACAGAGATTGGTGGCAAGACCTGGGTCATAGTGAATCACCGAAAAGCCAGGTCTCTCCTTTAGTAAAAGTGCTAGCCCCTTCCAGCAAGATACCTCCCCAGATGTCAACAGAGCGAGGTCCATCAGAGAATCTCTGCTGAGCTTGGAAGAGGAAGAAGCTGTGATTGTGGGAAAAGGTTCTCTGTAAGCCTGAGGCACATTTCTGTATAAAGCTTAGAGCACAGTGAATTGTACCATGGGCAAGAGACTTAATTGGATTAGAAAAATGAAATGAATTTGAAGAGCATCTAAATGAGAACTTTATACACAGAAAGACATAAATACATCCAAGGGTCCTTGGATCATTAAACTAGTCATAATCTTTCCCTGGCCGCCTTCTTTTTAGTTGTGATATATTTGACATATAACATTATATTAGTTTCAGGTATACAACATAATAATTTGATATATGTATTGACCTGACATTATACTTAGTAGGCTAAGAAAATACTCCCTAGGCCAACTACTTAATTTGGGAAAAGTTTCCCTAACTCTCATTTGCTAAGTAGACTACAGAGGTTTCTCTTGGAAGAACTTCTAAGGAAAAGTAATGGTAGTGTGTAAAAGTACCATTTGTAAGCCATAACTAAATTCTCTGTTTACAGGAGACATAGCAAATGTCTGACATATCCCTCTGTCTTCAAAAATGATTTTATGTGAGTTATCTCCAGATAGGGAACTACATTTTCTATTCCTGAATACCCTCCTCGATTTAGAGATGTTAACTAATTTTGTGAACACTGAAGATTCCTTACTAGATTAGTTCCAGAGCTACCTTCCGTAATGTTCCATACTTAAAAATTTTACCCCAGACAGAAGAAGCCTAATGGAGGTTGAGTCGCAGCAGGTGAGCGAAAGTTCAATAACCAATTCCTGTATTTGAGATTAAGGATAGGGAATGTTTTCCTCTGAATATTGTAAAGGAGATAAGGCAACCACCACCCAGGTGCAAACCAAGGTCAGATAGGCTGCTAAGACAGAAAAGATAATAAGAATCAGCGGATTTTTCCTGAGACATGGTTTCAAGCCCCTACATGTGCTAGAGTCTGGGAGACATTACACGACCTTTGCCTTTGTGACTCCATTGGGTAGGCTCTCAGCCCGTTCTCTCCATCAAATGTTGCACCTCCTTTAGCAACAGCAACTCAGATTTCCCAACAACCAGACTCTGAGCAAAAGTCCAAGTTGGGTGAAGACTAAAAATTAACAATAATCAATGAGCTCATTTAAGATACCTGGCCACCAGGTGCCATGATTGACTCCTAGCCTAATTTTCAGAACTTCTTTTTTAAATCGTAAATCTGTGTGTTTCGGGGGCAGGGCCCTAGAAATCTAAATCCTAAAAATCTCTGGAACGAACGCCCAGAAAAGCCTCAGAAGCCAGAAATATATTTCAGGCAACTGTTGCAGTGAGGGCTGCCCAGTGGGAACTACAAATTAACATCCTCTCCTTAGATGTATATTGTATATTATTTTCATGATTAACAACCAGTTACCACTGAGCCCTAGGACACAGCAAACCAAGAGAGTTGCGGAGTCTTTGTCCCCATTTATCTCTTACTGGATGGACACCCTTCCTGGAGGGATAGCAGGGCTGTGTATACAGTCCAATCTCAAACCACTCTGGACAAGCTTCTCATAGTCGTTGAAAAAGAGGGGCCCTATGAGTGAAACTTTTTTTTTTTTTTTTAAATGAAAAGACGCAGGGGTTACTAAATTTGAACAAGCGCCCACATTTTCTCTTTGGGAACAGAACCAAAGGATGATTCAGACAGGGAGACAAGCAGCAAGGGTAGGGAATGAAGAGTCATGAGATTCCAGTTTTATTCCTGGCTTTACCCAAGACTTGCCATGTGACCACCAGCAAGCTACTTCTCAGCCGGTCTCTCAGTTTTCCCTTCTCTCAAAGAATACAGTCTTATCCTTGTCCTGTAATTTACTCTGTGATTTCCTCACAAAAAGGGGAAGGAAAAGCATTAATGAGGTATAGCAAAAGGTTCAAGGGTGTGCTCCTTAGGTCTGGATACCAGACATATACAAGCGTTCCTCATATTCAATAAAGAAACTTAGCAGTATTTCTCATGTACTCAGCTCAAAAAGCAGGACATGAGCCCGATTTATCCAACCTGAAGTTTAATGATTAAGCAAATCAGGTCAAGGATAATATAGGTTAGGTGACATTACCTACTGGAAATCTATGAACCCACAACACATAAGCATTTTTTTTAAAAGATTTATTCATTTGACAGAGGGCAAGCAACGAGAGAGGCAAAGGGAGAGGGAGATGGAGAGAATCTCAAGCAGACTCCCGCTGAGCTTGAAGCCCCATCTCAAAACCCCTGAGGATCATGACCTGAGGTGAGATCAGGAGTCAGACACTCAACTGACTAAGCCATGCAGGCGCCCCTCCAAAAAGCATTTTAATCCCTACCCCCAAAACCAAAGGGTATCTGTAAGTCAGACCTCTAGGAACTAGAACCATTCTTACTGAGGGAGAAGAAGCAAGTAATGAAGGAAGGGAGGAAGGACAGCTCATACATAAAAGAACTACAGTGCTGAGGGTTTGGACACTAAACACGTTTTTTTTTGGGGGGAGGTCTCCAGTTTATAAGGCTTCCAATGTTACAACAGAGGCTATTTTTTCCTCTTAAAACAAAATTCAAATTTTAGGATAGTTAGTGAGATATGAAATTTTCTTCACCAAGTTACATTTTGGCATCAATTTTTGCTGGAACACACCCATTCCCTGAAGTATAAAACATCGAAGAGTTAGTAGTACTTCAATACAATGACAACTGGCAGGCAAGATTAATTAGTGACAGGCCAGCAGCAACACTGCCTGTATTTCACATGAACATAGTTCAGTGGTGCAATTGAGTAACATCTACATCAAGACTAATCAGATACATGTTTATCATATGCTTAGTAGTTTGGGGGCTCCTGTATTTGTCAAAGAAAGACTCCATCCTTGCACACAAAAAAAGTGACAATTGTACTCCACCACATACCTACATTCTACAATCTAGCCAGGAAGAGCCAGGGCACTGCTCGTGGCCTGCCACAAACTGTAAATTGTCCCTGGGTCCCATCCTGTTTAAGACTGCTTCTATTTCAAAACCAACCTGTAAAATAAATCCTAGGACAAGGGACATAGCCATCAAATTTCATTTATCTTATTAAGTTTCACCTAAGGGGACCAACTTCCCACTGAGTATGGGAAGACAAGGACCATTTTGATGTTCAGATCCCTGGAGTACTTTAAAATTATGGAATCATTTTTTTAGCCCTTCTTTAAAAAAAAAAAAAAGCTTTAAAGCCCTATAAGGGCAGGAATTAAAAAGTATATATCGGTCACAGGCTTGAAGTAGGGCTAGGTCTACAGTGAGAACTTGGAGGGGGGTGGCTAGCTTCTTAGATGAATGATCAAATGGAAATTGCTCCTTGACCTTGGTGATTTTCTATTCTGGAGCCAAAGGAACTTGCAGAGAAGAGAAAAGAAATCAAAGTCCACTCACATCAGCACAGCTATAACTAGAAGTAGCAGATGGCAGGGCGCCTGGGTGGCTCAGTCAGTTAAGTGTTCGACTCATAATTTTGGCTCAGGTTGTGAGATGGATCTCTGAGTCAGTCTGCGTGCTCCGTGGAGAACCTGCTTGGGTTTCTCTCTCTCCCTATTCCTCTTCCCCTCCCCCCACTTGTGTTGTCTTTCTAGCCCATGCTCTTAAATAAATAAATAAATAAATAAATAAATAAATAAATCTTTTTTAAAAAAGAAGTAGCAGATGGTACTTTCCTACTGGGGGATTGTGTAGCTGCTAGTTCACCAAAGTGGGGAGTCCCCAGCACCCTTGATCCCTTGATTTCCCAGCTTTTCCCCACCTCAGCCTCATATGCTACTTAAGGAAACTACACATACCTCTTCTTCCAGCTTGACCACCTTGGCCTGGGCATTGCTCAGGGCCTGGTCTCGGATTTCAATGTGTCGCCGTTGGTCCTCATTGGTAGAACGGACAGTGGCCAGCTCGGCCTCCAGCTTCTCCTTTTCCCTTTGGCTTTCCTTATCTATCAAGACAAGAGTTGTCATTACTGCCACTCCGGAGCTGGCTCAAAACCTTACCTGAGTAAAACTGACAATGAGACCCATTATTAAGCATTGTCTAACACACAGCTGAAAGAACCAGCATACCCAAGATCTGGACTCTCTCACTGGCTCTACCACCGACTTGCGATGTAAATTCAGAAGTCACTTAACAGTGGTTGTTGTGCAGAAGCAATGTGAAAGGGGATGTAAAAAGTGTGATGAAAAGTATGATGCAAAGAATACACACACATCAGAAGAACAGGTAGGCTTGTTTCTTCAATTTTCTTTCTTCATGTGGTCTTGTATTAGCAAAAGAGCCACTGAGCCCCCCGGAGTTTTCCTTATTATCTTGGGACAGTATATTAAATCAATCTAAAAATGGTATCTCACAGACTGTGTAAAATTCCAAATCCCACTCTTTCCTAACATTATTTTCCAACTGAAGTATAAGTCCAGGACTGCATCGTAGGGAGAGAAGACCAACAAGACACGTGTAGTCATCCCCTCTGCCTTTCAGGTCCCTCCCCTTTTAACTAGGGAAGACCTCATACCAAAAACTCAAAAGAGCAGTTCGGATTCTCATTTGGAGGTACAGTGCCCTTCCTCTGGAGACCATGATACCTAGGTTTAATAGTGCAGCCTTACCTTCCTTCCCACTCTGACATTACATATCTACTCAGCTGTACCTTGGAAAGAAATGAGTATTTGTTGAGTACTTATTACCTACCAAGTACTGTACTCTTAGTCCTCAGAAGGACTCCCCTGCAAGAAAAGTGTTGTTCTCTTCTCCATTTTGTATATGAAAAGACAAGAGACCCAGAGGGCCTGAGTAACTTGTACAAGGTCTCACAATTAGTCAATGAGTACACAGCAGAACCCACGCTTACGGCCAGGCTGTTCTGAACTCTTTCTAACCAGAATGCCTTCTCCTAGGGTTGTGTTGGTTTGGCCTCTCGAGGATGAGTGGAGCCCATTCCCCAGGGAGGCTCTTCAAGAGGGCTTTCTTGCCTCTTGCCACAGTTCCAACCATGCAGCACCCTGTCGATGTCCAAAGGCAAAAAGAACTAAGAGGCCACAAGTCATGCCCTCTTCTCTGCTTGTTAAGTAGAGTCCATTTTTCCCTTCTAGAACCATGCGGCAGCCTTTCCCCTTGCTGTTAATACAGTTTTTATCTACTGAGTTCCCACATTTTATAAACCAGTAGCAGAGCTCCCAGGACCCCTGAAATACCATTACCACACAGGGAGGAGGAGTATGAACTAGTAGACCTGGGGCAAGAATCCATACGTTTTCTCTTTTGATTTATTTTATCCTGGGAGGTCACCACCTTCTCCACGAGGCAACCAGCTTCCAGGGGCACCGTGACATCCCAAAAGCAACTGCACAACAATTTATACCAGAAAAACTGCGTTCTTCCCTCTGAGACATACCGACAAAGGATCAGGAGGCTCGAAGAAAAAAGCCCCACTTCTGAGGCCAGTGCACCACAGAGCAAGCCAGGGAGGGAGGGGGATATTGTAAGTGAAGATCAAACAAACTTGTAAAAGCGGACTGGAAGCTGCACGGAATGACTTGAAAGGGTCATGTAGAGGCCCAGCAAAGATGGGGCCTGACAAGTCCCCTCCATGCGCTACTCCAGCTGGGAGCCGCAGGGAGGGAGGCTGGGGGTCGGCAGCACCAATTACGGGCACATGCAGAGTGAGGGTAGTTCATCTGTTTCCCCCTATGGGTTCAATCCACTGCAGAGTTTTTATTGCCAGTTTTATTGTGGTAACTGCAAAGAATGAGGCATTGTCTAGCTGGGTGGAGTCTATTAGGGACTGATAAAGAAGAGGATTAGTTCATTGTCACGGTCCTTGGAGTATTTCCAGACAAAGGAAACACTATTATGGGGAAGACTTAGCTCTGCCCTCCCCCACATCCTCCAACTGGGCGACCAGAGTCAGTAGCTCAGGCCATGGCAGTGGTCCTCCTCTAGCTCCCTTTGCCCTTGGCCAATATGGAATGATATGATATAATACAGGGTGTTTAACTAAGGGAGCCGCAGGTGCGGATTAGGTATTCCAAACGCTACCATCCTGCATGTTAATCCCGTCTCTACCACAGCCAGCCCACGGAGCCTTCAACAATAAATCCCTCCAACATTAAGAGACTCCATGGTTCACTAAGGTCCTTTTCAGCTCGCTGTGACAAAAGCAGGGGTTTCAAGGGGCTTCCCTAGTTTAATAGATAGGGAGCCATGGTGATGTGACTAAATGTGGCAAGCAGCCTTCTTGGCCTCGAAGGAAAAAAGAACAAGATGCTTGAACAGGAAAAAGAATCCCTAGATGTCATTTGCTCTGTCCTGGCTATTCTACAAGGATACGAAGATCTGTGTAACCTTTTTACACATCTGGCTCCCAACCACACATTAATACCTGCTGCCATAGCTTTCAGACTTACTTTTTGCAAAGAGCTGAGAGATGGTTTTTCTAGTATCCTCTGATCCCTCATATTCCTTCTCCGCAAGCTGCTTGTTGGCAGTCTCTAGACGCTCTGTGGAATTCAGAGACAATCAACAGGGCTCCATATACAAATTTCCAAGCACATGGTGTTTGCTCTCTAAATACTGATCTTGGGCAAAACAAGCCTGCTTCTTCTTGTTACCAGGGAATAGGTGACACAGACACAGATTCACCAATGTGGAGCCCCAAACAAATCTAAACCATGGTTGGGAAGGAGGAGGTGAGCACTTAACACTTTCACCCCTCCCTCACTAAACCAAAGTGCAGAATTCTTAATTCTGATGAAGGAATCTATCCCTGAATACATGACATCTTTCATTTGCAAGGAAAAAGAGCATCAAAGTTATCATGACGTCTTTAAAATCATGTAACATCAAAGCTAGAAGGGGACCATGGGCAGTGTCTAGTTCAGTTGTCTCATTTTATCAATAAGACATTTTAAATTCAAAGACAGAAAATAACATTCCCAAGGTCATCAGTTTTGAAGGTGATTAAGGTGGTCTTTTCTCACCATCTCCAGTATTATGTTAAGGTAAAAATAAAAGGAGTGAGTCCCAGAAACAACAGAGGACATCACTATTTCAAGCTTGCATGGCCAAAAGACAGACCTCTGCAAAACCTAGAAAGGAGAGAGGCAACACGGATTGTGGGAACAAGCCAGGTGGGTCCAGGAGTCCTGGGGGGATACTGCCTGATTAACACATCAGCTCATCCCACTTTCATGAAGCAAGCTTAGGACCAAGTTCTGATGTCATACCCAAAACCTAGCCTGGTCTATGCCCTGCAATTTCCTACTCATACTATGGGCTGGACGAGCCTTGAGAGCCCCAACGTATGCTCCTCAGCCCTTCCCTACGCCATCTTGGCCAATGCTTCAGAAGTGAGTCCCTCACCTCTCAGATCCCGGTTGAAGTCATGCATCCTTCGAATTTCACCCTCAAGCTTGTTTCTCATGGCTTTCTCCAGGGCCTCTCTTTTGGAGGATGATTTTACAAGGTTCTCATAAGCCTCCGAGACACGCTGGATTTCTGTCTCCACCTGGAAAAGACAAAAAAAAGGAAAGATAGTGGGGATGGTAGGAGCTTAATGGGATAGATAGTCTGAAAGGATATATGCAAATCCTTAATGACAGCTTCTCCCAGGGCTTTACAGATGGCTAAGAGGCCTGCCTAACAGATAAGAAAAGTTTCCCAGAAGAATTTCTTAAAAAAAAAAAAAAGATTTATTTATTTAACTTGAGAGAGATCTATTGCGCATGCACTGGGTCAGGGGAGGGGCTGAAGGAGAGTAAATCTCAAGGAGGCGCTGCACTGAGCACGGAGCCCCACGGGGGGCGGGTGGGGGGGTGGGGGGGGCTTAATCCCAGAACTCTGAGATTGGGACCTCAGCCTAAACCAAGAGTCGGTCGCTTAAACCAACTGAGCTCCCCAGGCACCCCCAGAAGGATTTCTAAAGTCAATGTTCAGCTAGCTCAGCAACCAACTCACAGGGTCATGAGAGTCCCTCAGGTTCAAAACAAATATGGTTTCTACCTTCAGAGAAGGTGGTAGGAGAAAATAAATTTCATAAGTACATTTATAAATGATTTTAATTTCTGCACAAGAATTTTCTTAATTTTGAAAATATGATTAATAATGTATATAGTATGTCAATAACATTATTTCAGAGTGTCCAGAGGGCTTTCACATGTTTATTTCTATTTGCCCTGCTATCTGCCTTCACAGGGACACCGCTCCCCATTTTAGCACAGGGAAAAGTGAAACGGACCTTTCTGAGATCAAGTTAGTGGCAGAGGCGAACCCTAAAAACTCGAAACCTTGGCCTTATCCAGTGGTTCAGTTCACTCTAGCAAACCTTTACCAAGGGCTAAATATTTACAGAGCTCTTTAAAATACCCGTGGGGGCAGGGGTGCCTAGGTGGCTCAGTGTTTTAAAGCCTCTGTCATCGGCTCGGGTCATGGTCCCAGGGTCCTGGGATTGGGTCCTGGGATTCGGTTCTGGAATCGGGTCCCGCATTGGGCTCTCTGCTCAGTGAGGAGCCTGCTTCCCCCTCTCTCTGCCTGCCTCTCTGCCTACTTGTGATCTCTGTCAGATAAATTAAAAAAAAATAAAAAAAAATTTGTAAATACCCATGGGGTGTGTAGGCATGAATGAGGACATTACTGTTTCCCTTCAAGGAGCTTTCAATCTAATCAAGTAAAAGAATAAAGAGAAGGATGTGTTAGTCAGAGCAGTAGAAGTAAGTGCTACAAAAGTACAGGGAGGAAGAGGTTATTCCTGGTTGGGGTTAGGGGAGGGGAGACCAATTTCAGGCAGGAGGTGGCATTTTGAGTCAGATCCTAAAAGCTAGGTCAGATTTCAATGAGCAGAGGTGAGGGGAGGGGTATTCTATTCTGAGTGAGTGAATGCATTCCCAGAATGACCAGTAGTCTCATTTGGCTAGACTCTGTGGGGTACACAGAGGGAAGCTGGTGAGATCTGGCTGTAAAGATAGACTGGAGTCAGATCATAAAAGGGCCTTAATGCCAGGTATTTGGACTTTATCCCATAGTCAGTGGGAAACCAGTACAGATTTTTGAACGGAAATTCACGATCGGAGTTATGTTTTATGATACCACTGTAAATCTTGTAAAATGGGGGGAGAAAAAAAACATACACACAAAACCTCGAAGGGAAAGGGTCTTGCCCCAAATCAGCCCGAATCAAGAAGAAACTAAGAAATTAGACTCCAGAGTCTTTCTGTAACCAGTACAGCTTCATTGCACATGAAATAACTACAGAGATATTTGCATATAATTTGTATAAGATAAATAAACCCCGTGGCCTATTCAGCAATTTGCAAATTGAATTTGACTCCTGCAACCATTCTGCATTCCTTCTCAGTTTCCCACTATCCTCCTTAACAAAGCTCAGGGTACTTTATGGGGAGAACTATCAGGTCCCCAGTGGGAGACTGGAGGAAAGGTGGGGTTACCAAACAACTCAGATTCCACCTGCCGAGCTCCAAAATTATGCCCAAGGCAGGACTGCCTGCAAACAAATGAGGCTTACACCACAGAAAAGAGCAGGCTCCAGAGTGTTTTTCTCCTTGCAGATGGCACCAAGATAGCAGCACAGAAGGTGAAAACTGGTAGTGAATGGCATTTAGAGACAAGATCTGCAAGGCCTGGGCCTGATAAAGCTTTTGCATGAAATTCAAGTGCGGGGTACAGAAAATAAACATTTCCATTTGAAAGAGCAGTCTTGGTATTAGTCTGAACTGGGCAGCCTTTAGACGGACGGCAAGGCTTTCCAGTTCCCCACAGAATGAATGCCACACCTGGAAAGCAGGCCCTCTGCTCACCTTGTTCAGAGTACTATTTCGAGATCTGTACCAATCTTTCTCTTCCCTGCCCCGTGTAGAAATACTGTACCCTCCAAAAGGGCGAGTTTTACATCTGTCAACAGGCTCTTCCAGGAAAAGAAGTCACAGAAAGGCAGACCCACTGGTTTGGTTGGGGATGGTGGGGGCAAGGAAGAGGGATGTGGTGGTGGGTTTTTGTCTCATTATTCCCCTCATGAGCCTTGGGCCTCCGTATTTTTTCTAGCACCAGCTGGTATCTCCCATATCTCCCTTTTCCTCTTCTAACCCCGCTTAGGCCTCTAATCCACTGTAGCATCGGGTCAGCCTTCACTTTCCCCAGCACTCAGTTATACTTGGTGAAGGCATCTTGGCCCTCGCTAGGGAACAAGCAACAACTAACAATGCCACAAGTCCTGTTCCACTCCTCTTCCCTGTCACCCACCTTCCTGATTACTGCATCAGAGATGGGGCTGGGGTCACTCTGAATAGAGTTTGGGGAGGGGTGTCAACAGTTAAACCCAATCAGCCAAACCGGGCCAGGCTGCTTTTAGTGCGTGAGTAGGATTAATTTGTTGCACCGATGTGATTTGGGGGTGGGGCATATAGTTAAATGAGAGGAGGCAGAAAATGGAAAACTGGGGGTAAAGCCACAGAGAAACAGTCCTCTCTGAACCCCAACATACCGCACCCAGATTTGGGGACACTGTGACGGGGGTGTTTCTGTTACATAAAAATACTCAGCTGACAGTAAGCCCTCCTCTACTTTAGGACCCAGATCTGGTGTTTACAAATTCTCAGTTTCATTCAAGCCCCTGAAATTTCCACTCCTGGGTGTCTCCTAAGGACAGAGTTGCTGAACAAAACCGGGCAATGTCCCCTCCCTCCCACACCTTCACCCTCACCTCCCCGAACAGTTCACATTGTCGGGAGATCAAACCACATGAGATCCACAATGACAAAAGGTGCAAAGAGGCTGCCAAAGGTATAACCCTATTCAGGGCCAGCCACTGGAAGCCAAGAGCTAAGGTTCCTAGGTTAGGGCACTCAAGAGCTAAAGTCCCAGCTGGAGGAAACAAGAGGGGCCCAGGGAAGAATGTGAACTCTATGGGACATACACTCCTTTTTCTACTTCCTCAGCCTAGGGCTGTCACCTGTCACCCAGCTGTGGTGCTAAGCCCCTCCTGCCCCCCACACACACCAGAGAAAGACAGCAGATGTTGAATGTGAGCTGCAGGGAAAAACCAAAGCAAAGAGGAGGCAAAGGAAGAGGTGTTGAAAAAGAGTTACTATGAGAACTCCCACTTGGAAAAGTGTTCTAAGCCCTTTCCAGAACAAGGCAGAGCACGATCTAACTTCAGTGGTGAGATGTTTGTGGGAATTATGGTTTTACATTTAAGATCCAAATTCAGTTACGAGGGAAAATATAACCAAGACAAAAGGTCTTTAGGCTGGCAGGACCCTCACCTACACAGGCATTGCCAGTGTTCTTGACCCTATGAAGAAGTTTCTCGGCCTTCTGGGAAATAATTACGTTTTCCTTAGGGCTATGGTATCTGGGAGAACTGTACAAATATGTTCTTTTCTCCCCCACATAAATGTAAAATGTGACTCCTCCTAGGAAGACAGGCAGAAGGCTCTTTTTCCAGTTTGGTCCATATCTAACCTTTAGATACAAGACTCCAGAAGACCCGAGTATAAGTCACGAAGGCACCAGCAAATGGAGACGTACATCTCTAGGCAACACGTGATTGAGAGAAGACTCTGCTAGCCTGAAACAGAGGCCTCACCTTCTGCAGCCTTGCCACCTTCTCGTAGCATCCTTCCAGTTCCTGCCGCAAGTTCCGGTTCTCATCTGACAGGATCTCAACCATCTGCTGGGCTCGGGAAACGATGGCAAATGGGTCTGCTGGCATTGGCTGGTAGGAAGCAGAGGACTGCTGAGCCCGAGGCATAGCTGAATAGGGTTCCCCGGCCTGCTGCTGGTGATGGTGGTGGTGCTGCTGCTGCGGCTGACTCAGGCTGGGCTGAGGGAGCCGGTAATGATCGCTCTGGTGAGCCGGGGTCGGGAGGAAATGCTGCTGAGGCCTAGGCAGGTGAGCTGAGTGGTCTCCTTGGTTTGGGACCAAGGAGTGTTGGGCAGGAGACAATCTCGTGGCTGGTGGAGACTGCAACAAGGACAAGGAACCCCCAGACGTGAGGGAAGAAGTAGGACTGTGAGGCCGTGAGCTCCGGGCCGACAGTGGTAATGAGATGTCCTGCGCCGGCCTGGAAAACACGGTTTACACGCTCAGGTTAAGCTTTCTCCTGTGGCACCGGGGGAGAAGAACACGAGAAAGTGAGATGAGGGGGCTTCTGGGGCCCGCCCCCCACCCCCAAGGAGACCTGCAAAATGAGGAGCAGGCAGGGTTAGACTCGGAAATCTCTGCAAAGAGCTCCACAGCCCTTTCCAGGCCTGACCCGTGAGTGACTGATGGAGGTGTGATCCCACGGAGGATGGAAGCAGGTGACCTCCAGGGTCGCTTGGTGAAAATCTGAGTGACATACATGAGTCTTCCAGAAGGTAATTTTCACATCATTATTTTAAACAAAACCTCTGACATTCTGTATGTGGTCAGCACATGTAAAGGGTCAAATTCAGAAAATGTGTTCCACTTGCCCACAAGGAATGGCAAACTGCAGTCAAAATTAGTCCTCTTCTCGCTATTGGCAACTCTCTTTCATAATTCATATATTCACAGAAAATTACTTGAGGATGTCTAGGTCCTTATTATGTTAGAGACACCAAATAATTATTGTTGATTACACTTAATAATTGAATAAGGTCTATTAGCAGTGATAATACCAAGAATTGGAGAGGATTTACAGGCAACACTGTCATACTATTTTTGATGACCTGACCACAAAATGTAAGTACTGGAAATGCCTTCAAGAAATAATTTAACCCACTCTGTCACTGGACAAACGAGGAAATTGAAGTCCAAGAGAGAGGAAGCAATCTGTCAGATATTACAGAATGACTTATTGGTAGTGCCAGGGTAGTGCCCTAAGCCCAAATTCCATTTTTCTGCTCCTTCCACTACCATAATACATTGACTTCCACACAATGATGTTCAGATCCCCAATCGATTTCTTATAGAAAGTTCCAGAAAGAGAACTTCAGTACATTGTTTAATGTGGCTCTCCCATTTTTGTACCTACTACTGGACTGTTAGCCATTAAGGGAAATAAGGACAGTATGTAAATGGATCACTTTCACCATCTCCACCATCAGCAAGAATATTTGGAAGTATACACTGAAGAGGAAAAGCTTGTTCATCCCCCCAGCCCATGCCCAAGTAACCTCATATACTCCCACATCCTGTGGATGCTTGTCCTACAGTTGATATTCCTCAATCCAGGGAAGACAGATGGCTAAGAGCATGGGATTTGGATCCCAATAGAATTTTGAGACCTCTTCTACTGCCTACGGGCTGTGTAACCTTGCTCATGTTACTTAATCTGCATGAGCCTGTTTTGTTCCTGAGGTCACCGATGAATTACAAAAATACTGGGCTCCTCTCATTTTTGAGCTCTACAGGAATTACAAAGAGTCCCTTATCTATCTTCCAGTAAGATAGGCTGACCCTGTTAGGGATTTTACTTATGGGATATTCATTTAATCTTTGCACTACATTGCACAGAATTCATGGTGGAACTGGGACAAATCACTAGGAACAATTAACTTTTAACTGGCATTCCAGAAGCTAAAGCACATCCCTCCCACATACATCTCAGTTATCATTATTGTTCACATATCTATCCCAACAAGAGATCCTCACTGTAAGGATGCAAAGTTATTTTTTTTTATAGCTGCAAAGTCATTCCAAACACTTGCTGATGGCTACCCAATAACCCAGATGCTTGCCAGAGCCCTCAAATGTTCTCAAGCCCTCAGTTCTGTATCTCAGTCCCAGGGATGCCTCTGTCGTACTCCTATTCTTACAATTCCATATACACAACATTATCAATAATTGCTGAATACTGAAGAGGGCATGCAACCTTTTTGTGGACAGAAGAATTTACACGATTCCCATTATTACACCTGGAAAGTTGCTACTGTATATTACCTTTCTTTGGAAATGTTCAAAACACTTGTCCAATCAAAAGCCTAGGAGCTACTTATAAATTTATTTGGGGACGTCTTAACCCATTTTCTGTACCGTGGATCTTCAGTTTCCTTAGGGGTCAAATGGACGCTGTGCTCTCTCTCTTCTTTGAGTAAGAACTATTATAATTTTTATATATCCCTAGAGTTAAAATATTGTGTACTGGATTTGTTAAGGCTTTTGGATCTCTTGGGCAGAAGAGAGGGGCTTAAATTTCATATTCTCCAATCCAGCTCTGAAAATTAAAGGGAAAAATGGCCAAATTAATCTTCATCCTTGTTGTCAGGATTTGGAAATCCCGGGCCTGGGAGGTATTCTCTTTTAAAGACTGAATGCCCAGTTCTGAAATGCGCTTCCTCCCCTCAGCTCCTCTGGGCCCCATCAGCAGTCCAGCCTCTCTCTCAAACAGACTGGCCACTGGCCTCCCTCCTGCCTGGAGGCTGATAGGCCCTTCCATGCCCTGGACAGTACATGGCCTCAGGAAGGAGGAGACCACAAGGTCTCCAGGAAGAGGTCTCTGGAGTCAGATAAGCCCAGGACAGCAGTGGCTCTGGCCATGACTCTGAGCTCTACTTAGAGATAAGAGAGACAAGGTAGCTGCCCCTCTTGGGCTCCCCAGCCTGGGAAAGAAAGCAGATTTCAGCGCACTATGATGTTGGGAAAACCAAGGCAGTCCGTCCCTGGCAGGTTTGCAAACATGAAGTAAGGCTTGGGCAGTCACAAAAGGAGAGAAAGCCCTCCAGCCAACCAGCTCCATCTGGGCTCCAGCATCCACCCACCACAAAAAAAGCAGGACTGTATTAACACTCCTGTGAAGTTCCCCCTGAGAGGAGGGAACTGAGGCATGACAGGGATGAAGAAGAGGGTGGGGGGCGGATGTCGGAGGAAGCAAAAGTACATTCAAGATGAAATAATAAGAGTAATAGTAAGGACAGTAATAATACAGGTGGCAGCTGGGTGAGTGGCGCGCTCCCCAAGTGCTTCAACGGCACTGCAGTGTGAATCGCTTCCCGCGGACATATTAACCAGGAACAACAAGTTGCCAGCAGACAATAGAATCACGTGATTCCCCGTAGAAGCCCTGATCTGCCTCCGGGCCCTTCCCTCCCTTCATCCAGCTCCTTCCCAAGACAACCTGGGCCCCTGGGGCTGGGTGGAAAAGGGGAGGACAGGGCCTAAACGCGGGGCACAGACCGAAGACCAAAATCAGCATCCTTCCCCAAAGCGGGGGAGGGAGGGACTCCCTCCGGAAGACGGCCTGTGAGGACACAAAGGGACAGCAAAAGCCGGTCCGTGGAGCTGACACAGCACCTTCCACCCTGCCACCTCACTGGGAGCCCCTGCCTTCCTCAGTTACACACACCCCCCGCCCCCTCCCCACACCCCTACACCCCACACAATCCTGGCCCACACGTGTGCAAACCCACACATGCACACTCTCACCAGAGCAGGTGCCACCAACAGCCTGGAACCCAATTTATTCTCCCCACAGAAACTGCCTTTCCCAGGCTCTGTGATCGTGAATCTGTGAATCCTGGAGAGGGCTGCAAATTCTTGACTGTTTCTCTTGCACAACGAGCTCGGCTCTGAACTACAGAGTTAGGTCACCCTTAGATTCCACTAAGCAAGGATTTCAAGAAACCTCTGATCTGGGCATGATTTCAACAACTGAAAGGAAGTGGCTGCTTTACAAACAGAAAGGTTTTAATTTTTAAAAGCAGTTGATAAATGTGTAAACCCCAGATGCAGAAAAGGCTCAGCACTTAGAAAGACAAAGCTTCAGAAATTTTTTTAATTCTTCAGATGGCTTGGCCTTATTTCCCATCTGGAGTTCTGGGCATTCGGGATATTTATTTTTCAAGTGGGGAGGAGGGCACAGGGAAGATGAAGTAATAAAAAAAATTGTTTATAACATTTTGTTAATTCTAACAGCCAATCTCTAGCCTTTCACTGCACTTCTAAAAGCAAACAAAGGTTTTCTGAACAGCAATTTGTTCAAAGAGTTTGCTGTGCACTCTTGATCTGTAATTTATGGATTAAGAACTAAGAATTTCATCGTCTAACTGATGTTAGTGGCAGTTACTTGGAAAGGTACTCACAAAGTGTCTAGCAAGTTGGTTCAAGGAAATAAAGGAGGAAAAATGTGTCACCACCTAAAAGCAGTCCATTTCTGGAAAGCGGTTCAACTACTTCCCCTTACCAGTAATTTATCAATAGGTGCCACTCCCTCACCCCAGGTCCTAAAGAAATTGTATTGCCAGAATTTGTCTGATGCAGACCCAAACTTCACACAGAGCATCTTCTGATGAGGACCATTTTAGGTCTGATTATTCACCAAGCATATCAAGTACCCTGTTCCTCTCCTATAGAGGGAGAAAAAAACTACAGAGCTAACCTGTGTATTAAAATTCTGCTCAAGAGAGGGGAATCAGCATGGGCTCTACTGCTTCTGGGGATAGGGAGAGAGCTCCACAGATAACATCAGAGGGAAGAGAAGCTACAAGTATCTTCCCGTGAAATATACGCAGCTAAATTTCTCTGGTGGCTTAATCAGTAAGGGAAGAAAAAAAAATCTCTTTGGGCTCCTTATTATTTATTTAGGCAGATCAAAGGGCTTTTCCATCTAGCTTCAAACACTGTGGGAGTCATTTCAGATCACAAACAATACTGGTGAATGAGTTCTGAAAATAGCTTTCCTGGGAAGGCTTTCCTTGCACTAAGCGGGGCTTTGGATTCTGCTCCACACCCCAGCCAACATACTCCCCCTCCCACAAGGCAACAGACATCAGTCCATCCACATAAGGGACAGAGTCCCACAGACTCTTCCATGCTGAAGGGAAGAGCAAAACAAAAATCCCCAGCTTCATTGACATTTTGCTGGCTTGGATGGGTTTCCACTAAACTAAGCAGTCCAACTGACGAACCCCTCCCTGGGTCTTCCGTTTCGTGGGGCAGATGGGAATCGGGTTCTTGCTCTCATTTAAACGGGAAGGGCCCTGTCTGTTACCCCATATCCTGTTCTAAGACACTTATCAGAACTAGGGGCACCTGGGTGGCTCAGTGGGTTAAGCCTCTGCCTTCGGCTCAGGTCATGATCTCAGGGTCCTGGGATCGAGTCCCGCTTCGGGCTCTCTGCTCGGCAGGGAGCCTGCTTCCCTCTCTCTCTGCCTGCCTCTCTGCCTGCTTCTCTGCCTGCTTGTGATCTCTCTCTGTCAAATAAAAAAAAAATGACACTTATCAGAACTTAGGCTCCTGCCCTTTGAAAGCTGTACATTAGGGGTTGAAAAAGGTTAGGATATCAACCTGGGTTAAGAAGAAAAAAAGTCCTGGGACGCCTGGGTGGCTCAGTTGGTTAAGCAGCTGCCTTCAGCTCGGGTCATGATCCCGGTATCCTGGGATCGAGTCCCACATCGGGCTCCTTGCTTGGCAGGGAGCCTGCTTCTCCCTCTGCCTCTGCCTGCCACTCTGTCTGCCTGTGCTCACTCTCGCTCCTCTCTCTCTGACAAATAAATAAATAAAAAATCTTAAAAAAAAAAAAAAAAAAAAAAAGAAGAAGAAGAAGAAAAAAAGTCCTAAACTGGCCAAGTTATGGGTGGAGCCCAAAGTGAATTGCTTCTACCTATAAAACAGAACCTGGAGGGGGAAAAAAAATGAAATAACAGGAAATGCCAGGTGCATTCTCTTACCTTCACCCTAGTTGACCCCCTGACTGCATTCTCTCCTGAGTCACCCAATGAACTTCAAGCCAAGCGGCTCTTTCCCAAGTAAGTGAGGAGATAGGAGGCGAAGAGTTAGACATCAAAGAGATCACAGGCCTAACCTGGGAAAGGGCCCCCCCTAGGTCCAGGGACTTCAAACCTCACGGTCACCCATAATTGCCCATGGTAACAGGGCAGGAATGCCACGCAAAACTGCAATCATTGTTGGCCATGGTCAAAACCTCCCTCTCTGCCCCATATGCTGAACTCCTACCAATCAGAGACATGGCCCAAACAGTAACAAAAGAAACGACAAACAGAATCACGGCATCCTAAGGTCCGGTTGACACAGCGATGGGGGACAATGGGCCTCTGAATAATGCAAACGTACATTTAGGAATAACTGGACAATATGAAACAGTCCTCCTGAACTAATGACACGTGGTAAAGAAATCATGGGAATATGATTCTTTCCGCATTTTGGCAACTGACCAAAAGTTCTATGTGACATGATGTCACAAAAACGTTGACAGGCAACTAACAAACGCTCTAAGGAAGAAAGATGAAGCAGTCCAAAGTTCATGAACTGCAAGGACATCAAAGGCAAGTAACATTCTGAACCTGTACATATCCAGTTTCCCCCACAGTAATATCTAGGTGTTTGTTTCGTGTCCAAGAGAATCATAGGAATTCTGCAGAAAGATTCGTTCCTAAAAGGAAGTGATGAGAGTACTATGGAAGGGAATAACTGAAAGCGATAGGTTATTCCAGATTGAAGTCCAATATAATTTGCTTCTGCTCCTCCAGGAAGGGCTTAACAACTCAGAAGAAGAGCCAACACTGACCCTTCCTTCACAATCCCAGGAGACAGGACAGAGTGTAGCTATAGAAATCAAGACTTGTGCTCCTGTTCATCCAATAGGCAGTTGGGGCCATGCTCAACCTATAAGGTCAAGAGAATGTTAATACAGCACTAATTATGGCTGAAGAGGCTAGAAATCCAGGTTGGCGGGAAATTTACTAAGCCAGGGGCCAGCCATGCATTGCAGAGTTTGTTATACCAAACACCTGCCCATTCCTTCCCTTCAGATTCCCAACACACAGCAGAAGCTGGTTGGGGATGCCAGGAAATGACAGAAAGGGAACTCTCTTACCTGGCTGCTCCATACTCAGGGGGATGCTGATACCTCATCAGTTGCCCCTCTGTTCTCCCTGGCTGGTTCAGACGATGCTCACTATAGAAGTGCCCTGGCTCTTGGGGCTTGCACACTACAGATTGGGGTGGCATGCCCTTGAAGGGATACTCTGGTGGGGGACCTCGGTGTTCCATGCCCTTCAGGCTATGCTGGCTGGGAGGTGGCCCCTGGGCCTTGTAGAATTCACTGGAACTTGTGGGAGTCTTGTAGAGGTCACTGGGTTGTGGTGGGGAGAGGGGAGCGCTGGTAACAGGTGGATGGGCCTTAACTCCACTGGTGGCCAGTGACATCTGCATTAGTCGTTCACTCAAGGAGCGGACATGTCCTTGCTTAAGGTCTCTGAGTCCTTCATCCTGGTGCATCTTCCCAGGATTGAGTCGCTGAACTGATGGGCGTCCCTCGGTCCTCATCTTCTGGTTGGTGACTCCGGTGACATAGAAGGCAGCTCCAACACTGGCATGCTGTTGGCCCCGAAAGTACTGGGACTGGACCTTGGCTTCTTCATAGGTTGGGAGTTCTTCATTATTCTGCATTCTAGGGGAAAGCTGCTTCTCCATGATGATGTTTTCTGTCTGGATTTCCTGCCCCTGGGGTTCTTGTCGAGCAGCATGAGCCACAAGCTGTTGGTGGTGATCTTGGGGACTCAACACATCATTCTGAGGGCCTGGGTTCCCACTGCTACTGGGGAAAGGAGGGCCATTCCCTGTGGCTTGCTGGTGTATGGCAAGCAGGTTGCGATTCTCATTAGGATTGCCATAGCGAAGCTGCTCTTGTAGCAGACGCTGCAACACTGTGGTTCCTCCACTTGGCTGTTCTTCAGAATTTCTCATCTCTATTGCTTGTGGTGCCTTGTGAAGAGAGAGAGAAATTGGGCACCTGGGCTGCCCTTGACCTGGGAAGGGGAAACAGGAAGCTTAACACCCAGTTGATGGATAAATCATTTCTTCTAAAGGTATTTGGGGGTGAGGATTCCACTCCAGAGACAAAGGAGAGAATTCAATTTAGAATTAATAGGTTAATTGTCTGGTGACTCCTGGCTCTAGCATTGATATGATGAGGAACATGGGGGCATAAGACCTCACTGTTAACTCTTTCGCTTTTAGCACGGTTTAAATATACAATCTTGACTTAACTTCTAAGAGAATTGGGGAGACCTGGAGCAGTCAGGTAGGGTGACCAGAGAGGGCAATTTTCCTAGGTCCTTACTCAGAAAGTTCACCACTCTGTATTCTATTTAAATGAAAAATCCAACTCTTAAGGCCGTGACACTGGGGACAGGCCAGTAGGGAGAATTTACCCCACAGGCAGGATCTGTAAAGCAGGTCATCATGTGAAGGGAGCTACAAAATGCCAAATAATAACTAAAATAAATAAGAGGTGAAGAGAGCTTGGCTTGCACTTAGTGGAAATGATCCCCACTTGATGCAAATCATTTTCTCTGATCTCATAAAACTCTGAAAGATAGCCTTTTTAAAAAAAATTCCTTTTTGTATTGTCCATTTTGGATTCTCTTTGGCTTAATAAGAGAAGGGCTTGAGATAACTGCTACTGACAAAGTTTCTCTTTCAGCCATCCAGGAATAATCATTGAGTTTTGGGGTTTTTTTGTGAGGTTTTTTGCTGTTGTTCTTGGCTAGGAGGAGCTTAAATGGAAAGCCCTCTTTCATTTGAAGTGTGCCTCTGACAGCATTTAGAAATTGAAAAATAAAAAGGTCACCCTTCTAGAAAGGGTCCGATTACCGTATCCCTCCCCCTCCACCACCACCACCACTAATTCTTCTTAAAGAAGAAATATGGGTTGAGTGAAACAGGTGTTGGTGGTAAGACAACTCAAGATTCAAATTCTAATCATGATGGTGGATTTACAGGGTAACCTAAGCAACTGATTTCTATTATCTTGTCTTCGATTTTCCCACCTAAGAAATTAGTCGTAGATGACCCCTCTCTCCTTCTCTTTCTCTTTCTCTCTGCATGGTATAGGACACACAAATTCATCAGAGGCTCATAAAATCTTTGGACAGAATCTGTCATGTGAAGTATTGCAATTCAGTATTCATGTTCAGTAATAAAAGTTTTACTCTAAGGATCTTAAGCGGTGTTGGAGCATGGGCATAATGTCACAGAAAAAGTCACAATAAAGGTCAACCTAGCCAGCCTCGGGTTCTTAGATGAGAATTCTGGAATCCTGGCTCCTAGGCTCTGATTTCTATGATAGTGAACAGCCTCCAATCTCTCTGGAAACATGACCCCTTTCCTTTAGTAGTGTAGGGAATGGCCAGAAGATGTATATGGTTGACCCCACAGTTAACCTTCCAAAGGCCCTTTTTAAATCCCATTCATCATATTCTCTGAAGAAGGGTGCACCAAAGGGCCAAGCAGCCTTGCCCTTTCCCTCCCTCCCAGTCACCATCTGGGACTCCTGTATTTAAACTGTCAGACTGGGGTTTTCTGATAGGCTGACAAGCATAACATGTAAATGTCCTTTGGTGCCTTTAAGCTGGGAAGATGACTACCAAGCTAACCTTCCTCTCTCAAGAAAATGGGAATGGGAGCCTGTATGATTGAATCACAATCACTTGCAAACCCACCCTACAAGGCAGGGAAACCCTGACATTGAGCGGCCCAGGACCCTGAAAGTACACCACCCCCTCCCAGTCCACACCCGCCCCACCCTGCACACACACAGGCTCACGCACACGCACAGGAGCACACAAAGGCATGTGCGTGCACTCACACACACACACTCACACACACGAATGATCCATACCTATTTCTGCTTTCTTTTAGGCTTAAAGCCTTGATCAGGATAGGGAATTCTTGCTTATGAGCAGCTCCAGAAACCGCAACGGCAGATTCCCTCTCCCCTAACACTCAGGTTCAGGGTAAGCGCCGCCAAGAGTCCAACCACTGGTCACTCTGAAATGTTCAGGAGGGGGAGGGAGGGAGAAATAAAAACGTCGTTTCTATTTTGCCACCAACGGCCAACAGTTCACCAAACCAGTCTTTCCAAGGGAATGACTTCTCCTCCCGTGTGTTTGCCTTTTACGTGAGTGGCAGAATCCATTTCCATTAGGACAAAAAGAAACCTCACTACCAGCAGCGGTGTTCAGGAGGTCACCCAGTTTCCAGAGGATGGAAACGTTCAGGTCTGGGACCGGAAAAGATTGCTCTGTTCTAGCCTCGCAGCCCCCAAATGCTGCTGCTTCCACTCTGAG
The DNA here is from genome assembly GCF_902655055.1 of Lutra lutra. Lineage (NCBI taxonomy): Eukaryota > Metazoa > Chordata > Mammalia > Carnivora > Mustelidae > Lutra > Lutra lutra. The sequence continues at coordinate 33,476,513 of NC_062296.1, read as the reverse complement.
TTGAAATGGGGGATGATGACAAAAGACATAACCAACGTCACCTGTAGGGTGCGACCTTGAAACTGCCACCAGTAGCAGGGCACATGAGTCAGGCTCACTCCCCACATCCTGGGAGAGAAGGCCAGGATCAGAAGGCAGGTTTTAGGTTAAAAAAAGGGGCGGGGGGGGAAATACTCCATAAAGCTCCCGATTTAAGTGCCACACCTCAGATGGACAGAGGGAAACCAAAACTTCTTTTCCACCAAGTCATTTAAGTATTTATTGCATGCTGGCTATTCCAGATGTTCGCCAGCCTTGTGCTAGGCACAAGGAAGGATACAAAAGACACACAACATCTGGTTCCTGCCCTCACAGAGCTTGCAATCTAACTGCAGGCCCATCTATTCTTACTGGAGAAGCAAAGGTGATTGTTCTTCTCAACAGACAGCAGCAACTCTTCTCTCCGAGGACAAGATGCCTCCCTCCACTTGCTTTCTCAGCATTTCCACGCGCCGCCCAGGGCATCTCCCCAGAAGTAAACTCCTAGACTCACACGGTTAAGAGGCTTGATGCAAACACCCTCCAGGTATGGATCTGCGATTGTCTTCCTTTCTAATTACTGCGCTGGCCCTCTGACAAACCCAGTAGGGCCAAGCAAAATGGTTATGAAACCGAGGAATTTGTGTTTAGGTGAGATGCACATGATCCACACTGCTATTTTCTGTCCCAGACTCACCATGACTCACTCATGTCACTTAAAAGAAAGGCTTTAATCCACATCAGAGATGCCATTTGAAGAGCAAGGCAATGCAAAGGAAGCCCACAGCGTCTCTGTATTTTGGGAGCCTGTCCAAAACATCCAAGTTAAAAAAAAATCCACAAAACCACACAGTGATTAATTTAACGTTATTTCCTTGCAATGTTGCCAAAAATAAAGTGAAGAGATACGTAGTGAGCAAACACGGAAATTTGTCTTTCAATCTTGTTTTGGCCCAACATATAATCTCAATCAAAAGGAAAATCATCTCCAATCTGCAAGGTAATTATTTTAGGGTGTCTTCCCTAATTTCAAAGCAGAGGAACAACTTCTAGTTGGAATCAAAGCTGGACTATTAACAGAGTGTGGTAAATAACCACCGTGCTTCTATTGTCTGAGCAAAACAGTTGCCTTTTTTTTTTTTCAACCAAAACATGCAGAAAACAGCCTGAGGCCTTTAAACTTGAACCCCTGGCGAGAAAGCACCATACAATTATTTTCCAGGACAATTTCGATTCTTCATGCCGATTTTGACTGCCTTGCTCCTCATACCTAGCTTCTCACAAAGAAAACTTTCCTTGCCCCAAATCTTACTCTCTTCCCTTAATTTTGACCCTCTTGTCCATATCCTTTTCAAAACCCAAATCACTCGATGTCAACTGAACACAGATTGTCCCTCCCCACCACCCCAGGGCCCTGGCTTTTTTCGTTTCTGTCTAAAAGAGGAAAAGAAATCAGCCTAAGAAAAAGGCTTTGCTGATTCCTCTCCAGTATACTGATTTTTTTTTCTTCAAGAACTTACGTTTGTCTACATGTTAAGAGTCACATAAGAAGGAAAACACTACTCCATTTATTTATTAGAGAAAGGAAGGGAAAAGATGCCTTGTCTCATGCCAAGAAGTAAAATAGTATGAACTCCACAACCTTCAGTCTGCCCGCAGCTTTAATCCCGCCACTGCCAGGGTTCTGACGTCATCTTCAATCAATAAAATAACCTTGTTTCCCCTGGACAAACAGACGGTCTCCGAGGGCATTTGATATGGGAAGAAAGGCTTTCCAATGGTTCTCTCTTAAAAATACATTTTGAATCTATATATTCATCTCTTCTGTAACAACAACAGGGCAGCAAGGCCAATCTAAATTCTTAACTATACCTGCAATCATTGGCCTATCCCAGTATACCTCAGTCAAACCCAGTTCTGGTTAAATCAAATCACATGAGTGAGAGCCCGGATGTTTCTCAAGCTACGTCCCAGAAAAATCAGTGTTACAAGCTGGCCAGGATAGACCAAATTCTTGCCCTTTGAATAAATGTGAAATATGCCTGGAAGATCTTTTTTTTTATCCCTTCTGCCCCCTCTTCCTAATCTTCCCTCAACCCTCACTCTGCCAACCAAGATGAAGAACCTAAGTCTAGGTAACCTGTTTCTCTGATAAATCTCCATCAACTTGTTCCCTATAATTACTTTGAGCTAAATGAAAAGAAGCCAGTTCAAAGTTTCCCCTATGTCTACATATCTACGTGCATATATATTTGTGCAGAAAACACACATGCATGCGTGCACGCAAAGCCTCCCACAGAAAGAGGCAAAACAGCCTTCTGAATTCTTTCACGTCCTCTCAGGTTGGTCCAGGTTTTGGCCTGAAGTGTTCTAGAGAACACCTTGCTTGACAGTCTTGCCACCCAGGATGCTAATTCACTTCCTCTGGAAGGTAAGAAATAATAATTCCTTTGCAGGTTATCTCTAACCTTTCAATGTGTGACAGGCAAACAGTGTAAGGTCTATGGTTAAGGGCCTGGGCCTAGATTCACACTGTTTAAGTTCAAATCCTGGATCTATGGCTTATTAGCTGGCCTCATACATTTCTTTTGACCTCCTTAAATCTCATTTCATCATCTTCAAGATAGGGATAACAGTGCTCATACCTCATCCAGTGTTGTTATAAAGATTAAGGGAGGTAATTCATGTAAAGTGCTAAGCATAGAGCCTGGCACAAAGTAAAGGCTCAATAAAATCTATTACTATTATTATTTCAAAGTGGCCTTTTTTTCTAGATGACTATAGCAATTTTGTGAATTAAAGTTTTCTTTAAAACCTTTATTTGCAACTCAGTCTTTGTGCAGGGGTTCTCAGATCAGTGAAGGTCAGAACTAAAAAGACTCTAAGGAGACCATCTAGTGGTCCAACCCCCTCTTTCTGTATATGAAGGTGCCAGAGCTTAACAACGGTCAGTGCCTGGGCCAGAATGCAGGTTTTATGACTCCCAGGGCAACAGTCTTTCCACTGTAATATATTATCTAGCATATTAGTTTGTACATAGAAGATGCCTAATAAACATTTACTGAATTGAATTGACTCTGGTTTTAAGAGACTATAAACCTGGCTCAATGCTACCACCATGTTCCAATTCCATCAGAAGCCAAATGTTAACAGCAGGAGGAAAAATTCAGAGTTAAGAGAGAGAGATGTATGTAGCTAGAAGCATGGCAGAAGGACCTTGCAAAATCTTCCTTCTTTAGGCCAAGATTTGTAGGTGGGTCAGAGAGTAACATGAACCTCCACTGCTCAATGTCTCCAGGCCTCCGTTCTTGGTCTTGCCAACATCAAACCAACTTGGAACTTGCCCTTACGTCAGTCCAGCACTAAGAAAAGGCTTTGAGTTGGTCCCACCTCTTTGCTTCGAGCCCTACCGCTATCTAGATTATGTTGGAAGATTATTTTAAGAACCACAGCAAGGCCTTGGCATTTCCAAATCATACTGACAGTGTCAGGTATCTGTTTCTGAGATGGTTAACTCAAAGGTGCAGCCAACTGGATCCCCGTTTTACTTTTCTGTACTCTAAAGCAATTAACTTGAACATGTTAACAGGCCACCGAGGTGATTAACCCTGAAGTGTACATGAGCAATGAAGTACTGAGTAACAAGAAGAATCCTGTTGCCACCACACCACCTCCCACCATACGCACCCATTTCAAGGGAGGAAGAGGCCCGTCATGACATCCCATGTCTCCTTACTTCAGAAAAACGATACGCAGTCCATGAAATCATACTGAGCATAAACTGAGACAAGTTCAGGAATATACCTAGAAGCTGCCTGCTTTACCATTTTCCTATCTTTGATGCTACACTACTCACTTTTATTTTTGTTCCTACTTTTATAAGTAATATAAACACAGCATGCAAATATTTATAATGAAGAGGAAAAAAAATTGCCCAAGGTCCCAGCACCTCAACCTAAACGTTGTTACCGGTACAGATTATTTCTTTTATTTCTCTGTGCATTTGTGTTTTTACAAAGTCATGAAATATTGACATATATATAATGTCGGATCCTACATTTCACTTTCTCATAAGCACTTTCTCCATAGTATAGACAGACTGTGGTGTAGACTTCATAAAAACATCCCAATGACCGTGTAATAGTCTGTGACAGGAGTGTATCAAGATTCACTTACCCATTCCCTACTTATTAAGACATTTAAATTGCTTTCAATTTTGTGCTAGTCTAAATAATGTTACAAAAACATCTTTAAGACATAGCCTTTTTCAATATTTTGGATTGTTTCCTAATGACAGAATCCCACAAGTGAAATTAATGGGTCAAGGTGCAGGAATGTTTTTTAGACAGTCCACTAAAGAAATAAAAGCAGCAAAACACCAAAGCCCCACGAAATCTCTCCTTCATTTAATGAAGAGTTCTCCTCTCCCATTTTTCCACCAGGGTAGAGCAGGACTCCTGGGAGGGAAAGAAGCCAAGAGAAGCACTGTAGTATCCCAGCGACTTGCGAAATGGCAGAGCGGAATGTGGGCTCCCCTGTGAATCCAGCTTGCATGCACTTGCCCCAAATTGCCACCCAGCCAAGAAGCTAATTAGTAAAAGCATCAGGTGGGTGAGAACAGGTTCATGGCCTGTAATGGCTTATATCATGTTTCATTTTTGCCCTTGGAAAGATCTGACAGTCAGCTTGAAGACATTCAGTTCTAGTGACCCAGCCTGCTACATTCTGAGAATTAAATCTGTTAGTTTTCAGATACCAATCTTCCCTCTATTTTAAAGGGTATCTTTCTGTATAGAACTAAGCATACATGACCAATGAGCCTGTGTGTGTACCTCTATTTTCGGCCACAGTTAAGGTGGCACATTTAAGGTCAGCTCTGTTTAATATTATATGAGTTAAGTGGCACCGGTCTGAAATGGTCAACGTGTTATAGACAGAGGTTTATTTGCAGACTCAACCATAAGAGTCATTCAGTGCTGAACAGAGAAGGCAACACGCTTAGCAAGCGCAGACAACACAAGGCACTTCTTTCCTGGGCTGCTTAATCAGAGCTCTCATAAGAGGCCAGGTCCACTTGCCACCTTGCCCTTGCAGGTTTTTCTCGAAGCCTCCTCCATCTTGCCTCTGCCCCCAACTCTGCTCAATATGGAAAATTAATTCTCTCTCCTTGATGGTGCCCTGGACTTTGTACACAGCTCAACTGCAGGACAGTCACACACACACCATGTAGTTTCCACAAACATTTATTGAGTGTTTGCAGTAGCCAGGCACTGTCTAGGCCCTAGAGTGGATGAAAAAAAAAAAGAAGAAAGAAAGAAACCAGAGATCAGTCCTCAAGAAGCTCCCAGTCAAGCAGAGGGGGCACAATCCAGCCAGAAGCTCTGGCAAAGCAGAGGACCCTGCCAAAAACTCTTCGCCCACCCCCCCCCCCCCAGCAAAGCTTCCCAGAGGAAAAGACCAAGGAGCTGAATAGGAGACATCTGATAACCAACTTGATGTTGAGGAAGTTGGAAAGGGAGGAGCCGAAGATAGGATGAGATAGATCTTCTGGAGACATTAGCATTCAGATAACAGGTAAGGTCAAAGAGTGGGTTAGAACAGGCATGGCAGGAGGCGGAACAGGAAGGATGAAACTAAGGAGGGACCTCCGAAAGAAACCATCACTCAAGGGTCAGATACTTTGTATTTGTGGTAGTGAGAGGGAAATTTCTTTATTTACCCCAGTGCTTTGTGCCCCCCCACCCCCATGCCTTCAATCTAGATGTTGGAATACATGCTCCAGGGACAGAAGTCTGCAGTTACAATGCAGAGAGGGAGACAGAGCCAGAGAAAGAAAGAGAAAGAGAGAGAGAGAGAGAAGTTAATTTTGTCTTCTAAGCTTCTAAATACCAAGGCAGAAATCACTCTGCTAGGTTAAGCCAGAAATGGAAGATCTTAGAGATCACGGGTTGGGTGTGTGATTTCCCTCTGTATCCTTCCCAACAGCCACAACGTTAACTGGTACATGAAATACCCAGAAGAACCGCGTATTGCCTATTGAGTAAATCACAACTTCCCAAAGACTTTGCTGGAGGCAACAGCAAGAGAAGACAAGGGATGAAAGACATAGAATAGCAAGAACAATAATTCTGTTACCTTTAGTTTTTCAGCTTTTCTTCTAAGGAGACGAAACCTCTTTCACTTCCGTTATCTTATTTGTCCTTCTTAGCCGCTCTGTGAGGAAATAGAGGCAGATGTGATTGATACTATTTTACAACTGGAGAAGCTTTAAGCCCAGAACAGATAGCTAATGATAACTCATTTGACCAAGGTTTCACCGTAGCATACTTGTGGGGCCAGGATCAGACCCCGGGTCTGGTGACCTCCTCACCTCTGCAGAGTTACTAGACACAAATACCTGTGGACTGGACTCTCCATTTTTTAAGGAGGACTGTTCACAAAAGAAACTCGTTAGGAAAGCGAAATTCTCTCAGGACTCTAACAGTATCTTGAGCAAGCCCGGGCACTGCACCCATAAGAAAAAAATCTAAGACGTTTTCCTGTACCAACACTGGAACGTTGAGCTATAATTTGCAGTGGTGCTGCACTAAAATAATCAGGAGTTCCCTGTTCTGCTGCACCCCTTTCGAAGGGAGCCCCATCTGCCTTCGGTCTGGTTTTTGTGTCTGAGTGGGGCTCAGGTGCTGACTGCAGGTGTGGCATCCAGCAGGTGCATGGATGGGAGCCAGAGTTTCATATCTTCATACCAAAGGGCCTGAGTCACTCCCCAAAGGCAGCCCCTCCTCCTCACACTTACAAGCCCCGGGAACCTGTCTTGACCAAGTTGCCATTGCAGAACTAAATCTAGACTCTGCCTTCCGAGGAAGGCCTAGGGTAAAATCAGTGAAAAGTACAAATCTTATAACCCAGCCAACTGAAGCTAGTGTAGGCATATGCCGCAGGCATAGCGTCAGGGGATAGGTGTACAGAACAACTGTTCCCCTGCTAGCTATGGAGAAAAGGAGGACCACAGCAGGCCCATGTTATGTATTTAGCTAAAGAGTACTTAATTCTATTGGAAACGGCCCTAAAACCTCACGCACAAGTATTCATTCCTCTAAAAAACACAGAGTATGGTAGAAGGTACACACTAAGAATCCTGGACTCCAGTTACCATCAAGACCAGTCTCCTTCAGGTGGCCAAGAAACAACCACTTAGCCTAGTCACAAAAAGTACCAGGTCAAAAAAGTCATCACATTGCCCTCATGGAAGCCCAACTGAGAGCCTGGGCAGACAGAATGCTCTTTGGGGATAAAGGGGGTCATCCAAATTTCTTTAGCTGCAAAAATTGTTTGCTTTTAAAGAAACAATTTGCCGGCCCCAAAGACACACACACACACACACACACACACACACACACACACACAGAAGAGCAAAGAGAAATTAATTGCAGGGGGAAAAAAACCCAAATGTTAACTTAATAAAATGGCTTATTGTCATTCACCATATTTCTCCAATTCATATGGAAAACTCAAATTAATAAGCTTTGGTTTACAGCTGGTGATCCCAAAAGTAAAACTGGTTACTAAACTAAAATGTTATCACTGTATATAAACAGAGTGAAACAAAAATCTGAACTGAAAACCTAAATGTAATAGAGAGGAAATTAAACTTCTTCAAAATAGGCTATCTAAATAATTTTCCCCATCTGTGATTTTTATCTTAGTTTGCTGTCACATGGAAAGAAATGCCATTAATTCAATGCAAATCCTGCCCCTTGAAAACAACCAAAATGAGTAAGTGATGTACTAATTAGCTTCCTAATGGGGAAGGTTTTAATTGAACTCTTCTATAACAACCTTCATCAAAGTTTCCAGGGCAACTTCATAAAAGGATGTCAAACCTGGCCCATATTTTTATCCCCTTAAAAATAATTCTCAATGCACAGAAACACAGAAAGCTTATTTCTCTCCAATGCTGTTAACACTCAGGCCACTACATTTTCTGATGTCAGCAATCCCCTTCCCACAAATATTCCAAGTATGCACCACCGTCATTCTCCTTTCAATTATGTGGTTTCTCTGCTCCTTTACTGATTGAGTCCAGGCCTCTTGGATAATGAGAAGCATGTGCAGGGAAAATATGCTCTTAAAAAACACATACATCAGTTTCATCTGCATTTTGAAGGGGGGAGATCATTTGTCCATATCAAAAGGATCAAAATGTGAAGTCTGCTATGAGATATATAAAGAAGAAAAAGATCGGCACCAATGCCTAAAGTTGGGGGGGGCAGTTATGGTCATCTGAAGCAACACCAGTAAGAATAAGGGAGACCCCCCAAAATCCACCCTTTCTAGTTTGGCCACATGTATATTTAATGTTATCTTAATGTTGCTTTGGGGGGTATTTGAGTTCTGACATACGCATGGAAATGAGCCACGAATTGTACAGCAAGCATAAATATTCCATCATTAATAAAAACCAGCTGTGTATAAAACACTACAATGGCTGGGTTTCAGTTACTGGCTATCATCAGTATGTGTCACAAGCAAATATTACTCAAAACTTTCTCCCTTAACACACACACACATTCACACACAAACACACGCAGAAATTTGTTGTACTCTTTTTAATCTTTTGGAAGTGCTCTGAAGAACTCGCTGATCTCTATGGCACATTTCAACTAATGTCTCTTTTCAAAGCGATTTTTCATCACCCTGGAAGAGGCCAGAGTCCTCTCACTAGAATTTCAGCTTACCACATAAAATGAAAATGTTTAATGGTTAAGAGCCAAGAGGGTCAATAATACAAATGTCGGGATGATCAGTTATAGTCAGTAAGGCAATGGGGCACCAAAGGGTGTGACAGGTTGTAAGAGAGCAAAGCTCATTAAAAGTGAACACCTGCTCAGGACCTTATAATAAACGGGCTCTGCCATCATGCAAACACCTTTCATCCAATGACCTCGAAGCATGTGTCTAATATGAAGCATGCCTAAACACCTCTGTGAAGTATTAATATCCCTGCTTCCCAGAAGGGTAACTGAAGCTCAGAGCAGCTAATTCGTTTACGCCTGGTCACATGGCAAGTCAAAGAGGGTTGGGCACAGAAAGCATAGATCCTGGCTTCAAGTCACACAGTCTAATGGTATTTCATGCAGTTGGGGCAATAATGAAAGTGACTTTACAAACGTCCAGGGCAGCCTATAGAGTTAAAAAAAAAAAGGTAGATTTTCAAAAAATATCTTCAGAGGTACTAGGAAATATATCCATCTACATTTTCCCCATGAATACATATCATTAAAAATGTACTTAATTTGGAGCTTTCTAAGGACTAAAAACCCATACTTCACTTTCCTATCCTGGTTAAAGAAATATAATCTAATTTACAATGAGCCACTGGTTTCCAGGAATGAATTCTCCAAAATGGAGATCATATGTGCAATATAACTTCTCTTTATCAAAGGAAAATTAAAGGACCGGTAACTGAGCTTCCACTGTATAGGGAAGGCCTCAAATGAAGAACCCATTACATGTGGGTTATCCTGCCACACCTACATCTCTTTGTCTCAAATTGTAAGTTCCCTTACTATTTTTTAGTCTAACTTCAACATATTATTTTCAAAGCCATGAAACAAGAATTTGTGCCTTCCGGCTTTTCCTTTCTCATTGGGGAAATTTTATAGTCCACCCAAATTTGTACTCTCTTGATGGCATATCATGATACAGGGATTTAAGAATCCATTGCTAATGGTTTAGACAAAGTAAACAGTGGAATGTAGTTTTCTTTTTGCTTAAATAGAATGAGGGAGGGGTAACAGGAGGTCAAGGGAGTGGACTGAACAGCCTTGCTAGATACATGAACACTCCTAAATCACAGAAAGGGCGAGGGATTACTTACTAAATCTAAAGACTAATTAATATTAGTCTCTCTTGGCATTCGACGAACAGACATACATGATTCTTCATGCGTACTTAGTCAGATTCTCACTTCATTTTTCCCCACAGGTTTAAAAAGTTAAGTCTTAGGTGAGCACTTATTTAAAAGAAACTGTAAATTTCTGTGACCCCACCCCAACTACGTAAAATTCATGTTAAGTACAGAAACAAAGACTTGAAAGGAACTAAGAAAAATGAAACTGGATGATGATCTGTTAGGTCGATGGGATTCTTGATGAAGTTCTGGGCAGGATCCTAGCTTTTTAATTTGATATGTTGTTAAAACACAAAGCATAATGCATTTATATTGATATATCCTTTAAGACATTTTTTTAAACATCCAGATGATTACATGATTGCATTTTCTAACAATTGTTGCGCCTCATTCTAGTAGGAATCATTCACATTCACACCACAAGTAGAGGTGGAGGAAGGGAACCATAAACTTTTGAGAACTGGTTCTCAAAATCACCCTGTCCAAATTCTCACAATTTACAGAGGAGGACCTGCCTGCCAAGGGTGGTAAACTAAGTTAGAGGTGGGCCTAGAGCCCACATCCCAATATTCAAGAGGCTCACTAGGAAAGTTTATTGTAGATTCTTCTAATAAAAATAGCATTAGTTGCTGCTATTTGCCAGAAACAATCTTCTGGATCTTGGATTATTCAAATACAATAACTAGAATTAAACTGTTTGACCTATGTGGGGTAGACAGTCCCATCCTTAGACTTATCAAAATCTGCGAAGTCTGATTTATTTCCAGAAAGTCATACTAGCTCCCTTCTACAAGTGGTTGTAGGCTGGAGCTGAACGTGGCCAGCATTATTACAAGCCAGAATGATTTAGACAATTAACTCCACCCCATATAACAAAAAGATTTCAAAGGCCAAATAATCGCCTCACTTAATTCAAGCTATAGTCATTACAACAAAATTCTAATGTCTTCCTTTATGCAATAAATATGTTTTTGAGAAGTCCCAGTCATAGCAAATTGTATATATCAAGTCATAGCTCAAAAGCACAAACTAGGAAAGCTAGTTCTTTCAAAGAAACCTGTAGTGGATTCTTTTATAAAGCAAATGACCTATTTTCCTTCCTTTTCCTTTTCTTTTAAGTTCAGATTTTGTGGTGTGTGTGTGGAAGGGGCAACTTCCCTCCTTTCTCTGGGTTAAAAGGGGTCAGGAGCCCACCGTGGAAGAGAGCAGTGCAGGATGCACAGCCTGTTTTAAGGCCCCCTTAGTTCCTGGGACCAAATTCTAACCTTTGACTTGGGGGTGGGACCCTAGATTTTGGACCAAAGTCCACAAAAGGCAGCAAGGAATGAAGAAGTAAGCAAGACTAAAGACAACACATCATAGAAAACCACCAACAAAAATTCCTGGGGACAGGAAATCAATGGAGCACAATTCTGAACAAATTGGTTTAGTCCCAAGCTAATTAACTTGTCAAGCAGATCTCCAAACCCACTGAATCCATGGGGGAAAGAGGTGATGTAATAGGAGACTGGGGAACATTTACCCATTTACCATCCTAAAAGGCTCAGCCTGACCACACACACCTCTCTCCACCCCTTTCAGTGGGTTTTAGCCACACTTAATGGGTGCAAAGGACAGTTTCTTCCAGACGGTCCCTAAGAATAGACTGTTCTCATGCATTCCAAATGCTCAATCTCCATGGAGGAGGCTACCTGATCACAAGCATTTCCCAAGAGGGAATATATCCCCTACTTCTCCTCACTGTAACATCCCCTCCATCCCAACGAAACAAAACAACTTCTAACCATCCTGAGAACTTAGGGGGACTTTTTGGGGAGAAAGGAAAAGAAACCTTAAGAGGGGAGTAGGAGAGTGTGAGAAACTCCTCTTGTCTCCAAATGGAAAAAGGGCCTTAAAAAGCTGGATCAAAGGAAGAAAGGGGGATGGGGGAGACAGGCTGCTTAATTACAAAGACACCATTTTAAAGAAGGCACAGGCCCTGGGAGAGGGCTCTTAGGAGAGGCACAGAAGCAGATGTACCCACTTAGAATTCTGGCACTCAATGGGACCTCAAGGTCATAGCATCCATCCCTCTGTGTTCTGAATAGACTGTTCTTAAGGGCATTCTAGAAAGAGTCTCATTCGCTCTTTATAAAACTTTAGAAAAAGCAACTCCACAAAATGCCTTGGGTGTGCATGTGTCTAATAATTCCTACTTCACAAACCAGAAATGAGCTTTCAATACCCAAATCCAAAATAGTACTGAATTTAAAATTTCCTTCTAAAATATTTTAAATAGGTAAGCAGATCCACAACTTTCACATAAAAGTTACTCTGCATATAAGCATGGTCAGAGGTTTACTGCATATCTAGACTATGAAGTTAGAAAAAGCACTTTCAATTTTAGAGAGCCACAGAGTTTTCCAAAGAAAGAAGTATCTTAAAACGAAGTATGATGTAGTGCCAGAAAGTGTCTGTAAATGACACCGGATAAACCCATACAGAATAACTGGAACCTGAGTTATCATCTGTAAATAGATGCAACTACTCTACAACCACCTGGCTATTAAAATGTCCCAGGCCAGTTATAAAATGTAGTTTGGTCAGGCCAACTTTTCCCTCCCAGCTGATCTGAAAGATGATAGCCTTTAAAATTGTCGCCCTGTGCCGTTCCTTCTCTCCCTTCATGCTTTCCTTTCCCGTTAAAATCAACCAACACAACTATTTAAAAAAAATAAGTAAATAATTTGTTCCCAAATAAACCATGGGTTGCTGACAATTTAGTTACAGGTCTTTGAATACCACCACCCTTCTCATTTGGCCATGTTCGCCCAATTGGAGATAGGTGGGAAATGGGAGAAAATTTATCCTGCATCCAAAATGGTATTGCGAAGTATTCTTAGCTACTAAACAAGGGTGCTGAAAGGTCTAACTGAGAAGGCTTCATAAAGGCTGGCCGGAGATACGGCTTTTCACAAAACCTAGTTCAAGGAGACTTAAATTACCTTAGCCCTCCATTATTGAAGATTATGGTGACTAATTATCTTCCTCTCTGAATAAAAGAGAGTCATATTTTAAAAAGTTTTAAATGCCTCCCAACTTCTAGTCCTAATGTGGGGGTGGGGAACAGAAGGAGATAGGAGAATTACATCCAACACAACTCCACAATTCTTTCAAAAATACATGCTAGAGACTGAAAATGCTGTTTCTCACAAACGTCCGCTTTCCTCTCTCATTTAATTGTATCTAGTTCCTTGCTGCAAATTAGTATTATACTACTATTATTGGCAATTTATCGGGCTACAAAGGCCGTCACTCTCCATCTCGCTTTTCCTTTTCTTTGTTTTTATGTATCCATAAATCCATCTTGCTGTTGAAGCACCAGTGTACATGGACCCAGACTTGGGACCCTCAAGACACCTGCATGATCCTGAGAAACTGGTCACTTAACATCTATAAACCAGATACTGGGCAATTCCATCCTCACCCACCACATACATACATACATGCATACACATACACACACACACACACACACACACACACACACACACCGAAAGGAGTGTAAAATTGTAGATTACTCCCAGACTTTTAGACTTCAAGAATTCACAGCCCCGGGGGGAGGGCAGTGTGAGCCCCCACCCCAACTCTAAGCATTTTGGAGGAACGCATCTAGCAATCTGAGATAAGCGCAGACATTCCTTCTGAGGTAAATGAAGACCTGAAGTTCCCTCATTCCTTTTGTGCTTAATTACCTAGAGACCCACAAGGACCCCAGGAGGCAAGGAAGTAAAAGTACCATGAAGTAGTGGTACCCACTAGCATCTCTGTAGGACGAGAAAGGAGCGCACACTCTTCAACCGATTTAAGTTGCTGCTCATCCCGGAAAACTCACGGCCAGCTGCAAAGAAAGTAGAACACACCGGCATCCCCACACGCATCTAGATCGACTCACTCACGCCGAGGGCACGATCAAGTTCATGCCACCATGGATTCCTGTCCCAGTTCCCCGCGAAAAGTAACCATGCGTTTCCTACCCCTGAAGGCACCGAAGACCAGGTGACGACTCTCTGTTCGCTCAAGTGGCTTCAGTCCCGGGCCGGAGGCCAGGGATGGGCAGGGGGAAGCCCCAACTCCCGGCTGCTCCGCTCCTCGCCGCTCGGTCCGGGCTCTCCTTGGTGGCAGTGGACAGGCAGGATACCGGGCCGGAGGGTGGAGCAGCGGATGGTCGGAGGCAAGACAGGCTGGAGGTGGGGGTGGAGGGGGCGGTGAGAACTAAGAGAAGATGAGGCGAAAGAGAGCGGAGATGGAGGAATAAATCAGGGGGTCTACTAGCTTGGGCAGCCAGAAAGCTCCTCGGAAGGAAGGGGCGTGACTGCGATGAAGGCAGCTCCTGGGCAAAGGATGGGAGGTAGGGGAGGGGGGCGAATGGGTGGCTTTTCTTCTTGCCGTGAGCGGCTAGGACCGCCCCGGAGCGGGAGGGTGGACTAGAGAGTGGGGCGGAGTAGAGGGCGGGGAATGGAGGGAGGGAGCCGGCCTGGACCCAGGGACTGGGGGGGTGGGGGTGGGGGGGGCGGAAGAGAGGCGGGGCCAGAGGGCGGGGAAGTTTCAAACAATTGAACGGCGGGGTCCAGCCACTCTGGCGAAAGTGGGGGGGTTCCTAGCTCTTGTCCTTCCAGTAACGTGGCTTAACGCGCTCGCTGCAGTCCTGAGAGGCTACGCAAGCACTGACTGGGAGGAAGGAAAGGGTTCTGCAAAGACTACAATAATAATCTACGACACCAGCGGAGCGGAGGCGCGTGGGAGAGCCCGTGCAGCTCCCCGCCCCACAGCGGGAGGAAGAAACACAAATAATAGAAATGCTGAAAAGCAGCTACTCGCAGAGCCTGCTCAAAATAATGCAGGAAGGAGCAGCGCTCCTTCGTCTTCCTTCCCCTCTTGCTTCCTACTACCAGCAGGCCCCCACCCAGGTCTCAGTTCTGCGCGACACCCTTCTTTCTTCCTCCGCTCCCCCTAGCCTCCCCACTTCCCACCCCACCCCCGCGTCCCCGCCCCCCTTCCCTTTGGCGGGCCGCGCGGGGGACAGGGAGCCTGGGCGGAGCTCCGCGGAGTCTCCGCCTCTTGGGAGGGCAGGCCTGGACGGAGCAGGTCTCGAAGAGTAATCCCACCCACCAGTCTTTTGCTGCTACCTATTGGCGAATCCCAGCTCAGGATTCGCTCGCGATTGGTCACTTGCATCGTCGATCCGATCTTTTTGTCCCACCCGCCCTCAAAATTAATAAATCTGAACAAGAGACTATTGTCTAGCTCTCTGTTCTCCCCCAGCTACTGCTAAGAGAAAGAAGAGACGGTTGGTTTCTCAGTCTGAGAGAGTGCGACAAGTGTGTCAGCTGTCTCCCGTACACCTTTGTGGCACTGTCCTGTCCTCTGGGAATAGGTAACTTTTCATCCCCCTTAATTCGTTAGGCCAGGAGGGGTAAAAAGTACGTGAAGTGTCAATGTAGTGTTCACGTTTCCCGGCTGCCAAAAAAAAAAAAAAAAAAAAAATGGTACTGCCTGAGAACACAGGGTTGAGAACAGCATCCTGGGACACTGAAAATCTACCATTTTACATCTGGGAAACAAAAGCACAAAGAAACCGTGTAAGGTTAGCAGAATAACATGGAATTTGGAACTAAAGGAAGAACTCATTTTGCACTGTAGCACTTACCACCTAGTTGTGCGACTTTTGTTGAGTCACTTAACTTCTCTGAGCCTTGATCTATCTTTAAGTAAAGGCTGTAAGACATTCCCTATTAACTTAACGACACTGATATATGAAAATAAAGTGAATTGTGTGTGAAAACTCTGTAAACCACAGAGCACTCCACACATGTATGTTTTTCTCCTTGCATATGTCCCATGTCCAGGGATCAAACATATTGCTCCTCTGTTTTAAGCATCTACATCCAAGGTGTGTAGGTTTTGTGGCTTTATTTTTAAAAGTCAACTCTTTTTCTACAGTTTTGAGGTTGGATATGAAGTCAGATCCCTGCAGTTAGAATAATAAATTACCCCCATTCTAACCAGGGTGGGTGAGATTTCTCCTTTAAACAGTTCTGAAGTGGCGCCACAACCTACATCTATTGTGGCGTTGGTACTGAAAGAGGAAATCATGCTGTGTATCTCCAAAGTGAACTTGAGAAAACAAACATGAGGGAACACTTACCATGGAAATCACCATTCTCCACAGATCCATATTTCCTAGAAAATGTTGCAAGGTGGAAATGAGTTTAATTGTAAAGGTCTTGGCAATGCAGAGCTATTATAATCAACGCATGCGAATAAAAAAGTGACATCCATTTCAAGCCCCCCAAAGGAAACCTTCTGAGAGCCATGGGTCAAGGCATGCAAGAGGAAATGGGCTCAAAGGAAACACTATCTCACTGTGAACGGGGTCCCCGAATATAACGGGGTCCGGGAAGAGTAATAGGCTGGTGGCATGCTGTGGGGTAGCCTGGGTATGCAGGGTGCTCTGCTAGGGCTGCTCAAAGATTCAGAAGCAGGAACACGAGCAAAGTAGATTCTTGGTGTGATTGAGGTTATGGGTGAGGTGAAGGTATTTGGGTGATTTTTCATGGGGAAAGTAAGATTTTGAGTGTTCAAAACATGGGCACCTGGCTTGTGAGGCAAGGGAAGATTATTTCAGCCTTATTTGGAGGGGTGGACAGCAGAGCTAGACTGGATGGGTATATGCTGCAGACTACTACCGATCACAATGGCAACAGGATACTTGTTAAAATGAACAATGCTGGTCAAATGGAAAAAGTAACATGCACATGGTAAAATCAAAACTGCACTGAAAGGAGTAAAAAGTTCCTCTCTGCCACTGTTCTCACAGTCCCTTTCTCCCCTTCTCTCTCTGCCTGTGTACAATCTTCAAAACATACTATTTACAGATAGATGTTCCATTTTTGCCCCTTCTAAGTGGGATCATCAATCACAGCACACCTTGCATTTCTTTCCTCAGCCAGGTCTCTTACTACTCTTCCATCTCAGGATAACTTCCTTTAATTCATTCTTTTCCGTGATAGCTCAGTGTTCCATTGCACAAATGTGCCAAAATTCCTTTATGCACTCCCCGATTGAGAGGCCACGGAGGCTAGTTTCCATCTTTTGCCATTACAGAAAACGCTGGGAAGCAAATCCTAGTAGCAAAGGCATGGTGGCTCTTTGTCGGCTGTCTGTCCCCAGCTTTGAAGTTGCCCTCAAAAGACTTTTCCAGCCTGTCTTCCCTACAGCTATGGGGCCCTTCATGCAATGGAAACCCCTAAAACACTTAAATCCTTTAATACCCCCTCCTCAGATCCTGCCTAGGGCATTGCTGTTCTTCTCTAAATGTTGAATTTTGATGGAGTAGAGTGAGCAAGAGTTCTGAGTTTAATGGTGGATTCAGGCTGTGCGTGAGTCACTTCTTAGGCCTGTGGCAAACAAACAACAGGTTTTTTGGTACCTGGGCTTGGCCCAGGTCTTCAAGCGTCTTAGGTGTTCCTTTTCTCCCGCCACGCAAGACTTCCTTTTGTTTTTACCCTGAAAACCCTTGAGTTTGTTTAAACTGGGCTTGAATTTAGAGTTATGCTTTGCCAGCTCTACTTAAAAGGAAGGGGGAGGGGGAGGCCAACATCAACAAACATTGATCAAGCTGCTATTATGGACAGGACTGAAAAAACAAAGAGGGATGAGACTTGGCTCCTGCCTTCAAGGGTATATACAGAAAAAGACAACTAACAAGCGTATGCTAAGTGCTAAATGAATGGGATTGACAGTAAAAGCTGTGGAAGTTGAGAGCAGGGAGCGAAAACTAGTTCCATAGAGTGAGTTTATACAGCAAAGTATGCCACACACATTTAACTAATCCCCAGAGCATCCCTGTGTCTTCATAGCCTGACTATAAAATATGGAGAGGCCTCTGGGGGATACCAGGAGAATTAACCACTAACTGTAAAACACCTGTGTAAAGACACTGGGTTGCCTAAGTACATTAAGACCCTCTGTATATTAATAATGGATATAATGATCATTTGACGCTTATAAGTAAAGAGCCTCTACACCAAACCACCTGTCCTGTTTGGCCTTTTTTTCTCTAATAAAATGCAACTCCTCCTTTAACATGCAATAAAAATCTGTGTCTATGCTTTTTTTTTTTTAAAGGCAACTTAAAAAATCAGTTTCTCCCTTAGAAAAACATTATGCTAAGTGAAAGAAGCCAGACACAAAGGGACAAATGTCTGATTCCACTTATATGAGGTGCCTAGAATGCGCAAATTCATGGCGACAGAAAGTAGCATAGTGGTGATCAGGGCCCTAGGGGAGAGCGGAATGGGGAATTACTGTTTAATGACCGTAGTTTCTGTTTGGGATGATGAAAACGTTCTGGAAATAGACTGTGGTGATGGTTGAACAACATTTGGAATGTATTTAATGCCGTTGAATTGTATGCTTAAAAATGGCTAAAATTGTAAATTTTATTTTACATGCATTTTACTGCAATAAAAAAAATTTTTTTAAGGTAACAACCCTCAGGCTAGGTGTCAGGAGATAAGACTGATGATGGAGGCCACCTTCTTCTTGGCAGCAAAGGGGGCATGTAGAGGGGGGAGCTTGGTTAACACCATGGGAAATGCAGGCCCAGTGTGTCCAGGACTTCTGAAAGAGAAACCGAAAGTGAAATGCTTTAATGTAAAATTTCCTGGTTTTTAATTTTGGCAATTGAGAAATGTTCTAATTTTTAAAAATCTGCCCTTTTCATGCAATATTTTGCCCAGCATATCGGAAAAGTAGGAAGGAGAATGTGGCTTGTAATCTATTTCTCAACCCCTTGCTAGGTTCTTCTAGAGGAAAAGACCACAAAACCAGAGTGCTTTGTATTGAGTGGCATTCTCCTCCACCCACCAAGTCAACTGGGAGTGTGAACCGAGCACATCTTCCTCTAATTGCCTGGTGAACAACTAAATCATTTAAATGCGTCTAGAAACAAAAGCAGAGGGAAGCACGTACACCAGGGAAAATAAATCCTAAGGATTTATGGCTCCGCATAACTCTCCCCCCCTCCTCCAAAAAAGCACCCTACAAAATACATCAGCCAAACAATGAAATGTAGCCTTCTTGAGGACATCTTCTAAACTCACTTCTATTTATGCACAGGCAGAAGCCAGCTGATCAGAATGTGGCGGCTTTATCTGAATGGGAAAGGAACAAAGGGACACATATGCAATACAAACTCTTCCTTTTGGATCCCTCCTCCCCCTTCTCCACCCTTTGCAAGGGTATAAACATACACGCACACGCGCGCCCGCGTGCACGTGCACCCAAACGGTCCAGACACAGGAAGTTTGAAGCCTGATCCATGTGTGGAAAACAGCAATGTGGGAATTCAGGAAACAACCACCACGACTGCGCTCCAAGGCCAAGACCTGCTCCAGCATCTGGGAGCCAAGTTGCTCCTGGGATACTTGTGGGCCCCAGCATTCTGGAAGTAAATCGGTGTAGAAAAATAAAGTTGCCTGCAAGACTATTCCCCAAGCACTTCCTAGGGTCCTGTTTGAGTAACCCGGTTTCGCCTCTTTATGATTTATGCAGGGCTTCACTTCAGCTTAACTAAATACCGTATCTCCTTCAGCAGCTTGAGTTTCTGGAAAGGCCCTGGCTGTCCATACTTCTCAGTAGGTTTTGTTTGCAAAGCGCTAAGTTAGCTGGAGCAAGAGGGAGGTGGCAAGACCTAGAAACACATATCGAAGTCTGCACTCCAAAAGGTAGGTGGTGGGATGAGAGAAAAAATATGATTATTCAATGATAAAAAACAAATCAGTGAAAGCAAGTCAGAGGGAAATCAAATTCCTGAGCCAGTAAGCTCTTCAACTGTATAGAGTTTGCAGGGTTTAGAGGAAGTCCGTCCTCTGACATTACCCTTTGCAAATAAACTCTTGATTGATTCGGCTCTCTGTCTGTTTCTGTAGTTGCCAGAGAGTCTGAGAGCTGTTACCCCAGTTGGAAGAGAAGAAGCCTGGAACAAGAGTGGAGATTTATCTTCCCTGGCACACTGCCCCACTTCAGGAACTACAGGAAGAAGGTAGGTCAACGCCATTCCGGTGTGATTTAAGGCAGGCCCACCCTGCCCTCCCCAATCAGCCTTCCTTCCCAGTCTGCCATGGTCCTGTGAGATTCACACAGGAAAGACCCTTGTTAAAGTGCAAATATGTAACCAGGGAAGGGTTAAATATTAAGCCGTCTTTGGTGTGCTCTGATGGAAAGGGTATAGACTTTTTGGAGTCACTAGAGCCTGGATTCCGGTCACAGCTCTGGTGCTTACCAATGAGGTAAATAGCTTAACCACTCTGGGCCATGGTTCCCTCATGTGTAAACAGGGGATAATAATTCTTCCCCCACGAGGAATTGCTGTGAGAATTAAATGAAATAACACATTTAGAGTTATCTATCATGATGCCTGGCATTTAGTAGCTAGTTAACACAGTTTATTTCCTCATGCCCCTCCATTCATTCAATTTTAGGGAATCTCAGGGGGTAGGACAACAGGTTTGCTTAGTGGCCTGCAGGATTTAAGGCCCTCATAATCTCTCTTCTCTAGGAGCCCTGCTCAGAAGTGCAGTGTGGTATTAAGTATATGGGCTGTAACACCAAAGGGACCTAGTGTCATCGTCTTTGTTCTGTTGCTCACTAGCTGTGTGACTTTGGGTACATTTGGAGCCTGTTTCCTCATTTGTAAAGTAAGAGTAATAATAGCACCTATTTCAAAAGGTGGTGGTGAAGATCAAATATATAAATATTAGTTGATATTGTTCATTACAATGGTTTATACAATGTGCAGACTAGTTTACTTTTTATACCATGCAGTCTCTAATCTAAACCAGTGGATGGTTTTAGCAAGCGTGTTGAAAATCCTTAAACAATGACAGCTATGTGTTCCTGGCTTCCTGGTCTCAGCTAAGGAACTTGGGGGTGATGCTGGAGCAGCTATGGACATCTCAGTTCCAGGCTGTGGGACCTCCTCCCCCAAGATTTTCAGCATTTGGGCAGGATGTGAGCAAAAAGGAACTCCTGGAAGGTCCTGCAAGAGATCCAGGGATAATTGAACATTCTCACTGTGGAGTGTGGGCCTGGGACCCTCAGGCCTCCAGCTCTTTAGATCCTGCATTTTTTCCCTGTGCTAGAACTCTTCTTGTACATGTTATCCTTCCTGCCAAGGACACTATACACACCTCCCTCCACTCTACTCTCTTCCCATCCTTCCCCGTGCTCACTGAATCTTATTCATCAGGCCTCAACTCAAATATCACTTCTTTAGGGAAATATTCCCTGAACAGTCACCTCTATCCCTGTCTCCTATTTATCTTTAGATTTTATTTTAGGTTTTTTTTTTAATTTCTTTGACAGAGAGGGACACAGTGAGAGAGGGAACACAAGCGGGGGGAGTGGGAAAGGGAGAAGCAGGCTTCCCCCCTAGCCGGGAGCCCGACATGGGGCTCGAGCCCAGAACCCTGGGATCATGACCTGAGCTAAAGGCAGACGGTTAACCACTGAGCCACCCAGGCGCCCCTTCTGTTTATCTTTAAACATTAGTGTGAATTAGGTATTCCCCGTGATAAACTATATCAGAAGTGGTTTAAACGTAAAAAAAGATATTTAAATTATTCAACAGGTGAATTCTTTAACTTTGTCTCCCAATTTAGAAAATTACTGGTCCAGGAAGAAGCTTCAGGCTTATCCTGTATTTTTGTGTGCACCCTGGTGCTCTCTTGCCTACCCCTTTAGTGATGGTCATGGCCTGGCCCGAGTTAGTTGTTTTTTAGAATTATTCCTGCTCTAGGTGGGGACATTGAAGTAGATGATGTTTGGGGTTCCTTGCAAGTCTCCACTGCTGACAGTGTTCAGAGTGCTGACAGGTTTTCTGAATGCTAGAGTGAGAAGCTTTATCAGAAGTGCCATCCAGGGGCGCCTGGGTGGCTCAGTGGGTTGAGCCTCTGCCTTCGGCTCGGGTCGTGGTCTCAGGGTCCTGGGATCGAGTCCCGCATCGGGCTCTCTGCTCGGCGGGGAGCCTGCTTCCCTCTCTGTGTCTCTCTGCCTGCCTCTCTGTCTACTTGTGATCTCTCTCTGTCGGGTAAATAAATAAAATATTAAAAAAAAAAAAAAAGAAGTGCCATCCACATCTTCCTTCCTCCCAGTGCCTTGATCTAGGTGTATAATGGGGAGTTTTGAAGAGCGCTGTGGAAATGTGGGTGTGAACAGTTTCAGCAGAAGGTGGTATGTGTATTTGGTGTCTAGCAAGTGAATGCTTCAAGATCAGAAGAAAGGCATGGCATGAGTGCTGGAGAGTAGCTGAATTAGAAAGGCATCAGTGACTTCGATGGCAAGAAGATGGTTCCAGATGACTTTATGGATGGTGTGACTTCCTGTGCCCATCACAACCATAAACCAGGAATAGATTTTTACCAAAAGGCAGCCTAGTACAGTGGAAGAAACAAAGAGATTTTCATTCGGATAGAACTGGGTTAAGATCCCCACATTCAGTTGCTTATGTGACCTTAGATAAATGACTTAACCTCTGAAGTCTCAATTTTATAATCTGTTGGCTGTGTATTAGGATCCACTCTGTCTTCAACACTGTTCTAAGCACTTGGGATGCATTGGAAAACAAAACAGGCAAATGCCTACCCTTATGAAGATTGCATTTTTCAGGGATGTGGGAATGGTGGGTAGACCTTTAAATCTGTGAAGATTTAGAATGTTGTCTACACAGTCCTGGAATATTGTGAGTACTCAATAAATAGTAGCTATCATCATCATCATCATCATCATTATTATTATTATTAAATAAAGCAATCACCATCTGTGAAACCAGGTAATTTCTAAACAAGCTTAAATTGCTATACAAAGGATTGTCAAAAAGAAACAAAAAAACTCAGGTGAAGCCAAGTAATTTTTATCTAAGAGGCAATAGATGGCTTGAACAAAGTACTTGAGGTTCTTGCAATATGGTAATAGCAGGAGGCTTGCGTGAGTTTTTCTGTCCTAAGTGGTAATGTTCTTCTACTATCACTTCCTCAGCAGCAGTTCCATTTGTGGCAAAATTTAGCCCAGGGTGGCCCTAAACAGTAGGTTGAACCTCCATTTGGATAAACTTTCCTCTGTTACCTCCAGGCAATCAAAGAGCATAAATCTGGGATCATAACATTATCCTACGAGCTCTCCAGTCATACTCCTACCCAGGTGACATTAACCAAGCAAAAAAGTTTGGTGTTCCAGCCTTCCAGTCCCATAGTCTCCTTTCTGGAAGCATAATGTCAGAAGGGGGAAAAGAAGGGAATATTGCTCATAGGTTTTCATGGATCATAGTTCCTAGCTTGATAAAAAAAAAATGCAGTTTTTACCTTATTATAGAACAAGAGAACCACGACTTACGTTTCACAGTTTATGTAGTTCATTTCAGGAGGTGTCATGTTTCGTGTACTATCACATTTCTGCTCCCCTCCTGTGCTGGAGTGGGACAGGCATTGGGTCAGGGTGTTAGGGAAGCGTGGTGCGCCATGGACTTCCTCCTCCTTACCCTGGGCTTCAGGTCTGATCCTAGTTCCTCTCTCTATCAGATTATTTATCACATTGTTTTGTAGCTATTTATTCTCTGGATTCCCAACTACACTTTAAGTTCTCTTGAGGTCATGGACAGTGTCTTAATTCGCTGCTGTATCCCCAACAACTAGCATTTATAACCCTTTTCAATTCTCCCATCCTACTTTGTGTTTAAATCCAAGACCAAAGCTATTTTTCTCAGTATCTGTGACCAGCCGAGCAGGTAGTCATTGCTCTAGTGTATCCCTCTGCGCCAGGTGAAAACCCTGGAAAAGCCAATCTCTGCGGCTTTACCAGGTTACCCTCGACATTTTAAAAATTCATCTCCCCATTTCCTTGGAATGCAGACTCTGGCTTCAGAACTGTTTCCATTTAAAAGCCTTTAAAGGGGCGCCTGGGTGGCTCAGTGAGGGGAGCCTCGGACTTGGTTTCAGGTCCGGTCATGATCTTAGGGTCCTGACACCCAGACCCACATCAGTCTCCGTGCTTCCTGGACAGTTTACTTGAGATTCTCTCTTTCCCTCTCCCCCAGCCACCCCACCAAGCTCTTGCGCATGTGTGTATACACATGCTCTCTTACTCTCTCCCTAACATAAATAAATAAATCTCTAAGAGCCTTTTCAATTCCCAGCCTTCAGAAAGCCTTACATTTCTTCACAACTATATCATCCTCACCTTCTAATTGTTCATATCTGTCCTAACCGCTCTAGCTCCCAAGTGGGTCACCTCTCCCAGAGATGTACTTCTTGGCCAGCCATTTCCCACCTTGATGTTTTCTCGCTAAGAACACAAGCAGTTGTGTAAACATGAGCATTGCATTTGGAATCTTGAGAGATTTGAGCGTGGCTCTGTTGCTTGAAGCTGTGTGAAATTGGACAGGGAGCTCAACTCTTCTGAGCCTCTGTTTCATTACCTTGTAAAACTTGGGAAAATAATCTCTGTCCCATTTTAAGATCACACTGGCCTGTGAGCTTCAGATCAAACAATGGTTGTGAAAACACCTTGGAAACTGAAATACACGGTTATTTTTAGGACACCTGTGGTAAGTACTGTTCCCACCCACACTAACCCTTCCTCCTCCCAATTAGGCACTGAGCATTTATTCAGTCTGGAACACTCTAGCCCGGGGCAATAGCTGGGTGGGGGAAAGCATTGTTCTTCCTATCTTCCTGACAAGTTGATCTCAGCTTAAGACTTGTTGCCCTCAGGTCTTTTCAGTCAGCATTGGGGGGGGGCTCCCTTGGTTTCTCAAAAGCGTGTTTGTCAGGTGTGCTTTAGATACTCCGAAGTTTCTACCTTCTGGCTTGCTTTGTGCTCCCTAGTGGAAAGTGGTTCCTGTGGGGGATGGGGAAAGGGAACATTTCTAACCTCTTCCTCTCTTGCACCAGAACTCCCAGTGTCCCCAGACTCCAATTTTTCAGGCATAATTTCTTTACATCCATCAGGGTGTACCCGGTAAGGTATTTTACACTGATCCCAGGCAGGTAAGTTACATTTTGCAGAAATTTTACTTATTCCCAAAGTGCAATCTCAGCTGCTTGGTAATTAACAAAGCCCAGGACTTCCCCCTGCCTTTGTGGTCAAAAAACAGCCTCAGCATTTGCCTCTCCTTGACCCCAGCTTCCAGACTGCCTTTGGGTCTGTTCTGAAAGCTCCTGGGGGAGTTCCCCAGCTTTAATTTGGCCAGATGCTCAGTGTCCTGCTCAAATCACACTCACCAGTTTTTTTTTTTTTTTCCATTTTGTATAGCTTTTGCACAGACCCTTAGATTCACCCAAACCTGCTCTCTTGCTCTATTTGCTGGCAAAGGATCCCTGATTGGAGTGTCTTGGTTTTAGTCTGTCCCTCATTCAAAAATCCTCTTCACATTTACCGGAGAGGGTTTCCATTGCCGATATTTCCACTGCTGATTCTGCAGTTAATCTTACTATAAGAAAATAATTTTTCAAGTTGAAATCGAATGGAAATTTACACATATGCCATCTTTTAGAGCAAAGGTGCACAAGCTGCTGCTACAATTTTTTTTTTTAAAACATACTTAAAGGGTCGTTGAAAGAAACTAAGGAGAGGGGCACCTGAGTGGCTCAGTGGGTTAAGCCTCTGCCTTCGGCTCAGGTCGTGATCTCAGGGTCCTGGGATTGAGCCCCGAATCGGGTTCTCTGCTCAGCAGGGAGTCTGCTTCCTCCTCTCTCTCTGACTGCCTCTCTGCCTACTTGTGATCTCTCTCTGTCAAATAAATAAATAAAAATCTTTAAAAAAAAAAAAAAAGAAAGAAAGAAACTAAGGAGAATGTGCCACTGAGACTCTGGGATTGCAGCTTGTAAAGCCTAAAACATTTTATAGAAAATGTTTGCTGACTCCCAGAGCTTCTCTTGATATCCAAAAACAATGCCGAGGAGTTTGACAGTATCACCTTCTCTCCCAAGGTTACAGGAAATTTCTGACTTATTTATTGCCACATTTTATAATCTCATCTATCTCTTCCATTCAATTTCTAGTCTAGCCATGAAGAGTTTAAAGGGTTTCTACCTTCTGAACTCACATTTCTTTTCTTTCCCAAGGAATGAACTAAATTTCTTCGGTGAGATTGGCTTCTTGCTTGCCCCTCCTGCCTCTCCTTAATGTCCCTTTGGCTTTGGTGGACACTTTGGAAAGTGAGAGCTTCTTGCTCATTTTCACAGAGTCTTAAGAAAAATGCCGAGGTAATTTGAAGACGGAGCAGATGTTAAATATGCGGACATTTTTCTGGAGGCCTAAAACCGTGGAGACTCTTAAAATCCCCCTGCAAATGAAGACTAACTCTGTTTCACCCACAAGGTGATTTATTTCCGTAGCTCTTTGGAAGAAGGCAGGATCAGTTTACTAGGGCTCAGCTTACTCAGCAGAAGGGCTAATCTCGTCTGTTAAAATGTATTTTCTGCTGAATTTAATCTACAGTCATTGGTTTTCCTTGTGAACTACCTTCATAGTTAGAGGGTGGGCCACACCTAAAGAATGTTGCCAAACTCAAATAAAGAACATCAGCAGCTAGTCCTAACACAAATACTTACTGAAAAACTATTACATACCTACCATGTGACTGGTGCCATGTGGGGTACAAAGAAGTCTAAACTTGGTATTCAGCTTCCAAAACCTCCAGTGTAGCCAGAGAGACAAAATGCTAAAATAAGAATGCGAGGGCTTCTCTGACATGATTCAGATGAGTGAATAGTCTCAATTTTAAATGGCCTCTCCTTAATTGTCCCAGACCACACATATATTTGCCAAATTGTCATTTGATTCTGAATATATGGTTGCTGTGCCCATGCTCATTGTAATAAAGAAGAGAGAGGAGAGAGCAGAATGAACTTTTATTGGCAAAGTAGGTACACAGTTATGTGTTAAATGAAGAGTCAATGTAGGTAGAGAAGTTAGTGGACGGTATTCCAAGGTCATGGAATAATAGCATTAGCAAGGGTTTACAATCTGAAAATCTCTGGTTTGTTTTCAGTACAAGTGAGTAAACAGTCTGTGTAGAGGCTAGGAAAGGTTTAGTTCAGCTATGTGAGGTAGGACCAGAGTTTTGAGGAACTTGAATGCGAATTAGAACAATTGGAAATTCTTCTTTTGGAGGTTTGGGGGACTGATAAAAGTGGTGTTTTATGAACAGTAATCTTGTGGTGCACAGAATGGTTTGGAGGGTGTACCAACTGGAGGCCAGGAAGACTTTACAAAGCATTAAGAACAAAGAAAGCCAAGAATGTACAACCTCATATTTATTCTATCCAGTTCTCCTTGATGCATAAATGCTATGTAGTGAGGGAAACAAGACTGACAGGCCCCACGTTGGACTTTCTAGGGTCTCTTATCACTCTCCAAAGAATACCTTAACCACTGCATATGTCACACTTCACAACCAAAGTCCACACACCTATCCTAGGTCAAGAGCAGATAGATAGCTGGGAGAGCTAAGGCCAGCTTGTGATCAAGACCATGAAAGCACTTCAAGGATACCTGGAAGTTTCTACCCCTTTAAAAATGTCTCACGCACCTGCTGTTGAAGATTCAGAAACCAAAGACTTATTATAACCTCACAGAACAATGAGGAAACATGTTCACTGATGACTTCTAAATCAATGCCACCTGCCACATCTCTTATACGATCAATGTATCAAACTGCCTCCTGAAATCCCCTGAATGCTACATAGGCATCTTAAAATGAACATGTATGAAACCAAACATATCTTCTGCCTCCATCTCTACCCATCATTTTTTTTAAATTTATTTTGTCAGAGAGAGAGGGAGAGAGAGCAAGCACAGGCAGACAGAATGGCAGGCAGAGGCAGAGGGAGAAGCAGGCTCCCCGCCAAGCAAGGAGCCCGATGTGGGACTCGATCCCAGGACGCTGGGATCATGACCTGAGCCGAAGGCAGCTGCTTAACCAACTGAGCCACCCAGGTATCCCTCTACCCATCATTTTTATCTGCCTCTTCCTATATCCCTCATCTCCGTGAGTGATACCACTATCTACCTCATTGCCTAGTTATCCAGGCCAGAATCACAGGAGATGTACAAAACTCAAAAAAATATGAAAGGGTACAGGACTCCTGTCCCAAAGGATTGATCCACTGCATACCAGTCCATCACTAGAGCTATATTACTTTTGGTTTTGAGAGCTTTTCGATCTGTAAGGTAGGCCCCTTTAAGAATAATACACTTCTGGGGCACCTGGTTGGCTCAGTGGGTTAAAGCCTCTGTCTTCGGCTCAGGACATGATCCTAGGGTCCTGGGATCGAGCCCCACATCGGGCTCTCTGCTCAGCAGGGATCCTGCTTCCTCCTTTCTCTCTCTCTGCCTACTTGTGATCTCTGTCTGTCAAATAAATAAAATCTTTAAAAAAAAAAAAGAATAATACACTTCTGTAAGGGGTCACACCTCAAGCTGACCCCTTGCTAACAGTTATTACCTTAGTAGGCAAAATTACCACAGCGAAAGCAAGAAGGTGGCAAGGACACAAGTCAGGGCACCTTACTGGGAGTAGGCAGGGGGGAGAAGCTGGAGCATTACAGAAAATGGGGTCTCTATGCATGAGTAACAGAGTAAAATAAAGACAAATACTGTCTACTTCATCAAATTGCCAAGGGCTTACCATGGGGGCATCAGGGTTCAAGAGGTAAGGCCTGGACTCTGTTACTGAGGTTGACATTTAATTGGCCTTAGATATGCACTCTCCCCTCCCCACACCATAAACTCTGAGGTGAAGTCCTCATATAGTCACATAAAATGAACTGTGTATTTTATTAAATTTTAGGAATGAAACAGTGCCACATTGTGGTCCCTGCATAGTGTTTCTTAAAATGTGTGAAGAGCTCCTCATTTTAAAGCATGAGAAATGTCATTGGGAAGATGGATACAGCAGGAAAGATATAGGCAGGAAACAAAATGAAAGGTATCCTAGAACCTTCCCTACTCTTCTCTCATGGCCACCCCAAGGAGAGGGAGTTGTGTGAGTAACTGTGTCCCTTGATAAATAGAATACTCTGAAATGTCGGGAGAAACCCGGTCTTTAGAGTACATAAGTACTCCACATACATGAGCAAATAAAACAAAAAACACATGTTTGCCAGGTTACAGGTTAGGGAAAGGCATCTTTGGGGCCCTGAAAATAGCCTAATCCATCACAGAAACCTGAAATCTGCTTTTATTTATTTTCTTAAAGATTTTTCATTTATTTATTTGACAGGCAGAGATCACAAGCAGGCAGAGAGGCAGGCAGAGAGAGAAGGAGAAGCAGGCTCCCTGCTGAGCAGAAAGCCCTACGCGGGGCTCGAGCCCAGGACCCTGGGATCATGACCTGAGCCGAAGGCAGAGGCTTTAACCCACTGAGCCACCCAGGTGCCCCTGAAGTCTGCTTTTAAAGAAAGAGTAGAACCCATCTTATTTTTGTATTTCCCTGGCACCTAGCAGAGTGACTGGCACATGTTTCTTCTTCAGTAAATGTCTCATTGATGGCCAAATAACAGTGTGTATTAGTTTCCTAGGGCTGTCATAACAAAGTGCCACAAACTGAATGGCTTAAAAGAACAGAAATTTATTCTCTCACAGTTCTGGGGGCCAGAAGTCCAAAATCAAGTTGTTGACAGGGCCCTGCTCCCCCTGAAGGTGTGAGGGGAACCCCAGTCGTCACTTGACTTCTGGCAGCATAATGACTCCAATCTCTGCCTCTGTCTTCTCATGACCGTCTTTCTTTCATGTGTCTCTATATCTCCACATAGTGTTTTCCTCTCTATGTGTCTGTCCCTTTTCCTCCTATAAGAATACCATTCTGGGGCACCTGGGTGGCTCAGTCAGTAAAACGTCCAACTCTTGAATTCAGGTGAGGTCATGATCTCAGGGTTGTGAGATGGAGCCCCATGTGGGGCTCTGAGCTCAGCGTGGAGTCTGCTTGTCCCTCTCCTTCTACTCCTACCCCCACTGGCTCCTTCTCTCAAATAAATAAATTAAATAAAATCTTCAAGAACATAGGTCATATTGGATTAGGGTACACCCTAATGACCTTATCTTAACTTGATTTCATCTGCAAAGACCCTATTTCTTTCTTTTTTCTTTTTCTTGTTTTTCTTTAAAGATTTTTTTTATTTATTTAAGTAATCTCTACACCCAATATGGAACTGGAACTCACAACCCCGAGATCAAGAGTCACATATGAGCCAGCCAGGTATCCCTGCAAAGACCCTATTTCTGATGGTGACATTCACAAGTACTGTAGGCTGGGATTTCAACATGTCTTTTTGGGGTCAGGGTTCAACTCACAACAGGGCCCAAATGAGCTCAGGTTCCTAATAGCATTTCCTGGTTATTAAGTTTGGAGAACATAATCTTTCTCCAAACCTAGCTCTAGGTTTGATCTCCATCATGGTCAAGCTCTCACTCTCTCTCCCAAACATTCTTTTTCGGGGGAAATATATGTATAATTTTTTTTTGAATGGCCATGCTTTTTAATATCTTAATTTACTTGGAGAAATGGTATGCCCATCCCCATGGTGTTAAGTTTGCTTACTTTCCTTTTTAAAGTGCTCTTTGTTCAAATTCTTTCAGTGTTACAATATGTTTATTTTCTTAGTTTGCAAACATTGGAGGTGGGGAAAGGAGGGTTCTTGAGGAAGCAGGAAGGACTGAGATACTAATGAAGCAAATGGAAAATGTTTCAGTCCTACCCTTAGCTGTAGAGGACTTCATTGGCCCAACTGAAAAAGCTTGGATAAAAAATATCACTGTTGTTGAATGGACTGTGGTATGTCAGACGATATCCTTATACCTGGGAAATGTACACCAAAGCATTAGGGGCAAAAGGTCATAATGCATACAACTTACCTTCAAATGATTCAGGAATATAGTGTGGATAGATAGATAAAAGAAAATAGGGTAAAAAACCAATAATATGTGTATCTGTGTAAATGGTATAGAGATGTTCTTTTATTCTTGCAACTTGTCTAAGTTAGAAATTTTTAAAAAAGATTTTATTTATTTATTTGAGAGAGAGTATGTGTGAGAGAGAGAGCACAGGAGCAGCGGGGAGAGGTAGGAGGAGAGGGAGAAGCAGACTCCCTGCTGAGCAAGGAACCCAAAGTGGGAGGTGAGGCTTAATCCCAGCCAACATGGTACAACATGGTACAATCCCAGATACAACACGGTACATCCCAGAACCCCAGGATCATGACCTGAGCCAAAGGCAGGTGCTTTACTGACTGAGCCCCCCGGGCACCCCAATTAGAAATTATTACCAAATAAAAAGCAATTTAAAAATGCATGGAACATTAATTGGGGAACTGGATGTCTTCCCTTTGTTAAAATATTTGCATTTTATGCTAAATAAACAAATAACATATTTTAGCATTATTATTCAAATATGCTAACATTTATTGAGTGCCTACTGTGTGCTAGGGATAGTTACACATGTTTTCTTATTTCTTAATTCCCCAAACACTTTGCTATTTATTACTAATCCTCTTTCATGGATGAAGAAGCCAAGGTCCACAGAGGCTCAGTGTTTAACTTAAAATCATGGGACAGTTATGCAACAGAGCTGGGATATGAACTTGGCTCCTCTGGCCCCAGGTCTAGTGCTCTTTACACTACACCATAACTACCTCCAACTACAAATGGCCCATTTCAACTTTTCTGAACATAGAAATCTTTATTTTCAGCCTGACTTTCTATTCCAGTGGTCAGGAGGTCAGTTGGAGGGTTTTCTCCCTTCTCTGGCTCCACAGGGATTATAGCCTTGGATCCTGAGGAGCCAAAAAGGGAGGACCAGCCTAAAGAAACAATGTTTCTGTCCTTGTTTGATAAATGGAATTAGCATTCCCACACGAACAGGAAATGTTGAATTGTTAATAGCCTCCCTTGGGTTTATTATATACAGTATATCTACATGCCTTAGCTATACCCAGGAGGTATTCAAGATAAGCAGTCCCATCTGAAAGTGATGTTGCCCTGTTTTTTGTCAGTCTGTCTACTGACAAGAGTAGAGATTAATCATACTGCTCAATTTTATAATATTACAACATGGCACAAACATGTAAATTTAGTTACATGTTAATCGAAACATTTTTTATGATAGATTGGACATAAACCATCCAGCTTATTTATTGCATGTCTATAATGTACATAGCATTGGGCTAAGTACAGTGGGGGGTGTAAGGTAGATGAAGATTATGTCCCCAGGTCCTAAAAACTAATTAGGAAAATGAGACATAAGAGCAGAGAATTTTAACCAATACAGGGAGATAGGGGCCAAACGTGGTAGAGGTGCCCAGGCGGTAGATAATCACTGTGGTCTGGATTCCTTAGGGAATGTTCCTTCTTGGATGGACTGGACCTTGAAGGATGAGTGAGATTTGGATAGGCAGAGAAGAGGTGTTCAGCAGATGGTCACGGAGGTGGGAAGGCATAGGTTTCATGAGATTGAATTGAGTCAGATTATGAGGAGCCTTGATGTTGGTCAGTGGAGGCTGATTAAAGATTTTGAGCCAGTAAATTACATAATGAAAACAGTGTTGGTAGAAGTCCTGGCAGTAGTGAGTGGGATGGAATAAACATTGATTCATACACAACCTTGGACGCACATTAAAATCAACTGGAGGCTTTACAAAAATACTGATACCACGGTCCTAACCCAGAGATTCTGACTTAATGGTGTGAGATGTAGCCTGGGCCTCAGGATTTTAAAAAGATCCCCAAGTATTACTAATATGCAGAAAAGCTTGAGAACCTCTGCGATAGAGGAAGGAGAGCTGCTAGTATGAGATACCTAGCATGAGAGATACCTAGCATGCCGAGGAAGCAATTATAATGCGAGCTTTAAACCGTGAGTCCTGGGACTGCTGGAGTGGGTGGCAAAGAGAATAGAGAGGAAGGTTTGGATATGGGTGACATGTCACAAGAACTGACTGAGCCTCCGGATAGGCTTAAGACAGAGAATGAGAGGGAAGATTTATAGATGCCTGCATGATTTCAGGGTTCAATGTCTTATTATTAATCGGAAGCAAAACCAGAGCTGGAGACCATCAGTAGAAATCATCGTCATGGCTGATAGTTGAAATCCTGAGACTGCGTGGTATCACCTAGGGAAAAGAATATAATAAGAAGAGAGGAAGATTGAAGAGAAGGCCGACTTACTATGTTTTTGTTGTTTTTACCAATCAGGAGGTCCTGTGCATGTTGATTAGCAAAGAAGATCAAGGTAAAATATCTACCAGGAAGGGCGCCTGGGTGCCTCAGTCTGTTAAGCGTCTGCCTTCGGCTCAGGTCATGACCCTGGAGTCTTGGGATCCAGCCCACTTCTCCCTCCAACCCTCCTCCATCTCGTGCTCCCTCTTTCTCTCTCAAGTAAATAAATAAAATCTTTTAAAAAATATCCACCAGAAGCAGGAAGAGAAGAGATCCCCAGCATTGCATAGACAGCCTAAGAAGTAGAAGTCAAGGTCCCTCTCTTTCGATAGATTATAATTCAGTTATGTAGACAAGTCGTGGTGCTGGCTGTAGTAGTCAGTAGAGCTGTCCATGCTAAAAGTGACAGTGCTAAAAGTGTTCATAGGAAAGTTAGGAAAGGTGAGTTTGGACAATGACTGGGTATAAGATTTGTGTTGAAGCTAGAGGGAAGGATGAGAAGATGAATTCAGAAATAGAGAAAAGCAGAGGTAGAGAGGATAAGTTTACCCCTCTGAAAAAGCAGGGCCCAGACCCCTATCTTCTCTGTCACATTCCCTGAACACTTCAGCCCAATTCTTACTCCTCTCCTCCATAGGACCCACCCTTAATATATGGCTTTTATTGAGCCCAGTCTTGCCCTAAGTCAGCAGACAAGAAGATCAGTACCCTTAATTTGCCTTAGCCTAAGATGTCCCCGGTGGAACATTTTAAAAAATATTGCATATCTGTGTAGATGGTTCTTTTAAGTGAGTATGAATCAGGTGGTTAAAACGGGACAAAATCAGGTGATTTTAGTACATCTCAGAAAGATCTGAGAGTCTTTCCTCAGGGTTCATTCACTGAAGTGTTTAATGAATGAATGTGTTCTACATGTTCCGAACCGTGTATCAAGATGAGATGTGGGAGGGTGGCGCAGACAACTCTGTAACTTCACAGGACAAGCTTGACTGTGCCTCTCAGAAGAATTTCAAGTTGCCAACCTCTGGTGTAGGCACAACCTGAGACACTCCACAGGTTACTGAATCAGCTCATTATTTGTTTAGTGCCCTACCATTTGTTTGACATTATGTAGACACAGGCTCTATTGAATGAGGAGAGTGTGTTCCCTGGTAGGGTCATAACTGGGCCTTGGGATTGCAATCCAAACAACCTGTCACACATTTCAGTCACACATCGCAGCAATATAATTCTGTTGCTTTGGAAATAGTTAAAAGCTAGTTTTACAATAAGAAGACAAGCTCTTGAAAACAGGGAGGGGTGGGGTTGGGGTGTGATTGACAGACTGTCATTAGTATTTGACAGATATCCATGATTGTTTTTTCTAACAGGAAAATGGTGATTCTTAAAAGCAGTTTTAGATCCCTGCTTCTATTTTTTTTTTTAAAGAAGAAAGCCTCTTTCTTCAACTTTTCTGTGTAGTGTCAGTAAATGAACTGTTTCCTCTCAAATCATGCATATTGCCTTGCAGCCTTCAACTGCATAGTAATATATCACAAACATTTGGATGTGGGAAGGAGAATGGCCAGAAATAACCATTTAGGTCATGTGGGCTTGCAAATGCATCTGTTTACGCACAGAGGGTCCCTACAGAAGACTGTTTTATTTCAGGGAATATTTTACCCTGATGACAAACTGTAAGTCAATGAGTCATTTTCATGGCCTGACATTTTGCTGTCAAAGTGCTTGAAAAAGAGTGCGTCACTTTTGCAGGCTGCTTGTGTCCTGAAGCAACATTGCAGTCATCTTGTATGATACTCATAGTGTCATACAAGATATATTGGATGGTAGACTTTTGTAAGATGGGGTTAAAATGGAAACTTGCATTTTTCGACTTTAGTTCCATTACCTTGTTATGGAATATGATACTGGTTGCAATAATGTGTAATTCAAGAACTACAGAACAGAACTGGTATATAATCTAGTCATAATACCTGTAATGTGACCGTGAAATATAGCCATCATTGCTTTCTCCTAGTTAAAGCCCTCCATTTTCATGTATCTCTAGATTTCCACTGACACGCTCATGGTATTTTCTAAAAGAATTCCGGAAGTCACCAAGTTAAGTTCCAAGGGTCTGTTTTTTTGAACTCAGAAACAATTTTCCCATATAAATAATGTTATAAATTATGGGCATACTCCCAAATGAGTTCACCCAAGGCTACTTAACCCATCATAAGCTTGAAGTAAGGTAGTGTGTACATCATATACAATAGCATTTCTCTGAAACACAGAGTTCAGCTCCAACGTGGAAAACCCAGAACAAATTTCCCTTTCCTTTAGGGAGTCCCCTCCAGTGCTGCTCCCTACCCCAACTCTGAATCCTTTATTAGACAGTGGTTCCGAGCCTGGTGTGGTATCTTTAGAGGCAGAAAAGAAGGAAGTCAAGAACTTTTAGGCTTTTGAGGTTGGCGCCGCTCTTTCTTTTCCATCACCAGGTATCAGTCTACCTGCTGCCCTGATGACACAGAGTCTCTTTAAGTACTGTGTTTTGGGATTTTTATTGATAGTAGTGCTGGAAACCAGGATAGAAATGAGCAGATCTGTGCTGCCACTTCTATTTATTCACTCACTCAACAATGCATTAATCAATTCCTATGTAGCAAGCAATGAGCCCTAAACCCTGGGGATATAAACATGAATGAGCCCTTGAGGTCCTCCCAATCTAGTGACAGGCACAAATAAACAAACCATAGCAATGCAGCCTGCTACTGCAGTGATAGAGTGCCATATTAGGTAGAGTGCTGGCACAAAAGAGGTAGTGTTCTGCTTGCCCTGAGGGGGTGGGGGTGCCATGGAGCCCACACCAAACCTTGCCTTGAAGGGTGAGATGTTCGTCAGGCAAATAAGGGAGTCTGAAAATGCATTTTATTTTATTTTAAAGATTTTACTTATTTATTTGAGAGAGAGAGGGAGATAGTGAGAGACAGCATGAGTGGGGGCTGAGGAGAGGGAGAAGCAGGATCCCCACTGAACAAGGAGCCTGAAGCAGGGCTCCATCCCAGGACCTGGGATCAGGACCTGAGCCGAAGGCAAATGCTCAACCAGCTGAGCCACCCAGGCACCCCTGAAAAGACATTTTAGGCAAAGACAAGAAGTCATGAAATACTACATTTGGAAAAATAAAAGCAGTTTGGTATGGTTTGACCAGAGATATGAAATAAGGCAGTGTTAGGAGATGAGGGCAGGTAGAGACTTTAGGCTAAGAGCTTTGTGTGTCAGTCTGAAGTCTGTATTTTTTCTCATAGTGGTTGATAGGGAGGATTGTGATTAGACTGACTGTTCGAGTGGCAGTATGGAAAATTGGTTGAATGGGAGACTAAAGGGAGGCCGAGATCTTTTAAGAAAGAGGAGAAGGAGAGGGAGAAACATTTTTGTTTAGTTATATTTTTAATTTTAAATTAAATAATTAAATTGTGGTGAAATGCACCTAATACAAAATTTACTATCTTAACCATTTTTTAAGTATACAGTGCAGTGACATTAAGTACACTTACATTGTTATACAACTGTCAGCACCATCCATCTCCAGAAATTTTTCATCTGCCCAAACTGAAACTCGCTACCATTAGTAACTTCCCATTCTCCCCTCCCCCACAGCCCCTAGCCACCATCATTCTACTTTCTTTCTCTATGAATCTGACTACTCTAGGTACCTCATATAAATGCAATCATACAGTACTTGTCTTTTGGTGACTAGCTTCTGTAGTTATTTTATTTTTTTAAAGATTTTATTTATTTATTTGATAGAGAGATTGAGATCACAAGTAGGCAGAGAGGCAGGCAGAGAGAGGGGAGGAAGCAGGATCCCCGCCGAGCAGAGAGCCCGATGCGGGGCTTGATCCCAGGACCCTGAGATCATGACCTGAGCAGAAGGCAGAGGCTTAACCCACTGAGCCACCCAGGCATGTAGTTATTTTAATTTTTTAAAATAAAAGTCACTCGTGTTTGTGCTTTAAAAAAAATTCCAAATGATATCAAAATGTGCACAAGTGAAAAATAAAAGCATTGAATGGAGGGTACAGATTTTGTTAAAGAGATTTTTTAAGGCCCATTTGGGAACTAACATTTGCTGAGTGAATGCCATATGACACTGTGTTGAGTGTTTTACATATGTAATTTACTTTAGCTCTTAAGACATATGTGATTTTATTTACTCATCGTAGTCAATCATTTAATCATCTGTAGTCGCCAGCGAGAAGGGTATGACAAGAACTAGGAAAACAGTCAAGGTTAATGCCATGACTGAGATGTGGAAAAGAGCTTCCATGCCGGTGAGAAAACTGCAATATACTCCCGGAAGCAAGAAAGCCCAACCTTCAACACTAAACAGAGCAGAGCAAGTCAAGGGGGAAGGTGTATAGCCCAGGTGGGCCTGGAGTTCATAGGACCCTCCTCAAACACACTGACTTGTGAGTATGAAAGATTTGTCAGACATACTGCCTGGTGGGGATGGCTTTCTTGTTGAGCTTTCTCTGGGTTGGCTTGAGAACTTTCAGATAGGCTGCCAGAAACTTCTTTTTTTTTTTTTTTTAAGATTTTATTTATTTATTTAACAGAGATATCAAGTAGGTGGAGAGGCAGGCAGAGGAGAGAGGAAGGAAGCAGGCTCCCCGCTGAGCAGAGTGCCCAATGTGGGGCTCGATCCCAGGACCCTGGGATCATGACCTGAGCCGAAGGCAGAGACTTTAACTCACTGAGCCACACAGGCGCCCCTGCCAGAAACTTCTGACACTGCCTTGATACTCTAGTGTAGATACAGTAGATGTGCGTCATACATATTATTGCAACAGTAGTCTAGACTAGTATTCCTTAAACTGTATTTCATGGAAACATACTAGTTTTCTGTAAGATGGTAGTATGTAGTCCTCAAAAAGAAACAAGCAAAACCCTGGTCAAATACATTTGGAACACTGTTCATACTAGATGCTTCTCCTAAAGATTCATAGCATGTATGAGCTTATTAAAGCCTCTAAGATGTCCCATAATGAATAATAAACCTGTTGAAAATTTAACCACTAGTTCCCATTTTGACCCCATACATTTATTTTATTTTATTTTATTTTTTTTAAAGACTTTATTTATTTGATAGATAGAGATCACAAGTAGGCAGAAAGGCAGGCAGAGAGAGAGAGAGGAGGAAGCAGGCTCCCCGCCAAGCAGAGATCCCAATGTGGGGCTCGATCCCAGGACCCTGGGATCATGACCTGAGCCGAAGGCAGAGGTTTTAACCCACTGAGCCATCCAGGCGCCCCTTATTTTTATTTTTATTTTTATTTTTTTTAAAGATTTTATTTATTTATTTGAGAGAGAGACAGTGAGAGAGAGCATGAGCGAGGAGAAGGTCAGAGAGAGAAGCGGACTCCCCGCGGAGCTGGGAGCCCGATGCGGGACTCGATCCTGGGACTCCAGGATCATGACCTGAGCCGAAGGCAGTCGTCCAACCAACTGAGCCACCCAGGCGTCCCTTATTTTTATTTTTATTGTATCTTAATTTTTACTTTTCTCCCTAGAAACATCAATATTTATGTGGTAGGACCCTAGCGTTCTATGGAGCCCAGAAGCACAGTGAGTAGGTAGCAACCATCCGGGAATTGACAAAGGCCTCCCTGAGGAAGCATCCCAGATATGTACGAATCAGAACTGGGCTTAGTAAGCGAGACGCCAAGGCAGTATCTTTAACTTCAAGTGTGATTAGACTATCGCCAAAATGCCTGGGGTGATGATTTCTGCCAAGAGGTTTAAGTTATAAATCCATTAGTTCAAAGGTATTAAAAACTGCTTACAAACAGCAGGCCTAACCACATCCCATCCCCCCCCCTCCAGTTTTATAACTATTATTGTAGCTTCAGTGCCTTCACTGTCCAGGATTGAGGACTGAAACCTCTTATCCATGACTTCTTAGGCTACATTTTCTTTTGCCTAGGTTTCTGGAAGACATACAAATCGGTATGAATTTGGAAGGAAGGAGAAATCCATTTTCCAACTGAATATAGACAATGTGAATGCCAGATCGCTCTCCTCTATCTCACAATCCTGAAGTCTCCCAGACACTTATGAATATGATATTTCATTACGCACTTGAACAGCGTGGGCTTTCAGTCTGCTTTAGCAATAATGCAATGTACAGCAATAATACGATGTACTCTAATATCCTTGCTTGAGTGACTAGAACACCTCCTTCTGGAGGGATCTACTGGCATCATTAATTCTTTGAAAACCTGCAGAAACATCAAGCCAACCTTCGAAACATCAGATTTCTTATCCTATAAGCGATAAAGATGCTAACTACCAAAGTCTACACTGTGCTTTAAACATCAAAAATAGACCATAAATTGCCTGGTCGTTCTAGATTTCATGGGATATCACCGGCATTCTGTGAAATGTAGCATAATGGTAAGAACGCACACCTTGGAGTCAGATCGCCTAGATTTAAATTCCAGCTCTGCAAATGAACATTTCTGGTATCTTTGCAAATTGTTTAAATTAGAGTAGCAATACCTATTAAATAGGGTTATCATCACGTATTGTATATATTGTACAGGCATAATGCCATGCCTGTAGTAATAGTAATAATAGAACCATGGACTGAATACCTAATATGTGCTCATTGCGTTAAATACTTTGTATGCATTATATAATTGAGTATATCTAACACTGTTTTGTGCATGGACCTTCTTAATTTGATCATGGGTGTGTCACAACTTTGGAGTTATGATGCCATCCATTGTTTTGAAACTGGAGTCTCTCAAAAATATGCGCAAATACATGCATCTTTGGGCAAACATCCTGCTCCCTATTTTTCTGTGACATTATATCTCCAATTATGGCCCAGATTCATCTCCTGATCTTTAGGGTTCATGTTTGACACCTTACTCATTACATTACACTTCTCTTCTTACATCATTTCCAGATTTTTAGGTAATGACTCCATTTTTATACCTATTAGAGCAAAATATGCAGGTTGCCTTCCAACCCTCACTGGACTTCTTACAGATTATGTATCTATTGAGAATGCTCCATTGTACACCAAATGTGGCTTCACCTTTGTAACTTTCAATTCCAGCCATGCCCACTGTTATCTCAATTAGATATGACTGTCTGATAAAGATCCCAACAGCCCAAATATTCTTCAGCTAGCAATATCCTAGAACAAATTTAGTTCCAATCTGTGTCAAACCCCTGGATAATACCTGAATAGAGGTTCAAGTCTGGACTTTTCTTGGAAAAATAGATTATAGGTTCTGTGACCCTATGCTGGTTATATCTTGGTTTTTCTGTCCAGCATCCCCACTTCCTTTGGGGAAATGCTCCTTCTGTCCAATCTGGTGAGGCAGCTGCTAATCCTAATGCCCTATCTCACTGGTCATAGGGATGGGTTTCTGAACCAGGCCTCTCCAAACATAAAACTTCATTCCTCTAGCCACACTAACTGTTCTGTGTTGAGCATCTAACCAAGCTTAGCCAATTTGAGTCGTTTCTTGAAGTTTTCAATTTTGAGCTAGAGAAGGAGTCATCATCTTTGCCATAAGGAAAAACCCAACATATTAGAAGAGAATAAGGCCAACAGACAAAGAAAAGCAAAGGCAAAAGATGGACAGAGATATTCCTCATGGTATCACTTGAGTGTCTTGTCCAGATGTTTCAGATGTACCTTAGATGTCCCAGTTATAGGAGCCAATAATTTTCTTTTCTTTTCTTTTCAAGTGACTTCAATTTGGGATTATGTCATTTGCAAATGTACTTTGCCATAACTGCTATAGTCTATCTGGTTGCCTGGCTCTCTCCATATTTCAGATATATTCCATGTTCCAGAAACTCCTCTTTTTGTGTAAAGAGGACCTCGCTCCATACCTGACTCTTTGTGGCCTACTACTGAGCACTAACCAGCAGTATTAGAACTCTAACTTGTAATGGAGCAGACATTTTGGGAAGTAGCCATCCAGTCATGAAATTGGGTCTTCAGAATCAGGGTAGTGTGAAGTAAGAGCAGATAGGGTTTACAATGAAACAGTGAAGCATCCTAATAGGGAACATACTACAATAAAGTGGGAATCCAGAGCTACACATACTCAGAGCATGAAATAAGTTAAAGTTCAGAAGAATGTGATTTTTGGTTTTTGGTGTCCTCCAGTTATTCTAGTTCTGTCTAGTCAACTATTTACCTAGTTATTGCCAGCAATATCCATTGTTACTCAAATAAGAAATGAGACATTAGTATTAAGTAGAATGTATGTTTCTGATTCTCTTGGCTTACTCCAGTTATTCTAGTTGTCTGTAGTATGTAGCTATTAGTTATCTTGTTACTAGTTAACTAATTATAATTTTTTTCTTTTTTCTCTAGTTTTCTGTAGTCCTATCTTACTGTTCTAACAAAAAATAAAAAGTTAGTTTTGGAAAGAATGAGTTTTTTAGCTTCTTGGCTACTCTGCCTATTCTAGTTATTTTCACTTAAGTGGTTGCGTAGTCAACACTAGTTACATCAACTTATCAATAGTTATTCAAGCAAGAAATGAGAATTTAGAGTTGCAAGTATCATTCTAAGCCTCTTGGCTTACTCAAGTTATTCATTATCTAGTTCTGAGTTAGCTAGTTACTAGTTAACTTTCTCCACCATTTTTCCCTATTTTTTATAGTTCAAAGAAATATAAGTTTAGATTTGAGAGGATTTTTTTAAAAACTTTCTTGACTTCCTCTAGTTGCCACTAGTTACAACTACTTATCAATAATTGTTTACCAAGCCTGTTTCCTTCTCTTAGGGACACAGCTGAACTGCCTTTCCCAGTTCTCCTTTGTCTAAGTGGGGCCATCTAGTTCTCTCCTCTTCTCTCTCTCAGAAGTGTTGTGTCTCTTCTGCACAGAGACAGGTAATGTGTTTTCTCCTGCACTCTCTCTTTCCTCTCCATAACGATCTTGAAACCATGTGTTGAAAGTGGTGGTATAATTATAAGATTGAAGGAGTCTAGGTCCCTAAATGACTGGCCAGAGTAGAGGCCCCTCCACCTCCTTCTGATCACATTGGACTTTGACTTGCATGAGCAAAACAAAACAAAACAAAACAAAACCAAAAAAAACCCCACCAAAAAACCAAGCAACAACAACAACAACCTTAACAGAGTTAAACCACTGATATCTTGAGATTTGTTAGTTAGCCTAACTGTAGCCTATCCTGACAGATATATCCCATCCTATCGTAGTAGTTATCATACTCTATTGTAAATTGCCTGTCTTATTTCTCCATCTCCTCCATTAGACTGTGAGTTCCTCAAGGGCAGGGCCAGTGTCTATTTATGCATCATTATATCCCTAGTAGTGCAGTGTTCAGCACACAGTAAGTACAGTAATGGATATCGTTGTTAAGAATAGAGTAAACAAATGTGTATGCGCTGACAGGGTTCCCCTTATTGTCTCACTGATAAGGACCACTCTTCATTAAAGAGGAGATGCTAATGCTTTACTAGTGGAGACCCAGTGCCTGTTCCTTACGTTTCCATTGAAGGTAGGTAATGAGTTTGATCTAAGAGTTCAAAGGTTGAAAGATTAGTCAGTGGCTTACTCACAGTAGATTTAGAGATTCTTGGTCTACACAATTGAGTTACATTTTAAGTTGCTTATGAGCAGCCAACAGAATTTTTCTAAAAGGCTGAATTTCTCTTATGGAGTCCATAGATGTCAGTATAACATAAAAGAAATGTACTGAAAACTGGCTTCATGGAATATACATAGCAAGGATATTTTGAAATTCATATATATGAGGGTCTATGACATGGCAATTTGATTAGTCATTCTGGATAAAAATCCAACCAAACAAACACAATCAGCTAAACTAGTATTTGGCAATACACAATGAAAAAGAAATCTGTTTTTTGTTTTTACTTTCCCAGGTTGAGCAATCATATATAGAAATAAGCCTAGTGTTTTTTAAATGAGTGTTTATAATCATCGAGCAAATTTAACTAAAATCTCATCAATCTCTGGCACATGTTTTGAAATGCGACAGGAATTTTCTAAGCTGGGAGGGAAAAGAAACTTGCAGTGTTAGGGGGAAACATTTTTTGAGTCTTGGAAAAGGTCACTGAAAAGATTTCTGAGAAAACTGTAGAACAGTCAGGCCATGCTACTTCCTGAATCGGTTGGTCCAGTTGAAAAGGAAACTGAGTCCAATTAAACAAACAAACAAACAAAGAAAAAAACCAAAACAAAAAACCCAAAACAACAACAATTAAAAAAAAGACAACCAATCAACCAAACAAACAAACAAATGAAATTGGGGGTTATTTCAAGGTCTACTTCATGCCAAATCACCATTTTGCTTTTATTTATCAACTCTCCTTCTGGCTTTGTACGATGCAACCTGAGTATGTGCGGTATTCCAGAGGGCTACTGGGCACTCTGATATAATTCATGCACTGGGTGTACTTGTTTTTACTATCTACACATATCCTTAGAACAGATCCTCTAAGGAAGGAACAGGGTGATGGGGAGCTATTGTGCTGCTACTAAAAGACAATGAAGAGAAGGTTGCAATTTTCTAAAT
This sequence comes from Lutra lutra, assembly GCF_902655055.1. NCBI lineage: Eukaryota > Metazoa > Chordata > Mammalia > Carnivora > Mustelidae > Lutra > Lutra lutra. The sequence goes on along the minus strand of NC_062296.1, from coordinate 33,432,753 downwards.
GAAAGTTTTTAGTTATAATTGCATCCATGGCACATTTCTTAATCCACTTACACAGAAGACACTGCCAATTACTTCTGAGAGTCAAAAAGGGACAATTAAGTCCATATTCGTACACTAATAGCATTGCACTATTTAAACCTGTTTTTCTTTTTCAACTATGAAAATGAGAATTGAGCAGTGGCAATGGAAACATATAAAAGCAGTAATTAGCTTCTTCAAAGTGCAGCTTTCCACATAAACACATTTCCGCCAGCAGCCTTAGTAGCTATTTTTCAACAATAAAATTCAGTGAATAAACTTCATTTTCTCCCAAGAAGTGGCCTTTAGAAGGCAGAATATTGAGTTACCTAAAAACATCTCTAAGGAAAAGAAAGTTTGCTACAAATGTTGCAAAGTTCCCATTTCTTATTTTTGAAAGTCTGCCTTCATAAAATATACTAGAACCTCCATTTATTTTTTTTTCCCTTTTGGAAAAAAAAATTCAGCAGGGAGGGGAGCTGAAGGTTTTGTCACGTTCTCGTTAATTGGTATTTGTTGTTAAATTCCAGAGAGGTTGGGGAACAGGGCTATTTTAGGTCTTGGAAATTAATCCCAATACATCTCGTGGAATATCTGTCTTGAGATGTGTCTGTCACCGTAAACATTCAGCAACAGGCTAATGTATGACATTTGTCAGGTGGGCTGGCTGATGGTTAGTAAAACTCAAGCCATAAGGAAATTACTCCCTTACTTCCTAGAACGGTAGATTTTCATTTACCAAGTTTATCAGGAATTAAGCATGAAATCCAAACAAATCCACTCCTTAATCAGGGTGTTTTGTGGGGCTTAGGTTATAGTGCACATTGATTATTTGGCACATAATGTTGAGCATTTGCTCATTATTGAACATTAGCGATCACATTTGCATCATGTCAGTTTCACTGAGCAGCCTGCATGTCTGCTGCTCCTGCATGTTTAACACACTGAAAACACTAGTAGAAATAAAGATGAGCATGCCACACTGCCGTGAAATTTTCCTCTGAATCAGGACTCCTAGGGGACAGAATTGTGAGTTCTTCAGATACCTCCGTTCCTCTTTTATCTAGCACAAAAGGCAACTGATTCTTATGCATACCAACTCACTGGGCAACCTTGGGTAAGTCACTTAACCTTTTCGCGCCTGAATTTCTTCATCTGTCAAGCGCCTGTCCTGCTGAGCACCTGTCCCACAGGGCTGGTGTTTGAGTATCAAAGGAGGTAATGGTTGTAAAAGGGCTTTGTAAATTCTGAAGTGCTGTCCAAGTGCAGTTTTTTAGTAATAATAATAATAATAATGATGATGATGATGATGATGATGATAGTAGTGTGGTAAGAAATGGTTGTGGCTTTGGTTTCTGCAGCTGCCTTTTTGCCTTAGAGAAGCTAGTCATTTGCCCTCTTGCCCTTAAAAAAAAATCAAATTTCCGAATCAATCTATCTGCCGACTCTGTGTTTATGAGATTGTTCTAGGGCGCGTTGCGGGTTAGCAAATTGTACAAGCTGCAACTCTGTTTCAAACCAGAAATGAGCTGGAAGGTATGCTCTGCCGCATTTGAAGTCTGGTAAAAGTTATTTCTATACAGGACAGGATAAAATGATCAGAGCAGAACAACACAAAGATGATCTTGTTGATAGTGCCTTAGAAACAGGACAACCAAACAAAGAAACAATCACGTTTGGAACCTAATAAGTAGTGCAAGTGAATGAAAAAGGGTTATTTGCCATTTTTGCTTTTCCCCATGAAATAATCCTAGATCCCTTATCAATTCCATAGTGAAATCCAGACTTTGTGTAGAAATTCTTTTAATCAATAGGAGAATGAAAAATACATAATATAGCATATGAAAAGGCTTTGTAAGCCAGGAAATCTCAACGTTATTGTTAGGTCTGCATGAAAATATTCCTTTGGAAAGCCCATCTCACTGCTGATAAAAATGCTATGATTTCCCAGGTGCCAGGTGAGCCTGCTGCCTTCAGAAATGTGTCTGTCCACTAGTTGACTGCATTTGAATGTTCCCTTTTAGCTGGAGCTTCATTCCAGTACTTTAAGGATTTTATTCTAATTTTTCTTCTCAGTGTATTGCAAGTGCTTGTGTGTCCTTAGAAAACGGGATGTGTTGTTTACAATCGAAAGTCAAACAAAATTAGACAACCTCGTGACAGACGAAGAGAAGTAATCCTCTAGGTTAGTCTTCAGGGACAAAGAGAAGGGTTCTCAAATCCTTTTGTGAGAGCAGGGGTGGATCATGAGAAAGCATTCCAGAACAGAGAGCCTGAGGTTATTTGGAGCCCCCATGGAAGGGGGAAAAGTTGGAGGCTAAAGGGGCCTCACCTACTTCAGCATTTTTCCCTTGTAGACATAGTCGAAAGAGACATTTTATGACTGCAGTGACCTTGAAAAAAGAGGATTGCCCAATCTCACACACCTGTTACAGTGGCAATCTTTAGAAGTTGACTTCTATCTGGCATCTGGACAGCTTAAAAAGAATTTTAATCAAGAAGAGGTTTATGAGGTAACATTGCTTGGTCTCGCTCTTCTCTGAAGCCCTTTTGATATCAAGCTAAAGGTTGTTCAGTCAATCAGTCGCTTATCAGGCCTATCTTAATTATACCTTGGAAATCAGTATGCGAGTTAAATTGTCGTTAAGCTGTTACTCTACCGTCTTAGAAAATGTGCGCTCTGTCTGTTCATTTCTGAAAGGAGATTTTCTTCATCTTGAGAGTCACAGCTGGAGCATGACTAAAACCTAAAACCGGCCAGGAAACCTCCTGCTGTGTGCAGTTTCCCTAGCTTGGAGCATAATTATGCAAATCCATCTTTGACATTAGAGAAAGGCCAATGACAATGTCAGGCAAATGTTATCCAATTTTCACTTAGCCCCATTTTAGGTATTCACAGAGCTGATGCTCAAGTGCTAAAATATGAATATCCTCTAAATGTCTAGGGGGTTGCTGTTTGGTTCCTGGTAGTGGAGTGGTTCAATTAAAGGAAGAAACTTTGGCCTCTCCACTTCTGTCTTCTCTACCAGTGCTGGTGCTTTCGGTTCACTGGTGATTCTTCTAACACTGCTAGGTGGTGGTGTCCAGGACACTGACCACTGTGAACTGTGCTACTCTGGAATTTGGTTATGTTTTGTTTGTTTGTTTGTTCTTATGTAGCCCTTCCCAGCACAGTCATGTGGTCTCAGAATCATAAAAATATGTCTTTCCAAACAGAATAAAATGGCACAGAAATCTCTCTTGTTGGTTATAGAGGCTACACAAATAGATCTGTGGACATCACAAGCTGGCGACAGAGTATGATTTAGGATGGTGTCGCCATTCTGCATGTGAGTTACCAGAAGCCCACCCCAAAGGACCTGTCCACAGTCTTGAAGTAAATCAGTGGCATAGCAAGGAGGAAAACCCAGACTTTTTGATACCCAATCTAGCATTCATTCTACTGCATTACATTGTTCCCAGAGAGTGTTTGAGGATTAGGGTCCAGCCTTCCACTGAGGCAATATGGGCATCTTCTTAGGCCATGAAATTTGGGAAGTTTTCAAAACCTCTGGAGAGGACTTACTTCTACCACAGAATCCAAAGCCTTACTTCTACCACATCAGGGAGTGTGGAAGTTTGCCCAGTATCGATGATGACCATGAAGTGCAAATGACCCAGAGGATGATGTTTTTAAGAAGGCTGACTGCTGAAGAACTTCCCACATTCCGGAAAAAATCAGTTGGCTGTGAGAGACTCTGAGGACTTCACTGAGGTAGGTTTCTTTGACTGGGCAAGCTAGATTCCATGTCAGCTATGTCAGCCTTGATATCCAGGAAGTCTGGAAAATATGCACAGTCCATTAAGAAACGTGTGAAGGGTTTTCAGGCTTTATCAAAGAGCGATTTAGGAGATAACCAGTGTAGATTACCAGAGTTTTAAAGGGAACAGGCAAGAGCATAAAAAGAGTGAAATAAGAGGGTTGGGAGGGGAAAATAAGACCAAGATAGAAGAGAGGATAATTGAATAAAAAAGAGATGTAAAAGCAAGAATTCAAAGAAAGGAGACGGGGATCTTAGTATCTATCATGGGCTTACAAACCATTTGAGCTCTTACCATTAAAATAGAAATAGCAAAGCCAGATTGGCTTGGCAGATTCTGTGAATGTTACAGATGGGATATAGGGTACCAAACACTGGCTATAGTCTAAAAGTAGAGCTGCTGCTGAACCAAGTCCTGATACTTGAGTTTAGAAACTGTATCTCTAAGTCTGAGGAAGAACAAACAAAAACCAGAGTTGGAAGGGACAAATCTGGTATAAGAACCAATAAAGTGGAGCCAGGACACTTCTCTCCGGTGCAACTTACAGTGGTTTTTCTGGTGGTGGTAGAGCAAAGCCCAGTTAAGGAAGACACTCTATGTTCTTGCAGTTTTATTCCCAACATCCAGCATAGTGCCTGGCACATAGCAGGAGTTCAATAAATGTTTCTTGAGTGAATGAATTAGTCATTCTTCTGAGTTGGACGATTGGTAATAGGGACAGAAAAAAAGTCCAGAGGATCTGTAGAATGAGAAGAACATGGCAGAAAGGTGTGGGGGTAGATTTGAGGGCATATAACTTGGGGGGCCTGGACAGGTAGGTGCCTAAAAGATAGACTGAGTATAGTTTATTATTCTGCTGAAAGCAAAGTTTTTGTTTCCTTTTATATAAAATGAGATGATGTCTCTTTGTGAGCATACTTTGACGTTTTGAGTGTCAATGTAAATATTAATTATCATCATTGTGCACCTTAGCTGAGTCAAATATGTTTGTTTGCCCTGGTCTATTTCTTTGGGGCCTTTGTGAGTACAGAATGGGTTTGGGATATACATAGATTGGATAAATCTCTATGTATTTCTCCTCTTCCCCATTTAAGAAGGACTAATGTTAAGACATTTCTTGTTAGGCTCATATATCACTACTTGTATTGACATTAAAAGGGAGTCTTTAATGCCCTTATGATCAAAGGGTACAAGCAGAGTCACTGAGTTACCATGCCCAAGTGTTATTGGTCATGAAAATTCAGAAGCACCATGTTCCTAAGAGTCTTTCACCCCCTCAGTTGTTTGTTGCTCTGTGTTTTCATGACATATTGCAGATTGACCTCAAATTCCAGTTCAGTTTAGGCTCATAGGAGCTACTTAACAAACATATAGTAAACAAATGGATTAATCAGTGAACTCAGAGGCATTATTTATATTGTGCAGTAAGGGAGATATTCAAATGTCTCACTGGTACTCATTAAAAAAAAGAAAATAGTATGGGGACCTTCTTTTCTCTAGTCAACTTCTTATAACCTCAGCTTCTGGGTCATGATGTCCTTGACATTCAGAAAAATGGACTGTGTGAAAATGAATCATTACGGAGCATTAATTTAAAAAAAAATCCAAATTCCCACTGCTTGGATTTTTGCTTATGGGTCCTTAGTAGTTTAGTGTAATGTGTTTGGGTTTGAAGTTTGCCTTCCTCCCTTCTTCATTATTAACTTGGTCAAGTTATTTAATTTTTGGTGTCTCAGTTTCCTCTTCCATGAAATTGTGATAATGACAGTCTGTTCTGTAAGGTTATGATGAGGTTTGTGTAATACTAAATGTATATCATTATATATACATAGAAAGTTCTCAGTAAGTGTTTTCCGTTATTATTTTTTCATTATAATTATTTAAAAAGTTTTTTATTAGAAGATAGTGAGTACAGAAAGAGAAAAGGATCTCCGGCTTGAACCTGGGAGCAAACCCACCAAATGGAGTTAGAGAAGGAGCTAACAAAGCCAATAGAGGAGAGTTCAAGAAGTAGAACTAGAATATCTACATGTAACACAAGGGAGGAGAGATCTTTTACGAGGGATAGTCAACAGTTTCAAATACATCTGCGGAGGAAACAAGGGAGATTAGGTTGAGAAGTCTCTTCATTTTTGTTCCATTGCTTCTTGATGGTGATCGAGTTTTTTCAATATTTACATTCATTTTCCCAGCATGGTGCCTGGCTTATGGTAGGTGGTCAATGTATATGTGTTAAATGAGTGGATGAAAAGGGCATTGGAAAGGGGGAACGTCCCTGGAGTTTTTTTTTTTAAGATTTTATTTATTTATTTGACAGACAGAGATCATAAGTAGGCAGAGAAGCAGGTAGAGAGAGAGAGAGGAGGAAGCAGGCTCCCTGCTGAGCAGAGAGCCTGATGTGGGGCTCGATCCCAGGACCCTGAGATCATGACCTGAGCCGAAGACAGAGGCTTAACCCACTGAGCCACCCAGGTGCCCCTTCCCTGGAGTTTTTATGAGAGAAATCAGATGGCAAAAGGTAAAGAGTCATCAGATGATGAGAAGATGGGAGGTGCCAAGTTGAGGAAATGGTTACGTCACAGGTGGGAGAATTAGGATGGTAACTGAAAGAAGTCACAGGGTAAATAAAGGGCCTTTTTAAAAACGATGTGGAGGAGGTGGGGGACCTGGGTGTGTTTTTAATGTACAGAGAAGAGAGCAGTAGAGAGGAAGAGATTGAAGAGGCCCCAGAAGAAGGGGTGAATGATGGAATAAGAAATAGGATGGGAGGAAGAGAGTACACGTGGAAGTCCTCATCCTCTGTGATTTAGGAAAGGAAGGTGTGACCAAGGTGAGGTTTGGGGATAGAAGGGAGGGACCATGAGAGATCTTGTGTCAGGTGGGCTTGGGGTTAGAAAGGATAGGTGGGGCAAGGGATTTGAACCAGAAAGATTGCGAATACCTCTTCAGGATGCTTTGTCTCTGATCTCTGGGGTGGAGGACTGGGCCCATTAGCATTAGCATTTGACTAAGGGTTTCCGTATTCCTCGGATTCTGAAATTATTTCCGAAGAATATTTTGTATGTTTGTAATTAATTTAAATAATTAATACTAAAGCTGGGGGAAATATAGATAAATCTTTTAAGAACCAAGCAATGCTTTGATAAAACGGTGTAAAATCATGTAGGGGTCTAAGAATGTTCGTTATTATCAACAGTCACTTTGGCAGACCATAATTAATTTTATTTCATTTATTTCCTCAACGCTAAGGTAGTAACATTTCTAAATCTAGGAGAAGAGATGCTTTAGTGTTTTCATGACATTAATTCACATGTATAAATTACTGGTTTATAGGCACACACCCTGCAAATGTCACTATCACATTTGTAGCCCTGTGGATTCCAGGGTTTGAATTTAATCCGCCTCTGTTCAACAGTTCTTTAATAAGTTTTGTTTTCTTTTTGTGCTTTAATTTTTTGGCCTCATCATTTTTTTTTTCAGAAGAGAAGGATTCACTATATGTCTGCATGGGAGCAACTGGACTGAATCTGATCCAAAAGTTTCAAGTTGGTTTGGTCTATTTTCCTTAGGGTTTTGGGATTCTTGTAATAGGAAGAAGCTGAGCAATAGAAATTGGCTACCACTAAAAACTGCACAAGACATAGTCCCCAATTCCCCTAGCATACAAATAAATGGCACTAGGCTTCTAAAATACACAACATTCACCCTGCCCCAGAAGCACCACTTTATAATAAGCAAGAGTGTGTGTATGAGAGAGCGAGTCTCAATATGTTTCTGTTACAAGAGGTTGCTTAGAATTTCTAGGTGTTTTTTACTTCCACAGCTAGATTTCATCCTCAAGATCTCTTTCCATTTGCTTCAGTGAAGCAATTTTTGTGAGTTCTGTCATTTTAAATCTGGATCAAATTTAATACTTGGTGCTTCCTTCAATTCTGGGATACCCTGTAGCTTTTATGTCAGCCAGTTTATAACAAAAGCTGATTTTTTTTTCCCCCTTGCAGTTCTTCATGATTTTTCCCTTTCAGTCTGCTCTTTGGCAGCAAAAGAACTCTCTGGAAACTTCACTGGGTGGTTTAAAATCTGAATTTTGGTTGCTGAGAGTTTCAAGTTTTTTCACCTTTTGTTTTTGTAAAGCAAGATGTTTTGATTTTTGAGAACTTATTCAACAACTATTGGGCTTATTTTTCATGGATTTTAAATTACTATTTAGGGGCACCTGGGTGGCTCAGTTGGTTAAGCATCTGCCATTGGCTCAGGTCATGATCCCAGGGCCCAAGATGGAGCCCTGCATGGGGCTCTCTGCTCAGCAGGGAGCCTGCTTCTCCTTTTCCCTTTGTCTGCAGCTCTGCCTGCTTGTGCACTCTCTCTCTCATTCTCTCTCTCTCTCTCTCTCTCTCTGTGTCAAATAAATAAATAAATATATAATCTTAAAAAAACAATTCATTGCCATTTACTATCTCTGTCCTTTGTGTTTAGTACATTTTGGATGGATACTATTATTATAACACTTTGGGTATGAGTTCCTGAGGTTCAGATGCTACCATAGTTTATTAAATTTTAAAAAATACAATTTTAACTTTCAAGCATATAGATGCAAAGGCTGCATTCAGAGAGCTATTTTTCTGCCCACAGTAAATCTGAAAACTGATCGAGTTTCCTTCTTCACTTGGGCCAATAGATAGCTTAAAACCAAATCTGAAGTCCACTTTCAGCAACTTCATAGGCCCATACATGTACATTTCTGGTGGCTGATTTCCCCCCAGTTTTCACTCTTTTCAGTTTGCCCTGTTTCTTTAAACTGTTTGTGTTTGCTTCTTTTTATATATGCTTATGACTTCAAGTCCTTGGCAGAAGGAGGTGGGTGATAAGTAGATACATATAAATAGTGTCTGTAGCATGGGCTTCCAATAACCTCTCAGTATTCTGGAAGACACTTTGGGAAATTTGTTATCACCTCCTAAACCAGCACTTCTAAGGATATAAATGTTTATCTGGTCACTTCCTAAGAGGTTCCTGTTCTATTCTCTTACCGTAACAAGTGCTAGCAAGTCTGTGGAGGAGCCAAATACACAAGCCACTACATGTATTTGGGGAAGCTTCCAGCTCCATCAACTGCTATTATTTTATTCCTAAAGGGTCAATAACTTTGGAGAATTGGGCCTTTGGAACAGAGTTGTGGCAAGTGCCTTAACAAATTAGGGCCATGCCATCTATGCTGCTATGCCATCTATGCCGCTGCTTAGTACTGCTGTAAAGTATTGTAATTTAAGAAATATCTTGCTGTCAACTCTGAATATGCTCCAACTTCTGTCTTTTGTTACCTTGAAGCATAAATGCTTACCTGAAGTAGGGTAATGTGAGATTATGTGATACTGCTAGGACATTTAAAAAATGGATTTTAAAAGGCAAAGTCCAAGAATGGCCCTTCCTTTTTGAGCCTGCATTCTATAAACAAAAGTCAGCAAGCACAATTTTAATTGAATTTTCCAGAGCCAGCACAGAGCTTGGTATATTTGAAATGATCTATAGATCTTGGGGCCAGGTGCTATCTGTGCTCTGTTGACTCAGTTGATCAGAACTCTGCATATTTTGAGCAGGATTAATATTGGTAAACGCCCTTTTAATTTAGGAGACTCAGCATACTATTTCACCATCTAAAAGCTTTTTCTGGGGGGCGCCTGGGTGGCTCAGTGGGTTAAGCCGCTGCCTTCGGCTCAGGTCATGATCTCAGGGTCCTGGGATCGAGTCCTGCATCGGGCTCTCTGCTCAGCAAGAAGCCTGCTTCCCTCTCTCTCTCTGCCTGCCTCTCTGTCTACTTGTGATCTCTCTCTGTCAAGTAAATAAATAAAATCTTTAAAAAAAAATAAAATAAAAGCTCTTTCTGGACCATTAAAATGTCAAATTGAATCCAGTCAAGAGTTACCATGTTCTCCATATACAAGGTGATTCTGCAGAATATTATTGAAGAACTCATCAAGCAATATTGAGTCTGATGGTGCTACTCAGGGTTGTAAGCACTGAGAGCTGTTCATGAGGATTTTGGTATTTACATTTCTGAACTAAGGGTGGAGTACTTTGACAATTTTATAAAGTAGGTTGATGTCCGATGAAGTTAGTAAGGTGAGAAATATGAAAATGGCACATGTTTGTGACCTCCAAATGGCCAAGAACACCTAATGAGCCTGCCTAGCATTTAAAAAGTCTCTTTCAAGGTAAAATGGAATATCTTGGTACATTCTACTTCACAACACTTATCTAGCACCAGGATACCATTTTTCCCCATAACACACACACACATCATACAAAAACATTGCCTTGCTTCCTAGAAGAGGAAAATTTAGTAGCTTCTGAAGGGAACAATCTGAGTTTCTATTTAGCTGGAAGTTGAGACTTGAGATGTTATTTAGGCCCAAGTCGGGGAGTAGGCTGATGGGGCGACAAGTGGTTAACCTGACCACAGCTGATAAAGAGTGGGTGCTGGGTGTCAACATAGCTGAACTTTCTGCTGGACATAGGGTGAGACTCTTGTGATCTATCGTGTTTTTGCTTGTTCTTCTGAACTTCCTTGTCCTTTCTTAAAACTGAAGAAATTTGGCATATAACATTGTGTAAATTGAAGGTGTACAACCTGTTACTTTTTAAAATTATAAACATATAATGTATTATTTGCTATAGGGGTAGAAGTCTGTGAATCCTCAGGCTTACACATTTCACAGCATTCACCATAGCACATAACCTCCTTAATGTCCATAACCCAGCTACCTTGTCCCTACCCACCACCTCCCAGCAACCCTCAGTTTGTTTCGTGAGATTAAGAGTCTCTTATGGTTTATTGCCTTCCCTGGTCCCATCTTGTTTCATTTTTTCCCTCCCTTCCCCCCACAACCCCCTGCCCTGTCTCTTAAATTCCTCATATCAGAGAGATCATATGATAGTTGTGATTCTCTGACTGACTTACTTTGCTTAGCATAATGTCCTCTAGTTCCATCCACGTCATTGCAAATGGCAAGATTTTGTGTTTTTTGATGACTCTATAGTATTCCATATGTATAAATGTATATACATATATATATACATGTATATATGTATACATGTATATGTATATACACACACACACACCCCACAGCTTCTTTATCCATCCTTCTGTTGATGGACATCTGGGTTCTTTCCATAATTTGGCTATTGTGGACATTGCTGCTATAAACATTCAGGTGCATGTGCCCCTTCCCATCACTACATTTGTATCTTTAAGGTAAATACTCGGTAGTGCGATTGCTGGGTCGTAGGGTAACTCTATTTTCTATGTTTTGAGGAACCTCCATACTGTTTTCCAGAGTGGCTGCACCAGCTTGTATTCCCACCAACAGTGTAGGACAGTTCCCCTTTCTCTGCATCCTTGACAACATCTGCCATTTCCTGGCTTGTTAATTTTAGCAATTCTGACTGGTGTGAGGTGGTATCTCACTGTGGTTTTGATTTGTATTTCCCTGATACAGAGTGATACGGAGCACTTTTTCATGTTTCTGTTGGCCATTTGGATGTCTTCTTTGCAGAAATTTCTGTTCATGTCTTCTGCCCATTTCTTGATTGGATTATTCTTTGGGTGTGAGTTTAATAAGTTCTTTATAGATTTTGGATACTAGCCCTTTATCTGATGTGTCATTTGCGAATATCTTCTCCCATTCTGTCGGTTTTCTTTTGGTTTTGTTGACTGTTTCCTTTGCTGTGCAAAAGCTTTTGATGTTGATGAAGTCCCTAGTTCATTTTTGCCCTTGCTTCCCTTGCCTTTGACAATGTTTCTAGGAAGAAATTGCTGCGGCTGAGGTTGAAGAGGTTGCTGCCTGTGTTCTCCTCAAGGATTTTGATGGATTCCTGTCTCACATTGAGGTCTTTCATCCATTTTGAGTCTGTTTCTGTGTGTGGTATATGGAAATGGTCTAGTTTCATTCTCCTGCATGTGGCTGTCCAGTTTTCCCAACACCATTTGTTGAAGGCACTGTCTTTTTTTCATTGGACATTCTTTCCTGCTTTGTCAAAGATTAGTTGACCATAGAGTTGAGGGTCCCTTTCTGGGCTCTCTGTTCTGTTGCATTGATCTATGTGTCTGTTTTTGTGCCAGTACCATGCTGTCTTGATGATGACAGCTTTGTAATAGAGCTTGAAATCTGGAATTGTGATGCCACCAACTTTGGTTTTCTTTTTCAACATTCCTCTGGCTATTCGGGGTCTTTTCTGGTTCCATAATAATTTTAGGATTATTTGTTCCATTTCTTTGAAAAAAATGGATGGTATTTTGATAGGGATTGCATTAAATGTGTAGATTGCTTTAGATAACATAGACATTTTCACAATATTTGTTCTTCCAATCCATGAGCACGGAACATTTTTCCATTTCTCTGTGTCTTCCCCAATTTCTTTCATGAGTACTTTACAGTTTTCTGAGTACAGATTCTTCGCCTCTTTGGTTAAGTTTATCTTATGGTTTGGGTGCACTTGTAAATGGGACCAACTCCTTAATTTCTCTTTATTCTGTCTTGCTGTTGGTATATAGAAATGCATATGATTTCTGTGCATTGATTTTATATCCTGACACTTTACTGAATTCCCGTATGAGTTCTGGCAGTTTTGGAGTGGAGTTTTTTGGGTTTTCCACGTAAAGTATCATATCATCTGCAAAGAATGAGAGTTTGAATTCTTTACTGATGTGGAAGGCTTTTATTTCTTTTTGTTGTCCGATTGCTGAGGCTAGGACTTCTAGTACTATATAGAATAGTGGTGGTGATAGTCTACACCCCTGCAGTGTTCCTAACCTTAGGGAAAAGCTCTCAGTTTCTGGGGTCTTTTTCTGGTTTTGGGATTAAGGTAATGCTGACCTCATAAAATGAGTTTGGAAGTTTTCCTTCCTTTTCTATTTTTTGGGACAGTTTCAGGAGAATAGGTATTAATTCTTCTTTAAATGTTTGGTAGAATTCCCCTGGGAAACCATCTGGCCCTGGGCTCTTGTTTGCTGGGAAATTTTTGATGATTACTTCAATCTCCTTACTGGTTATGGGTCTGTTTAAGTTTTCTGTTTCTTCCTGGTTCAGTTTTGGTAGTATATGTCTCTAGGAATGCATCCATTTCTTCCAGATTGTCAAACTTGCAGGTGTATAGTATATACTTATACTATATACTATACTATACTGTATATACTGTATATATATAGTATATAGTATATACTTTCTGCCCCTCTCTCTCTTTCTGTTTCTACTGAGATCCCAATTATTCCAATATTGTTTTGCCTTTAGTATCACTTGTGTCTTGAATTCTCCCCTCATGGTCCAGTAGTTATTTGTCTCTCTTTTGCTCAGTTTCTTTATTCTCCATCATTTGGTCTTCTATATCACTAATTCTCTCCTCTGCCTCATTTATTCTAGCAGTAAGAGCCTCCATTTTTTTATTGTACCTCATTAATAGCTTTTTTAAATTTCAACTTGGTTAGATTTTAGTTTTTTATTGCTCCAGAAAGGGATTCTTTAATATCTTCCATGCTTTTTTCGAGCCCATCTAGCACCTTGATAATTGTCATTCTGAATTCTAGTTCTCACGTATTAGTAATGTCCATATTGATTAGGCCCCTAGCTGTTGGTGCTGCCTTTTGTATATTTTTTTTGTGGTGAGTTTTTCTGCCTTGTCATTTTATCCAGATAGGAATAGATGAATGAGAGAACAAAATACTAAAAGGGTAGCAGTGACCCTAGAAAAATATACACTAACCAAATCAGAAGAGACCTGAAACTGGGGAGAGAAGGAAGGGGGGAAAAAAGAAAAAAACATATATATGAATGACTGGTGAATAGAACAAAGCCACACACTTGATTTTGAGTGCATTTCGGTCTTTTAGAAGAAACTACTTCCAGAAATTTTAAAGAAAGAAAAACATATTTATACAAAAATAAGGGTTAACACAATGAAGGGATGGAATATGACTGTAAAGATGAAAATTAAAAAAAGATTCTAACAAAGGAATTGATAAGATAAGAAGTCGTTTGGAAAAAGAAAAGAAAAAACAAGAGGAAATAATGTGATCAGGCTGGAGACTAACAAAGCCATAAGCTAGATTTAGAGTATATTTTGATCTATTAGAAGAAATTGTATCCCAAAAGTTTGAAGAAAAAACAAACCATATGTATACAAAAAATGAAGTTAAATACAGTGAAGGGATAAAGTAGGACTATAACCATGAAAATTAAAAAAGATTTTTAAAAAGGTATTGATAAGATAAAATAGTTTAAAAAAGTTAAAATGAGAAAGAGGAAAAACTAAAAAAAATAGAATAAGAAAAAAATAAAATTAAAAAAATTTAACTTTGAAAGACTAAAGGATCATGGGGAAAAAGCCATGAATTCTATGTGTTGCTTTCCCCTAGCTCTGGAGTTCTGCAGTTCTCATTGATTGGTGAACTTGGTCTTGCCTGGATGTTCTAGCTGATCTTCTGGGGGAGGGGCCTGTTGCAGTGATTCTGAAATGTCTTTGCTCGAGGCGGAATTGCACCACCTTTGCCAGGGGCCAGGGTATGGTCTTGGGAGCTTTTGTTCCCTGAACACTTGCCGTAAGTTCTTTAGGATGGGAATGAAATTGGCAGCCTCCCAATCTCCGGCTGGTAGGAGCTGAGAGCTCAGAAGTCCCCTCCTCAGTGTGCCCTCAGAGAAAAGCAGTCAATCTCTCCCATCTCCGTGGTCTCTAGCTGCAGTCTGTGCCCACCCGGCCTATTACTGAGCGTTTCTTTCTCTGGCATACGGCCCTGTTTGGAGTCTCCAAACCCAGTAGATTCCTGCAGTGCAGTGCTGTGCTTCTCCTCCTGGATGTGGAAGGTGAGTCTCCCTGGATCTGGTGCTTGTTGGGTCCCTGCCTGAAGAGCAGTGGCCCAACTGTGCCACAGAGCACAGTTTGAGATAATCCCGAGCTGAGCCCACTCCTCAGCTCTGTCTCTGTAGCTGGTTTCCCCACTCTGATACCTGGCAGTTCTGCCACACTCAGACACCCTTGGTCTTTTTGTGACTCTGTGGGTCCCGAGACCATACTCTCCCTGCGAGGCCTCACTCCCCTCCCCCTGGAGCGACATGCCTCAGTGGAGCAGACTTCTAAGATTTCTGATTTTGTGCTCTAGTGTTCTGTCACTTGCCAGGAGCAAGCCCCTCCCCCCGGAGTCTATCTTCCTAAATGTTGCCTCAGATTCACTTCTCCACGTGTTCTATTTTCCAGAAAGTGGTCAATTTTCTGTTCCTAGAATTGCTGCTCTTCTTCTCTTTTCTGTTGGGTTTGTAGTTGTTCAGAATGGTTTGATAACTATCTAGCTGAACTCCTGGGACCTGATATTTAGGTCTCCTACTCCTCTGCCATCTTGCTCTTCCCCCCCACCCCGTTACTTTGATAAATTTATATATCCTAATATGTTTCCATCATAGTGATATTTATCACATCACATAATTATAGTGAAATTTTGTTGTCTATAACCATTACAATTTGCATTAGTGCTCTATGGCTTATTTAGGACTCATTGCTGGTTTATATCCTTAAACAGCATCAGTATTATCCCCCTGTGCTCCCTCTGCCCTGGCAACCACCATTTTACTCTGTTTTCTTTTTTTTTTACAGGTTTGACTTTTTTTTTTTTTTAGATTTCACATATAAGTGATATTATACAATACTTGTCTCTCTCTATCTTACTTATATCACATAGCGTAATGTGAATAAGGTCCATCCATGTTGTAACAAATGGCACAGTATCCTCCTTTCTGATGGCTGAATAATATTCCATTATGTATATTACATCTTTTTTCTGATCCATCCATTAATGGGCATGCAACTATCTGATAAAAAATGGTCCAAAGTGCTAAAGACACATTTTTCCAAAAGGGACATCAAATTGTTTAACAGATACATGAAAAGACGATCAAAATCGCTAATCATCATGGAAATACAAATCAAAATCACAGTGAGATATCACCTCACACCAATTACAGTCATCAAGAAGACAAGAGACAATAGGTGCTGGAGAGGATGTGGTGAAAAGGAAACCTTTAGACACTGTTGGTGGGAATGTAAATTGGCCAACCACTATGCAAAATAATAGAATGATTCATCAAAAAATTTAAAATAGAATTGCTATACAATCCAGAAATTCCACTTCTGGGTATATACCCAAAGGAAATGAAAACAGGATTTTGAAGAGATATCTGACCTCCTTTGCTCTTAACTTATAAATAGCAATATAACTCTGATTTCCTATGTCCCTGACACTTTCACCTCTGGAAAACCACAACTTGACATCCTAGTCTCCATGTTTAAAACCAGCCATGATACAATGTTTTCACCCCAACCCTAATGCCTGACCTGTTTCCTGATAGTTTCACTTCTCTTCTTGATCCTTGACCACTTCTAAACTCAGATAAGCCCAGTCACTGTTATTCAGAGGGAAGGGCCTGTGTCTTAAACACTTTACGAAAACATGTTTAAAGTAAAAAAAAAAAAAATCTGTCTATCTATCTATCTATATAGATATATATCTTTTGTGCATGGCATCATGCTGCTAAGAGAGGTACTGAAAATATTTAACAATAAGAACACAATGAATACCAACAGTGCAGGTGAGTCTGCAAGTCCTGAAAACTTTTACGGCTGTAATTGTACATATCAGTTGAATATCAGCCTTGGCCATAATATTTCTACCAGATGAATACTAAAACATTTTACAAGCATAAAGCCAGACTAATTAATTAATCATCCAATTAATTGTTTACTGTAAACCTACTATGTGCCACAAACTGTGTAGAATACTGATTGTAATAAGACCTAGGAGCTAAAGGAATTTTATAAGCTATTCCTATAATTATATGAGGGTTAGAAACTATGTTAAATTTCCTCTGAAATCTAGAAAATGAAGTACTCTGGGCTGATGAGAAACTCTGATCTTAATGACTTGGATAATCTAACAGTGATAAGCATTGGGTTTTCCTTTTTATAAGATCAGTAGGGGAAGGATTTATGATGTTTTTTCTCCATTCTGGGACCCAAAAAGCTGTACAGGAAGAGTTAACTAAACCCTTCCGAGTATTGCCTTGGAAGGAGAGAGAATATCATCTACATCACCACAAGGAAAAGAAACTTTCAGATCACTTCTGGATTTTCATGTTTTTCTTAAATTAATGGGAGTTCATTTCAAATAGCCTTTTTAAAAATTTCTTTAGCTGTTTTGATAGTTGGTGAGCAGCTGAAACTACAAACTATAGACAAAACAGAAGGGAGGGAAGACATTCAAGGTGAGCACTGAGGAGAGTTTATAAGCTTAATGATCAAGAATTATCCAGAAATCCTGTGTAATGGGGGCGGGGGAGTCTCCCACCAGGCTGGTGCCAATTATCCAGATGTTGTGGCTGGGCTGAATGATGTGGAAGGGTTTGCTCTGCAGGAAATGAGCTTGATAAATGTTCCTTTACTTCAACACGTGGCACACTGAGCCCATATATTCCTCTCAGGATTATATTTTTATAGCAAAGCCAAAAAGAGGTAGGAGTCCAATGCTTCTTTTTTTCAAATTAACATTTACTTTGGATGTTTTCTGAATAAGTGAAACAAGAGCTTAAATATCAGGCATTAGGAAACTCCTGTGAAAGAAATACCTCTAAGAACTTTCTGGGTGCCATGAGTTTTGAATATCTTAGAGAGCCTGAAGTTTTCTGGATGCTGATTTATCTTTAAACCATCTCAAAATCGAAGTTTAAAATGGCAGGGAAATAGTAAGATGCTCAACAAATGAAGCTGGCTGCATTTGTATCAAAAGGAATGCAGAAGTACGTGGGAGTGGGTAGGGATGGTGCAATATTTTTTTCGCTTGAAGAATCGCTTTGCTTTGTCTTGCTTATTGTTTCTTGAGGAATGAGAAAATTTGAGAACTGCTCCTTTTAACAAAACTTTCTGGCATAGCCAACAACATCCCTGAAGGTTCCATTCATTTAGTGAAAGGAATCATCAATTGTTGATTGAAGGCAGAAGCAATTTCGGTCCTTACTTTGTTTTCTCATAAAATTCTCTTCTCTCATAATTTCTCTTCCCCAGTGAAGAGGAAAAATAAATGAATTATTTTGTCTGATTTCCCTTCTGGGCAGGCACTGTATTTACTAAGAGTAACCCCACTGAAGGCTTAGAGCAGTGGAGAAGGTATTAAAAATTCTGCTGAAAGTAAAGGGAAGATAACTTAATAACTGTCAAAGCCTCTTTAGTGGCCTTGTTTATGCCTTCAAAAACTTATCCATAGAGGGAATTACACTTCTAGGAATAGCAGTGATTTTGGGAGTTATCTTCATAGTGTCCTTTTTCATGAATAAAATACCTCCTCAAAGGGGGACTTTTTTAAAGATTTTATTTATTTATATGACAGAGAGAGATCACAAGTAGCAGAGAGGCAGGCAGAGAGAGAGAGAGAGAGAGAAGCAGGTTCCCTGCTGAACAGAGAGCTCGATGTGGGACTTGATCCCAGGACCCTGAGATCATGACCTGAGCCGAAGGCAGTGGCTTAACCTCATAAGGGGACTTTTTAAAAAAGATTTTAATTATTTACTTGAGAGACAGAGTGGGAGGGGGAGAGGGAGGTGGAGACAATCTCAAGCAGACTCCCTGCTGAGTGTGGAGCCCAGATTCGGATTTGAATTCAGATTTCGGTTCAATTTCATGACCCTAAGACTATGACCTGAGCTGAGACCAATTGTTGGATGGACACTTAACTGACTAAGCTACCCAAGTACCCCCAAAGAGGGAAATTTTTAAGTAAATATGGTAATCATGAATCTCTGTGCCAAGTGTGCCAAGAAAAATATCCTTTCAGACATTTCACCAAGAATAGTAAAATAAATTTAAACATATTTCATTTTTTTTGCTGGTCCTTTTTAATATTGAAGTATAGTTAATATACAGTGTTATATCAGTTTCAGGTATACCACATAAGAATTCCACAATTCTATACATTTCTCAGTGTTCATCAAATAAACATATTTCATTTTTAAATAGAAACACATTAATACATTTGTTGTACTTTATGAATGATGCTAACTAGTTTACTTTAGTGATAGTACATCTAAATACCACATATTTGTTTAAAAAAAGGACTCTTCTGAAATGAAATAAAAGTTATAACCCTTTGCTTCTTTCTAATTCAGATCATGTCTACATAATGTTAATCTTAATTAACAAATTACATGCTTTGGTCCTTGATAAAACTATCTAAGGAAACAGAGTATCCTCATTTACATACTCAAATTGTCATACTGCTTAGGAGTCACTGATCCCATCCAAATAGGTTGTAGCATTTATAAAGTTCTTTTTTAAGTTTTTTTATTTTTATTTTTTTAAAGTTCTTTTTTTTTTTAAAGATTTTATTTATTTCTTTGACAGACAGAGATCACAAGTAGGCAGAGAGGCAGGCAGAGAGAGAGAGAGAGGGAAGCAGGCTCCCTGCTGAGCAGAGAGCCCGATGCGGGACTCGATCCCAGGACCCTGAGATCATGACCTGAGCCGAAGGCAGCGGCTTAACCCACTGAGCCACCCAGGTGCCCCTTAAAGTTCTTTTTTAAAAAAGATTTTATTTATTTATTTGAGAGAGGGACAGAGAGAACACAAACAGGGGGAGCAGCAGAGGGAAAGGGAGAAGCAGACTCCCTGCTGAGCAGGGAGCCTGATGTGGGACTGTACCCCAGGACCCTGGGATCATGACCTAAGCCAAAGGCAGTTGCTTAACCAATTGAGCCACCCAGGCACCCCACATCCACAGAGTTCTTATAATGACTGCACCTTGAGAGAGAACCTAGCTGTTCTTTGTTGAACAAGTATATAGTTGTGAAGTATTTTGGGACTTGTTTTTCAAGCTTCGGAAATCAAAGCGGATAAACTTTCTTGATTGTGAATCTTCAGGGAAGGGGTTCAACTTAATTTAATCATTTTTAAAGCACTGACTAAATTTCCAGTATTCTGCCAGTTACTGCATCTGGAAAGGGAGATAAATGAAGTAGCATGCTACCCTGTTTATTTAGAGCTGAGATATTTGGCACCTGCAAATGTCTAGAATATTTGCAAACTGAAGTAAATAAAGAAGCCTCCAAGCACAGCCATTCTTGTTCAAAATAGCTGAGAAGACGCAATGTGTTTGGCTAATCTTCCAAGCAGTATAAAGGACTGTTCCGTTTGACTAGTGATGACGTCTATAGAAGTCAAGACTTGATAGTGACAAAAGTATTCCAATTTTCATAAAATGGAAACAAAAAAATGAAAATAAAGTTTATTCTCACCAAAATGTACCGAAGCTGGGGCAAAACTTGTAGTTCTCCACAATTTTTGGATCAAAATGCTTAAAAGGCTGAAATAGTCAAAGACTTTAATTTTCCCAGGACTTCTCTTAAACTTTTGATATTCAAATCATTTTCTTCAATGTGTTTTTCTTGGTATCATCCTTGTTAGCTTCCCTTTTTCATTCTTCTTTTATTAACTGAACTTACTGTACCAGATCTTCAGTTGTCAATGGTGTTGCATACGATCAGAGTACTTCTTCAGCATCACTTTTATCAACTGCATGAAATCCTAAATATTTTTCAGGGTTTGCAATTTCACTTTGAAATTGGTTTGCTTTGTATTGTCTGACAATTTTAGAAAATCTGCCAGACAATGATCAATATAGGTTCATATTAGGTGGGAAGAGATGCTTGAGTAGACTAATTTTATAGGTGGTCAGTTCATTCATAAATAATTTTTATTATGATGACTCTTGCTTCTCCTCATATCCTCTCTTTTTTAAAGATTTTATTTATTTACTAGAGAGAGAGAGAGAGAGAGAGAGAGTATAAGGGAGAACACAAAGGGAGAGTGAGAGGGAGAAGAAGGCTCAACACTGAGCAGGGACTGAGCAGGGATGTGGGACTGGATCCCAGGACGCTGAGATCATGACCTGAGCTGAAGGCAGATGGCTAACCAACTGAGCCACCCAGATGCCCCAAATTCAGAGCTTTTAAATGAAATTATTTAATGCAAAACTTTTTTGTACTATTTCATTATCAAAAAGAAAGTTCTTAGCTTTCAAACTGAAGCCTTGAGCATATACTTCTATTATATTAATGTTAAACATGAATGGCTTCTGTTTCCTATAAATGATTGTGAACTTCACAAGGCCAGGACATTTGGTAGCAAAACATAGAATATACCTAACATGACAGAATAATACTCTTTGAGGTACACTCAGCCTAGAAGTTGCTCTTTTTCTTGTTAAAATCCAGGGTGCCTTATAATAGTGTCTCTCAAACTATGTCTTTTAGTATTCTTATTTTCCTTTTTTTTTTAAAGGGATGACATTTATTCCTTCTCCAAATGTTACAGTAAAACCAGGTGGAAGAGAATGGTTTTAGCAGTTAGAAAAAAAAAAAAGAAGTACAAATCTGGGGTTTGGCCATTAAAAGTTATTTACAACAATGGGAGGGGGAAAAAAAGACAACGAGAAGTTGTTTCATATTACAGACCTCCCCCCCCCCCACTCCCCAAAGCCTAATACTTGCTTACCAAGTCAAAAAAGAGACACAGTTGATTAACAAGCTGGAGGTTTGAACTTGAGTAAGACATTTATAAAAACCTTATTTTCTATGAGAAGTTAACAAAGCTTCCAAGAGAAAACATTTCCATGTTCAAAATTAATTTGGGAAAGGAATGTAAAAAGGTGTAGCTGCTATGGAAAATAGTATGAAGGGGGGGACCTGGGTGGCTCAGTGGGTTAAGCCTCTGCCTTCAGCTCAGGTCATGATCTCAGGGTCCTGGGATCGAGCCCCGCATAGGGCTCTCTGCTCAGCAGGGAGCCTGCTTCCCCCTCTCTCTCTGCCTGCCTCTCTGCCTACTTGTGATCTCTGTCTGTCGAATAAATAAATAAAAAATCTTAAAAAAAAAGAAAAGAAAATAGTATGGAGGTTCCTCAGAAAATTAAAAAATGCAACTACCATATGATCCAGCAATCCCACTATTGGATGTTTATCCAAAATCAGAATCTCAAAGAGGTACCTGCACTCCAATGTTCATAGCAAGACTATTTCCAGTAGTCAAGGTCCAGAAACTATCTAAATGTCCATCAGTGGACGAATGGATAAAAATGTGGTATATACATAAAATAAAATATTATTCAGTCTTTTTAAAAAAAGGAAATCTTATAATATGCTACAACATGGATGAAACATGAGGGCATTCTGCTAAGTGAAATGAGCCAGTCATGAAAAGACGAAGACTGCATGATTCTACTTACATGAGGTATCTAGTCAATTTCCTTTGTAAAAAAGATTTTAAGTAATCTCTACACCCAGCATGGGGCTCAAACTTATAACCCTGAGATCAAGAGTTGCGTGCTCTACTGACTGAGCCAGCCAGGAGCTTTAAAGTAGTCATTTTCTTACAAACAGAAAATAGAATGGTAGTTGCCAGGGACTGAGGGGAAGAGGAGAAAGGGAATTGTTGCTCAGTGGGTGTAGAGTGTTAGTTTTGCAAGATGAAGAAGAGATCCACTGCACAATAATGTACATATAGTTAACATTACTGTACTCTACACTTAAAAACAGTTAGATGGTGGGGCACCTGGGTGGCTCAGTGGGTTAAAGCCTCTGCCTTCGGCTCAGGTCATGATCCCAGGGTCCTGGGATCGAGCCCCGCGTTGGGCTCTCTGCTCTGCAGGGAGCCTGCTTCCTCCCTTCTCTCTCTCTCTCTCTGCCTGCCTCTCTGCTTACTTGTGATCTCTCTCTCTCTGTCAAATAAATAAAAAATCTTAAAAAAAACCAGTTAGATGGTAAATTTTATGATGTATTTTTTTTCACAATAAAAAAATTAATGTAGGAAATATCAGACATTGAATCTTCCTCTTGGTATTTGCCTTGAATATTAGTGTATTGTTAGTGTTGAGCATCACTCCAGTAGGGAAACTTGTTTGCCTTTCTTTAACCCACTATTTCCCAAGCTCATTTGATAACAGATCTTTCTTTCATTGGTAGTGAGGAATTCATATTAACATTCTGGAGGACATTAGTAATGTGTGGACTAGCAGTTTGGAAAAAATGCTGCCCTACAGAGATCCTACCCCACAACAACATAGAGTGAAGAAAGTATTTCCAGGCAGCTGTAATAGATTCAGTTTTGGAGATAAAAATATTTAACAGAGCACATGCTGGAAAACCCTAACCACTTTTAGTTCTTTGAACATTTATAAAAGTCATTGCAGTAGTAAATAAAAAGCAAGAGCTATAGAAATATATTTGATGAAAACTGTGCTTAGTTCCATGATTCCCAAACCTGGCTGCATTTGCTAGGTCACTTTAAAAAACACAGTTTAGGCTTCTCTACCCGGAAATTCTGATTTAATAGATTTGAAGATCAGCCACGTTTGGGAATCATGGCATTAGAAGTTTGAATTTTGAATAATTGCATAAAGAGAGATTGAGAATCATTTGAGATTTGCATATTTTCCCCTGATATAAGGAAATGAGGGCACAGATCACGGATGAAGAGAGGATAAGAAAAGATAAAGATGACTTGGACTAGAACCAGAGCACACAGCCTTTTGGCTAAGGTTTTCATGAATTCCTAAGAAAGGACTGGAAGTAAGTCAACACCTAAATCCCTTTTAGTGATGCTTGAAATTATTTGTATATTGGTTTATACATATTCACGCTAAAGTTAACTGCTTAATAAATTACACACATAGTTCATTACATAGGGTAGGTTTTTCAACCTGTAGGTCATGATTTAAGCATTTTATCTGTTATTATTGGTGTATTAAAACTGATGTTCTCCTTTGATAACTATAATCAGGATTTCTTGTCCACGGAGTGGGCAGACAAACTAAAAGTTCTTCTTGTCCACTGGCACTATACCAAGACCTATTTCTGTCTGGGTTATACTCTCTACCTGTTAGACAAATACTGGAAAAGAAAGTCAAGGAATCAAGTGGTTAGGAAAAAGAACTTTCAGCAGAATAAAAATAAACATGAAAATATGAGGATGTAGCATACAAATAACCTTAGGCTGGAAACTTGTTAAATCAGCGTACGCTCAAACCCTATCACCACATCAGCAATTTGATAGGCTGTAGAAGAATATGGATCACAGCAACACAAATCAAATTAATAGAGTTGATTTCAGGAGCCACATGATCTTTTTAAAAAAATAACTCAAAACTCAAATGGTGCGGCACCTGGCTGGCTTGGTCAGTAGAGCGTGTGACTCTTAATCTCAAGGTCGTGAGTTCAAGCCTCACACGGGTGTGGAACCTACTTAAACATTTTTTAAAAGAATTTAAAACTGAAATGGTAGCCCCAGTCTGGGGATTTTGCATATTCAACCTGGACTGAAAGGTGTTAGAACACCAAACCAATGATACCTGCCCCCTAGCTGAGGGACCTTAAAGTCCTAAGGGATTTTATTCCTCTATTCTAGTGTTTTATCTCTGACCTGAAAAAAAGGTAAAATAAATGTGGGAATCAGGTAGCCAATAAGTGCACTATCTGGAACGCCTGGGTTCAAATACAAGCCCTGCCACTTACTGAATGACATCAAATAAGTTGCCTCTCTCAGTCTCTCTCCTCAACTGTAAAATGTGGGATTATGATTACACCTATCTCGTAGGGTTGTGAGTTTTATTTATCTTTTTTAAGATTTATTTATTATTTTTACAGAGAAAGAGAGCAGTGGGGAGGGGCAGAAGAAGAGGAGAGAGAAACCTAAACAGATTCAGAGGTCAATGCAGGGCTTGAGCTCACAACCCTGAGCTCAGGGCCTGAGCTCAAACCATGAGTCCGACACTTAACCAACGGCACTACCCAGGCACCTCTAGGGTTGTGAGTTTTAAATGAGATAATGTAGGTAAAGCCCTCAGAATAGTACCTGGCCTGTGGAAAGCACTCAATAAATGGTAGCTATAATCATTGTCAGTTACCATCAGCAAGTTTCAAACTGTTTCCTGAACCAGGATTCTAGAGAGAGTAGGCAGTGCGGGATGGGGAGTGGAGTCAGGGGCTAGAAAATGATGGGGAACAAAATTTACTTGCTAGGGATTATATCTATCTCATGGCATTCCAATTCAATCTTTTCTCCCCCCACAGTTTGGATAAATCTCATTCCACATGATGTTTATTGTACTCCATCTATAAGTCTTTTTATATGATAAAATTAGCTCTCTTGACTCCATCGAGGAAGAAAATATCCTTGATGTGCTAATTCTGATTTTTATGCCAGTTATGACCCTTGATAAATTATTTCATTTCTTAGACCAGAGCACTTAATATGGTAGCTGCAAAAGAGTACTGTTAGGGGTGTCAGAGCTCATTTTCCAGGAAATTGCTATCAGAAGAGAAGCCATCACTTAAGCCGAAAGAAAACCTTTCTCTAGATTGGCATATTTCTTATCTCTGGGAAAAGTTGTGGAGGTGGGGTCTGGGGGCTTAATGCCTAGGCTGACAGGCAGAATTACGTACTTCTTAGGTGCTGAACTATTTATTTTAATGTCGTCTGTGATATTTGGATTTCTCAGGCTACCCAGAAATGCTCCTGACCCATGACTTTTAATTTGTTTGTTTTGTCACTCAAATGTACACTTGATATACTGTAGGTCACCAGGTCAAATCCCCTGTTAGATTTTGTTATGATTGTACAATTGGGGAGGTAAGGAATGGTCAAGGGAAGAGGCAAATCTTCCAAGACACAGCCTGAACTCTTCATCCTCTGCCTGCCACCTGCATTGGCTCCCACCACTCCCCATCCCATACATTCTTTTCTTTGTCCATTATCTGTCTAAAATGCTCCATGCTTTCTTGTCCCTGCTTCTGTTCTCATTTATTAATTCATTTCACAAACATGTATTGAGCACCTGCTATGTGTGATAT
Organism: Lutra lutra; assembly: GCF_902655055.1. Lineage (NCBI taxonomy): Eukaryota > Metazoa > Chordata > Mammalia > Carnivora > Mustelidae > Lutra > Lutra lutra. The sequence goes on along the minus strand of NC_062296.1, from coordinate 33,407,008 downwards.
ACTACGCTCGAAATTGGAGTTATGACAGTGAATAGAACAAATATTGTCCTGGCTTGAAATACTTGTTCTTCCTATCTTTAAATATACCCACCATCCTTCAAGAACTGACTCCAAGTTGTCCTATTGTATGTACCTCTCTCTCATTAACTCAACCCTCAGGACCTCTTCTTGCTTTCAACTAGTTCTTAATTGGTATGCCATTCATCTGACTCTTATCATATACTATATTTTCTAGTAGTTGTTAAAAATGCCTCTGGCCCCAGATGCGCCTGGGTGGCTCAGTCAAACATCCCACTCTTGATTTCGGCTCAGTTCATGATCTTTGTCGGGGGTGTGAGATTGAGCCCCTTTTCAGCTCTGCACTCAGTGGGGACTCTGCTTGAGATTCTCTCTCCCTTTCCATCTGCTCCTCCCCTCAATCGTATGTGCTTTCTCTCTCTCACTTTCTCTCTCTCTCTCAAATAGATAAATAAATCTCTTTTAAAAAATGCTTCTGACTGCAAATAATAGAATGCCTAATTAATAGCAGCAGCTGATCCATAGGGCTGTCAAAAAGGAGGTGGCTTCAGAACTGATCTGGCACCTTAACAATGTCACTAAGGAGCCAAGATTCTTTGATCCTCCCACTGCCTTCCTCAGTGAGCCAGTGAGGTCTTCCCTCATAGTTTGAAAATGGCTGCTGAAGTTCCAAGTACCACATCATTACATTACAGAGTCCAAAACAGGATACAACAGTGGCACCAGAAGAGCCTCCTTCTTCCATGACTTTTTCAGAAGCCACAAACAATTTGCAGTCACTGGCAAAGGGGTGCAGAGTTGCCATTCCTGGCTTAAATCCTTATGATTCACCTCATAGATTTGGACATATTGCTGCCAGAACAATATTAGGGATCCATAGGAGAGAAAGAGTGAGAAATGAATGTTGGCTAGGAAACCAACCACATATGCCACTGTGTATATGATTTTGCTTTGTACATTTATTAGCTACGTTACCTTGGACAAATTAGCTACCCTTTCTAATTCTCAGTTAGTACATCTACAAATTTAGGCATAATAGTATCTGTCTTATAGGGCGCTCAATGAAATAGTGCTTCTAAAAATGCCCCACAAATAGTAGATCCTCAAATATTTCCTATACACATAGATTAGGCATGGCTCTAGAATGAGCAGACCTCCAACCATGGTCCTAGATTCTCATCTATAGTCTGTCTCAGTTTATACAGATAAGTATATGAAGCTTTGCAATGTTGGTTCTGTGTATATGCAAAGTAAATGATTGTCTATGATTGTAATACACGGAATATTAAAAGAGACTCTCAAATGTAAAAATGCCTTCTTTGCGATAGCTGTGGCTCATGTCTCCTGTTATAATTTGATGATCCTTAGAAGGATAACACAGAGAAGTATTGATCACGTAGTAGTGTGTTTGTGTGAATTTTGTGATCAGATCTTTTTCAGTGATAACTCAGAGTAAGTTGAAGGATGAGGGATAAGTTTAGATACCACATACAGTATGATTAGCTCATTTTTCTTCATTCAGGTTCCAGAGCTCAGGATATAATAAATAAGTTCATACTAAGGTATAATATCTAACTCCAGTCTAATGTGTTAAATATCCTAATAATGCATATCCTTTCACAACTGGGTCAGACTCTGGAATCATACAGAGCTGAGCTTGAATTCCATCTCTTACTCAGAGTGTGTTTGTGAACAGCTTACCTAGCCTCTCTGAGCTGTGTTATCCACCTGTAGACTAATTGAAAGTAGTAGCAATAACCTTATGAGTTCAGAGCATTAAATAAGACTATATAAAAGGGCTTAGTGCAAGTCTGGTACACATTTAAGTGTGCTCAAATGTTCACTAATAGTATTGTTATGTGCTAATATAAATCTTATCATCAGAATCATCTTATAGTTTAGAAATAGCAGGGAAGATGATTCTTACCTTGCCTTTGAAGAAATGGAAACATAAATTTTAACTCATTTGCCTTACATCTTATAAGAAGGTAGTGATAGAGCTGGGACTAGAATCCAGGACTTTAGCACAGAGCCAGAGATCCTTCTGCCTGGATTAAAGTCTCTCAAAGACCTCCGTGTTCTTCCTGACCAAAACTGATTCCAAATGACATAGCTAATTTGTGACAGCTATTTTGATAAAAACATAGGTTATTTTTATTTGTTTTTTTTAAAAGTTTTAAAAAGATATTTATTTATTTGAGAGAAAGAGAGAATGGGCCAGGTGAAGAGCAAAGGGAGAGGGACAAGCAGACTTATGTGCTAAGTATAGAGCCTGATGCATGGCTTGATCCCAGGACTTGGAGATCTTGACCTGAGCTGATATCAAGGTTCAGAGGCTTAACCAGCTAAGCAACCCAGATGCCCTGAATACTGTTTTTTTCCCTTAACTAATAAGCAATGTATGCTGCAAACACCTGTGGCACTTCTTCTATCCACCACTTCATTCTTCTTACCCAGTCTCAGGAGGTATCAAGCTCACACATGGAGATTATGAGTCAGAAGTGTGGCAAGATGGTCCATGGCAGGACATAACCATGTTGGTCTTGTTCACTACTATAGGCCTAGCACTTAGCATAGAGCCTATCACATGGTAGGTGCTCAATATATACTTGCAAAATAAATGAATTATTTGGAATTTAGAGCTGAAAATATAATGGTCAGAGTTTTCTTTTTCCTTTTTTTTCCAGTTTGTATAAAAATATGAACCTACCTGATTTTTACAGTTGGATCATTTGAACATGTGTCTTTCTAAAGACACTTAGAACATAAGAATGAACTAGCCACGCTGGGATTTTTAAAATTTTTCCAGATCTGGACTTTGGACAAGCTTTCATTTCATACAGAATTTGACTTTAACTTCTCTCAAACTGCTCATAATTCACTTTCTGCAGTGAAAAGGAGCTACAAAGCTCAGTCCTTGGAGGCAAATTCAGCTAGGTCTTTCTAGCTTTTTGAGAAATGAAATGTTTAGACAGTGGTTTAACTTTTTTTCTTAGATCAGTCAGAACAGATATAGTGCCTTGAAAAGTAAATGGATGAAGTAACCCTGAATTAGGAAAAGATGACAGTCTCTTTAACAATGGGTATTCTCTAGTCAAGACTGTCATTATTCTCAGTGCTTCCGGGTGGCTCAGTTGGTTGAGCGTCCAGCTCTTGGTTTTGGCTCAGGTCATGATCTCATGGGTCGTGAGATTGAGCCCCACATTGGGCTCCATGCTCAGGGGGAGTCCACTTGAGATTCTCTCCCTCTGCCTCTTCCCCCACTCGAGCTCTCTTTATCAAATCAATAAATAAAAATCTTTTTGTTAAAGACTATTATTCTCTCCTGACACCTCTGTTGGGGTCTGATAGTGTTTCTGTTTTCTCCTCTAGCCTTCATCCCAGAAAAAAGGCTTCTTCTCAGTCCTTTTAGACATCACAGTAAATATAAGATTGCTCATTAATTAAGTCACTCCTCTGTCATTTTGTTCACTGAGTGTTTCCTTTCTGCCAGGCATTAGTAGAAATCCTCAGGAGTCAGAGAGGAGTGAGGCATAGTTCATGCCCTCAAGGAATTCACAACCTCATGGAGGTAGACAGACAAGCAAACAGATAAATTATAAAGCAACAGAGTTAAGTGCTATTACTGAGATATGAGCCAAATGCTGTAGAAACCCAAATGCTCTGTCTCCCAAGAGTATCTGATTTATCATCTTTATCTCTAACGCTGAAAGAGAATGCAAAGTCCTCATTAAATGACTTCAAGCCTCATAGAACAGGCTGGAGAGATATTTTTGGCAAAGGGTACCTTCCTGTTGTCCCTGAAATAACACGAAGAGGCTGCATACCCCATCTTGCTAATAATAGTATGTCTCCCAGCAAATTAATAACACAGCATGTGGCGCAAAAGGAAGTACTCCCATCAGTTAGCTGGAAGAAAGACATGTCTTCTGCAAAGCATCTGAAGCAATTCTGGGGATGAAGGTAGCATGACACAGAGGGCTACACATTTTGGGGGACTGCCTGTAAAGCAGGTGTCACCTGGCATGGCAAGCTTAATGGAAAACTAGGCTACTGAGTGGCTAGAAAGTAAGAGAGTTTCTATGAGCACTCAGACATGAGAAGTCGTTGGGTCTTTTACCAGTCCAAACAGTCCCATTCAGATGTACTCTTTTCCCTTTTGCAAGGAGATCCTGCCACCCCACTCATTGCTCAACAGTGGGAAAGGCCCCTGAGATCGGGTCCTGTGTGTCTGGGTCTGAGAAGTTTTACATATGACTTGCCTAACAGTGGAAAACTTATAGCAATGTTGCTTATTAACAAAATAACAAACAAAAAACAGAACAGTAAACAAAAAGTATCTCTTAATGGTGTATCATTTTGTCTTTCCTTAATGCTAAAATTAATGATGATACCGTTTCCTTGTGGATGTTGATGTCAGGTGTGGACACGATCTTTGCCAAATCATTAATCTCTTAGTAATAGTGTCAGGAAACAGTAGCATGCTATCCAGATTGGAATATCATTCATTTTAAGGTATATTTACAAGTGTGATGAAAAATTCAGGTCATCTGGTGCTGTAGACTGAATGTTTGTGTCTCCTTCAAATTCAGATGTTGAAACCAAATTCCCAATGGCATTAAGAGGTGGGGACTTTGGGAGGTGATTAGGTCATGAGGGAAGAGCTCTCATGAATGGGATTATTACTCTTATCAAAGGGACTCTAGAGAGCTCCCTTGCCCTTTCCACCATGTGGGCACACAGCAAAAGGATGGCCATCTATGAACCAGAAAGAAGGCTTTCATCAGACACAGAACCTGTAAACACCCTGATCTTGGATTTCCTAGACTCCAGAACTGTGAGAAGCACATGTTGTTTAAACCCCCTGACCTATGGCATTTTTGCTATAGCATCCCAAAAAGACTAAGACATGTGATTTCCAGTTCAGTGTGTAAGGAGCTTAGAAGTTGCCACTACATCTTAGCAAGTGAAATGTAGAATAAACTGAAAAATTATCAACTCTTCTTAGATCTGTTGGAGAAGTAGGGTCAAAGGGCAAACTGTTGCCCCCAAAATTGGAGAGACGGACAGGTGAATACAAATAATCATATCTTACCTCAGAGCAGAGCCCGTAAGCAGAAACCTCTGCAAGAGCTAGTGATGGGGTAGGAAACCCTGTATTATAATTGACAAATTTCAGGATTCTTAATGTAGACAAATCAGAGAGTTAAAAACTCCAGGAGGACCCAGTCATAGGGAGGGATCCTCGCTTTTGTGAATGTTATCTCAAAGAGTTTGACCTAGTTTTAATAGTGAATATCAGAGAAAAATTCCCTCATGCTTTTGGCAGGGGGAGGAGAGAACTAACCATTTTGAAATAAGCCATAACATTCTATTTTTCTTAATAAGGCCTTCCCTCAGGATAAATTATTTCACCAGAGCCTAAACTATTGGGTTTTGTTTTGTTTTTTGTTTTTTGTTTTTTTCTGAGACTAATCCACCACAAGGAAGGAAAATAATGCAATTCCTCTCTGGCCTTCCACATGGTAAAAGGGAAGGACCTAATTCTAGCCCTCTGAATCCATCCTGTGCCACCAAAGGGGTAAAATAAATGGAGAAACATTTGTGGAAGTTCACAGTCCAGAGGCCTAGGCTCACTAAAAACCAGAAATCTAATCACAGGGCTATAGTACACTTGTACTCCCCCTCCCCCACAACTTACCACTACATTACTAAAGGCCTATTTAGAATAGCATCTTTTACCCAGTACATCATGTCCATTTATCAAGGAAAATGTCAAGGTAGCATAACAGGATGCAGATATGGCAGGGACAATGGACATGTTGGACTGGGAATTTAAAACAACTATGATTAATATGCTAAAGGCTCTAGTGGATAAAGGAGACAGCCTGTAAGAACAGGTGGTAATGTATGTAGAGAGATGAAATTTGAAGACAAAATAGAAAATAAATGCTAGAGATAAAAAACACAGTAACAGAAATGAAGAATGCCTTTGATAGGCACAATAGTAGACTGGACATGGCTGAGGAATAAATCACTGAGCTTGAACATATCTTAATAGAAACCCCAAAAATGGAAAAGTAAAGAAAAAAATACTGAAAAAAAAAAAAAAACAGCGCAGGATATCCAAGAACCATGGGACAACTACAAAAGATGTGTGTATGTGTAAAGTGAATACAAGAAAGAGAAGAAAGAAAGGAACCAAACAAATATTTAAAGCAATAATGACTGAAAATTGCACCAGATTAACCACAGACACCAAACCACAGATCCAAGGAACTCAAAGACCATCAAACAAGATAAATAACAGTGAAAACAACAAAAAAACTACACCTAAGCATATTATATTTGAACTGCAGAAAATCAAAGATAAAGAAAAAAATCTTGAAAAAAGCCAGAGGGGGAAAACACCGTATCTATAGAAGAACAAAGATAAGAATTTACACCTGACTTCTCAGAAGCAATAGAAATAGAGAGTGGAGTAAAATATTTAAAGTATTGAGAGAGAGAAAAAAAAAAAACACAGTGTCCCCTGGGTGGCTCAGTTGGTTAAGCTTCTGACTCTTAATTTCAACTCAGGTCATGATCTCAGGGTCATGGGATTGAGCCCCACGTCAGACTCCATGCTCAGTGGAGAGTCTGCTTGAGATTCTCTCTCTCCTCCCACCACCTGTCCTTCCCCCGACTCAAATGGGGGCATGCATGCACTCTCTCTCTCTAAAAAAGATAAATAAATCTTTTAAAAAGAAAAAAACCCCACCAATTTAGAATGATCTATCCTGCAAAATGATTCTTCAGAAGTGATGGAAGACTCAATATTGCCAAGATGTGAGTTTTTCCAAACTTCATCAATATATTTAATGCAATCCTAATCAAAATCCCATTGAGTTATTTTATGGATATTTACAAACTGATTCTGAAGTTTATAGAGAAACAGAAATTCCAAAATAGCCAACAGAGTATTATAGTACAAAAACAAAGTTGGAAGACTGATACTATCTGATTTCAAGAGTTAATATAAAGTTACAGTAATCAAGAAAATGTGGTATTGGCAAAAGAATAAACAAAAATAGGAAAAGGGAAAAAAAATAGGAAAAGGGTAGAGAACCCAGAAATAGATTCACATGTATATAATCAACTGATCTTTGTTAAAGTTTTCTAAGTTTTAGATTTACAGAAAAATTGTGATGATAACACAGAGTTCCCATATGCTCAACACTCAGTTTCCCCTATTATTACTGTCTTACAACAAATATGGTACATTTGTCACAATTAATTAAACTATATTGATACATTACAATTTACTCAGTCCAGATTTTAGTCAGATTACCTTTGTTTTTTTTTTTTAATTGAATGTTCTTTTTTATTCCAGGATCTATGTAGGATACTTAATTATAATTAGTTGTCATATCTTATACTCCTCCTGGCTGTGACATGTTCTTAGTCCTTTTGTTTTTGATGACTTTAAAAGTGTTAAAGAGTATTGGTTAGGCATTTTAGAGAATGCGCCTCTTTTCTGATTTGTCTGATGTTTTTCTCATGATTAGACTGAAGTTATGGGTTTTAGGGAAGAAGATCACAGAGGTAAAATGCCATTCTCGTCACGTTATCTCAGTAATATATAACATCAACATGATTTATCACTGTTGATGTTGACCTTGATTGCCTGGTTGAGGTAACTCAGGTTCCCCCTCCCCCACCCTGTTTCCATATTGCAGTTTTTGGAAGCAAGTCATTGTGCATAGCCCATACCACCCTTAAAAAATGGGTAGTGCTACTCCATTTCCTTGAAAGTAGAATATTTACATAAAGTATTTGGAATTCTTATGCATGTGAGATTTGTTTCCTCTCCCCCATTCATTTATATCAGTATGGACTCATGAATTTGTATGTAATCCTTGGGTTATAATCCAACATAATGTTTTTATTCTGTTGCTCAAATTGTTCCAGCTGTGATCATTGGAAGCTCTTTCAGTAGTTTCCTATATCCTTTGGCATTCCTGATCAGACTGTGTGTGTGTGTGTTTGTGTGTGTGTTAGTACTTACTTTCTGGCACCAAAAGATGCTTTAATCTCACTTCTATATTTCCTGCCCCAGGCCTAAAATCAGTCATTTCCTTAAAGATCACTAATTATGGTATTAGAACCCAAGATCTGAGCACTGGGTGTGTTCCCTGGTGTTATTTTATGACTCAGTTTTCTCTTCCTACCCTTTAAAAAATATTTTTAAAAATATTTCTTTATTTATTTGAGAGAGAGAGAGAGAGAGAGAGAGAGAAAGCAGGGGGGAGGGGAAAAAGGGGTGGGAGAGAGAGTCCTAAGAGGACTCCATGCTAAGCCCAGAGCCTGACATGGGACTTGATCGCACAAGTTCATGACCTGAGTCAAAATCAAGAGTCAGTTGATTGACTGACTGAGCCACCCAGCACCCCTAAAAAAAGGTTTCTTAACCTTTGCACTACTGACATTTTGAACCCCAAATCTTTTGTGTGTGTATGTGTGTGTGTGTGTGTGTGTGTGTGTGTAGGTTTGTCCAGTGCATTGTAGGGTATTTAACTGCATTCCTAGCCCCTACCCACTAGATGCCAGTAGCACTTGCTCAGTTGTGACAATCAAAAATGTCTCCAGACATTTCCAGATATCTCTGGGAGGCAAATAACCTCCATTTGAGAACCACTGCTCTACATGTACTTGTTTTTCAAGACCTCATATTCCTGGCTCTCTTCTTTTCTCTATTCTTAAGAAAGAATATTCATCACTATTCTTGCTATTCTTAAGAAAACTCAGCCATTCTCTTTCTTTTCATTGCCACCTATAAACTAAAATCTTTCAAATATACATCTCTATCTCTGATGTCTTTCCTAGGGGCAGGGATTTATCTCCATTTGGATATCTTATACTCCCATAGGCACGTCAACAAAACATGTTCAAAGTGTATCCTATTGTTAGGAAAGAATCTATCTCATAGAGAACACCAAGGTATAACAAAACTCCAAAAGAGATGACTGAGCAAGCAAACATATTGGCTCGCCATAGTGCCATATGTGTCAAAAGAAGACAACTTCAGTTGGTTTTTCAGAGAAGGGTTTGGCAAACTATACCCCCTGGCAAAATCCAGCCTACCACCTGTTTTTATACATTAAACATTATTTTTTACCCATATTTAAATGGGTAATGGTTAATGGTTAAAAACAAGTCCAAAGAATAAAATTTTATAAAACATGAAAATGATATGATAGGCAACTTTCGATGCCCATAATGAAGATTTTTTTTGTAACACAACCATACTCCTTTGTTTCTATGTTGTTAATGGCTGCTTTCACAGAACAATGGTAGAATTGAGTAATTGCTATAGATGGCTTACAAAATTATAAATAAGTATATCTGGCCCTTTGCAGGAAAAGTTTTCTGATATCTGGATCAGAGCAAGATATTTGCAGCACAGCATGCAGAAGTTGCATTCCCATGGTAGTGCTTGTTGTCCTGCCCTAAGTCCCATGCGATGTCATACTGGGCCTACTTGGTGGTTATGCATGCGGTGACTTGCATTGCAGCCTGAGGAATTGGGGACTAAGGGCTCAGCACCTTTTGTAGCAAGCAGTAAACAAGCCAGACTCTCACTCCAGGGTGCAAGCAATTGTATGGTAGTGACATGGTTGTCAGACCTTGACCTACTTCATCATTTAAGTAACCAGCTACAGAGAAAGCTCAGGGACAGGGGATGGTTAGGACTTGTAGTACGACATACTGAGCAATGATCTGCAGGAGTGCTTGGGCACTGTCATTTTGCCTCCATTGCCACTCCTCCTAATCTTCGCTTCCTTCTCATTTTTGCTAATGGTATTACCATCCCCTTCATTGCCTGCTACTTTTGATTCTTCAGTCTTTCTGATATCTAATCACTTCCCAAGTCTGTTATCTTTAAAGTCTTTCATATTAATCTCATTCTCCTCCATTGCCATCAGTTAGTCCAAGGCACCACCATCTGTCCCCTTGATTACTGCAATAGAGTCTTAGATAATTTCCCACGTTCATCTTTGTGTACCTGTCATTCGTTCTCTATATGACAGTCACACGGATCATTCAATGAGCACATTTGACCATATAACACTCAAGCTAAAAGAATTATAAGGGCTCATTGTTGGTTATACTTGGGTTGAAAGAAAGAGATATAACCAAGAACCCCATCCTCTATTCCAATTATTTACTCTAAGGTAGCAGTATCAGTAGTAACATCTCTTTATTGAACATTTATTATGCACCAGGTACTATCGTAAGGGCCTATTCAGCCAGAGCAGTCCCACCCCGGTTGAACTGCCATTTTGCTGTAAAGCTTAAGTTGACCTTGTCCCCCCACAAGGGGAACTTATTTAAAAGCAAGTCTGGGAAACCAGGCCCAGGTAACAAAGTCCAAATACAAGGGTGGGTCAGGCCAGGTGGAGGTATTCAATCAGTGGGGGTGCATACTGTCTCCTAGCTACCAAGGAGTATGGGCCCCGCCCTTTGGGCACCTTTTGGGCGCCAATTCTGAACTAGGTGATAGGCTGGTTCAAATGCCTACTAGGGTAAATTGTAATTCAATTGGTCGCCTAGCATCACTGTGGGATTTCCTGTGTGTGTGTTACAATCTCATTGGCCACCTGTGTGTGGCCAGGCCCAACCACATGGCCTTTGCTCCATAAAAGTTAGTCTGGAAAGCAGGGAGGGGTTGTCCTCTGGGTAGGGGCGGCCCCGACTGGTCTGTTTGACGGTCGGTCTGATTCCTGATGCTTGGCGCAAAATAAAGCTTTGCTTGACCTTCGCTTTGTATCAGTCTCGCTCCTTTAATTACGGACCCATTATTGGGGTATCTAATTTTGGGGGGACCCAACATTATGCTAAGTAATTTACATGTATATTGCCTCACTGAATACTTACAACCTTTCAGGTAGGTGTTATTATTTTATCTGTGCTATAGATGAGGAAACTGAGGGTAGAGAGTTCTGATGATACAGGCCAGAGTACGAAGCTGAGACTGGAGCAGGACCCTCTCTCCCTTCATTACACTCCCTCCGAAGAATGTGGGACAATAGAGTAGAAGAGGAGCCTGGGTTAGCGTTGAGAATGAGAAAGGGCTTCTTTTGAAAAACTACATTTTTTATCAGGATCTTCCACTTAGTCTGAACAAAATATGCTATTAACCATTCAGTGCTTTCATTCTTTATTCTAGGATTATAGTAGGTTTCAAAAAAGTGATGCCGCTCGGGTGGCATATGTTCAGCCTTAATTGAGGAACCTACCTAAGCTGGAGGTAAGAAGATCTGGGAAAAAAGAGAGAGAGAGAGAGACCTGATTTTCAACCCAGCAATAGAAAGGAGAGCTTAAACAACTCTTAACTGCAGTTAGGTTTTAAGAGCTGGACAGTAAGGAGTACTTTATATGGAAATTCTCATTTGGGTCTACTTTTTTGACTTTTGGTGAATTCTGTTCTGTGAAATTTGTCTAAGTCAAGTACATTGGGAAATGGACATCCACTACATGGGCTGAGGTCTCCCCCAGCACTCCCCGCAGTAGTTCTCAAAATGTGATCCTGGGACCAGGAGGAGCAGCAGCAGCATCTGGGAACTTCTTAGAAATGCAAATTTTGGGGCTCCAGCTTGAAAATCAGAAGCCCTGGGTGTGGAACCCAGCCGCCTGTGTTTTAAGAAGTCCTCTGGTGACTTTGGTGCACATTATAGTTTGAGAACCACTGGTCTGAGCAATCTTTGGGGCAAGGTCCTATGTCTTCTCTCCCTGATGTGCTTATGAGGACAACTGTTTTGTATAAGTGAGTTGTTAATAGGTAATTTGTTGCATAATTTTGAGATACAGCAGTCCTCAGAAGGGAGTTCATTGTCTCAATTTCACAGCCCTGCTTTCAAGAAATCTGTAAATCATCCTCCTAGGACTGAGTAAGAAGACGATTAGGTGGTACAACACTGACACATGCGAAAATTCAAGAATCACTACTTCAAGTCTTTAGCTAACAATTCCAGTAGCTGCCCCCAAGTGGATGGTGTTAAATTAGCTTACAGGTCTGGTACAATAGTGAATCTACCCAGAAGAGGCCACCTTAAAACACACAAAAAGTAAGAATTTAGGTTCCTCTCCTTTTCTATAGAAATATGACTGGTTCTAAAATTACTGTGTAGGTATGAAAATAAATCAATTGCTTGGGGGGGAAAGCAAATTGCAGAAAATCTGTAGAGTATGTTCACATTAAAAAAAAAACCCTAAACCTGTGTTTACATGTTTGCATATGCAAAGGAAAAGTCTTAGAGAATACACAACAGACACTTAACAGTGAGTACCTAGGGGGAGTGGGACAGAATGTGTCAGTCAGTTTCAAATTTCATGTTACACACTTTACTATTTTTGAATTTGTCACAATGAATATATATCATTACTAAAATATTTTTAAATAGGCCAGTTTTTTAAATTGAAAAAGTAATACCCACATGATAATTCAAATAGTACGAAAGAGTAGGCAATGCTAATAAATGTTCTTAAGCTTTCAAACTTAAATATTTAAAACATGCTTATTTCTTTTATAAGCAACAATAGTTCATATGGAGAGAGAATGCTTCTAAATACCAAAATGCATTATGGAAATATATCCTAAGTTAGAATGGATAAAGATCTTGTACACAAGAGGAAATAAAGCAGGGTAAACATTTATAGCACTCATTATATCAAACCTAGGTATAGAATATGTATGAAATAAAAAGAAATACTACCGCTACTTAGGCTGGCCTTTTTCACTATGTTCAACTGTTATTAATCAGCGAAATAAAGCTTGGTGTTTCTTTCTGCGTTCAAGAAAACGTTTACCATTCTCAGCTACAATGCTTCCAAGCACTGAAAAGGTCTGGCACTCTATTTTCACAGCATCCTGCCAAGGGCCGGCAGTTTTCTTAAGCTACTACTTTAACTAACAATCCTCAAGCTAACAATGGTCAAATACCCAAGCTCTGCCTCCCTCTCCTGCAGGTTTCAAAAGCTGTTAACTGTCTTTTCTATCCTTTCTGGAAACAACTTACTTAGTGCTGCTAATTAGATTTGGAGAGCAGTGGCAGTTCTTTGCCTTCTTTTCTTTAATATTCACAGCAAAGAAGGCTTTCTGGTTCTCTCTTCTTTGTGTTTATTTTCCTCCTAAATGCCAAGCCTCTAATCAGAGAAAAGCTCCAGTGGAAACCAAGTTACCAGCTCATTCAATTGACTTCCCCTTCTTTTCGGTGAATGGCTCATATCCATAGAAATAGGGTTCATTACCATAATGCTTTAGGTTTAATATTTTGCAATCTGCTACAGACCTTAACTAGCCCTACTTTTAATTTAGGCTTTTAAAATATACTTTGACCTTTACCTTCAAAATGTTTAAAAAGACTTAAATACAGCAGGCCAGTTTTATTTGAAGACTAACGCAGTCCTCTCTTCCACCGCACATGTGCTAAATTTGGAACAATGGGGAGAAGAATGGTCTTTCAGTTCACAAGGAATAGCACATATTTTCCTTACAGGAATAGTAGATGTCCATCCTGAATTAACAGCTAACATCATATGCAGTGGCAAAATACCCTCATGTATTCCTGTTAAAATCAGAAACTAGAAGAATGGCTGTCACCATTGTGATTTATTTATTTTCTAACCAGAGTAATAAAGCAGGAAACAAGTAAGAGATAGCACTTCTGGAAATCAGGAGACACGATTAATACCAGCAAATGAGATGATTCCCTAACCCCAGAGAATCTAAATGAAGTGCATTTAGAATGAGCGTTTGAGTTTACCAGTTTCCCTAAAGATTTCAGTAATGAGATATAAAACACAGTGTAGAGTCCATTTCTCATAACATGTAAGCAGAAAAGATGTAGGCATAATCTCAAACGGTAACTGTGCTGGACTTAATGGAGAAAAACACAAAACTTTACAAGAAACACTTGACAATTGGGAAGCATGGGTGGCTTAGTCAGTTAAGCATCTGCCTTCAGCTCAGGTCAGGGATTAAATCCTGGGATTAAGTCCTGGGATTAAGTCCTGCATTGAGCAGGAACCTGCTTCTCCCTCTCCCTTTGCCTGCTGCTCCCCCTGGTTGTGCTCTTTCTCTCTGAATAATAAATAAATAAAATCTAAAAAAAACCACGTGAAAATGGATGAGAATACAAAAATTTTGTAGTTATAAAGTCCTCTCAAATTAATACATAGTTTTAATAAAATTTACAGTAAAGACCCCAGAGATTATTTTTGTATCGGGATGAAGCTAACTCCATGCTAAAATATATATAGCCGAGAATAACAAGTATATTCTGCAAATGAAAGCTAATGAGGTAGACTTACCCTAACAAATCATAGAAACTGGTTCAAAAACTACCATAACTAAAACAGTACGGTACTTGTACATGGAGTTTTAAAAAACCAGCAAAGAAATGTAGCAGACCATAGAGCCCCCAGATCGTAAAACAGAGCTTAGTATGTTTCACCCCAAGTTCAGGTAGGTGCCATTTTGGACCTGTGTTAGTATAGTGATAAAAGAATTTCTGTTTTGGCAGCTGTTGCTTTCCTGCTGGGCTCCTGGATTATTTTGAAGGGAACACTGGGCGAAAATCATAGTCCTTGACAATATGTAAACTCCTAGGGAAAGCTACTGGGCATAGTTTTCATGGACAGTTTTCACTTCTCTTTAAGTGAATGTATATGCAACGAGGGTTGAAATGCTTATTTTGGCAGTTAGCCTTAAATATTTAGGAGGTTAGCGCTACCTCTGGATTTTCCTTTTGTAGGTCATTCACCATTCCTACTCTCTGATCTAAAGAATCTTTTAAAATGTAATTCAAGATTTTATTCCCTTGGAGCAGTTACCCACATTAGCACATCTGTTAATGCAACATCATAGTCATCTTTAAGAGCAAAGGAAACAAATAGATCCTAACTGCAGATCCTTTGCTTTAATCTAACTACAATGTATATGGTACCAAATTAAGTGCCTTAAAAATAGTTTACAATATACACAATTATGTCTATATGGGAAAAAGCAGTTATTTTCAACCAATAAGCACTAAATAGAAGAAAAAACATTTTAAAAATGATTTTATTATTTATTTGACAGAGAGAGAGAGAGAGAGTGAGAGAGGGAGCACAAGCAGGGGGAACAGGAGAGGGAGAAGCAGGCTTCCCGTGGAGCAGTGAGCCCGATGTGGGGCTTGATTCCAGGACCCTGGGATCATGACCTGAGCCGAAGGCAAATGCTTAACCCACTGAGCCACCCAGGTGCCCCAAGAGAAAGCATTCTTAAAAGCCTCGCATTATATTTCTTTTATATTAATTATCAAGAAATACTTGATGTTTAAAAAAAAGAAACACTTGATGCTATCTAAAATTATATTTGCTTCTTTCTGAAACATTCTACAGTTGCACTCAAGTTTATAATCATGGTTGAAATCAGGTCTTTATTTTATGCTGGTTAATTTAGTCTTATTTTCCATGTATAAAGAAAACTATAAATTTTGGCAACAAATTATCTGCTTATCATTTATTTAATGGAGAAATATTTATTGATTACCTACTAGCTGTCAGGTTCTGTATTAGATAATACATTGTTAGAGGCACCTGGCTGGCTTAGTCAGTAGAGCGTGCAACTCTTGATCCAGGGTCGTGAGTTCAAGCCCCACGCTGGGGTAGAGATTACTTAAATAAATAAATAAAAACTTAAAAAAAGAGATAAATACTGTTACAATAAAATAGATACATTCTGTGCCTCGTGAAACTTTCAGTCTGAGGGAGACAGACAACAGACATTTAAGTGGCCAAATAAATATATAATTTTGCAAATATTGATAAATATTGTGAAAGAAACAGAGTACAAAAAGAGAGAGAATTGGGGGCGCCTGGGTGGCTCAGTCGTTGAGCATCTGCCTTTGGCTCAGGTCACGATCCCAGGGTTCTGGGATGGAGCCCCTCATTGGGCTCCCTGCTCAGTGGGAAGCCTGCTTCTCCCTCTCCCACTCCCTCTGCTGTGTTCCCTCTCTGTGTCTCTCTCTGCCAAATACATAAATAAAATCTTTAAAAAAGAGAGAGAGAGAGAGAAAATTGT
The DNA here is from genome assembly GCF_902655055.1 of Lutra lutra. Classification (NCBI taxonomy): domain Eukaryota; kingdom Metazoa; phylum Chordata; class Mammalia; order Carnivora; family Mustelidae; genus Lutra; species Lutra lutra. The sequence continues at coordinate 33,390,885 of NC_062296.1, read as the reverse complement.
TGGAATTACATAATTTAATTTGACTTTTAGCTTAAGTGTAAGGGAAGCCCTTCCTGTGAAGGCAATATTGAAGCTGAGATTTGAAGAATGGGGAGCCAGCCCTGGAGAGGGTGGGTAGACTAATGTTCTGTGAGGAAGAAAAATCTCTCTGAAGGTGTAAGGCATGCTGCAGAATTGAAAATTTCAGTGTGGCTAGAGCTTAAAGTGATAGTTGGACAGTAGTACAAGATGAGATGGGAATCGTAGGCAGGAACCAGAATATGTAGGGCTCTTAAAATATTTCTAATTTATTTTTAAATGCAAAGGAAAGCCATTATAGGGTCTTAACCAGAGGAGTCATATGATCAGATTTACATTTTTTAGAGAGAGAGTACATGCTTGCAAGCTGGTAGGGAGACAGAAGGAGAGGGAGAGAATCTTAAGCAGGCTCTGCCCGGAGGCGGCGGTCAGTCTCACAACCTTGAGATCATGACCTGAGCCAAAATCGAGAGTCAGACACTTAACTGACTGAGCCACCCTGGTACCCTCAGATTTACATGCTTTTAAATTAGCAATTTGACTTTAGTGTGGACAATGGATACAAGTGGAAAAGAATGGATATTGGGATAAGTCAGCTAATAATTTCTAGCTGTTGAGAGGTGTGCAAACATAACCAAATTAGCCCTTGAAAGGCAAAACAATTTGATGTCAAACTACCATATTTTGTTGTACCCACACTACTCTCATCATGGTTCTCTTTAAGGAATTATGTTTATGTTTTAATAGGATTACACAAGCTAATAAACTGACAACATGCTTATTTATCTTTGCTTAGAAAATATGTTGAACATACTACTCTACTGAAAGGTGTGTTTCTTAACTAGCTTCTATTGTGAGCGCTAAGTTCACAAATTATTTATATTTAGGTTATGCATATTCATGAATAAGTAATGAGGGGTACCATCACTTTTTGACCAAAATACCCTGGATTCAGTTTTGTAGAGTGTATCCAAGGAAAGGATGAATCAAAGTGTTAAGAAGAAATTTCTGTGATACCCAACCACACTAACGAACTCTCTGGGTGGATTTTCTCCATAGGCCTCTTCTAGCAATCTAGCTATTTATGTGTTAACAAAACAGTCTGGGAATGAACAAATGCGTAGGTGACTTCTTATAAGTTCAGTAGAGTGACAAATGTGGTTATGAGTAAACATTAGTTTTATTAAGAATTGTTATATTTAATGAGTATGTAAAGAGTTTTGGCTTCATAAAATTGTGATCATGGTTCTGGATGATTGCTCTCTGGGGACACAGAGAAACCCAGTAACCTGGAATGTCCTCACCATCCATCTGTACAAGGGCATGCCAGTGAGCTCTACTCTGCCAATGAAGAGAGGACAGATGGAACTTAATGGGTATTTCCCACTAAGAGCACAGAGTTCTATCTAAAAGAAAGAGGTATATAGTCCCTGATAATTTGAAAGATCTACCATGACTAAAAACATTAAGAGAGGAATTCAGTGGGTGATGAATCTGTTTTAAAAGAAGTGAGCAGGAATGAGAGAGATGAGTCAGAAAACTGTAGTCAGAGAGATCACCAAAGAGATCTGTGAAAGAGGTAGCTGAAAGATCAACAATGGACCACCTGCAGCTTAACAAGAAATCTTTGAGACATAACATGAATTCCTGTTGCTTTGAAGAGCACCAAGAACTAGTATGGCCTGAGTGGGATAGGACTCGAGAAAGTTTGGGCATCTGCCAAGTGAAGTCTAGGATAAGCAAAGGTCAGAGGGGATAAGATGTCCAGAAAGGAATGTGAAATAAGTTCTAAGAGAAAGTAAGGATCCCACCCATTGGAAAGTGGTTTTAACTCAAATCTACTCCAGATTGAAAGATAATAGGTTGTTCTAGCATATTCTTTTTTTTTCCTAGAAAGAGTAAGGCAAAGAAAATAAACATTTTGTTTTAAAACTGCACTAGCCAAACTGAGCTAAAGTGGACTTTCCGTTAGAATAAAAAGCTTGCTCTGAGAGATTATTTCTTGCTGTATTTCTGTTTTTGCTTTATTTTCCTTTATAAATGTTCTGGTTACAATGAGTAACCTTGTCTTAACTGAATCCAAAGTTAAAGGACTTTCCAGACCAAAAGCAGGACAGTTGATTAGAGAACTAGGCATCCAGCATGGACAGTAGAAGTAGCAGAAACCATCCAGAATGGAGTAATACAGTGTGGGATAGATGGAGGTCGTAGGGCTAACAAAAATTCTCAGCTAACCGTAGATGTGAATGTCTACCCTCCTGGGTCATTTGGTCACCTCATTTCACAAATCAAACAGACCTAAAGCAGGAATTCAATGCTGCCTCAAAAAATGAGAGGAAAAAAAAAAAAAAGAACCTGGCACAGAAGAATCACAAACCTGTCTCAGGCTGCCTAGTATTAAGTCCCAAACAAAGAAGTTCAGCTTCAAGTGAAAAGTCATTCTTGTGGCTGTGAAACTCCTGACCACAGGCCGACTGAGGGCCATTCAGAAGGAACACACAGGAGTAGAGGTGAAGGCAAATCAGTCCGATTGATTCTGTGTCTTAAGAGACCATGATTACAAGATCATGGCAAGGGGAAAAAAAAAACCAGCTTTGATCTATTGCTGCCTTTTATGAACAGAGTCTGAAATGAAATGATGAGATTGTTTTGGTCATTGAGATGCCCTAAGGCAAACCTATCCAATTTTTTTTTTTCTCTTGGAAACAAAGGTACTTAAATGCAAGACTCTGGGGTTTGCTGTAAATAAAGGCTATAAACTTTATAGGGAGTCACATATTTTTACATAGTTCACAGCTTAGTGTGACCAAATATGCATTATAAATTAATAAATTAATAAATATTAATAAATATTTTTACATTTTTTCTGCAAAGACAATTAAGTTCCTAAAAAAAAAAAAAATCTATGTCATATGTACTGAAAAAAGGCAATGTTTCAGTTGGCATATTATGGATCCTTTCTGAAAATGCCACGGAATGCCACAGAATGTTAATCAGAAAAAAAGCAAACACAATTTGTTTTATGAGCTAGGTAACTGATTTTGCCAGGATATAAAAACAAACTGTATCAAATGTCTTAAGACTGACCCTAGTTGGTTTCTAACATTGTGAACACGTCTTTGAAATAAACATCACTTACATTTATGTATAATCTATATTCCTAAATATTTCTTTACAATAAAGTTTTTCTGATTTGCTGAAGCTGCTCAGTGAATTAGAGATAACAATGTCAAATGCTTATTTGAGGAAACCAAGGAGGGCCACAGGACATGAGGCAGGTGATGTAGTGATGCATACGCTTAGGAGAAAAATCTAGATTGACCACGGGAGACCTTGGGCTGGATAATATTCTGCTTGGGGATGTCATTATCCAAGGGTGTGGTCCAGAGTTCCGGAATTCCTTAAGAATGCCTTAGAGATGAACGTGGTGGTTATGGAGAATCAGAGGGGAGTTCTAGATAGCCCCCTTAATCAAAATGGGTTTCTCTGACTTAAAATACTGATCTTCTGCATAGGATTCAATTTGAAGCTAGGCTACCATGGGCAAAACAATAAAAAATAAAAAATAAATCACAGGATGAAATGTCTCTCCCATCAAGATCCCTTCAGGATTTCCCATATTTTGACATACTGGATTTCAGGTCTTTCTTTTGGACTGCAATCATTTGAATATTGGGACTATTCATTTCCCTTGAGGCGAGTGGAATATTTCCCCCGTAGCCCTTTGAGTCAGGAATGTGTCAGCCATCGGTGTGACAAATGCTTGTTCACCATGTAGTGATTTAACTCCTGCCATCTTCTTTTCCACAATCATCTTTCCCTCTCCTTTCCTGTCACTGTGAGTGACACGCCAGCTGACAGTGTTATGAATACGAAGGTTTGGGCAGAGTGACTGTCAGAAATATTTTTACCGCGTGAAAGGACATTTGTGGAATGCCATGGCATCGTTGCCTCCTGCCCCTCCGAGAATGTGGCATTGGATATTGGGCTCTTGCCACTGTCCCCAGCATACCAAAGTGAGTTCCTGGCCTCATCGTACATTGCAAAGCATTTACATAGTATCCTCACCTCATATGTATCCTCACCTTCAAATGTATTGATTTTCATGTTCTCCCTTAATGCCCTAACTTAGATTTTACACTTTGACTTAGATATGATTTAGCTGAAGTCCTCAGAACACTTCAGTAAATGTTATTACCAGAATTAGAACATGCCCCCTGAGTTGCAGTGAGATTTGTGCTAAAGTTCACAATGCGAATTTGATAGCTCTAAACATGAGATATGTACTTGCTGCGTTTACTGAAATCCCTCAGTCCCCTATCACTTTCCTTCGATTTCAAAGTTATGGAATTGTCCAGTATGTTTGCTCAGAATGACCTGATATGACTTAAGTGTTATTCTGGGCATGATTCTGTTGCCAATTATCTTGGTCTACATGTTTTAATGTGATTTGGGTTACCACTATAAATGACTTGATTGCATTCAATTCCTTTGTATGTACTATTGTAATAATATTATATTTCTTTTCAGACACTTCATTGTATCAGATTACAATATAACATCTTGATACAAGGCAGTTTTAAGTGGACTTGATCATCTCTCATTGCTTTAATTCTAAACATACAAGATTTTAAATTTGGAGCATGTTTTAGTGGCACATTCATTAACCTCTAACATTTCTTGGATCGTGTTTATAATTATTTCAAGGCTTCCCTCACTCCAAGCCAGGACAACCACGTGATAATTTGAAAAACGTTTCTACTTTTTGGAGCTATTCATTATTTGGGGAGGGCGGTGATTTATGGCTCACCATGACTATGTGATTAACCAGATCTCAGAAAATATATTGTTTCAGACACAGATTCCCAGCTAGTTTTGTCCATCGGTGAATTAGGTGGCTGTGTCTATTGTGAGACTTGAGGATTCCTACTTTTAAAAAATATTTCTCGGGGCACCTGAGTGACTCAGTGGGTTAAGCCTCTGCCTTTGGCTCAGGTCACATTTCTCAGGGTCCTGGGATCAAGTCCCACACTGGACTCTCTGCTCAGTGGGGAGCCTGCTTTCCCCCCTTCTCTGCCTGCCTCTCTGCCTCCTTGTGATCTCTCTCTCTCTCTCTCTGTCTGTCAAATAAATAAATAAAGTCTCTAAAAAATGATATTTCCTTCACTAGCTTATTTGAAATTATGTCTTTGGTTTCTATGAATGGTCCATTGAAATGAAAATAACTCTGGATAGGTAGTATATAAATCTGTCATCTGTCATTAGCATCTTAGCACAGATTTATTTAGCAGACCTCTGATAATTAGCTGGAAGGGACTGCCAAGATCAAGATTGGATATTGGTTACGGTGGATGGCACATTTTCAGGATTTGATATTGGTTTAGGTTGGGGAGAAGTCTGTTTACAGGAATAGTTAAGTTTTGGATAGGCAAGGGAAGCATGATGGCATCAGGCGTTGGAGTGCAGGCAGAGAAAAGAGAAGTAGCACATCTCAGGAAACAAACTGAGGATTGCTGGGGGGAAGGGGGTTGGAAGGGATGGGGTGGCTGGGTGATGGACACTGGGGAGAGTGTGTACTATGGTGAGTACTGTGAATTGCACAAGACTGATGAATCACACACTTGTACCCCCCGAAACAAATAATATATTATATGTTAATTATTAAAAAATGAATGCTTACACCAGCTTTACCAGATTGCTCCATTTTCCTGAAAGTCAGCCTTTACCTGTTGATTTCTAGATAAGGTTAGACTGCCTGGTTGCCATTCTGCCATCCATCCACCAGAGTAACTTTCAAGACTGCCTTGGGTGGGATGATCTGTACACAAGTGGCATAAATATAATTCTGACATCTTGCTCGGTTCACAACTTTCTTGGGTGTCTTCTTGTCATTTTTGGAAAAGCTTTCCTTAAAAAACTCCTTGTTGCCTAGCATTCTTAGTGCTTTATCCTTTAATCAAGACAACCCTGTTCAACCTTTTTTCCTACCAAATGTTCTTTAAAGTAGTTTATACCTGGTTTAACCACCGGTGGGAGGGAGCTTTGTACAGGTTCCACAGCTTCTTAGGGAAAGCCCTGAAACCTTTCTCAATACTATTTGCCACCCATTCTTCCTCTTTTGTGGTTTGCTCCTTTATTTTGATTGAACACAACCTCCAAGAGCTTCCTGTGCAAGGCTATTTGAGAGAGAAAATATTCAGTGAGAACTTTCATGTCTGCAAATCTTTTTATTCTACCATCAAGTTTGGTGGGGTATAGAGTTCTAGTTTGCAAATAACTTTCCTTCAAACTTTTGAAAACATTGATTCATTGCTTTCTAGCTTCCGGTGCTGCTGTTGAGTCAACCCTGCCATTTTGATTACATGGTAGTCTAAAATTTCATTATGGTGGGTCCTTTGTGATCTATTTTTATTTATTTTTTTATTTTTTTAAAAAAAGATTTTATTTATTTATTTGACAGAGATTGCAAGTAGGCAGAGAGGCAGGCAGAGAGAGAGGAGGAAGCAGGCTCCCTGCTGAACAGAGAGCCCGATGTGGGGCTTGATCCCAGGACCCTGGGATCATGACCTGAGCCGAAGGCAGAGGCTTTAACCCACTGAGCCACCCAGACGCCCTTATTTTTATTTATTATACTAAGTTCTAGGTTGGCCCTTTTAGTCAGGAAAGTAATGTCCTTCAGTTTTAGGAAACTTTCTTGCATTATTTCTTGGATAATTTCCTTTTTCTCCATTTCTCTGTTCTTTCTATAAACATTATTACCCAGATGTCAGACATCCTAGATTGATCCCCAAATTGTCTTTTCTCCTTATTCTCTTTTTATTCTAGTTTTCAGGAGGATTCCTCCAATGTATATCCCAATACTTCTATATTTTATCATTTTTAATTTCCAAAATATTTTCTAGTCCTCTGAATGTTATTTTTTATACCCAATCATTAATGAATTCTGTTTATTCTCATATTTCTGAAAAAGAAGTCTTGTAAAAATTTTCTTCTATTCCTTCATTTGTCTGTTTCCCACAAGCTCACTTTTTCTGTTTTATTGTTTTTATGATCTTTTTTTAAAGATTTTTTTTAAGTAATCTCTACACCCAACATGGGCTTAAAGTCACAACCTCAAGAATGAGCCAGCCAGGCACCTCTGCTTTATTGATTTTATCTCTCTTGCTGGATGGCCCATTTATATATAATAGTAAGAGACTAACGCTGATTAGAAGTTCTTTGTATATGAATAGGCACTGTGTTGTGTGGTACATTTCCCTTTAGGTTGAGAAGGCTGCAACTCAGCTTTTTCATTAGTGCAAAATGTCAGTATTTTTAGGTCTTTTCCACCAGACAATTTAGTTTCCACAGAAAAGAATAGTTCAATTTCCTGTAAGGTGTTAATAAGTCTGGATGTGGGTGTTCTGGGATATATGAAAGGAGTGGGGACTGACGGAAGATGATGCTATTTAATATGCAGACTTTATATCTTTGTTTTCAGTGTGGCAACTCTCCCCAGTTCTTAGGCATGTAAACTTGTCCAGCAAGAAAAAATCCCCAGTCTTCTACATGAATTGTCAAAGAGAAATTACTCCATGGTGTGCATGACTAAACATAGGAGGGGCTGCATACTCCTCATAGTAACTGTCCACCTTTCCATTTTCAGTCCTGCCCACACCCCTGCCTCTAGAGGTGCTTGGTGTTCCCAAATGCCATGTCTTTCTCTGGTTCTGCAGTGTGGATTGCCTTGTTTTCTTTGTTGTTATTGTTGGGTTCTCCCCAGTTTCAGGCTTAGGTTTCGGTATTATCTACTCTGCTAAATCAGTTACCACCTGTCCATCTGCTTTCCAGCTTCCAAAACTTGTGTTGACATTTCTCTTCTGCTGTCATCTCTTGTGTTCTCTTTGTCCTTTTGGGTTTTATGACTTTTAAAATTCTTTGCTGTCATTTTAGTGAGGTTTCAGGGATGAATGAAGATAAATGTCTTTGTTCAATCTGCCATGCTTACTTGGAGCTCCCTTTATTCATTTTCAATAGCTGTATGGTATTCTGTGGTACGTACGGACCAAGGAGTGATACAAAAAGTATTTAACATCTGGTAGAACATGAGTTCTTACCAATCAGAATGGGCACCAGTCATAGTGGTAAACCATGGTCTCGAAGCCTCCTGCTATGCAAATGTTAAATTTGTTAAAAATGTTAAATTTAGTTGTTAGATTGTGTAGTGCTTCAAGGTGTCCTAGAGAAAGGGCCAAGATGGCCAGAGTGCTGGAGGGCTGTACTTGGTATGGGAGTCAAGGCAGAAATTATTAACAGGCTATTTAGGAATTATTTCAATATTTTACCAACCGGTTTATTTGCATTTGCTCATGCTGGCTAAATATCAACCAGGAATGGGCCATAAACTATTTAATCAATCCTTTACTGATGCACATTTAGATTATTTCTCATCTTTGTTGAAATTTACAATATCTGCATGACAACCTTGAACATACTTCTTTCTGTAGCTTTGGGAGTATTCCTGTAGCATTGTTTTTTGCAGTAGTAGATTTCCTTCATCAGTCACCTTGAATAAAACCAATACTGATTTTATTTTGAGATAACCTATAATTCAAGTTAATTCAACCTATTCATGTTTAAAAGTAAGTTTTGAGGCTTCTATTCCAGGGACAAGGATTAGACAGACTTCTCCCTGTTCCTCCTGCTAAGAACAACTAACAGCTCTGCAAATTATATATAAAAAAAGACAAGCATTACATCATACTGAAAAGATCAATATGCCAGGGAGTTATAATGATCTTAAATGTGTACAAACCAAACAACATAACTTCAAATTACATGACACAATAGCTGACAGAGCTGAGAAGACATAGACAGATCCACAGTTTTAGTTCAGAAAGTCAAAACCCAAGTCTCAGCAACTAATAGAACTACATTTAGTAGTTTTCTAAATTTAGCTGATTTTCTGTTTAAGAAAATCATCAAAGGTATAGAAGATCTAAACAAAACATCCTCAAGTATCTAACCGACATATATAGAACACTTCACTCTAAAACAGCAGAGTGCACATTCTTTTCAAGCACTCATTGAATATTCACCATGATATGCAATATCCTGGCTTATAAAACAAATCTCAAGAAATGTTAAAGAATTTCAATTATAGAGTATGTTCTCTGACCACCACAAATCTGAATAAGAAATAAATAACAGAAAGGCAAGGGAAGATCATTCAACACTTGGAAATTAAATAGCACAAATATAAATAATTCATTAATCATAGAGGAAGTCTCCAGTGGAATTTAAAACGGATATAGAGCTGAACAAAAAGAAGGAAAAATTTCAAATTTATAATGTAGGTCCCTACCTCAAGAATCTAGAAGAGTAAAATAAACCTAAAGCAAGAAGAAAGAAATAGTAAAGATAAGAGCAGAAATCAACGAAATTGAAAATCAAAAAACAATAGAGAGAAATCAATGAAACTAAAAGCTGGTTCTTTGAAAATAATCAAAACGATAATCAAAACAATGGCTAAATCTCTAGCAAGGCTGACAAAAATAAAAAAGGACATATGCAAATCATCAATATCAGAAATGAGGTGAGGATATCAGTAAAGATCCTGTAGTCATTCAAAGGCCAATAAAAAAGTACTAGGAACAACTTTGTGTTCATAGATTTGACAGTTAGAAGATAAACCCATTTCTTGAAAACTCACTAGCTATAAAATCTTAACTAAGATAAAACAGATAATCTAAACTGTCCTGTAACTATTAAATACATTAAATTCATGATTTAAAAAAAAAAAAGAACTCTTCAAAAGGAAAACTTCTGTTATGGTTTCACTGGAGAATTCTATTAAATATTTAAAGAATTCAGACTAATTTCACACTATCCTTACCAGAAAACAGGACAGAATGCTTCCCCATCTATGCTATGATGCTAACATTTGGCAAAGATATCACAAGAAAAGAAAATGAGAATAATAGAATAAAGGACAAAAACACATCATCCCAATAGACATAGAAAAAGCTTTTGACAAAATTGAACACCTATTCACGATAAAAACTCTGAGAAAAATAGAATAGAGGGCAATTTCCTCAACTTGATGAAGAACATCTGCAAAATACTATAGTTAACATTATACTTAATGATGAAAGACTGAATGTTCTTGCCCTAAGCAGAAACAAAGCTAGGGTTTGTTTGGAACGATCTCATCATGCTTATTCAACATTGTTCTGGAAATTCTAGCCAGTGCAATAAGGCAAGGCAAGGAAATAAAAGTTATTCAGACCAGAAAGGAAGAAATATAACTTTCCCTAGTTGAAGATGACATATTTGTCTATGTTGAAAATCTCAGAGTGTCAACAAAAGAAATCCTACAACTGGTGAGTTCAGCAAAGTCTCAGTATATAAGATGATAAATGTACAAAAATTAATTGTATTCCTATATACTAGCAACAGACAAGTGGAACCCAAAATAAAAAGTACAAAATTAAAATATTGAAATTAAAAGTTAAACTCACAATTGCTTAAAAAATGAAATACTTAGGGGGAAATCTTATAAAACATATACAGGACTTGTATGCTGAAAACTACAAGACACTGATGAAAGAAATCAGGTTCTAAATAAATAAAGACATTCTTTCTTCATGGATTGAAAGACTCAGTATACAAAGGTATCAATTCTTTCCAAATTAATATTCAACTTCAACTTAATCCTTTTCAAAATCCCTGCAAGGTTTTTATAGATATAGACAAGATTATTCAAAACTTTACATGGCAGAGTGCCTGGGTGGCTCAGTTGGTTAAGTGTCTGCCTTTGGTTCAGGTCATGATCTCAGGGCCCTGAAATCAAGCCCTGCATTATACTCCATGCTCAGTGGAGAGTCTGCCTCTCCTCCTCTCCTCCCACTGCTTGTGTTCTCTCTTGCTATCTCTCAAAAGAAGAAGTAAAATCTTTTAAAAAATTTGCATGGAGGGGCACCTGGGTGGCTCAGTGGGTTAAGCCACTGCCTTAGGCTCAGGTCATGATCTCAAGGTCCTGAGATCGAGCCCTACATGGGGCTCTCTGCTCAGTGGGGAGCCTGCTTCCCCCTCTCTCTCTGCCTGCTTCTCTACTTGTGATCTCTCTCTCTCCCTCTGTCAAATAAATAAATAAAATCTTTAAAAAATATTTGCGTGGATAGTGATTTGAAGGGGCACATATACCCCAATGTTTATAGCTTCAATGTCCACAACAGCCAAAATATAAAAAGAGCCCAGATGTCCATCAACAGATGAATGGACTATTACTCAACCATCAAGAAGAATGAAATCTTACCATTTTGAACCATGTGGATGGAACTAGAGGGTATTATGCTAAGTGATATAAGTCAGTCAGAAAAAGACAAATACTGTATAATTTCACTCATTTGTGGAATTTAAGAAACAAAACAGAGTGACATGGGGAAGGGAAGGAAAAATAAAGTAGGATGCAAATTGAGAGGGAGGCAAACCATAAGAGACTGAACTCTAGGAAACAAACTGAGAGTTACTGGAAGGAGGTAGGGGGATAGGGTAACTGGGGGATGGGCATGAAGGAGAGCACTTGATGGAATGAGCACTGGGTGTGATACATAACTGATGAATCACTAAACCCTACCCTTGAAGCTAATTAAAAAAATTACATGGAGAAGAACAGGATCTAGAATAACTTAATACATAAGAGAGAATAAAACAATCTTGGAAATAAAATAAAGTGAGAGGAATCAGTCTACCTAATTTCAAGACTTAAATAATTGAGATTAAAGCTGTGTAGTATTAGTGGAGGCATAAACACATAGATCAGCAGACAGAATAGAGAACCCAGAAATAGATCCACACAAATATTCCTACCTGATGTTTGACAAAAATGAGAAAGCAATTAAACAGAGAAAGGGGAACCATTTAAACTTATGGTATTGGAGAAACTGGACACCCAGAGGTCAAAAAAATAATGAACCTTGATCTAAGTCTGACACCTTATTAAAAATTAACTCAAAATTGATCATGGACTTACAGGTAAATTGTAAACTTTAAGGCTTCTTTAAAAAGTAAAGGAGAAAAATATTTGATTTCTAGGGGTAGACAGAGTTCTTAGATTTGTCACCAAAAGCACAGTTCATAAAAGGGAATATTGATATTGATAAAGTGGACTTGATCAAAGTATAAAGCTTTTCTTTTACCAATTGTCCCATTAAGAGTATGAAAACCAAAGCTGTATTCCATGAAGAAATATTTGCAAACCATATATTTGCAAAGGACTAGTATATACAATACATATAGTACCTACAACTCACAAAATTCAACAGTAAAAACAAACAAACAAACAAACAAAACAACAACAACTAGGAAGTGGGTAAAAAAACATGGAGACATTTTGTCAAAGAGGATATACAGATGGCAAATAAACACGTGAAGAAAGTGTTCAACATCATTGGCCATTAGGGAAATGCAAGTAAAACCACAGTGAGCTATAATGACACACCTATCAGAATGTATTAAAACAAGTGACAACACCAAACGCTGGTAAGGGCATGGAGAAACTGGACCACACATACATTCATAATGGGAATGTAAAATGGTACAGATATTCTGGAAAATAGGTTAACAGTTTAAAAACAAACAAACATGCAACAACATGACTCAGCAGTTGCCCTTCTGGCACTTCTCCCAGAGAAATGAAAACTTACATTCATACAAAAACATGTATATGAATGTTGACAACAGCTTTATGTGTAATAGCCCCACTCTGGAAACAACAATCCTTTAATAGGCACAAGGTTGAGCAAACTGTGGTACGTTCGTACCATGGATACTTCTCAGTGGTAAAACTGAACTTTGATACACGGAACAACCTGCATTAATCTTCAGAAGATTATGCTGAATGAAGAAGCCAATTCTGAAAGGTTATATACCATGTGATTCCATTTACAAATTTTTGAAATGACAAAATTGTGGAAATGGAGAAGGAAAGAATCATTGCCAGTATTTAAGGAGGGAACTGGAGGAGAAGGAAGTGGGTCTGGCTATTAAATGGCAACATGGAGGGACGCCTGGGTAGCTCAGTCTGTTAGCCATCTGCCTTCGGCTCAGGTCAGGATCCCTGGGTCCCCTGCTCAGCAGAGAGCTTGCTTCTCCCTCTCCCTCTGCCCCTTCCCCTTGTTCATTTTCTCTCTCTCTCTCTCTCTCTCCTTCAAATAAATAAAATCTTTTAAAAAATAAAATAAAATGGCAACATGGAGAATCCTTGGGGTGATGGAACTATTCTGTATCTTGACTGTATCAACAGAATGGTAATATCCTTGTGATATCCTTGTGATAACTGTGGTTTTGCCAGATGCGACTCTCTGCACTGTTCCTTGCAACTGTTTGTGAATCTACAATTATCTCAAAATAGAAAGTTTAATTAAGAATTCCATCCCCCAAAGTAGATTTTTGTCTGTAGTAGGTAGGCAGTCTAAATTAATGCATTTTTATTTACTCAACTTCAAAAGAACAGTAACATTGCTCTCTTTGATGGGATTCAACAGTACCAACTGCTCCAAGTAAAGTTTAGAGTACCATAATTTAAATAATTTAGAGTACCATAATTTAAAATATGAAACACTGGAACAAACCCCCTCCAAAGAGAAGGATTTTGTTAAATAAACTAGGGTACATTATTTGATGAATAATTTACAACCATAACTAATTGTATTTTCAAAAAATATTTTTATGCAATATGGATATTGATAATGATTTTGTTAACAAAAATTAAGTAATAATACTATATAATAAAACATGCTCGCAATTTGTAAAACCAGAATGTGAATAAAATTACTTGGGCATGATTGAAAAATTAGTTTTAAAAGTGCTAAAATTCTGTCTTTTCCAAATGTTATGCAATAATAACGTAATAACGTATGACTTCTATAAATGATTTTAAAAAACCTATTTAAAATTTTTTAAAAGATTTTATTCATTTATTTGACAGACAAAAATCACAAGTAGGCAGAGAGGCAGGCAGAGAGAGGGGGAGAAGCAGGCTCCCTGCTGAGCAGAGAGCCCAATGCAGGGCTCGATCCCAGGACCCTGGGATCATGACCTGAGCTGAAGGCAGAGGCTTTAACCCACTAAGCCACCCAGGCGCCCCCCTATTTAAATTTTTTAAAATTTTATTTTATTTTTTCAGTGTTCCAAGATTCATTGTTTATGCATCACACCCAGACCTATTTAAATTTAAAAAACTGTTTTTTAAAAAGAGTACTTCCAATTTAGGTTAAAAGTGATGAAGCCTTCTATATACCCAAAGCCTCCAAGAAATCAATCATGTAAAAAGTTATACTTTTCATGCTAACGGAACATAAACTGAATTGCTTGGCATTGTTGTTGAAATAAAAACAATGCAAAATTAAATTATAGCCATAGCCTGTTTTGTCTTAGAATGAACAAAGTTTCTAACAGTTATATATTTTAAATATATCAATTTCCGTGAAATACAAACAGAAGTAAAATCAGGCTCACTTTTCTCAATTACATGGCAGCACATTCATTCTAAAAGGAGGCAGCAAAGAACAAGCATGGTCTTTGAGCAAGAAGCTATGGCTTCTAGTTTCTGGGCCACAACCTATTAGCCGTCTGACTCAGGTCAATTATTTTTTCCTACCTCTCATTTTCTCTTCTGTAAAATGGAGAAAATAAGAATTTCTCCTTTAAGCTTCTCATGTGGATCAGATTAAATGATGCACAGGAAAGCACTATGCAAATTGTTAAAAGCTATCTACACTGTTCTCTATGATTCCTATTTCAAAGAGGAAAAAGAGCACCTTTTGCATTGCTTAGTGAATCCCTGCATGCGTGTTACAAACTAGAAATCTGCAGTCGGACAGTACTCAGCTTGCAGAATGTTCTTTATGCTTCAAATGTATAAATATTTTATAGTGGTCTCTCCTTTCTTCCCATTAAAAAAAAAGTCCCTTTAAAATAATGCATCAGAGAGCTACTTGTGTGATGACATTGGTTTATGCAGACGCCACAACCTTCCCTCCTTTTTTATGAGGATCATTTCCAGTTTCACAGGCAGAATTGCATTTTTGAGAGTTTCCCAAGCCAGGTATGGTGTTCGTTTCACATCTGAGTTAATGCCCAACGTAGAACCTTGCTCAAATCTGATTGATGGCCTCTCCAGTGGCCTTTCTCAGTCTGAAGAAAGAAAGGAGTTAAAACAACCACTATTACGTTGTGTGTGTGTTTTTTACAGACCTATTGAATTGATTTGTGTTAAAATGCTCAGAAAGGACCTCAACTAGATCTAACCAAGGGTACAATTTTCGTAGGTTTGGATAGGTAACTATAAAACTCTTGCCAATATAAAAAATAGGAAGTAAAGGATTTTGTAAAATTGTTCCAAAAATCAGCCGTTTCACATAATAGCTTCTGGTGCCCAGCTTTCTTTGGCAATGCAGTATTTATGTTTTTTGTTTCATTTTCTGTTTGGGGCTAAAATGGCCTGGTCTTCACCTTGATATAATGACAAATAAGGCATTTTACTCTCCAAGTGCCCCAGAGCAAACTCTGCCTACGGGACATACTATGAAATGCAGAAAGAGAATGACTCTATAGCAAGCACCAAACAGTGAGAAGATTGCCTTCGTTCTGTGGCTCTGAGGTACGTTTCCTCATAGCCATCTTGTCATCCCGTGTACCAGTGCCCTCTTGTGAAAGATACTGTTATGGGTGCACACTTCGAACTATTTTCCCTATTCTCAGAAAACAAAAGAAAATGTATATTAAGCAGTGATGGAAACATCTTCGGTCCAGCCCTTTATTTTTCTTCCTATTCCTTTTTAAAAAATTTATTTATCTATTTTTTTTTTATTTGAGAGAGAGAGAGAGAATAGTCTTTTTTTATTTGGTTTTCCTTTCCATTTCTTCTCCTCTTCACATACTCTCTCCTCCTTTGTGTTATGAAATATAAAGGAGCATGGAGTTGGTTAGGAAGGATTTGAAAAGTCTTTCCCAGCTCCCACCAAGAATACAGAGATATTGGAAAATACAGAACCATTTGGGTCTTTAGACCTTTCTCAGATTGTTCTCCATGGCATGAAGTTATACAGAGCTGAGAAGAAGCAGTATTACCTGGGGACTAAAATCAAGTTACTGTCTGTGTTTAGCTTCAAGGCTTATTAGAAGTTCCTGAGCCAGAAGTAAAGCCATAAAATTATTTTCACAGCGTGATATTTTCCTTTCTTTTTTTTTTTTTTTAAGATTTTATTTATTTATTTGACAGACAGATCACAAGTAGGCAGAGAGGCAGGCAGAAAGAGAGGAAGGGAAGCAGACTCCTTGCTGAGCCGAGAGCCCAATGTGGGCTTGATCCCAGGATCCTGAGATCATGACCTGAGCCGAAGGCAGAAGCTTTAACCCACTGAGCCACCAGGTCCCCGTGTGATATTTTCCTTAACTGAATGAGCCTTCGTTTCCTTGTCTGTAGAATGGGGAGTGATCCTACTAATACCAAATGAGTATTAATTATAGGAGAGAGGGTCCAAATTCTGGGAGGACCTTAATAGCCTTCAGTTTCAAGACAAGAAATGCGGACTTACACCACAAGTAGTCACTGGACTTTTTAGAAGCAGGTTAGTTTTAAGAAAACTGGTGTGATGCAGCGGGTAGCAAGGATTGATATCAGGAAAGACTAAAGACAGGTGATGATTTGACATCCCCAAATTATGTATCATGGTAATAATTGCTAACATTACTATATGCTGGGCACTGTGCTAATCCTTTTTAATTTTTGGTCTTATCTCTTTTGATTTCTTCAGCCACTCTATGAAGTAGGTAGCATTTGTCATATCCATTTCATAGGGGAAGAAACTCAGGCACAGAGGAATTAAGAATTGACCTAAACTGTTACTTAGGAGGAGGTCACCATTGAAGAGCTGAGTAAGGTCATCAAAGAAGTGGCAGGATTTGATCCCAGACTGTGTGGCTCCAGAACCCTCATGCTTAAACACAGTGGTGTACGGTCTTTAATGTGTCAGTCAGGAACTCTCTGAAGTGCCATCCATGTTCACCCATTAGCAAAGAATAGTTGACAGTTTGGGGATTTTCTATGTAGAACAATTAGTCAGTTGTCTTACATGATCTGAGTATTAAGTGTCTTGGATTTGTGATTTTTTTTCACAGAGAACTGAAGCTTTATCCCCCCAAGCATTTTTTTAAAAAGATTGTTTACAGTGGAAATCTTACTAAAATACACTGTAAACTTCACTGCCTTTATAAAGAGATTTTTCAACTATGATTGACTCAGGGTTTTTATACATGTCAATTCTTTTTTGTTTCTTTGTCAAGTTTTTATTTAAATTCCAGTTAGTTTACATGTAGTGTGATACTAATTTCAGGAGGAGAATTTAGTGATTCATCACTTACATACAACATCCAGCGCTCATCACGGTAAGAGCCCTCCTCAATACCTGTCACGCATTTAACCCATCCCCCTGCCCACCTCGTCTCTTCTGAAAACTAGAGAATGCGTAAAAAAGAAATGTCAACTCTTTTACTTTGGAAACTAAACCTTTGGAAACTATTAAGTTTTGGAATATGGTGTGAACCCATAGTGAGTGACTATCTTCAGATTCATTGGCTCTTTCTTTCTTTCTCCCTTCCTCTTTCCTCCCTCCCTTCCTTCCTTCCTTCCTCCCTGTCTTCCTCCCTTTTCCCTTCCCCTTCCTTCCTTCCTTCCTTCCTTCCTTCCTTCCTTCCTTCCTCCTTCCTCCTTCCTCTTTCTTTTTTTCTTTCTATTCCCCAGCTCGGTGATTTTTCTCAGTTTTAGTGAGTGCTTATTTTCCCCGTTGGCTGGTAAGTCCCCGGACAACTAGGTGATGCTTCTTTTCTCTTTGTGATCTGCTGCCTCTGATCACAGATGCCAGTGGATCTGCTGCTTGCTACTCTTTTTGGTTTTTGCAGCATATATCCTTTTTCCCCTCTGCTTTTATCTCTTTCCATTGTTTTTCTCTGATCTCTCACTTTCCCTTCCAACCCTTCTCAGTTTTGCTGTAATGGAACTAGATATTGCCATGCAGGCTAATCCATCAGCCATTTCTTCTCCCTGGGCAAGGAGTGGGGTGGGGGAGTTGTGTGAAATTGTATTCCTTTTCTCAGGCCAGTGCAATAATCATTAACAACAACACCTATAAACTGCACTTTTGCTTCTTTATTATTTTCATGATTTCTTCATTTGGAGGATTCTTGTTTGCTTTTAAAAGCTAAGATTATGAGACATCTGAATCTGGAAAACCTCAGCTCTATTTTATTTCTAGGGTAGAACGCTTAAATCATGCATTTAATTGAAAAATCTAAGTTGTATTACCTTTAAATTTAATTGTTTCAATAGAAGTATAATAGCGATGTGGCAGATGTATTTCAAATATTTTTAAGTTGAATAACCTAGTTCTTCAGCTATTTTCTGTTTTAAAATTATGTAAGTTCTGAAAAACTTATGTCCCCACAATAACCTGTGCATGGTTGTTTATAGCAGCTTTATTCATAATGGCCAAAACTTAACAGCAGCCAAGATGTCTTTCAGTGGGGTGAATGGATAAACTGGTACCTCCAGACAATAGAATATCATTCAGTGCTAGAAACAAATGAGCTATAAAGCTATGAAAAGACAGGGAGAACTTTAAATGGATATTGCTGAGGGAAAGTAGCCAATCTGAAAAGGCTACATCGTGTATGACTCCAACTATATAACATTCTGGAAAAGGCAAAACTATGGATACAGTTAAAAGATCATTGGTTCCCAGGGGTTGGAGATGAAGAGGAGGGCTGAATAGGTGAAACACAGAGGATTTATAGGGCGGTGAAAATATTCAGTATATCATTGTAATGGATACGTATCATTTATACATTGTCCAAACCCACAGATTGTTCCAAGAGGGAACCCTAATGTAAAACATGAACTGTGAGTGATTATGATGTGTCAGTGTAGGTTCATCAGTTGTAAAAAATATATTGCTCTGGTTGGGGGAGGGTGTTGATATTCGAGGAAGGCTATGTATGTAAGGGGGCCGGGAGTATATGAGGAATTTTTGTATCTTCTCCTTAGTTTTGCTGTGAACCTAAAACTGCTTAAAACAATAAAGTCTGTTTATAAAATTGAGATATAATTGATATGTAACATTGTGTAAATTTAGAGTACAAAATGGGTTGACTTGATAGATTTATATATTGTAATATGATTATCACCATAGTGTTAGCTAGTACGTCCATCATGTCACATAATTATTATTTCATTTTGTGGTGAGACTAAGATGTATTTTCTTAGCAACTTTGAAGTTTATAATACAGTTATTGCTGACTATAATTACAAGGTTGTACATTAGATCTCCAGAACTTATTCATCATCTAACTGCAACTTTGTACCCTTTGGCCGACATCTCCCCAATTCCTTCACCCCCCAGTCCTTGGTAATTACCATTCTATGCTTTTTCTAGGAATTTGGATTTTTTAGATTCCACAAGGAAGTGAGATCATTTTTCTTTGTCTTTCTCTTTCTCACTTATCTCAGTCAGCATAAAGCCCTCAGGGTCCATCCATATGGTCAAAATGGCAGGAATTCCTTCTTTCTCATGACTGAATAATATACCATTGTATAATTATATCACATCTGTTTATCCATTCATACATTGATGGACACTTAGGTTGTTTGCATATCATGGTTATTGTGAATGAGGCTGCAATAAATATGAGAATGCAGATATCTTTTAGATTCCCTGTTTTCATTTCCTTTGGATATATACCTAGAAGTGGGATTGCTGGATCATGTGGTTGGTCTATTTTTAGCTTCACCAATTCCCATTTACATCAACAGTGTACAAGGATTTCCTTTTCTCCACCTCCTTGCCAACACTTGTATTTTTTACATATTTTGGATATTAACCCTTTAGCAGATATATGGTTTGCAAATCTTTTCTCCTGTTCTATAGGTTATGTTTTCATTTTGTTGATTGTTTCTTTTGCTTTGCAGAAACTTTTTAGTTTGATGTTGTACCACTTGTTTATTTTTGCTTTTGTTGCTTGTATGTTTTGTGTCATAGCCAAAAAAACAGTTGCCAAGACCAATGTCAAGGAATTTTTCCCTATGTTTTTTTTTCTAGGAGTTTTATGGTTTCAGGTCATATGTTAAAATCTTTGATTGATTTTGAGTTTTTACAAGTGGTGTAGATATAGGTCCAATTTAATTTCTTACTTGTGATTATCTAGTTGTCCCAACACCATTATTGAAGAGATTACCCTTTCTGCATTGAGTAGTCTTAGCCCCCTTGTCCAATATTAATTGACTGCATCTATAGAGTCAATGTGGCTCCTATCAAAATTCCAATGGCATTTTTTTCACAAAAAGAAAAAAAAATCTAAAATGTGTACCAAACCACAAAAGACCCAGAATATCCAAAGCAGTCCTGAGAAAGAAGAACAAAGCTGGCATTACCCTTCCTGGTTTCAGACTGTATTACAAAGCTCTAGTAATCAAAACAGTATGGTACTGGCATAAAAATACACATCAACCAACAAAACAGCATAGAAAGCCCCCAAATAAACTCCTGCATAAAGTCTTAATAAAAAATTATGTAAATTCATAATTATCAGATGATATTTTTAAAATTGTTAGTTACTCTAGATACTTAAAAAGTGCATCTCAAAACTCTCAACAGTTCTAGTGTTGTTGAATGTGCTCCAGTTAATGTTCACTGTAGTTGTTTAGAAAATATTTGAATCATACTCAAGATCTTTAAGGACCATTAACTTTTGAAGAGAGTTCTTTAGCACTCAGGATGTATTTGGGAAGTAGTAGGACTTCTTTTTAATAGTAAAACAACAAAATGAAATAGTAACTCTAATTCTTTGAAACAGGCTTCTTTTCCATAAAGTAAAACTGCTTATATTTATAGATGCAAATACTTCCTAATAAAATCATCTCCCTTTAAAACTGTTTTCCAAATACTAAAATTTACAATCTTTTTTCCTAGATTAAAAAAAAATACATATCTTTCTGAGGACCTCTCTACTTTTTGTTTAATTTCAAATTGATAAATGTTATCAAGGTTCATCTAAATTAAAGGTAGGAAAAATAGATGCTTCCTGTGCCTTAAACTTGTTTAGTAAACATAAGGCTGCCTTATCATTAATGGATTTTCTTCAGCACAATCATGCAAAATGGCCTATCACTGCTCTACTTAACAAGCTGTTTTCATTTATTTGAGAATCTTCAAATGAGAAAGGGGGTATATTCCAGTCTGTTTACATGGCTTGTAAATCAGGCAAGGAGACCAGAAGCAAATATTCTCCAATAGAAGAGTTTAACTTAATAGAAGGAACTCTTTTAAGTAAGGCGAACCTTCTGATTTATACATTCCACTGGAAAGGTGCCATTCCAACCAGTTTCTGGAACTCTTTTGCCTGAAGAATTACTAAGAAGGTAATAACTTTCCAAGAATGATTTCTTTAGGAAATTGGATCACTCTAGAAAAGTGGAAAATGTTATGAATAGCATGTGGAATGGCCCTGCAGAATTAAAACCTTAGACTCTATCCATTGTGCCTGGACCAGCAGGGCAGTGGTGCTGGCCGCGTGTTACGTTACATGAAGGTCAGCGTTACGGGTCATGAGGGGTTAACCACAAAGTGCAAGGCAGAAGCATGGTTGGGTAGACACTGTCATTAACTGTGAATCTAGGTAGCCAGCTTACAGGAGTCAGATGATTTTGTCCTTAATCCCAGCACCCCCCTCTACTCCCCCTGTAGCATCTGTGACCTATACAGTGGCACTGGGGATTGAGGCTAAAAGGTCAACACAGAAAAAGTTCTCTGAGGCTTCATGGAGTCTGAGACTATAGTTTCTCTACCAATTGCAATACAGATGGAAAATATGCTTAAATCTCAGATGACAACGTTGATGATTGGTTAATTATTAGTGAGCTTTGTGTTAAGAAGGATTCCCAGGCTCATCTGGAAGGACTGTTGAGATTAGATAGCAATGTGTGCCATAAACCCGGAAGTGGGTGCAAATTTGCCAAGTGATTGCCATTCCTGGACTGGGAGTTGCTGCTATCTCTCAGACTCAGTTCCTGTCAGCTTAGTCTGATCTTGCCTGGCCAACTCCTTATGGATGTTCTCCCAGGTTCTCTCACCTTTGTAAGCTATGACCAGGGTAAATATTTTCTATGACTTTTAGGGTGCCTTGGAGGGGAATCTGGCCTTAGATACCAGTGTGCCTACTTTTCTACTTGCTGATGGGATCACCGCTTGTAAGTTAGATGGGAATGTGATCATATCGCACTTTTTTTCTGAGGCTCCCTGTATTGTGAGGCTGGTTTCTGACACCATGGTGCCACATGCTACCATGAGCCAGGTGGATAGTCAGTCTCCACCTTCCTTTTATATTTATAAGCAGGCTTCACACCCAGCGTGGAGCCCAACATGCGGCCTGAACCCACGACCCCGAGATCAAGACCTGTGCAGAGACCAAGAGTCTGATGCTCAGCCAGGAACCCCAGTGAGACTCTACCTTTAACAGTTAGGTACTTTTAACTCCCCAGACTAGACAGATGACTTCGCTCATCTACTTGCCTGTGCATGCTCTGGAATGGTTTTTTCCCTAGCAGCAGATATCTGCTTAGAGTACAATCAAGATCTCTGGACACTCAAAAACTCTTATCTGTTCTGTCTGCCTTGTCCTATGCTATTGATTATGCAGGATCTTTTAGGCCAGAACCATTGGCCCAGAGTTTTACCCGCGATTCTGTCAGTTGGAATTTGACCACATCAGGCTCTTTTCTATCTGCTCAAATTTTGACTTTTGATTTTCTTTCCTTAAGCATCGGTATATATGCTTTCAAGTTCTCTATTTCCATGTCTACCTAGTTTCTGGCCCACTGCTCTCTACTGATAACTATAAATCCTTCACTTATGACTCATTGCCTCCTGCAACCTTTGACCTATTAGTTTTTTTTAGACCGAATTTCACATCTTAGACAGACCTTCAGTTCCAGTTTCCCACCCTCACTCCATAATGTAATTTCCCAATGTTGACAGAAAACCCAGTCAGGTGAGTTAGAAGGTGGGAATGGGGTCAGGTGAATGACGGATGTGGCCTGTCCCATAGGATCAACACAGTGGCATATTCACAGGAAATTACGGTCTTTGGAAGCTAGTCTGGGGCATTTAGAATGCAGTAGCAAGGCTGCAGTCTCTAGCAGACCGAAAGTATCATACTTGAATTTGGACCACATGTTTCTAACATGCATCCAACCAGAAAAAAACAGAGGCATGGAACAGTGGAAATAGGCTTATAGGTTTGTACCTAGAGTGAATCAGTAATTCTTTAAAGTGTAGGGCTCTGTCCTGTGGTGAAACCACTTTGCATCCATGCGTATGTGTTCAAGACATAATTGAAGAGCAAAAAGGGACTTTAGGGATCATATAGCCCAATCTTCTAATTTTACAGATGAAGAAACCAAAGCCTGCAGAGGTTAAGTGGCTTGTCCAAGGTCACATAGTTGGCTAGTGGTACAGCTACGACTAGAAAGAACCCAGGTCATCTTGCATGCATTCCTTTCCAGGCACTACTCTGTCTCTCTCTACAGTTGCATTGTTTTCTGATTATGAGTGACTCACCTCACTTCAAAGGGCAAAGAACTAATTTCCTTCTGATTGAAATGAGGCAGTCAGAGCATTTCACACAAGAAAATTGAAAAATGATATATGTGGCTTATTTCTTCGCTCCTTTCTGTTTTTGTCTCTGGATCAAGAGGCAAGGGAATCTGGGGAATAGTTGGAAGCAAGACAAGACAATCCAAATGCTGCATGGAGCAGAGGGCACATACATTAGAGAAAACAAACATCTGCTCATTGGTGGAGTGTAAACAGGCAATTGGATCTGTCTCTTTTAGTAGAGATGGACTAGTGTAGCTTTGGAAACTCTGTTTCCAAATTGCTCAGGGCCTAGAAGATGTGGATGCTGACACTAAAGGGAGTAGACCACTCCTTATTGAGTACCCTAACTTCGGTACTAAAGGAGAAGGGTAACTTGGAAGTGATCCGAGTCCATTTGGAGGATATGGCTCTTCTTTAACAGAGAGAGAATGAAGACTCCTGGTTTAATGGAACACTCCCTGTTTTATTGTAAAATTGTGCATCTAAGTTGTTTTCCTCAGGCTCACATGCAATCTGTCTGCCTATTACTAAACTGGACCTGCCTGCCTCTTTTGTTCATTCTGTTGTTTTTGTTGCTGTTTGTTTATCCATTCATTCTTTGAGGATTTATAAGTGCTTACTAAATTCTAGGCACTATCCTAGATGTTAGAGATAGAATGTGAAGACAAGTCAAAATTCTTGCTTTGGGGAGGCTCTAGTTTAGAGTAGAGAAAGAGGGTGAGTAAAACAATACAGTCCGATAAAGGATGTGATGTACGGTATCCTCAAGGGACTGTGGAATAGCAGAGGCAAGTCTGCTACGGATCTGACATAAACAAGAAAGACTTTCTGGAAAAGTCAGGCTTTGCTTGATTTTGAAGGAAATATAGGAAGTAGGCAAAGGAAGAAACCAGGGAGAACAGAAGGTATCAGGCTTCTCAGCCTCCTTGCCTTTGTCTGTCTGGCCGTAATTTGGGGGGCGGGGTAATGGAAGAAGTATCTGGAGAAGTAAACAGGGGCGAGGGCCTAGTGTGCTGAAGATGGTTGAAAGTCAGTGAAGGATACTAGGTTTTATGCCCCTGAAGTAGTCTTAAACTTAACACTTTGTAGGGGGCAATGTGCTGTAGTGAAAAGATCATCATTTTAGAGTCAGACAGATCCATGTTCAGTCATTTCTTTATTGTGGACATGGGGCAAGTTCCTTAACCGCTTTAAGTATGCTACTTTACCATTAAGAGTGAGGACGATTATTTCTGCTTCCTGTTTGTGTGAACGAGTTAATGGTATACGTGAAGTTATCAAGCACAGAACTAGTAAATAATCAGTGTATGTTCATCTTATACTCTTCCTCCATTTCTTTCTTGCTTCCTTCCATTTGTCTTCTGACTAATCTTTTCTTCCTTCTCTCCCTCTGGAGATTTGCTGGGTTTACAAAAATTATGGGTGTCTTATGTGGCTTGATGTCCTTGTTTATTTAGAGGCTGACATTTAGAAAACATTTTGTGCAAGTTCTGTCCTCAAGGTAGTAAATGTACCAGAGCACAGCAATGTCCACAATTGATTGGATCTGCTTGTTGTTGCTGGGTGACATATTTAAATGACCCTGTCATAGATATGAAACATGAAACATTTTTGCAATTTGTAATCAGAACTTTACCTAACAAAATTGTTGCAGCTGTGGTAGGATTGAATTCACTCTTTGAATCCCCCTCTCCCCAAATCTATCAAACTGTCAGCAGCCTGCCTTTTGGAAAAAACTAGACATTGTTTTGCTATATATTTTTTTCCAATGTGACCATAAGCAATCCTTCTGCTTGTGCTATGAAGATATCTGAACATTTTTTTGGAGGTGTAATTGACCTACAACATTATTTTAGTTTCGTACGTACAATGTAATGGTTCAACACTTGTATACACTGTGAAATGACCACCACATTAAGTCTTGTCAACATCCATCACCATAAAAAGTTACAGAAAAATTTTTTCCTTGTGATGAGAACCTTCAAGATCCACTTTCCTAGCAACTGTTGCATATGTGCTACAATACCATTGGCTGTAATCACCATACTGCATACATTTCTAGGAGAACATTTTTCATATGTTTATAAGAAAAGGTCATTTCCAATATAATGTGTTTGGGGGAAAAAACTCAAGAAGTCAAGGATCTTAATAGGCTTGAGGAGAGTGAGTGTCCATAATATTCTAAATTAGAGTGACTATTGGATCCTCACTGCTCCTGATGGTTGGGTATGGAGTTCACATACATACATTCCTCCTGTTTTATGCTTGAGTCCCCTGTTTAGCTCTGCTGTCAATGAACTATGGAGCCTCCACTTTAGCAGGTTCAGTGATAGGATGGGACAGTCTCTATCGCTTAAGGCAGAACATTCCATCTTTGAACTTTTGCTATTTAGAAGGTGCTTCCTGAATTAAACTAAAGTGTCTTTTTATAGTCTTTGGTCTTATGACTTACAGCCAAAAGGAATAGGCTTAATCACTTTTTTCACCTTAAGACTTCTCAAATGTTTGGAACCAAACTCAAGCTTGACAGAGTCTCTCTTCCACTACTCTTTCCTCTCAGCATTATGTTTCCATTTCAGTCAGTGGTTCCCTATAAGAACTGATTTCATGTTTCTCTACCATTCCTGTCAAGTGCATCTGAATGTATTTGTCCATTTGCTTCTTAAAGCGTACCACCCAGAATGCTGTGTGTACTCACAGTATGCCGCAGCCAATGCAGGACAGTTTTACTGTGCTTTTGGTGGCCATACCACAGTGTTCTTTCATATCAAAGTTACTATTGACTAAAACTCTAAACTTTCTATTATATACAATCCATCACAATCAGTCCCTTCATGCTCTTAAAATTTTGGTTATGCTTTTTAATGTGTCTTCTGTCTTTTCCAGCTCTGCCATCTCCAACCATGGCAGATCAGCCTTTTTGTTCTTCATCTAAAAAATTGATAAAATTGTACAACATCAAAGAACCAGCTCCCCAGAAAGAACCAACCCTGCTGATATAATGATTTCTGACTTCTATCCTTCTGAATTATGAAGGAATAAATTTATGCAAGGGAATAAATGTAAGGAAGGAAGGGAGAGAGAGAAAGAGAGAGAGAAAAGAAGGAAGGAAGAGATGAAGAAAGGAAGAAAAAAAGAAAGAAGACAGAAAGAAAGAACAAATGAATGAACCAGGAAGTATTTTTATTGGAAATATGCTACTATAGAAGTTCTTTATTTTCTTTATTTTATTTGAAGAGGGAGGGGCAGAGGGAGAGGGAGAGAATCTCAAGCAGACTCTGAGCTCAGTGTAGAGACAGCACAAGGTTCTATCTCATGACCCTGAGAGCATGACCTGAACCAAAAGCAAGTGTTGGACGCTCAACAAACTGAGCCACCGAGGTGCCCTTAGTAGTCCTGGGATTCATGAACCAGTAGAAGCTTGATGAATTTTATGCAAATGTGTGGATATAGGTATTTTTTTTCCGGGACAAAACTCCATAACTTTTATTATATTCTTAAGGGTGTGCATGGTCCAAAGAAATTAAGAAGTCATGTTCTAGAATGGCATAGAAATCAATACTCTGGCTGCACATTCATTCAATCAGTTAAAAAATCTATTTGAAAGGTTTCTAGCCAATGGTTCTCCATCTTGAACACATGAATGGCATGAAGGACCATGTTAAATGCTTTCATGTATGTATACTTTTCATTTCATGTATCTCTGATTTTCAAGGCTATTGGCCATGTCAGAGAATGAAATGAAGCTAATTTAAGCTAGTCGCCACTTATATTTTTAGTTGCTCATGAAAAATTCTTTTAATGGTCTATTTTAGAATTTTTCCCATGACTCAAGTAGTCTATCATTTATTCAACACATAGTTATTTAGTTTTGGCTCTGTGTTGGGAACTATTCTAAACACTAGGGCTAAAAGAGTGAGAAAGACAAGTCTTTGCTTATTTGGAGCTTATGTACTAGGGAGGGAGTCAGACAATAAACAAACACACAAGATAATTTGAGGTAGTGGTGAATGCTCTGAATAAAATAAAAAATAAAATAAGGACATTGGATAAAAAGTTCCTGAAATGGGGTAAGGGCAGTAACTAGATGGGTCAGGAAAGTCTTCTATTAGAGAATATTTTAGCTTAGACCTAGGTGACAAGGATTTAGTTCATACATATATAGGGGAAGAATAGTACAGGCAAAGATAACAACAATGCAAAGGCCCTGGGGCAGGAATGATCTTGGAGTGTTCAAGAAACAGAAAGATGATCAATTCGACTGAAGCATAGTGAACAGTGGGGCAATAATAAGTGATGGAATTTAAAAGGGAGGCAACAAGTCATGGCCATGGTAAAAAGTGTAGACTTTGTTCTAACTTCAGTGAGGGTTGTTGGATGGCAATGATAAAGAGTGTATACTTTGTTCTAAGTGCAGTGAAGGCTGTAGGAAGCCACAGGGTTTCATGGTCTGATTATGTTATTCAAAGAGTCTAACTGCTGTGTGTGGAGAATGAGTTGTAAAGAAGCAAGAGTAGAATGGAGACAGTTTACCTGTATTTAATTGTGGAATCTGCCTTCTTTCTTATCTTTTTTTTGGGCGGGGGGAGTGGCAAAGGTAGAGGGAGGGAGAGAATCTTAAGCAGGCTCCATGCCCAGCATGGAGTGTGATGTGAAGCTCGATTTTACAACCCTGAGATCATGACCTGAGCCAAAATCAAGAGTCCAATGCTTAACCAACTGCCTTCTGTCTCATCTTAAAAAAAAGAGAGAGAAAAAAGAAAGGAATGCCTCTTAAGCAGTCTTCCACAATTTCTTCTCTTCATGATTGCTCAAAGGTAATTAAGATAGGTTCACCAATTGTATACATTCATGGAATTAATTCATTAGCCACAGGAAATTGGGCTTGGATTTATTCACCTTAAACCATTTGTCCCATGTGAAGAGGCAAAAGGCAGTCATTGAGTAACCCATGAAGAGCCAGTGGATGATCTGCTACACCAAATAGTAGAAGGGTTGTAGGACAGAGATGGAAGCTAGGTTGTTCACAGTTGGGCTCTCCTGAATTAGTTTCAGAACCTGTCTTTCCACAGTAACAATGAGGAATTCCAACTGGAAGCAGACCCAGTGGTCATGAGTGTAGGGTATGCCAGAAGGCCAACAATAGCAATGACAGTCCCTGGGATAGTCCCTTATCTCCAAGGAACTTGAGTCATTTGAAGAAGTAATGGGCCACCCAGACATTGGTATTGTCATAGAAAGGAAGGAAGAAAGAAAGAAAGAAAGAAAGAACGAGCAAGCCAGGAAGTTTTTTTATTGAAAATATTCCAAATATTGGAAATATCTTGAGCCTACTATTCGTATTGCCTTATGTTCACAAGCCATGGAGCAAAGGAAAGTGAAGTTAAAGAAAATGGAATACTCTGGGGTGCTTTGGTGGCTCAGTGAAGCATCAGACTCTTGATTTTGGCTCAGGTCATGATCTCCAGGTTGTGAGACAGAGCCTTGCGTTGGACTCCATGCTCTGTGTGGAAGCTGCTTAAGATTCTCTCTCTACCTGTCCCTCTGCCCCACCCTCACCCCACACATCCACATGTGCTCTCTGTCTCTCTTGGAAAGAAAGAAAGAAAGAAGGAAAGAAAGAAAGAAGGGAAGAAAGAAAGAAGAAAGAAAGAAAAAAGAAAGAAAGAAAGAAAGAAAGAAAGAAAGAAAGAAAGAAAGAAAGAAGAAAGAAAGAAAGAAAGAAAGAAAGAAAGAAAGGAAGGAAGGAAGAAAGAAAGAAAGAAAGGTGGAAGAATCTATTTCCCTGGTGGCCTAGAGCAGGGTTGATGCAGAAACGTGTCTTTTCACAGCACTCCTTTGCCTCGGAGCACAGAGAACATGGAAGCTAGGGAGTGGAAAGACATGGTATTCTTAGCCTCTACTGCCAGCCAAGTCTTCATCTGGAGCCAAAGGGGAAACTTTCACGGGAAGAGTAGAGGGCCCATGTTTCCCTTCTGGGATTCCCCCATGCATGTTGCCTTATCCCTCTCCCTCTAGCCAGGAATCTCTTGTGTTTTTCTTCTGCCAATGTACTATGATTGTATATGTGCCTCTACCACCACCCCCCATGGTGGGGAGTGGAGGGGTACAAGGCCCTCTCTGCTCTGCTTTTTCTACCTTGGAATTACTCCAGATAAAATAATTTCTCTTTGTTCAGTTTTTTTTTTTTTTTTAAGAAATGCCTTTAAAACACCAGAATGCTAGGGTTTTGTGCACGTGCTCACATTTGTATGTGTGTGTATGTCTTATAATCTTTTCAACCACCTCCGGCTTAAGTTTTTTCTCAGCAATCGTTGATTTTTACACTTTTCAGCCTGAAAGTAATTCTCTTTGACAGGGAAGACAGAAATGAAATAGGATTTAAAAGAGTCTACTTTCCTCATGTCATCCATCACCCTGGACAGCTCTCTGGTTTATTTAGGTATTCACTTCTATTTTTTTCTGCTACATCAGTATAATTTACAATGGTATCATTAGAATTGTCTTTTCGAGAGTTTCCTTGAAGCACATCTTGAATTCCAGTATCCCATTCTAGCTCCGCCATTTACTATCTTAGACAAAGTATTTAACCTTTCTGTGTCTGTTCATGCAACTGTAAAATGGAGACAATAGTATCTACGTCATAGAGTTGTTGTGAGGATTTAATGAATTAAACATGTAAAATGCAGGACACTTGGGTGGCTCAGTGGGTTGGGCATCTGCCTTCAGCTCGGGTCATGATCCTGGGGTCCTGGGATCGAGCCCCACATCTGGCTTCTTGCTCAGCAGGGAACATGCTTCTTCCTCCGTCTGCTGCTCCCCCTGCTTGTGCACTCTCTCTCTGACAAGTGAATAAATAAAATCTTTTAAAAAAACACGTAAAGTGCTTTTAACAATGCCTGGCACATGGAAAATGCTCAATAAATGTTAGCTGCTATTATTACTGCTGGTGTTATTATTATATCTGGGACATGAGCTTCAGGTTCCATAACTTCTTCATATTACTTCAGGTTACCAGCAGCCTTACAATGTCTGTTATCGGATTCAGTGTTAGACTCTCTTAGTTTCTCCTTTTTTAAAAAAGATTTTATTTATTTGAGAGAGAGTGTGGAAGAGTGGGGAGGAACAGAGGGGGGAGGATGAGGGATAAGCAGACTCTGCTGAGCACAGAGCCTGACGTGGGTCTCAATTCCAGGACCCTGAAATCATGACCTGGGGCTGAAACCAAGAGTTTGATGTTTCACGGAATGAGCCACCCATGTGCCCCTCTTGACTCCTTTTTTTTTTTTCTGTGCACTTTTTCAGCATCAATTCCCAGAGCAACATTTGGAGGTAAGTTATACTGGCTTGAGTTTGAGTCCTGGCTCTGACATTTGCCAGTTCTGTAACTTTGGAATAATAGGAATTTCTTTAGCTTCTTCTTTAGTACAACAGGAATAATATCATCTTCCTTTGTTGGTGGGGGGTTGCAATACATGTAAAGCTAGTAAAGAGTATAACATATGATAAAAGCTCAATAATTTCAAATCTGCTTCACTTTTCAGTGTTTTTTCCTTCCCCAAAGTTGTTGTACTATCTGTAGGGAAAAAGAGAATGCTTCTTGGAGTACGATGCTCAAAATGGGATCTCTTGTCCAGTCTGACCTTCTGGCCAGCTAGGCTGCCCTTCTGAAGTTTTCAACCTTGTACCCATTCCTTGGCAGTTCTTGGCCCTTTGCTGCCCTTGAATAGCCACTAGTTATGTTTAATTACTTGAAATTTGGTGATTTCTCACGGTAGTGCCATCTTGAGCTGAATTCCATGTATAATTTATATCATAATCAATGTAGTTTTCAGGAAACAAATCCATATGGAATGCAAACTTTTCCTAGTGATGTCATTCAGTAGTACTGAATCTAATACTGTCAGTCTGATCTAGTTCTTCCCCTTGTTTTAGTTTGTCCTACATTAGCTTCTGTTTCCTCCTTGGTAAAGTGAGGATGATTACTGTACTTAACTCACAGGGTATTGGTGAAATTATTAAGATATTCAGTTACAGTGCTTCACACAGTGCCTGACTCACAGTAAGTACTATGTATGGTAGATACATAGACATAGGTACATAGGAATACATCATAACAGATGTCTGAATCATCAACATGGACCCGTGCTCAATTCCCAATATCGCTGCTGATACCAGGGATCCCCATTTCTTCCGATTTTCATGGAAAATCTATTGCTCTTATATTCTCTCCATTCAACGCCTTGCTTCCTTGTTACATAACTGTCTTCATAACGGCATGTACTGAAAGAGTTAGTTATTTGCCTCTGCCGTGGGGGTGGGGTAAGTCCCCTTAACTCTACAAATAGGAAACTGTATTATCCCCTTTCTACAGATGAGAAAAATTAAAACTCAGGGAGGCACATCTGATGTCATTGGTATACCTGTTGAATTCCAATCTCTCCTGATCAGCGAAGCTGAGCTTCTGTTTCAAGGCACCCAACTCCTACAGTCCAGCATCCTGGCTCCACATCCAGGTTATATTATCACAAAGCTCTGATGCTCTTCCTGGCTGTGGTCAGTTCTTGCTGGTCTCTTCCCACAAAGTATCAAATCCTGTCCCTCAGGCCCACCATTTACTGGTTCAAGAGGTCTGTTCAGAACGAATCACTAATGCCACACTATGATGTTTCTACCTTCCTGGCTTCAAGTATCCCATGCTTGGAACTTCCTGTTGCTGCTATGCTCCGCAGGGGAAACTTGCTCTCCCCTGGCTGATAAGGCTAGGTAGAACCAAGGATGAGGTACCACCCTGCCCTGGTGTTTGTTCCTCACGCTCCCTTGGGCCGGTACTGTCATGATCCCATCAGGCTTTATGCCGGAACCCATTGGGAATGAGAAAAGAGTACTTTCAGTCTGTGTGGATGAATCTTCTTCAGATAAAGACCTTCCTTTAGCCTTTTAAATTTCACTATCCATTTCTCCACTTAGTAAGTCTGTTATGCACCCTGGAAAAGCATTATAGAACCTTCTTTAATTATTTGTCAATGTGGAGAAATAAATTTGCCCAAACTAATAATAATTGTGCATGGTGCTCTTACCTGCAAAATTTGTCAATAAATAAACCAATATGTTAAAACTAGAGTCATTTCTTTTTAGACTTGAACCCATCTGGTGTGGGGGTGGGGGCTTAAAAAAACAAATGTTATGGCTGTTGTAATGATTAATCATATACTTTTTTATTTTTTTAAAGGTCTTCTTATAGGAGCAAATGTTATTGTTCTGTCCTGTAGTTTTGGACTTGGTGATGAAAATGAGCTTACCTAATGTGAAAGATACCATCAAATGCTGACATGCCAGGAAGTCTCACTTTAGATATGAGCACTTAGAAATGGAAAAGAGTGTCAGTTTTGAGAGAGAAAAAATGAGACAGAAGATCAATAGTGAAGAAAGAGTGAAGCCATCTTTCCGTCTTTATATGAGATGGAATTAAAGTAACTTCTAACTCTAAGGATTTCTGCGATGTTTCTTGCTATGGCAACTAACACCATAGAATTTATATAGATGATGAAAGAAGAGAATAAACTTTTATGTTCTGATCTATTAAATTGATCTAGATTTTATAGATATATATATCAAGGGATCAGGATAGTGAGGTTCTCAGCTTCTTGATGGGCTTTATTTATGGTTTGAAGTTTATTTTGGTACTGAAGAGAGCTTAAATTCAAAGAATGTTATTTTTAAAAAAATCTCTAAATCTTAACGGAGATAAATTGCCTTAGTTTTGTGAAACCCTACTCTCTGGGAGTCAGTAATTTATTGTGAAATGTTGGAACAAAGGTAATTAAAGGTATAGAAGTTAGTGATCAATCATTTAACAAGTGACCAAGTGCTTTTAATGTGCCCAGCAGCATGCTTGCAATCGGGCTAAATACATTTTGCAGTTTGTTCAGGTGAAACAAAATTGAGGGAGATGTCCCTTTACATATCCTGTTAAGTATTCTTGGATAGGTGTGTCTTCAAACTTTCTGCTCTAAGTTAGACCTAAAGCGAGTGAATCAAGTCAAGTCTGAAAGTGAATGAGAAGTTTGCTTAATTAAAAAAACACACAAAACATAAGGTTTGGTGCCATGACTTAAAAATTGTCAAGAAAGCCAGGGATAGGAAAAAATAATCAAGCCAGGGCTCAGATATCCTCCTAAGTCAGGAAAACCAAGTATCAAGTGATGCTAGAGAGAATGATGGGACTCAGTACACTGTCATGCCTTCCTTCCTTCCTAAGAAGCCTTCTCTTTCCTGATATCTGACAGCACCTCACATGTAAGGCTAGACCTACTCCTGTTTCTCGAAACTGTTGGAGTGACCACCACTCAGTTTAAAACAGTTAACAGTCCTCAGCCACTGCTTTATTGCTTTGTTTCCCTCTGTGCTTTGCACATGGTAGACGCTCAGAAATTGTTTTGATGGATGGAAGAGCTCATGTAATGGTTGTTGAGGAGAAAGAATCCAAGACTGGAGGTAAACTGCCCTGACTGTTACATTTACTACCCCCTAGGAAAAAAAAAACTCGATTGTATCTTTTGTGTTTCATCTTAGAAGTTGTATGTAGTTCATTTTAAACCACCCAAAGAGCCCAGAAAATACAAAGAACAAAGTACAAATCACCTGAAGTCCAGATATTTATGAGGCCCACGGTCTCTGCATTTGTCAGATGGGAATAATAATAGTGCTTGAATCATGTGCTTGAGGCTGGGTTAAATAAGGCAGTGCTGGGTACAAATAAAGTGTTGTTTAAATGTTAGTTACAATCCTCATTAGTATCATTGCCATCATCATCAGAATTAACAGTCAAAAGAGGATGGAAAGAACTAAAATTTAGTAGTAGAGATGTTTCAGCAGTAGAAAAAAAGTGAAGTTGTGTCTGTCCCTTTGAGATTTATAGGAAGGGAGAAAGAAGAAATATAGAAATAAACATGATATGTGAAGAGTAGATCAGGGAGAACATTTTAGGGGGATTTCACTTTAAGAAAATAGATCATTTCCTGACAGCAAGAATGTAGGGAGTAGTAGGGGGAAATGGGGTTTGGATGAGAGGAGAAGGTCTAGTCCCCAAGGTGCCATTCAGCAATAAATTGTATGAATCTGTGCCTTGTTGCTGTAGGGAATGAAACAAGAAAGTATATTTTCCCTTTCCCCAGCTTTCTCAACTATCTAGAACACTGAAGATAAATTAAGAGAGCCTTGAGTGAAAATTTCAACATCTAAAAGAAAGAAAATGGTGTGTGGGGCAAATAGTACCGATAAACAAGTGGATGTCTCAACTATGGCTTAATTTAAAATTCTACCATAATGGCTTTTTACCGCAGCAATTAGAACAAAAATAAAGCTCGTAGTTTCAGATAAACAAAAGCTGAGTGTTGGTGGGGCTCCTAAAGAAACAGAAGCTACTGATAAAAATGGAAGTTCGGCAAGCACTCCAGGGATGAAGGGCAGCCAGGGTAGTCAAAGTGATAGGCTGTTACCAGGCCTCTCAGAAGAACATATTGCCAGGCAAAAGGAATTGCATATGGGCACCATTTCCAAGGATTAATGAGTGAGAGGAAGGATAAGTTATTTTTGATATTTTTGTTTATCTTGTTGAAGAAAGAAAAACTAGTGGCTGGCAAACACAAATCTTGAGAAGTTAATAAGTTAGATGTTGAGTTTCATGTTTGAAGATGAGGCTGGATAAACAGGGAGCTAGGAAAGAGCTTTATTAATTCTAGCTTGGTGAGGGGCAAATCAATATATCTTCTGTGGGTATTTTACAGATACCTTAGGCTCGTACCTCAGTTGGCTGGCTTAGTGGGAGATAAGGGCATTTTGGTTAGCTGGACTTGTTATTGTTTTAAGTATTATTAACTCATCTATGCAGCAAAGATTCCTGACATGGACACCCCGACAAGCATAATATTTCTCCAGTTTTATTCATGTGTGTGCAATTGTATTAGTGCAAGTCGAGATTATGCACTGTTAAGAAATAGTAGCGACCAAATGTTATTTTTTAAATAGTGAATGATATGGTACTCTCCTACACTGTCGAAACTGGACCCGTTGGTCTCCTTTCAGTTCCTTGAATGTATCATGATCTCTTATGCCTCAGAGCCTTCACATGTGCTAGCCCTTCTGCTGGGAATGCTCTGCCTCCCTCCCTTTCCCTTTGCTTACCCGAGCTTCTACCTAACTTTTAGGTGCCAGTCAAATGGCACTCCCTCAGGAAGTCTTCCCTCATCTAGATGGCCTTGTAGCATTCTGAACTTGTCTTTTATAGCACTAAGTACGAGTGTAGTTCATTATTCTTTAGTTATTAGATTGATTCCATCTTTCCTACTAGACTGGCTTGTGGGGATAATCATCATTCACCCCCGAACCTCCTGGGTTCTAACCAGTTGAACCTGTACACAAAGAATGGAAAACAGTGGTGAATACCCCAGAGATACAGGGAAAATTGTTAGAGGGCACAGACTGGGCTTAATGCTAAAATGGCCTTTCTGTTCTCCAGCCCCTTGGTCCCTGGTGCTAATACGACCCATCTACCCACCCTGGTGAGAAGCAGGAAAAGAGCAGAGCCTGTTGACACAGGCAAATCCAAAAGTCATGAGGGTGCTGCCTTTCTTACAGTTGAGGCAGACAATAGAAGAGACAAAGTAAATCCTCTTTCCTGCTTTTGGAGGCAAAGGGACCTCAGTCACTGGGATGATATGGCTCAGTGAGTGATTGAATCCAACCAATCAGATTAGTCATTCCTCCTCCTGTGGAAGAACTGAATGTCTTAGTAAAGAGAGAAGATAGCAAAAATAAGAATTAGGGCTGGGGTAGGGGAAGGAAGAAATATATCTATCTGCACTTCCATCAGACTATAGGCCAGGGATCTTGTCTGCTTTATTTACCCACTGTATCCACTGTGTGTTAAAGAGTAGTTGCAAAGTTTAAAAAAAATTAAAATATGTTCTTAGCACGGTATCTGGCACATTGGAGCATTCAATATAGATTTGTTGAATCATGAATCAGCCTTTACTGGATTACTGACTCATGGCTAAATGGCCAACCAACCTTTGCAAAAGACATGGTTATTTAGTGGAAAATGTGAGGCAGGAAATCTGGTTTGCTACTTGGTGTTTGACCTTGATCAAGACACTTAGGATCTCCCTTGAATCTCAATTTTTCTCATATGAAATATAAGGTGGTTGAACAAGCTTAATTGTCATTGGTCCTGTCTTGCTCTAGACTGTGATTCTAAAATGCAAAGTTCAAATGCCCTTTGCTTTAACTAAGCAGAAAAAACCCTCAGGGCAAAAAGTAAATTCTTGTTCTTAAGAGTTATATAGCTGAAAAGTTTCTTTTTTTAAGATTTATTTATTTATTTGAGAGAGAGAGAGAGAGAGAGAGAGAGAGAGAAAGAGAGAAAGAGTCTAGGAAAGGGGTAGAGGGAAAGGAAGACAGAGAATCCCAAGCAAACCCCCCACTGAGCATGGAGCCCAACACGGGACTTGATCCCACAACCCTGAAATCATGACCTGAGCCCAAATCAAGAGCCAGTCGCTCAGGCAGCTGAGCCACCCAGGTGCCCCATGACTGAAAAGTTTTCTAAAATCAATCAGAAATGGCAAGTTTTGAAGAGAAAAATCCAATTAGAAATATAAGAAGCTACAGGTGATTCTGAAAAGAGCCCAAAACAAATGCAAAAACAATTTCTTTTTTTTTTTTAAGTAGGCTCTGAGCTTAGTGCAAAGTTCAACATGGGACCTGAACTTACAACCCTGAGATCAAGACCTGAGCTAAGATCAAGAGTTGGGTGCTTAACTGATTGAGCCACCCACGTACCCTGCAAAAACAGTTTCTTAAAAAAGGGCAATTAGAAAGTGTTATTAAATGTAATTAGCAAAACAATTTAAATCTCAGGTTTTTGCCTTGCACAATTTAGTAACCAAAGATAAATCTCTGTCAATTATTTCCCCCCCTTCAGTTAAACCACCGAGGTTAAAAGCAGTAAGCTCTAGAGTTATTAAAGGGTTACAGGCAAAGCTATTAGTTATGTGGCTTCTCTTTATTCAATCTGCAACCCAGGTTTACATTTAATATATTTGACTCATCAATTTCTGAATTAAGGTCCTTAATTAATATCTGGCATTTTTCCTTTTATCTGAAAGCTTTACACACAATTACAGAGAGTGTATATATTTAGAGTGTTTTCTTGACTCACCCTTAGTTACGAATAATGATTTTCCATTTTATAATTGTTGAGGCTTCTATTAGCTGAGATGTTAGTAGTCAGGCAGGACTTTCCTGAAGTTCTGAATTTATGATTATTCACAGAAAAATAGTTTGTTTTTAAATTTTTATTATTAAACATGTTCTTTTATAAGCCCAAATTAATGCTTTTAGCAAAATATTTTACAGATTCTACTATATTTCAGGAATAATGATAGACATGGAAAATACAAAAATGATTAAAACCATCTTTGGTTTTAAGGAGTTGGCAATCTAATGGAGGATAAAGTCATGCAAAAACATAATTCCACTAGAAATAAAAACATTAAGTTCTTGAAGTTGACACGTGTACAAGGTGCTATGGGAGTATAGAGAAAGGATTGAATAATTCTTTCCCAGGGAGCCATGGGGAAAATGCCATTTGAATGGGTATTAAATAATGCATAGGGAGTGAGTACATTTCTAACAGAGAGAACAGCACATACAGAGGAAAGGAGCTAGTAAAAGGAATAATTTGTTCAGGAAACGTGAGAAGAATAGTTTCTTCGGTATGGAAATATTTACAACAAAATGACAAAAGATTGACATCTGTCATATAGAGCTTTTATAATTCAGTGAGAAAAGATGAACACCTCATTAGAAAAATGGAGAAACATTAATAAAAAATATTTCTTGGACACCTAGTATATTTACAAAATAGTAACAATGACATACTCCGTGACATCGTGGAGCTTGCCATCTAGTGGGAGACACATGTAAGTAAATATAACAATTAAAATTTAGTGTGTTGAGATTATAATCAGAACACAGAAGAGGCATCTAATTCATAGTTGGGGAGCCAGAGAAAGATTCCTGAAGAAGTCAAACTTCTAAGTTTTAAAGGCAAAAATTGGGTAGTATATAGACAGATGCAGAAGTGGGCTGGGGGTGAAGGGGCAGATGAGTAGTCTAGTCAGGGCAAACAACATTATGTGAAGACCTGGAGCTGAGAGAGAGCGTGGTATATTTGGGGTAAATGATGGCACTTAAGTATGGCCAGCAGAGTATAAAGAGATAAGTCAGATAATGTAAGTTTTGAAAACTATGTGCATAAGTTTGGGTTTTCTTTTTTTCTTAAAGATTTATTTATTTATTTGAGAGAGAGAGAGTATGCGTGAGTGGGTGGAGGGGCAGAGGGAGAGAATCTCTAGCAGAAGCCACGTTGAGGGCAGAGCCGGACATGGGGCTTGATCTCATGACCCAAGAGATCATGACCTGGATCAAAACCAAGTGTCTGACACACTCAGCTGACTGAGCCACCCAGGTGCCCCAGATGTTTGCATTTTCTTCCTTTTTTTTCTTTAAAGATTTTTAAAATAATTTATTTGACAGAGAGAGAGGGAGAAAGCACACAAGCAGGGGGAGCGGCAGGCAGAGAGAGAGGGAGAAGCCAGCTCCCTGCTGAGCAGGGAGACCCATGTGGGATCACAACCCAAACCAAAGGCAGACACCTAACTGACTCAGCCCACCCAGGTGCCCCAAGTTTGTGTTTTCTTAAGGAAGCCATTGAAATGTTCTCAGTAGGAAGGCAATACTATGACAGATTTGGGCTTTAGCCAATCTGACTGACTATAGTATGGAGAATGGATTGGAGTGGGCAACATGTCCATTTAAGAGGCTTTTTCTGTAACCTAGTAGAAAGATGATGGTGGAATGATAAGGAGGGCATCAGTGGTAATAGAGAAAAGTGGATGAATTTGAAATTTATTTAGAAGGTAAAATTGGTAGAACTTAGTGATTGATATGATGTATCAGGAGTGGTGATAAAAAGAAGTAAGAACAGCTTTGGAAATTAAGATGATGAATAATGTTCAGGACATGTTGATTTGTAGGTGTCTAAAGGAAATGGAAATTTCTGGAATTTACTTTTATGAGTCTGGAACTCAGGTGGGAGGACTTGTGGAGATGGAGGTATGGGAATCATCAGTCCTGAGTTCATCCGGAGACAGTTGAGTATTGTAAGAAGATGAGAGGGATAAGACAGAACCCTGGGATAGAACTCTGCCACATAGAAAGGAAGAAAAATTCTCAAGATGAAAAGGAATGGTTGAGAGGGTAGGTAAGAGGAAGGCCAAGGTATTGTTGTGTTATGGAAACAAAGGGTGAATAGTAATAAAAAAAAAAGTAAATGGTTAACTCTATCAAATGTTGCTAAGAGGGGTGTCTGTGTAGCTCAGTCAGTTAAGCATCTGACTCTTGATTTCAGCTCAGGTCATGATCTGAGGGTCGTGAGATCGAGCTCTACATTGGGGCTCCACATTCTGTTTATCCTAATTCCTCCCCCTACTTGTTCTCTCTCTTTCTCTATTGTAAATAAATAAATAAATAAAATCTTTTAAAAAATGTTGCTGAGAGGTTGTTTAAGATAGTAGCACTGAAGCAAGTCCTTTAGGTTTAGTAACAAGGAGGTTGACAGTGGTCTTGTGGAGAACAGTTTCAGTGGAGTGTTGGGGGAGGCATCTAATGTGTTCGCCAGTGGGTGGGAAGTGAAATGATAACAGGAATCAGACAAAATAGCATTAACACATCATTCACATAACAAGAAATACAAAGGGTCAAGAAACATAAAGAAATTCTATCTCTTTAGAAAAAACAAAAACAAAAACAAAAAACCCCCACACAAAATAAAATGAGACACTATTTTTGGCCAGTCAAGTTGGCAAAGATAGAAAATTAATATACTGTCATTCACCACTTGGTTGAAGTGTCACTTGATACAATTTTTCAAGGTCATTTGGCAACATCAGAAATTTTTAAAATGTGAATACCTTTTCAGGTCACAATTCTGTTTCCTCCTTGGCATAGAGAAGGATACATGCTCCTCATCATGCCTTTTCGTTCTTGTGTTCTCTACTATCACCACATAATAGCTTTTTGGAGCTGAGAACGACAATAATTCCAAAGGGGGAAATTTTTCTTGTTCTGCATGTCTCTTGTTGTTACTGCTGGTGTTTTGTATGTTCATACTCGAGTGAATGGTTTATTTGGGGTGTGCTGGGATGCCAGGTGAGATTATTAGGAGTGTTATCTGCTAGAGGACATGGCCCCTCAGGCTTTTTAAAATACAGAGTTAAGAGGGGTGCCTGGCTGGCTCATTTGGTAGAACATGCGACTCTTGATCATGAGTTCAAACCCCACATTGGGCGTGGAGCCTACTTAATTAAAAAGTAAAATTAAGGGGCGCCTGGGTGGTGCAGTCTGTTAAGCATCCGACTCTTGGTTTCGGCCTCAGGTCATGATCTCAGGGTCATGAGGTCAAGTCCCGGATCAAGCTCCATACTCAGCATGGAGTCTGCTTAAGATTCTCTCTCTCTCTCCCTCTGCACCCCCTTCCCCACACACTCTCTCTCTCTCTCTCAAATAAATAAATAAATAAATAAATAAATAAATCTTTTTTAAAAGGTAAAAATAAAAAAGTACAGAGTAATAATAGAGAAAGAAGGATAAAAGTCATGCAGAGAGCCAGGCCACCCAAATAATTTTCTGCCACAATTTCTAAAGGACTCGGGATGTGTTGCCTGGCAACAGGAGCAATAAAGTAGAAAGGAAAGCGAATAGTTCTTGAGGAATTTTTTCTTCCAATTATCCAAATCTCACATAAGGAAAGAGGTAAACTAGTTAGCAAGAGGTATTTGTTGAAGTTAGCCTCACAAAATCAAAATAAAGCCAAAGATAAGCTCCATCAGGACAAGGGTTTATGTCTGTTTCACGACTTCATTGTTACCACCTAAAGGAAAGCCTGGAAATAGTAGGTTAATAATGGTTGAAAGTAGAAAGAACATTGAATGGGAAATTTGATAAGCTACAAAACCAGAGGAGTGACGTGTGGATTGTTGACAGTTTGTTGAAGTTTATCTTTTTCATCGTTGCTCTTATTTAACAACAAACATGAAATCTGGAGGCATCTGACTGCGGTTGTTTCTTTGTTTTTTTCTTTCCTTCTTCCAGAATGAGAAAGCATTAACTAGAAATCAAAACGGCTTTGCAGATAGATGGTGATTTTAAACTAATTTTGTCATCTGCTGTGTGGAGAGAGGAGAAGGGAGAACACTATCCAGTCACGAAGCTTGTGTTAATATTAATTGGTGATTATTGCAATGTGGGCTGCAGCTTTTAGTTTTTCTAAAATGCAACCATCTGATTAGTTAGCTCCATTTGGAGGAGAGGCAGTCACAATTACAGAAATAGAAGAAATGAAAGTGTTTTCAACAAGTTGCGTAAGAATACAGCTTCTTAAGGGTTGTTTTTTTTTTTTTTCATAGCAAAATTGGATATAGGAGCCCTTCAAGTGTACATGGAGGAAATTACAGTACCTTTTGATTATCTCTTGGCTCTCACCCTTTTCTCCTATACCTCATAATTCTATTTAAATAATAATAGTTTCCATACGAAAACTTTCACTGTTGTAAAGCCAACAAGACGGGTACTTGATGCAACGGTTAGCAATGCGGTTGTATGATTAACAGCAAAAAGAAAAAAGCTATGCTGGCTTTTTGGACTCTATAGTTTAAACTGTTGACTCCTTGAAATGATTGATGGTTTGAATTTTCTTGATGCAAGACCCTCGTGGTTTTCCACCTATACCTTTGGCTTCTTTCCTTCTCTCTTGTGTGTAGATTCATCTTATACTACTACCTAGCCAGTTTTAGAATCTCTTCTCTTCTCACTCTGTGCTCTTTCTTTTGGAGATTTTATTTGAATTACCACCTTACTCCGATGACCTAAAATTTTATCTCTAACACAGGTTATTCTCTTCGAGCTACCTACATAATGTATCTTCTTATTCTAAAGGCAGTCAGACTCACCATGTTCAAAAATAAGATTAAAACTTATCTCTCCAAATAATGCTCTCTACCAAACATGTCAAGCCAAAGTCAACTCTGATACCTGTCTCCTCTCCTTTCCTTGCCCCATCCAATCTGTCACTAACTCTCTCCATTTCTTCTCTTACTATCTCTCAGTTCTGTTTCTCTTTGGCCCTACCACCATTACTCTAGTGCAATTTACACTCGCTCACCTTCAAAACCTTCTAAATTATCTTCCTGCATCCACCTTTGCCCCATTTCAATCCGTTTTCTGCAGTGCAGCCATTTCAAAATACAGATATGAACATGTAATTCTCTGATCTTGAGAAAAGTTTAGAAGTTTTAACAAGACCTAGAAAGCTTTGAATGATCTGAACCGTTCTCACCCTCTTCAGTGTCCTCTCACCTTGCACTTGCTTCAGCTCTTTGTGCCCCAACTGCACTGGCCTTCCTTTAATGCCTGGTCTCTCTATGCTACATCCTGCCACAGGACCTTTGAACATGCTTTTGTCTTGGCTAGGAATGCACTTGCTTCATTTTGTCTGGTCAGCTCACACTCATCATTCAGATCCAAACTTATTTTTCTTTAAGAAAGATATTTATGACTTCCTTGACTTGTCAGCTCTCCGTAGCTTACATTGTCCTATTCCACTGTGTGTCTCTTTATTATGCTTGTCACATGGATGTGTGGCTGGTGAGGGTGGGAGCTCCCAGCTGCCCATGGCAGTGGCAGGGTGGAAGATGCTGTCATCTGGATGGGGGCAAGCTTTTGCTTTTCCTTTGTATCCTCACACATTGAATCCGGGAAGGAATTTCCTCAGCTTTAGGAAGCACCAGGCTGCTGCTTTTTACTTATGATTCAACTCCATTTCATACTTACTGTTCCTTGACTATGTTCTATACATTTCCAACTTGATGCTCACTCTGCAGGGTAGAGCCACCTCTTCCTTTTCCATCTGTAAAGATGCTACTTTCTCAATAATAATAATAATCAGAATGTTTTGCTAGTCGCTTACTTTGTGCAAGGTTACCTCTATTTTGCCACTCAATTCTCACAACAATCCTGTTTTGTACATTCTAGTATTAACTCCATTTTACAGATGAGGTAAGTGAGGTTCCAAGAGGCTAAGCAACAGCATCCACCACAAAGTGTGGAACTGTAGGAGCTAGAGTTTGTGCGGAGAAACCTGACAAAACTGGTTTCTCATGATATGTTCTACTTGGTGAAAAGACACTTCAGTCATAAAGGCTTTTTTGATGCACTCAACAAGATGTGATCTCTTTTTGCAACTTTCTCTGCCTTGTGTGTATACTTCTTTTATGGTGATTATCATATTCTGTGCTTTATTATGAATATGTGTATTCCCATGAAGCAGATAATAAGGTCTTTGAGGGCAAAGACTATATCTACTCACCGTGCTTTACCCTTGAAAGACTAGGATAGAAAGTTAGTCAACCTCTATTATGTAAGAAGGTTGAACTAATCAGTAGTTGCAAATTTTTTAAATAAAGATTTTATTTATTTATTTGAGAGAGAGAGCATGAGCAGGATAGGGGAGAGGGTGAGGGAGAAGCAGACTCCCGGCTGAACAGGGTGCCCGATGCAGGCTCCATCCCAGGAACCTGGAATCGTGACCTGAGCTGAAGAGGGTCATGACCTGAGCTGAAGGCAGACACTTAACT
Source organism: Lutra lutra (assembly GCF_902655055.1). NCBI lineage: Eukaryota > Metazoa > Chordata > Mammalia > Carnivora > Mustelidae > Lutra > Lutra lutra. Next base: position 33,346,421 of record NC_062296.1, on the reverse strand, counting down.
GACTGAGCCATCCAGGTGCCCAGTAGTTGCAAATTCAAATGAGTATAGGGTTAAGAATGTAACAAATGACCGAGATGGTCCATTTGGCTGTGATATACCGAAGAACACAGCCCTATCTGGAGGGAATAGCAGCTGTTTGGTTCCTCTTGATTGTGATCACACTGAATTGTGTGTTGCCTTGTGTTGCCAGTTCTTTTGATTTTTCAAGAGAATTCAGAAATCTGGATTTTTATTTTTTCTTTTTCTTTTTTAAAAGATTTTATTTTTAAGTAATCTCCCCACCCATCGTGCGGCTTGAACTCACAACCCCAAGATCAAGAGTCACACGTTTCACCAACTGAGCCAGCCAGGTGCCCTAGAAATCAGGATTTTTCAGATAAATAAAGTGATATCTCCTGCTTTTTAAGTGTTGGGAAAATTAAAACATAGACTAGACCGATATGTGGTAGCTCATGGCCAACGACTGGTAGATAATGTTTCTGCTCTTCCTTCGAGCTCTTTTTTTTTTTAAGGATTTTATTTATTTGACACAGAGAGAGAGAGCACAAGCAGGGGGAGCACCAGATAGAGGGAGAGAGAGAAGCAGGCTCCCAGCTAAGCAAGAAGCCCAACACGGGACTTGATTCCAGGACTCTGGGATCATGACCTGATCCAAAGGCAGCCGCCTAACCAACTGAGATACCCAGGTGTCCCTTCCTTCAAGCTCTTATTTTATACAATAATGATTCTATGTAAATGAATATTCTAATATTATCAAATTTCTTCTAGAAATCACTGCTATTGTGAGAAGTATCTTCTACAGTGTTTGAGAGTAGGAAGAAACAGAGAGAAGAAATATCAAACCCCCAAGGTTTCACTAATGTTTTGGAAGAACATACATATATTTGATAGAATAGTATCTGAGTGCCCGTTCTATAATTATCTGTGTGTGTATTTATAAGCATAGATTTGATGTAATTTGCATATGTATCATTGAATATGCATATATTTATTTTATACACAGAATCTACAGATTTACATTACATTTTACATTTATGCAAATTTACACTTGAATTTACCAAATATGTAGATTCATGTCAGAGATTTCTGAAAAATTAAAAAAGGATCAGATTCAATTTTAGCTGAAAAGGGTTGAAAACTGGACAGTGATCTCATCGCTTTGATAATCTAATTCCCTAAACTAGCCAGACCTTGGAAAATGAGCAGCTTAAACATGCTTGTGCCTGTGCTAGAATTTGAAATGACTGTTTAATCTGTTTTGGTCCTAACTTGTATAGTAAGAATATTTTTGAGAAGCTACATGTTGATGGGAATGAAAATGAACTGGATCAGTCACCTTCAGTACATGCAAACTAGAAACTCTTTTCAAGTTAAGCTCTATTGCAAGAGCTGAGTTTCTCAGGTCACCAGAGTCTTATACTGAAAAACAGTCTAGATCAACATCTAAAAATAGGTGTAAAGAGCCTATCGTGGATGTGGGCCAGCATGAAATACTGTGGGAATATTGAAGAAAGGTAACATGTTCAAGGAGTCGAAGTTTGGTCAGTCTTGAGCAAGAATGTAAATATTTGGCACTATTTTGTTAGGTTTTAGGGATTTCCTTCCTGGATTGGCTTTAGAAATAGGCTAGACATTAATCTAGAAGATGCTCAGTTTCTTTCCAATTTGTTGATGCTTTATGTTACAATTTCTTTGGGGGAAAGAGTATTGTCTTAAAAGCACATAACTTCAAATTTCCTTCTTTTAGAGTTTCTTCTAGGGTGCAGGTTGCATTTTTAACACAAAAGTAAATAGAGGTGGTTATATATTAGCCAGAAGAATGACTACAGGAAGAGAACATAATATAATCCCCTTGACATTCTGTAGATTAGAGAATGTTGGAGCTGGAAAGGACTTTAGCAGTTCCTTAGCAGTTGTCTTACCCTCTTGGGGAGTTAGATTAGATATCTCCAAGACCCTTCATAGCTCATTTGTCAAATGGGGCAGCTGAGGCCCAGGGTCAGAGTTTCTATTTACTGTGGATCAGTCTTTCAGGGGAAAGGGAGTTGACTCTTAAAATACCAAAATGAGCTCATCTGAACCCATGAAAAATTTGCAACAATTTATGTGGCATTCCAAATAAATGGGGCAGAATTGGTCTAGTACTTGAGATCCTAGAAATAAAAATTTTCTAGCACATCTCTTTCTTTAATCATAAATTCTAACATATCTTGTGCATCTCTGTGGAAAGAAGCAAACCAATTAAACAGAAGCGCCTAGCTCAGTGCTAAGTTCATTGCAGGCTTTCAACCCATATGTGTTCAGTGACCAGAGGCAGTGACGCTCACCATAGATTTCTATTTAGTTTTTCATGTTTCTAATCTAGATGTCTCACTACTGGCAGTGGAAGTAACTTTGTGATATTCAGAGTATATTTTCTTTGACCTAAGGCTGTAACTCTTCTTTGAGGCATAAACTAATTGAACAATTCATTTTGGTATTTTTTTTTTATCATGAAACTGCTGCAAAAGGGATATTTGACTGCTATATAATTTTGTCAGATATATGAAGAGAAAAAGCAATTATTTGCCTGGATTTTATGTCCTATTAATATTAAATAAATGCATAAAATACATAAATAAAACCTCATTGAATGTTGGAATGTCAGGGAAGAGAATGAAATTTGTGTCTATTATTCTCATTTGTTCAGCACAGCTGAGAATAGGAAACTGGTGCTATTAAGTTTTAATCTTTCTCCCTTCACATCAGAACACTCATATATATATATGATTTTTTAAAAATTCAGTGGGGAAACTGTATGTACTTTAATATTAATTGCTACAAATTGATAGTATTTCATATGAGCCATTTAAAAATTATGAACTTTACTTTTATGTTCATCTTTCCCATAACTGCCAGGATAATCTATTACCAACAGTATTTTCATTATATTCGTCTCTTGCTCAAAAACCTATAGAGAATGCCTATAGCTTTAGTGTTGTAAGTAGGAGTTGTAGAGACAGAAGTTCTGGGTCTGATTCTCTACTTTTTGCTTGCCGTGTGGCTTTGGGAATGCCATTTTTTTCCTCTGAGGCTCAGTTTCCTTATAAACAAAGTGGGGAAATATATTACAAATGATAATATTGTTGTGAGGGATACATGAGAAAATGTTTGAAGCTCTTCGCAGAGCACCTGGCCTGAGGTAAGCCCTGGTACATACTAGATATTCAATAACTATTGATTTAATTAGCTGATAGATATCTAATGCTTAGAAGATAACATGCAAATTTTTCACCCTACCCTGTAAGAACTGGCTCCCATATTTATCCCAGGCACCAACACTTTTAGTTTGTTATGGCTTAGTTAGGATAGGTCCCTTTGTTTTGGCCAGACTGATTTCCTTTCTGCCCTTACACACTACTCAGCTTCTCGGTCCCATGCTTGCCCTGCTTTCATTACCCCACAGAAAGTGCCCTTCACTCTTCAATGCCACCGTATTTCAATTACTTTAGTAATCTTGCACGAAACTCACCTTTTCCAGGAAATTGCCTAATTAACCCCATTTGACTTAGGTCTCACCATTATTCTGGTTCATCTCAGCACTCACATAATCAGTCTGTATAATCCTCTGCACCTGCAAAGCATACAGTTTTGCTTGTTCTTAATTCATTTTCTGCATATTTTGCTCCTTCTCCAGCCAGTTTCAAAGCTCTTCAGTGGCAATGAGGAATGCATCTCCTACTTTGTTTGCAACAACACCCTTTCCCATATTACCCTTGGCCTCTAGTTTCAAGAAAGTTGCAAATTTTGCTGAATAAATGAATCAGTGGTATTTCATGAAATTGCATTTTGCAGCTATGGAAAACCAAACATCAAGTGGATGCAATTTCATGCTTATGATCTAAAGCAGCCAACCAGGCGTTCTGACAATGAACAGATATTTGTGATTATTTTTATATTTTCTCCAATGAGGTTGAAAGAGCACACTTCATTATGTGACTGCAGGGACAGTGGTTAGCCTAGCATATGACATCACAAAATGTTCTACTGGTACAGAAGGAGTGTACAATTTAAAATAATGATATAGCTGTGTGACCTTGGGCATGTCGATTAACCTTTCAGGTGCTTTGTTTCCCCATCTGTAAAATAAATGAGGGGTTAGGTTCTGTTATCTCTGTCTGCTCTCAGTTCTATCATTTTCAGGTTTTTAAATCATATACTATGGCCTCAGTTGGTAGTGTGGCAGTGTGTATATGATGTGAATGGTTACTAAGTGATATCTATCTCAATGGTCATCGACTGGTGCCCTTTGAGGGTGCCCAAGTATATATCGAATATATGTAGCTTTTGTCTTAGGTGGATGACATTTGTGATCTATTTCCAAAGAAACCACATGGTCCTAGGGCTAAGATAAACAAGATTCAGTATTTTCTAGCCCGCTAAGAATGAAGAGGGAAAGAGAACCAGAAGAGGTTTTAATTTAAGAATAGATTGAGGCTTAGGGAAAACAGGGTCAGAATTTGCTTTACCAATAAGGAGAAGTATCTTTCCCCATTCTCTTGCTCCCCTTCACTCACTACACCCCGGAGAACCACCTTCCCCAAGGAAGAATTTATCATCCACTAGAATTCAAAATATCATAAAAATTCCTATTTTTAAAAAGATTTTATTTATTTATTTGACAGAGAAAGATCACAAGTAGGCAGAGAGAGAGAGAGAGGAGGAGGAAGCAGGCTCCCTGCCAAGCAGAGAGCCTGATGTGGGTGGGGCTAGATCCCGGGACCCTGAGATCATGACCTGAGCCAAAGGCAGAGGCTTAACCCACTGAGCCACCCAGGCGCCCCAAATTCCTATTTTTTTTTTTAAAGATTTTATTTATTTATCTGACAGAGAGAAATCACAAGTAGGCAGAGAGGCAGGCAGAGAGAGAGGAGGAAGCAGGCTCCCCGCTGAGCAGAGAGCCCGACGCGGGGCTCGATCCCACGACCCCGAGATCATGACCTGAGCCGAAGGCAGCGGCTTAACCCACTGAGCCACCCAGGCGCCCCCCAAATTCCTATTTTTAAGAACATAATCTTTTTTTAAACATGTGAAGGGGTGTCTGGGTGGCTCAGTGAGTTAAGTGTCTGCCTTTGTCTCATGTCATGATTCTGGAGTCCCGGGATTGAGTCCCACATCTGGCTCCCTGCTCAGTGGGGAGCCTGCTTCTCTCTCTGTCCTTCCCCCTGCTCATATTCTCTCTCTCTCTCTCTCTCTGTCTCTCTCAAATAAATACAATCTTTTTTAAAAAAGAGAAAGCATGTAAAAATTTTATTTACACAGGAAACATGTAGAAGGACATGTAAATTTATCGTAATGAATATAAATCCCTTGCAAAACTGCCAGTGCCCTAGGTTAAGGAGATTAAAGAACCAGAAGAGAATTGTGAGGAATTTATTCCCCAACACCAACCCAGAACTAAAAGATAGGTTATATTGACCTGTCTAGTTTCATTAAAACATTTGTTTCTAATGACTGAGTGAAAATTACTTATTTGAAAACATTGTCTTTCAAACCATGCACTTTTTTAGTATATGTGCTGCCGAAGCGAGCACTGACCATGCACTTTTTAAAAAAAACAAGAAGTCTATGTAATTACAAAATTATGTTTTTCCTGAAAATAGATATCATTTCAATGAGTAATGAGTAGACAGAGAATATATATGGTATAAGAGTAAACCTTCCGTAATGAGAATCAGTTTTGGAGTTTTGTCATGTTACAATAACCTATCCTGGCTTCTCAGAGCTTGGCTGTTTATGCAGCACACCAAGCAGCTAGTTCTTTAAGCTATGATATGAATGATCTAAATGGATTATATTTATGTATCCCTCATACATAAAATAACCACAGAGACATGTTGTTGTACCCACATGACTTGACAAATGGGGCCCAAAGGAAACTGAGAAGCAACCTGAGAAATTTGTCCAAGGGTGTTTTACAGCATCAAAGGGGCTACATAAGCCTTCTACCAAGATTGGAAAAAAAGAACAAGTCACTGTGAGGTCAAGAGTATGTATAGTGAGAGCGAAGCTGGAAGGTAAAGGGTTGCTGGAAGCATAAGGGATAGAGGTCAGATAATAGGATATTGGAGTTAAGGATTTCTGATGCAGAGCAGTTCTGGTGATGGCAAGGTCTAGAGGGGCTTCCACGGCTGTGAGTGGGTAGAGAGAAGTGAAGGTCAATGTCACAGGTATTGAGGTTAAGACTTATACATGTAGGGTGTTAGTGGACTGACTGTCCATAGGGATCTTTATTGACTGGATGAATAGTGAGCAGCTATTCTGTGGAAATGAGGAAAATGAGGAAATGAGGAAAATGAGGAAAACACAGTCCCTGACCTCATAGACCTTCCATTTTAGTAGACAAGATAGACAGTTTAAACAAATCATACAATAAAATATAATGAGTGTTACTTTTCAGAAACCAAAGAAATACATTTAGCCAAGGGGGGGTCGGTTCTCTGGTAGCTAATGATAAGGGAATTATCTTTAGGAAGCCTTCTCTTCCTCATTTTTCTATCATTTTTTGAAGTAAGAATAGGCTTTCAGTTATAGATGAAAATAAAATAGACTCAGAAATTCAATAATTTGTCTGCTGTCATAGAGCTAGTGAGTAGTAGAGCTAGGATTCAAAACTAGCCCTGTCATAGTTGTAGTTCTGCTATGGCTGTGTAAGTTGACTACAGCCCATCCTTCTGGCTGATCATGACAGAAAAATATGGAAAAATACAAAACCTGCTATTTGAGGACTCTAAAAAGTTAATAGAAGCAGTAAGGTTATGGAGTGGGGTCAAAACTTGGAGAAGTGACCCGCATGGGGGTGAGTTTCCATTTTTTCCCCTTGTGCTCCTTTGTGCCTAGAGTGGATCTCAGTTACGTAGTGGTGTTAGAAATAAAACTCTGATAGAGAGATCATGAACTTTCTGGCCAGAAGAACAAAGGATAGGAGCACCACAAATCTGTATAGTGTGGGAGGAATCACAGTAGGAGAGAGCTGGAGAAGAGGCCTCTTAATTGTGTATAAGTCTCAGCCAGACTCCTGAGCATGGGATGGACCATAATTAGCCAAGCAAAGGGTTTGAGGATTGGAGTGAGATTAGAATCATCCACACAAGTCTCACAACCCTGAACAATACCTGCATAGTACAAATCCAAATAAGCAGAGCACCTTCTTAAAGAAAGAAAACAAGATTTAATTTTTGACAACTTTATTGAGGTATACTTTACATATGTACAATTTATGTTTTATGTTTAAAATTCAGTGATTTTTAAAATTGAAATCAAGGACCATTTCCATCACCCCAGTAAGATCTCTTGTTTCTGTTTACTGTTACACTCTGTTCTCAACTCCAGCCCCTGAAAACCACTAATCTAATTTTTTTTTGTCTCTGTAGGTTTGTATTTTCTGGATATTTCATATAAATGGAATCATATAATATGTGGTCTTTTGCATCTGGCTATTTTCACTTAACATAATGTTTTTGATGTCCATCCATATTATAGCATGAATGCATATTTTGTTTCTTTTTTAAGGATGAAAATTATTCATTGTATGGTTATTCCACATTCAAAATTAAGATTTGACCTGCCACCCATGTAAGGCAAGACAGAATATATGGTCTAAACCTAACAGGGTGATTACCTGAGAAAACAAAACAAAAGTCAATGTTCTCCAAAACCCCAGAAGTTTCAGGACCTTGAGTCTAAACAACTTAGTAGTCAAAATATCTGAGTGACTATGTATACTAGACATATTAAGAGCCTGGAAAATATGGCCAATCCTCAAAGGAAAAGACGATCAGCAAATGCGAACCTTGAGAAAACCCAGGTGTTGGAATTATCAGACAAAGTATTTAAAACAGCAGTTATACCTCGGCTCCATGAAGTTAAGGAAAAAACACTTGAATGGATAGATATTCTCAGCAGAGAAATAAAAAGTACATAAAAAAGAACCATATGGAAAATTTAGAACTAAAAACTACAACATTTGAAATGAAAAAAATTACCATCTGGACTCAATAGTAGACTAGAGATGACAGAGGATAGAACTAGTAACTAGAAAAATAGGTCAATAAAAGAAATACTGTATGATTTCATTTATGTTTTTTTTTTTTTTAAGATTTTACTTATGGGGCCCTGGGTGGCTCAGTCGGTTAAGTGTCTGCCTTCTGTGTAGGTCATGATCCTGGAGCCCCAGGATCCAGCATGGCATTGGTCTCCCTGTTCAGCAGGGAGTCTGCTTCTCCCTCTGTCCCTCACCCCACTCGTGCTCTCTCTCGCTCTCTCTCAAAAAAATAAATAACATCTTTAAAAAAATTGGTAAAATACTAACGCTAAACAGATTGTGAAAGTTAAGTGTATATATTGTAATTTCTACTGAAGTTATGAAAAATATAATTCAAGGGAAAACAGCAAACAAGCCAATATATTAACTGAAATAGAATAGTAAGAAAAATATCCAGCCAACTCAAAAGAAAGCAGGAAAGGGGTTAGAGAAGGGTAAAAACAGTGGGGACGAGCAGCAACAAATATTGTCATGGATCTAAGTCAAATCATGACAACAATTACATGGAGTGTTAAAACTCCAAACACAAATTAAAAGGCAGAAATTGAAATTAAGTTATAAAAAACAAGACCCAATTACATGCTGTCTGTAAGAAATACACTTTAAATATAAAGGCATATATAGGCTAAAAGTAAAATGATGGAGCCATCTGACTGTGAGACAGCAGCAGCTGGAGCCACGTGATCCTGTGCTGGGGACCAGGCCGAGACCTGGCGATGGAGCCTTGCCAGGCCCTGCGCCCTTTGCTGTGCTTCTCACCCTGTGCTTTCAATGGAGGTACTGTATTGGTAATCGCTGGAGGAGATTTTTCAGTTGTTGCTTCTGACACTCTCCATTGAGTGAAGGGCTTTTAATTCGCACCTGGGATGGCCCCAGGTGTTACAAATTAGCAGACAAAACAGTCACTGGATGCAGCAGTTTTCATGGAGACTGTCTTACCTTGACCAAGATTACTGAAGCAAGACTACAGACATGTAAGCATTCTAATAACAAGACCATGACTACAGGGGCAGTTGCTGCAATGCTGTCCACAACCCTCCATTCAAGACACCTAAACGATACTGTCACCAGCTTGAATTAATTTTATCAAGTACACATGGGACATATTCTGGGCCACAAACAAATCTTAAAATCGTTAATGGAAGTCATACAAAGTACTTTTGCTGACCATAATGATATTAAACTAGATAGTAATAACAGAGACAAAATAATATATGGAAAATCCTCTAATATTTGGAAAAAATTACTAAATAACCAGTGAATTATTGGTAAAGACCAAGGGAAATTAGAACATACTTTAGCTGAAATCAAATGTAAATTGTAACATTTGTGAGATTCATCTAATGTAAGTTGTTCAAGGGAAGTGTGTGGCACTAAATGCATGTTTTAGAATAGAAAAAGGTTTCAAAGTGGGGGTCTAAGCATCCACCTTAAGAAACTAGTAAAGCAAATTAAATTCAAAGAAAACAGAAGAAAGGAAATGGTAAAGATAAGAGCAGAAATTAATGAAATTGAAAGCAAAAACAATTGAGAAAATCAATGAAACTAAAAGGTATATCCTTGAAAATTTTCAGTAAAACTGATAAATCTGTAGCAACACTAACAAAAAATTGAGTGAAGACAGATTGCCAAAATCAAGAACGAAAGGAGGATATCACTACAGAACATACAGGCAGAAAAGGATATGAAGGGAATACTAAAGACAATTACATTATTGTAAATCTGAAAAATTAAATTGAACCAATTATTTTTTCTCTATCTATTGATTTATTTATTTGTTCATTTATTTATTTTTAATTTAATTTTTTCATGTTCCAAGATTCATTGTTTATGCACACACCCAGTGCTCCATGCAACATGGGCCCTCCTTAATATCCACTACCAGGCTCACCCGTCCCCCCACCATCCCCTCCAAAAACTTCTCAGTTTGTTTCTTAGAGTCCACAGTCTCTCATCATTCATCTCCTCCTCCTATTTTCCCCAATTCCCTTTCCATTTCCTTCTCCTAATGTCCTTCATGCTATTCCTTATGCTCCACAAATAAGTGAAACCATATGATAATTGACTTTCTCTGCTTGACTTATTTCACTCAGCATAATCTCCTCCAGTCCCATCCATGTTGATACAAAAGTTGGGTATTCATCCTTTCTGAACATTGTGTAATATTCCATTGTATATATGGACCATATCTTCTTTATTCATTTGTCTGTCGAAGGGCATCTTGGCTCTTTCCACAGTTTGGTGATTGTGGACATTGCTGCTATGAACATTGGGGTACAGATGGCCTTTCTTTTCACTACATCTGTATCTTTGGAGTAAATACCCCGTAGTGCAAAAATGTTCATCATTATTAGCTTCAGGGAAATTGAACCAATTCTTAAAAGATACAAACTACTAAAGTGCACTCAAGAGGAAATAAGAAACTAGATAGTCCTGTATCTATTAAAGAATTTGAATTCATAGTTAAATAAACTTCCAAAAAGAAGACTCTAGGTCCAGGTGGCTCCAATGGAGGACCTTGTCAATCATTTAAGGAAGGACTGATATTAAATCTATATCATCTCTTTCAATATCATCCTGATATCAAAATCAGAAAAAAAATAAAAGAAAATTAGAATCCCAGTATCCATCATGAATACAGTTGTGAAACCCTAAACAAAATATTAATAAGTAAAAATCAATAATATATGAAAATGATAATATATGAGAACCAAATGAAATTTATCTCTGGAATGTAAAGATGAGTTATTACTGAAAATCAACAAATTTAATTCACCATAATAATAGATTAAAGAAGAAAAATCTGCAATCATATAAAAAAAGGCAGGAAAAAAACTTTGATAAAATTCAACATTAGTTGGTGATTTTAAGAACTGTATATAAACAAGGAATCAGAGGGGACTTTATCCAACCTGATAAAGAGAATATGTTTTTTAAAAAAGACACCTAAAAACAAAACAAGAAAAAATCCCTTAGGTGATAACATATTTAATGGTGAAAGACTGAATACTTTTTACTTAAGATCAGGAATCAGGGAATAATGTCCACTTACCTCTTATGTAACTTCATACTTGATGTCCTCTTGAGTGAAATGAGGTGAGAAAAAGAAATAAAGTGTATACAAATTGGAAAAGAAGAAACCAATCTGTCTTTATCCATAGATGTCATGATATTCTAAATAGAAAATACCAAGGAATCTACAAACGAGGTTCATATACAAAAATCAGTTATTTTCCCAAATGCTGACAGTGAACAATTGGAGAACAAAATTTTTAAGTCCATGCCATTTATAATAGTACACACAGCATGAAACTCTTATGCATAAATTTAACAAAATACACATATCTGTTTGCTGAAAATTAATGAGCACGGATAAAAAGACTCAATATTGTTATATTTCATTTCTCTCCAAACCAATCTATAGATTCAACTCAATCACAATAAAATCACAGCAGGATATGTAGATATAGAAAAGCTGGCTCAGAAATGTATATAGAAATGCAAAGGAACTTAAATAGACAAAACAACTTGGAAAAAGAAGAGTTAGTTGGAGGACTCACACAATCTGATTTCAAGATTTACTATAAAGCTACAGTAATCAAGACATGATGGTATTGGTGAAAGGATAAGCACACAGATTATTGGTACAGAATCTAAAGTACAGAAATAGAGCCACAAAGATATAGATAATTTTTTTGTTACATCTACTTGATTTCTTGTTGTTCCTGCATTTTTTTTTAAAGATTTTATTTATTTATTTGACAAAGATCACAAGTAGGCAGAGAAGTAGGCAGAGAAGCAGGCAGAGAGAGAGGAAGGGAAGCAGGCTCCCTGCTGAGAAGAGAGCCCAACATGGGGCTCCATCCCAGGACCCCGGGATCATGACCTGAGCCAAAGGGAGAGGCTTTAACCCACTGAGCCAGCCAGGCGCCCCTGTTGTTCCTGCATTTAAAAAAAATATTTTTTTGTGGTAAAAATGTATAACATAAAATTTACCATCTTAACCATGTCTAAATGTATAGTTCAGTAGTGTTAGGTATATTCACATTTTTGTGAACTAATAATCTCCAGTACTTTTTCATCTTGCAAAACTGAAACTCTATACCCATTAAACAACTGCTGATTTTCTTCTCACTCCAGCCCCTGGAAACCACTCTCCTACTTCCTGTTTCTATGAATCTGACTACTTTAGATACCTCATATAAGTGAAATCATACAGTATATGTCTTTTTGTGACTCCCTTATTTTAAGTCGCATAATGTCCTCAAGATTCATCCATGTTGTTGCATGTATCAGGATTGCCTTTTTTTTGGCAAACTGAATTTTGACAAGGTTCCAAAGTCAATTAAATGGAAAAAAATAGTCTTTTCGAAAATCATGGCTGAAAAATTGAATAGTATGCAAAAAGAAAAAAACCAGTATATCCAGTGCCCACATCTTGGTTACTATTACTATTATTATATAATAGTTACTATTACTATTGCTATTATCTTGGTTACTATTACCATTCTCCAATGAAAGGAACCCTGTACTCTTGGAAAAATGGCTAACTGTAGGGGCAGGGAAGAAATATACAATATGAGCCTGGAACATTTTGTATTGCTTCAAAGTAAGGAAGCAAGCAAGCAACATCAAGAAAAACCCCTTGATGATGGGGAAATGTCAGAGACACAGGATCTGACTGAGAGAGGTCCCAGTGGCCAAAGCTGGAATAATTTAAGCCAAAAAATAAATGAAATAATGTCATATTATAACCCAAAGTATGGAATAAATACCCATAAGTCCACACTGTCATAAATGATGAACAATAAAGAGCAACAACCTACTGAGTTTTGAAATTTTTGAGTACCATTACTCAAAACAACATTGGTGGATTCAAAATAATCGTGACAAGTAAAATAAGCCAGACATCAAAGAGTAAGTCCTTTATGATTCCATTTATATAAAATTCTAAAAAGGCAACCCAATCTATAGTGACAGAAAGTAGGTCAATAGTTGACTGTGAATGACGGTGGAAAGAAGGATGGAATGCTGCGTAAATATCCTTTTAGGGGGCCCTGGGCAGCTCAGGTGGTTAAGTGTCTGCTTTGGGATCAGGTCATGCACCCAGGGTCCTGGGATTGAGCCCCATGTCAGGCTCTCTGCTTTGCAGGGGGTCAGCTTATCCCTCTCCTTCTGGGCCCTCCTGCTCCTGTGCTCTCTCCCTCTCTCTCAAATAAATAAATACAATCTTATTTATTTATTTATTTATTTATTTATTTATTTATTTATTTTAATTTTATTTTTTATAAACATATAATATATTTTTATCCCCAGGGGTACAGGTCTGTGAATCGCCAGGTTTACATACTTCACAGCACTCACCATAGCACATACCCTCCCCAATGTCCATAACCCCACCCCCCGATCCCAACCCCCCTCCCCCCATCAACCCTCAGTTTGTTTTGTGAGATTAAGAGTCACTCATGGTTTGTCTCCCTCCCAATCCCATCTTGTTTCATTTACTCTTCTCCTACCCCCTTAACCCCCCATGTTGCATCTCCTCTCCCTCATATCAGGGAGATCATATGATAGTTGTCTTTCTCCAATTGACTTATTTCACTAAGCATGATACCCTCTAGTTCCATCCACGTCGTCGCAAATGGCAAGATTTCATTTCTTTTGATGGCTGCATAGTATTCCATTGTGTATATATACCACATCTTCTTTATCCATTCGTCTGTAGATGGACATCTAGGTTCTTTCCATAGTTTGGCTATTGTAGACATTGCTGCTATAAACATTCGGGTGCATGTGCCCCTTCGGATCACTATGTTTGTATCTTTAGGGTAAATACCCAGCAGTGCAATTGCTGGGTCATAGGGTAGTTCTATTTTCAACATTTTGAGGAACCTCCATGCTGTTTTCCAGAGTGGTTGCACCAGCTTGCATTCCCACCAACAGTGTAGGAGGGTTCCCCTTTCTCCGCATCCTCGCCAGCATCTGTCATTTCCTGACATGTTAATTTTAGCCATTCTGACTGGTGTGAGGTGATATCTCATTGTGGTTTTGATTTGTATTTCCCTGATGCCGAGTGATATGGAGCACTTTTTCATGTGTCTGTTGGCCATCTGGATGTCTTCTTTGCAGAAATGTCTGTTCATGTCCTCTGCCCGTTTCTTGATTGGATTATTTGTTCTTTGGGTGTTGAGTTTGCTAAGTTCTTTATAGATTTTGGACACTAGCCCTTTATCTGATATGTCATTTGCAAATATCTTCTCCCATTCTGTCAGTTGTCTTTTGGTTTTGTTCACTGTTTCCTTTGCTGTGCAAAAGCTTTTGATCTTGATAAAATCCCAATAGTTCATTTTTGCCCTTGATTCCCTTGCCTTTGGTGATGTTCCTAGGAAGATGTTGCTGCGGCTGAGGTCGAAGAGGTTGCTGCCTGTGTTCTCCTCAAGGATTTTGATGGATTCCTTTCTCACATTGAGATCCTTCATCCATTTTGAGTCTATTTTCATGTGTAGTGTAAGGAAATGATCCAATTTCATTTTTCTGCATGTGGCTGTCCAATTTTCCCAACACCATTTATTGAAGAGGCTGTCTTTTTTCCATTGGACATTCTTTCCTGCTTTGTTGAAGATTAGTTGACCATAGAGTTGAGGGTCTATTTCTGGGCTCTCTATTCTGTTCCATTGATCTATGTGTCTGTTTTTGTGCCAGTACCATGCTGTCTTGATGATGACAGCTTTGTAATAGAGCTTGAAGTCCGGAATTGTGATGCCACCAACTTTGGCTTTCTTTTTCAATATTGCTTTGGCTATTCGAGGTCTTTTCTGGTTCCATATAAATTTTAGGATTATTTGTTCCAGTTCTTTGAAAAAAATGGATGGTAATTTGATAGGAATTGCATTAAATGTGTGGATTGCTTTAGGTAGCATAGACATTTTCACAATATTTATTCTTCTAATCCAGGAGCATGGAACACTTTTCCATTTCTTTGTGTTTTCCTCAATTTCTTTCATGAGTACTTTATAGTTTTCTGTGTATAGATTCTTAGTCTCTTTGGTTAGGTTTATTCCTAGGTATCTTATAGTTTTGGGTGCAATTGTAAATGGGATGGACTCCTTAATTTCTCTTTCTTCTGTCTTCTTGTTGGTGTAGAGAAATGCAACTGATTTCTGTGCATTGATTTTATATCCTGACACTTTACTGAATTCCTGTACAAGTTCTAGCAGTTTTGGAGTGGAGTCTTTTGGGTTTTCCACATATAGCATCATATCATCTGCAAAGAGTGATAGTTTGACTTCTTCTTTGCCGATTTGGATGCCTTTAATTTCCTTTTGTTGTCTGATTGCTGAGGCTAGGACTTCTAGTACTATGTTGAATAGCAGTGGTGATAACGGACATCCCTGCCGTGTTCCTGACCTTAGCGGAAAAGCTTTCAGTTTTTCTCCATTGAGAATGATATTTGCAGTGGGTTTTTCATAGATGGCTTTGATAATATTGAGGTATGTGCCCTCTATCCCTACACTTTGAAGAGTTTTGGTCAGGAAGGGATGCTGTACTTTGTCAAATGCTTTTTCAGCATCTATGGAGAGTATCATATGGTTCTTGTTCTTTTTTTTATTAATGTGTTGTATCACATGGATTGATTTGCGGATGTTGAACCAACCTTGCAGCCCTGGAATAAATCCCACTTGGTCGTGGTGAATAATCCTTTTAATGTACTGTTGAATCCTATTGGCTAGTATTTTGGTGAGAATTTTTGCATCTGTGTTCATCAAGGATATTGGTCTGTAGTTCTCTTTTTTGATGGGATCCTTGTCTGGTTTTGGGATCAAGGTGATGCTGGCCTCATAAAATGAGTTTGGAAGTTTTCCTTCTATTTCTATTTTTTGGAACAGTTTCAGGAGAATAGGAATTAGTTCTTCTATAAATGTTTGGTAGAATTCCCCCGGGAAGCCATCTGACCCTGGGCTTTTGTTTGTTTGGAGATTTTTGATGACTGTTTCAATCTCCTTACTGGTTATGGGTCTGTTGAGGCTTTCTATTTCTTCCTGTTTCAGTTGTGGTAGTTTATATGTCTCTAGGAATGCATCCATTTCTTCCAGATTGTCAAATTTGTTGCCGTAGAGTTGCTCATAGTATGTTCTTATAATTGTCTGTATTTCTTTGGTGTTAGTTGTGATCTCTCCTCTTTCATTCATGATTTTATTTATTTGGGTCCTTTCTCTTTTCTTTTTGATAAGTCTGGCCAGGGGTTTATCAATCTTATTAATTCTTTCAAAGAACCAGATTCTAGTTTCGTTGATTTGTTCTATTGTTGTTTTGGTTTCTATATCATTGATTTCTGCTGTGATCTTTATGATTTCTCTTCTCCTGCTGGGTTTAGGGTTTCTTTCTTGTTCTTTCTCCAGCTCCTTTAGGTGTAGGGTTAGGTTGTGTACCTGAGACCTTTCTTGTTTCTTGAGAAAGGCTTGTACCACTATATATTTTCCTCTCACGACTGCCTTTGTTGTGTCCCACAGATTCTGAACCGTTGTGTTTTCATTATCATTTGTTTCCCTGAATTTTTTCAATTCTTCTTTAATTTCCTGGTTGACCCATTCATTCTTTAGAAGGATGCTGTTTAGTCTCCATGTATTTGGGTTCTTTCCAGATTTCCTCTTGTGATTGAGTTGTAGCTTCAGAGCATTGTGGTCTGAAAATATGCCGGGAATGATCCCAATCTTTTGATACCAGTTGAGACCTGATTTAGGACCAAGAATATGATCTATTCTGGAGAATGTTTCATGTGCACTAGAGAAGAATGTGTATTCTGTTGCTTTGGGATGAAATGTTCTGAATATATCTGTGATGTCCATCTGGTCCAGTGTGTCATTTAAGGCCTTTATTTCCTTGTTGATCTTTTGCTTGGATGATCTGTCCATTTCAGTGAGGGGAGTGTTAACGTCCCCTACTATTATTGTATTATTGTCAATGTGTTTCTTTGATTTTGTTATTAATTGGTTTATATAGTTGGCTGCTCCCACGTTAGGGGCATAGATATTTAAAATTGTTAGATCTTCTTGTTGGACAGTTCCTTTGAGTATGATATAGTGTCCTTCCTCATCTCTTGTTATAGTCTTTGGCTTAAAATCTAATTGATCTGATATAAGGATTGCCACTCCTGCTTTCTTCCGATGTCCATTAGCATGGTAAATTCTTTTCCATCCCCTCACTTTAAACCTGGAGGTGTCTTCGGGTTTAAGATGAGTTTCTTGTAGGCAACTTATAGATGGGTTTTGTTTTTTTATCCATTCTGATACCCTGTGTCTTTTGATTGGGGCATTTAGCCCATTAACATTCAGGGTAAGTATTGAGAGATATGAATTTAGTGCCATTTTATTGTCTGTAAGGTGACTGTTATTGTATATTGTCTCTGTTCCTTTCTGATCTACTACTTTTAGGGTCTCTCTTTGCTTAGAGGACCCCTTTCAATATTTCCTGTAGAGCTGGTTTGGTATTTGCAAATTCTTTCAGTTTTTGTTTGTCCTGGAAGCTTTTAATCTCTCCTCCTATTTTCAAAGATAGCCTAGCTGGATATAGTATTCTTGGCTGCATGTTTTTCTCATTTAGTACTCTGAATATATCATGCCCCCTCTTTCTGGCCTGCCAGGTCTCTGTGGATAAGTCTGCTGCCAATCTAATATTTTTACCATTGTACGTTACAGACTTCTTTTCCCGGGCTGCTTTCAGGATCTTTTCTTCGTTGCTAAGACTTGTAAATTTTACTATTAGGTGATGGGGTGGGGACCTATTCTTATTGATTTTGAGGGGGGTTCTCTGAACCTCCTGGATTTTGATGCTTGTTCCCTTTGCCATATTGGGGAAATTCTCTCCAATATACCTTCTGCTCCCCTCTCTGTTTCTTCTTCTTCTGGAATCCCAATTATTCTAATGTTGTTTCGTCTTATGGTGTCACTTATCTCTCGAATTCTCCCTCGTGGTCCAGTAGCTGTTTGTCCCTCTTTTGCTCAGCTTCTTTATTCTCTGTCATTTGGTCTTCTATATCGCTAATTCTTTCTTCTGCCTCATTTATCCTAGCAGTGAGAGCCTCCATTTTTGATTGCACCTCATTAATAGCTTTTTTGATTTCAACTTGGTTAGATTTTAGTTCTTTTATTTCTCCAGAAAGGGCTTTTATATCTCCCAAGAGGGTTGCTTTAATATCTTCCATGCCTTTTTTGAGCCCGGCTAGAACCTTGAGAATCGTCATTCTGAACTCTAGATCTGACATATTACCAATGTCTGTATTGATTAGGTTCCTAGCCTTTGGTACTGCTTCTTGTTCTTTCTTTTTGTGGTGAATTTTTCCGCCTTGTCATTTTGTCCAGATAAGAGTATATGAAGGAGCAAGTAAAATACTAAAAGGGTGGCAACAACCCCAGGAAAATATGCTTTAGCCAAATCAGAAGAGATCCCAAATCGTGAGGGGGGAGAAAGGGGATAAAAAGAGGTTCTGAAAGAAAAAAAAAAGAAATTAAAAAAAGAAAACCGATAAAGAAAAAATATAAAAAGGATATATATATATATATATATATATATATATATTAGATAAACTATTTAAAAAACGTTAAAAAAGAAAACGTTAAAAGTTAAAGAAATTTAGCCGAAGAAGAGAAAAAAAATTGAAAAGGAAAAAAAGATAAAAAACTTAAATTAACTGCAAGGCCAGAGAATCATGGGGAGAAAGCCATGAGTTCTGTGCTTTGCTTTCTCCTCCTCTGGAATTCCGCTGCTCTCTTTGGTATTGAAACTGCACTCCTTGGTAGGTGAACTTGGTCCTGGCTGGGTTTCTTGCTGATTTTCTGGCGGAGGGGCCTGTTGTAGTGATTCTCAAGTGTTTTTCCACCAGGCGGAGTTGGCACTGCCCTTACCAGGGGCCGGTCTGAGTAATCTGCTCGGGTTCACTTTCAGGAGCTTTTGTTCCCTGAGCGCTTTCCGTAGAGTTCTGGAAGATAGGAATGAAGATGGCGCCCTCCCGGTCTCCGGCCCGGAGGAGCCGAGAGCCCGGGGCCCCACTCCTCAGTGCGCCCTCAGAGAACAGTGCCCAATTACTCCCGTCACCCTGGCCTCTGGCCGTGCTCTGAGCTGACCGAGCCTGCGACCAGTTCAAGGTAACCCCAAGCTTAGAGCTCACTCCTCGGCTCTGTCTCTGTAGCCGGCTTCCCGTTCTAATACCTGTAAGCTCTGCGACACTCAGACACCCCCGATCCTTCTGTGACCCTGCGGGCCCTGAGGCCACGCTGACTCTGCGCGGGCTTCACCCCAGTTAAGCCTCTGGAGCGATGTCCCTCAGCGGAACAGACTTTTAAAAGTCCCGATTTTGTGCTCCGTTGCTCCGCCGCTTGCCGGGAGCCGGCCCCTCCCCCCACGGTCTATCTTCTAGTCGCTTTGGATTCACTTCTCCGCCAGTCCTACCTTTCAGAAAGTGGTTGATTTTCTGTTTCTAGAGTTGTTGTTCTTCTTCTCTTCGATCTCCCGTTGGATTTGTAGGTGTTTGCAATCTTTAGATAAGCTATTTAGCTAATCTCCCGCTACCTGAAGTAGTCTCAGCCTGCTACTTCTCCGCCATCTTGACTCCTCCTCTCCAAGAACAATAAATACAATCTTTTAAAAATTATCTTTTTTTACGATGACTGAAATGTTTCTTATCTTAATTGTACTGTGTTTTCATAGCTGTACACATATGTCAAAACTAATCAAATTTTACACTTCAGCTATGTGCATTTTATTTTATTTCAGTTAGGTCTCAATAAAGTTTTAAAAATTTTGGGCTTGGCCCTAAGTCTGGAGCTCTTTTTATTACAGCACAGTTGCATCTCTGGGTTGACAAGGGAACCTTTGAGCATGGGGGACAGAGAGAAGGAATCCGTATTTATCAAGTGATCTGTTAAGAGTCTCCCAGGTCTTGAAACATAGTATTAGGTCAGACCTCAAATAATAGATTGGATTACATGAAATTGCTCTTTTTATAGGCTGAAAGTGGTTGACTGTCAGAATATCATATGGTTCAATCTATAATAATTTATGTTTTTCCTGTGGGGGGGGTGTGCATCTAAAGAGCGTAATATATGCATTGCATGTAGATTTAAATGCAAATTCAAAGAGTGGTAAAATGTGACATCTGTGAGTTGATTCAAGGAAGGATATTGGCTTCTCACTTTCGGTGCAAGTCATGAAGGCTCAATAGAGCATGTGAATTTTTTTTTTCTTAAAATGGAAATAGCTTCAGATAATGTAGAAAATTTAAAGAAGTAAAAATCACCTAAAGAAAATCACTGTTAATTTGGTGCAGATTCCTCAGGATTTTTTCTGTACACATGTAAACTCACATAGATTATAGCTTATTTTTTAAAGTGATACCATGCTATAGAACCAACTTGATATGAATTCGACACATGTATTTTTATTTTTTATCTTAGCCTTTTTTTTAAAAGATTTTATTTATTTATTTGACAGACAGAGATCACAAGTAGGCAGAAAGGCAGGCAGAGAGAGAGGAGGAAGCAGGCTCCCTGCTGAGCAGAGAGCCCGATGCAGGGCTCGATCCCAGCACCCTGGGATCATGACCTGAGCCGAAGGCAGAGGCTTAACCCACTGAGCCACCCAGGCGCCCCTTATCTTAGCCTTTTAAGGAAATATATGAAAGAATATTATTTTGCTTTTTAGCTTTCACATTGTTTTGTCATCATGTGGAGGAATTCTAATTATTGTTTTTTAAATCCCGTGTTGTTAACATTTTGGCAGTTTACAGTTGCACTAGTCTACAGAAGAGTCTAATGAATATTCTTATAGCTATATCCTTGTACACATACATAAATATTTCTGCAGAATAAATTGCTAGGAGGTGGTCAATGGGTAAACATTCTTGAGACTTTGGATATATAGCTGGCAGTTTGGTAAATCCTTGCAACACTGTTTCTTGGGGATGCTATTAGTCTCTTGGTTTCCTTTTAACTCACTGGCTTTTCTTTTTAATCCACTTCCTTTTAATCATTGGTAAATCTATTAACCATCCTGTCTCCTTTGCTGGCTCCTCTTTCTCTTCATAGTATCCAAATGCTCAGTCCTTGGAGCTCTTCTTTATCTACAATGGCTTTCTTCATGATTTCATCTGGTTTCATGACTTTCAAATTCTATCTCCAGCTCTGACCTTTCCCTGAATTCCAGGCTATCCACTTAGATAGCTAATACACATTTGAAACTTAACTATTGTCTCAAATCAATGTTTTTATTCCCTCAGTCTGCTCTTCATTTATTATCCTTCCCACCCTCAGTAGCTTAAGCCAAAATATGAGAAATATCCTTGATTCTTCTCTTTCTCCCTTCATCCAAGTATAATCCATCAGAAAATTCATGCAGGTCTACCTTCAAAATATATCCCAAATCTGACAACCTCTCACCATCTCTGCCTCAACCATCCTAGTCCAAGACATCATTATATGTCAGCTGAACTGGCTCCTAAGTACTGTCCCCTTTGCCCCTCTATGATCTACTCTATGCACCATAGAATGAGTAATCCTTTAAAAATGCAAACAAGACTATGCCAGGGACCTTTCAAAATCCTCCGATGGCTGCCCAGTACACTTATGAAATTCAAGGTTTTCTGTTCCATACGCACTGGGCTCCTTGCCATCTCTTGAATGTCCCCTTTGTTCTTAGGGTCACCTTTGTTTTTTTACTTATTTCACTTCTTTTCCATTTAAGTGTTACCTATTGGGGAAGGACCTCCCTTTGACCACCCAATGTAAGGTACCACCTCCTGCTATTCTTTTCCCCCTTATCCTGCTCAATCATTTTGTCATAACATTTCTCAGTACCTGACACAATATATATTCATTTGTTAATTAACTTATTTTGTATCATAAGAATGTAAGCTCTACTAGGGGCATGGCCTTTTTAATTTTCTTGCTATATATATAGCAGACATTCACTGAATACATGAATTAATGAGGCCATTTTTCAGTAAGCTTGTAATAATTTCCATTTCTACCAGCAGCATCTGAGAAAATCTGTTTTCCCATACCCTTGCCAACAATGGATATTATGGATATTTTTCATCTTTGCTAATCTGTAGATTATACGACAATATATCATGTTGAGAAACTATGAAAAGATGGTCAGAATAGAGCTTTTTGTCTTTCCTAGGGGTATATAAGATAATGTGCATCTTATAGCTGATGACATCTGACTTGATGAAGCATGGCATTTGGACTGCCTCTCAATTTGCCTTGCATTGTACATATAGAATAATTAGAGAACATGGTTCCTGCCTTTGAAAATCTGAGAAACTAAGTGGTAAGTAAAATGTGCATTAATAATTTGAATAATGTAGGACTAAATCAGGTAGAGATCATTTTACAATCATTAGATTGATTAGTAGTTTTCTGGTTCTGTTTGATGGGCCTGCCCCAGGGGTCTTCAGACAGTGGGTGAGGAGTGGACAGCCCTGTGAGCTCATAGTCTAGCTTAAATGGAGCAGCTCTACTTTGACCTGTGTTACATTTTGGATTTCCTTGGTCTTCCCATTATTTCACTTGAAGAAAGAGTGCCATTGATTAGAAATAAACACAGATATTTGAAAACTATTGTTTCCAATGTTTAGAGAAGGGCCAAAAGGTTATGTTCTAGAATTGTAGAAGACTTGCATTGAATAGACAGAGGGAAATTAAAGAATATTTCTTTATACTTTTATAGTACTTTATACTCTTCCAAATGCTTTTATAAGTATTATCTCATTTAGGTTTTATCATATCCCCATGAGTTAGGCAAGCCAGCTAGTAATATCCTCATTTTACAAGTGGAAAACAAGATTCTGTGAGTTGTTCAATATTATATGGCAGTTAATCTAATCTATGGAAGGGCCAGAATTCACAAATCAGAAATCTTGGTATTCTGATTCTAATAGAACAGCATTAGGAAAATGTAGACTCTTTCGTAAGTAAGAGAGCCCAGTTAATTTCTAGGACATTGATTCTCTTACCACATTTTTATTTAACATTTTTCCTCTGAACCATATTTACCTGAAGTTCAAATTTAATCCTCATATTACATTTTTTCTATGCATAGGATTTCTAGCTCAGTTTTGTTCTCTCTAATGCCCTGAGAAAAGGGGAACACAGTCCCATTGTAATATATGTGATTGGGTTGCTTTTTTTTTCCCCCAAAATATAGTCATTAGTAGAAGCTTCTAAGAGATTGCAAAAAAATGGCTTTTAATGTTCTTGTATTCCAGAATCATAGGGTCAATGATGAGGAGATTGGATATAGGTGACTGAATCTGGCAGCTTAACAATAATTGATGTGCCAGACATAATTACTCTGTGACAGACACATTACCCAAATAATTCCATTTGACTCCTCACAACCTTATTTGATTGATAGGTCATGAGCTGATTCCCCTCAGTACCACCATCCCCCTTCTTCCCCAAAGACATTCCACATGAGATCAAACTTGAAGAAAAATTTTGTTGTTCTTGTTGTTTTTATAACTAGCATTCAGTTTTTTGGAGACATTTGTATTCTTTAATATTACATTCTAGTTTTTGACTATTATTTAACCTTTAAAGTTAGACTTGAACAGCCAAGATTTAGAGATCCTTCATCCAACAAGTAAAATACTTCAAGAAATGATAAATTAACCTGTAGGGCGCAGTTTTTGATGGAGTGAGATAAAGATTAATCTATTTCAAAAGGCAAGTTCTTAAGGATGGAAAGAAGACCTCAGACTTGTAGCTCAATCTTACTGGTGCAAGAGTGGACTCATTTAGAATAGGTGTGAAAAGCCTATGATTTTTCAGGCTTCTCAGGAGGCTGCTTCCCTAGGACAACATGGAGTTAGATTTCACACAGGATCTGCCCAGATTTCTTCTTCATTCACCTATCCCCACAGCTGAGACTACTTTAACTTGCCTTGAATTCTGAGACCAGGGGCACCTGGCTGGCTCCATCCATAAAGCATGTGACTCTTGATCTAAGGGTTGTGAGTGCAAGCACCATATTGGGTGTGGAGCCTACTTAAAAAAACTTTTTTGAGGAGCACCTGAGTGGATCAATTGGTTGAATGCCCAACTCCCGATTTAGGCTCAAGTCATGATCTTGGGGTCTTGGGATCTGGGCCACATCAGGCTTCCCAGTTAGCAGGGGAGTCTGCTTATCTCCCTTTCCCTCTGCCCCTCCCTCCTGCTCATGCTCTCTCTGTCTCTCTCAAATAAATAAATCTTTAAAAAATCTTTAAAAAAATTCTGAGTCCGATTCCACTTTTACACTAGAGAAATGGAAGGAAAGTAATAACATTTACTGGGCACTTCCTTTGGGCCAGGCGCATTATCTGAATCATTTTGTTCAATTCTTCACAATGACATCAGTTATTGCCAACTCATAGCAGCTAAGACAATAAACTCAATGAATACTTGTTGATTGAGCAAACAGGCAACATAGTTCTTTATATTCCCATTTTATAATTGAAGAAATTGATACTCAGATAGGTTAAATTTATAGCTCAAGCTTACACAGGTGGTAAATTTCTTGCCTTCCTTCTTCCCTTCCTCTTTTTCTTTCTTTAGTTTTAAAATGTTTTCAGAAGTTATACATGCTTGGCCTTAAAAACCTAAACTTTATAAAAGTATAAAGAGTTAAAGTCAAAGCCTCTTTCTCCACCTCCTCCCTGCTTTACTCTCCAGAGATACTCCCCATAAGTAATTTGGTATATCCATGTCCTTTCCATCGTATCAGGCAAATCTTAAATTGCTGCCCTGACTCTGGGTTGAACCTTATAATTCCTAGATTCATATGAATGGGCTTTGTCATGATCTTTGGCTGCAAGCTCTCATCTTGTACCCCCGATTCTGCAATTGGCTGTTTTTATTATTGTAACCTCATGCTTTTGTCTCTGCCATGGTGAGCAAGAGTATATTGGCATTGTTTATGTTGTTTATAATAAAGGTATATTACTTCAGCTGAGTTTACCAAAAT
The DNA here is from genome assembly GCF_902655055.1 of Lutra lutra. Classification (NCBI taxonomy): domain Eukaryota; kingdom Metazoa; phylum Chordata; class Mammalia; order Carnivora; family Mustelidae; genus Lutra; species Lutra lutra. Next base: position 33,321,337 of record NC_062296.1, on the reverse strand, counting down.
TAAAGGTTTTCTATTTAACTTGCCAGTAGACGCTTGGGGGAATGTGACAGACAGTTAAAATGTACTCTACAGCAACTGTTTTATGTCTGTGGTAGCAATTGAAAGAGTAAGCATGACAGCAGTATGCGCTAAAACTGATAAATGGATTGTAAAGAAAAGCAGTGCACAAAGAACGGGTAAGAGCTTGTCCCTGCTCTCTGGTGATAGAACCTCAGTCTTTCTGGAGGCAATCTGTGCTGCTGCAGAAAAGGTGAAACTATCTTAATAGATCTTTAGTTTATCATCACATTTCTTCTTTCATTGTGTCTTGCCGTCGTTTATCTTTAGTAAGGGATCTTTAGCAATTCCATTTTCAGCAAATTGTTCCCAAACTTGTTCTTTATTTAGCCCATCACACTGCTTCTTCAGTAAGTCCATTCCAAGAATCAGCTATCATTACTTTCTGACCACAATATTTCCTTCCTTATCCTTACCCCTTTAGAACTACTGACTTCTTCTTTTGCTCCCACCCCACAAATAACCTCCAGTCTCCTTAGGTCTTCTAATGAATTTTTCATTCAGTGTTTTTCTTTTTTTTTTTTAATTTCCTTGCCTACCCATTCTGGGACCCATGATCAGCTACTTTAACGTATCTCTTCATTAACTCAAATAATCCTTTATTTCTTTGATCTTTTGTTAAGTCTACATAACCCAGTCTCAATCTGGGAGAGAAACTTCTTGTTACTCTGTTCCTCTTATTAAACTCCTAGACCATAATACCTGAAGGAAGTCACAAAATCATGATGACAAATTTCAAAATAAATAAATCTAGGCTCCTGAACTTCAGTTGGATTTTGTAGTTTAGTTGCTAGCTCTTTTACTGCTGCTTGACATTTTCTGATCATTTCCTATGGTAGATACCCAAATTTTAGACAAGCCCTAGTATCTCAGCTCTAAATATGGCTACTACTTAATTCCTTGGGTAAGACTGAGGTCATTTGATATGGCTCCTTGACCTTTCTTCATTTCCTTCTAAGCAAATTTCTATTGCCAAACCGTCCTCTTCTAACCATCCAATATCTAATCATCTAAACTGTCTTTGTCCTATAAGAGACACTTTTTAAAAAAAAGATTTTATTTATTTATTTATTTGATAGACAGAGATCACAAGTAGGCAAAGAGGCAGGCAGAGAGAGTGGGGGAAGCAGGCTCCCCACTGAGCAGAGAGCCTGATGCGGGACTCGATCCCAGGACTCCGGGATCATGACCTGAGTGGAAGGCAGAGGCTTTAACCCACTGAGCCACCCAGGCACCCCAAGAGACACTTTTTAAAAAGATTTGATTTATTTTAGAGACAGAGCATGCACAAGCAGGGAAAGAGAGAATCTCAAGCAGACTCCCAGCTGAGCACAGAGCCCAATGCAGGGCTTAGTCCCATGACCCCTAGATTGTGACTTGAGCCAAAACCAAGAATTGGATGCTTAACCGATTGCACCGCCCAGGCACCCCCAAGAAACTTTTTCAAGGCAGGTACCTTTTGTTCTCATCCTTTCCGCACTCCTCTGGCATCTCATCCTCAACACACTCCTCTTGCTATATCACTAATACCCTCTCTACAATGGCAATCTCTCTTCTCTTCCCACGAATAAGATCAACTTCCCCCAGAATCCTCCACAGTCTTCCTTGAAATTGGGTATCTCCTAAAACTGCCATTTCATTTACCTCCCACACCCTTTACTGCCAATACTTTTAAAAGAATAGGCTGCACTTGCAGTTTTTCTTCCTTACTCCTTCTTTGTACTCCTTGAAATCTGGTTTCCATTCTCACAACTGTACAGAAATTCTTCCTCCAAAGTTTTGATGTTCTGATAATAGTTTCATATAAAGACTTTCCCAATTGTCATCCTCTTAGCCTTACTCTAAGACATATGACTTTCTAAGGCATATGTACTTAAGACGTAAGTACATATGTTGACTACCATATCCTTCTTAAAATTCTTTTTCCTTTATATGGAAGAACTTCTTTGTCATGGATTTTCTCCTACCTAGCTATAGGTGTCCTCCACATCAACTTCTGTTATATATTATAAACATTTGCATGGAAAATTGAAAGCATTTATCTATGCAAGACACAATGAAAATTGAAAGCCATTTATCTAAGTACAAAGACCTGTACTTAATTGCTTATGGGGATTTACTTACAATTGTCAAAACCTAGATTCAACCCAATAGATGAATCGATAAATTGTGGTACATTCATAAAATGGAAAACTACTCAGGAATAAAAAGAAACAAACTACTGATACACATAGCTTGGGTAATTCTCTCCCTTTTTAAAAAGATTTTATTTATTGATTTGAGAGGAAGAGAGTCAGACATATCAAGAAAGAAAACAAGCAGGAAGGAGAGAGAGAAGCAGGCTCCCCACTGAGCAGGTTGCCCATGTGGTGATCCATCCTAGGACCCTGGGATCATGACCTGAACCAAAGGCAGACACTTAAATGGCTGAGCCACCCCAGTGCTCCAACAAGGGTAATTCTCAAAAGTATTATGCTAAGGGAAAGAAGCCAGATACTAAAGACTGTATACTGTAAACTTCAATTTATATGACACTCAAGAAAAGGCAAAACTACAGTGACAGAAAACAGATTAGTGGTTGCCAGCTTGGTCTGAGGTTAAGGGAGGATATTGAGTACCAAGGGCCAAAAGGGAACACTCTGGAATGATGGAAATGTATATAGTGATTGTAGTGGTGGTGGTTATATAACTGGATACATTTGTCATTGACATTTAAGAATTTTATTGTATATAAATTATACCTCAATATAAAGTTGACAAAAAGTTAAAGTATAAAACTCTAGAACTAGTGCAGTGATTTTCATATCTTCATATATTCCCCTCAAAGATCAATTGTTCTTTTTTTAATGATCATTTTCTTTTATAAAATATTTTATTATTTGCCTCAATATGTTATAAACTTATTTTTGGATCTACCACTGAATCCAATATTGTTAGTTACATAGAATGTACTCTGCAAGTACTTGATTTGTTGATGCAGTTATTTTGAGGAGAAATTCACACTTGAGAAACAATGTAGTGTAATATTTAAAACATTTGTCATTAGAGAAACTTGAGTTCACATCATTGCTTTGCAACTTGGCTGTGTGGGTTTGGACTAATTTCTTCTATTTATGCTTCTCTTTTTTTCTTCTGTAAAAGAGGGAAAAGACTAGTAATTATTTCAAAAGTTTATTGTAAGAATTAAAAGTGACAATGCTGGTAAATAATTGGCATAGAGAAAACAGCAAAGGCAAAAAGCACTGGACAGAATAAAATTTATTTTATCCTTTTAAAAGAGCTTATTCAGTGTCTAATTTTTGCATGTATAGTGGATTTATTCCTCATTAAAACTATAATCACCATCCCCAAACAGTACTCCATAGTTATCTAGACAATCTTTGATGCTGGAAACAATTACCAATGTATTCTCTTTCTATCATATCTTACCATATTACCTATGTTTCTTTCTTATCTTTCTTCACTCCTTTGCCTTTATCCTCTATGATGTTTATTATTACTTTTTAGATATGGGATTTTAAGACAAGTCCTCAAGAAGCCATTTATTTTATTTCTATTACTTCGTTTGCAATTGAAGTGAATTGGTTGATGACTTGTTTAAGGGATAGATCATTTTCCAGGTGATTATTCTTTAAAGATGATTAGTTCTTAAAAATAACTAAGTAGACCATTAAACACTGAAAAGTATTATTAATAAATTTTAGAGTGATAATGGACTAAAATTTAAATAAATCACATAATTTTCTTTTTTTATATTTTATTTATTTATTTGTCAGAGAGAGAGAGATAGAGTAAGAGAGCACAAGTTGGGGGAGCAGCAGGCAGAGGGAGAAGCAGACTACCCACTGAGCAGAAAGCCTAATGCTAGATCTCAGGACCCTGGGGTCATGATCTGAGCCAAACACAGATGTTTAACCCACTGAGCAACCCAGGCATCCTAATAAATCACAGAATTTTCTAACTACAAGTCATGTAAGTAGTTATTCACTGCAAGTCCCTCATTACTTGTTGAGAAAGCAGAGACCAAAAGGGATGGAGTGACTTGCCTAAGGACATGAAGCTAATTAGTGACAGAACTCCTAATTAAATCCATTCTTAATCCAGTGGCTTTCCATCAAAACCAGTTGGCATCTATATAAACATGATTACTTACTTTAGTAAACTTCATCGCTAGAAAGTTTTATTGAACATAGCTTTTATTTTGCCTCAGAATTAGTAGAATACATTTATCAACTCACATTGAATTTCATAAAGTAAGAGTCAGATGTAATATAATTTCCCTAATAGTGCCATGATTCCTCTGCTCTCACCTTTCTCATTGATCAATATCAAAATATTCCTGCATCTTCTTATATCAGGCTGACTTACTCTTCATCTCTCAAGACAACTGAGAATGAGTTTGTATCTGACTGAAGACTAATTTCTGTCATTTGACCTATCTTGCAGCCTTCTACTGAAGCAATATTAAGAGCTCTTAGTTCCTTTGATTAGTTTGGTTCATGGGTCAGCAAACTATAGCCTATGGGCCAAATCTGGCTCACCACTTATTTTTGTAAATAGAGTCTCATTGGAACAAAGCCATGCCAATTTGTTTATGAATTGTTCATGGTTGTTTTCACATTACAGTGGCAGAGTTGTATACTTGTGAAAGAGACCATAAGACCCACAAAACCTAAAACACTTACTCTTCGGCCCTTAAGAGAAAAAATTTGTAGAGTTCCCTGGTCTAGATTATGATCAACTTTTGGAGATGATCATGAGCTTTGGAAAAGAATGTGTATTCTCTTTTTAGAATATTTTTATTAGATATATACCTAATAATTCAAATGGATAAAATATATTTTAAAAATTTCTCCAGTATCATGTGTTTCTTTCTGCTTTCCTCTACCAAAGATCAAGTGATATGATACATCAATCTCTCACTGCATTTATGTTTTCTCAACTTCTCCTTGATTATAGAACAGATTTTGCTTATATGCATGTGTAGCGGTAGAGATACTATGCTATTTTATAATGGTTTGTTGGTGTTGCATCCTCTTCATAAGTTACACATTTTAATAAAAACAAATTATCTTCTGTGTCAGATAAGCTCCTTTTCTTTGACTTCTACTTTGGTATTAATTAGTATTAGTATTATGATTCTCCTGATTTGTTCTGTTTTCATCTACATAATTGTTCACTCTTTTACCCAATGTTATTTCTTAATTTTTTATTTATTTATTTATTTTTTTAATATTTAAAATTTTTTTTATAAACATATAATGTATTATTAGCCTCAGGGGTTACCCGATGTTTTTACTGTCCTTGGGAAGGAGACATATGAGCTGGTAATCCAGTACATCTAATATGTGTGATTCCCCTATATTTATCTTTTCCTCAACCAAAAGCAATGGCCTGGGTCTTGCAGTGTGGATAAGACAGAGGAAGCCCCCTACAGCCAATTTTCCCCATTAATAACAACTAAAAATTGTGGACAAGACACAAATGTGACCAATTGACATCTCTGAAAAGTAAAGAGTAGTAGTTAGATTGGGAAAAGAAGTAAAAACTTGAAGAATGACCAGGAAAGCTTTGAGTTTACTGTATTTTTGCTTTTTCTTTGTTTACCTTTAACCCAAGGTTGGTGTATGTTTTCCATAACTGTCCAGTGACTGTGGACAGCAAAAATTGAGTAACCCCCTTTCTAGGCAGAGGACTTTGAAAATGGTCTGGAAAATGTAAGGAAAATCCTTATCTTCTTTCTTTTTTTCTCTCCAGGCCTTGCCTGAGATTATTACTAGTCACAAAGTTTCAGTGCTGTAATGATAATGGTACTCACTTGAAACCCCAAGGCAAAAATAATCCCCATGTTTCTTTCTAGAGGAATCAAGGAAAGGGGCCTTGTGTGTGATGGGAATCCTGATTATTTTTTTCTCTCTTTTTTTCTTATTTTACTCTAATTTTGCTATTAGTTGCATGGAACTCCACAACAGGCCTGAAAATATAAGATGAACCCCTGTATTCTAGACAGAGAAACTGGGAAAACAGGTGTCTTGGAGTTGAGACTGTGGGGAAGTCCCAGATAGTAAATGATGGAAGAAGGGGTTTCTCTAATTCTGGGTTTAAACAGACACAAGTTCTGGGCTTACATCCACAGACTGCATGCAGGGCACAAACAAAAAGAACAGCAGGGACGCCTGGGTGGCTCAGTTGGTTGGACAACTGTCTTCGGCTCAGGTCATGATCCCGGGGTTCCAGGATCGAGTCCCACATCGGGCTCCCAGCTCCATGGGGAGTCTGTTTCTCCCTCTGACCTTCTCCTCGCTCATGCTCTCTCTCACTGTCTCTCTCTCAAATAAATAAATCAAATCTTTAAAAAAAAAAAAAAGAACAGCAAAGGCTTTTTTTGAAAACAGAAATGCCATATAAACTATGGGCCAAGACCTAGAGTAAGTCTCGAGTGGTGCGTCTGTGGGGTAGACCTACACAGCAGAGCAATGGTTTGGAAAACTGAACTGATATTAGAAGTGTTGCTCACAGTAGGCAAGGAAGAACTTGCAATCTGAACCTAAATGAATTGATTGTCTGCTAACTAAACCAACCAACCAACCAACCAACCAACTAACCAACCAACCAACAAACTAACCAAATAAACAAACTTATCATTCACCAGGAACTTCAACAGGATCTGCAGTAAAAGATATAGTTTTCAGAATGTTTAGATTAAGTTGTTAAGAGACAATAAACATGAGATGTTTATGAGATGCTAATAGATGCAGATATTGGAATTATCAAAAACTTTAAAACAGCAATTTTATCCATTCTTCATGTGGGAAGGTTGGACCCACTTGAAATGGATGGAAAGATAGAAGATTTCAGCCAAAAAATACAAGCTATGAAAAAGAACTAACTTAAAATGTAGTACAGAAAAATATATCAATTAAAATAAAAAATTCCTTGAAGAGGCTCAATAGAAAGAATAGAGAGATGACAGAAAGAGGAAAAAGAGATTGGCTGAAATATTCCCAAATTTGGTGAAAGATATTAATTTATAGATTCAAAAGTTCAGCAAACTCCAAACAGAATGAATATAAATTATGGTCATTTACATCATAATCAAAATACTTAAAACCAAGGAAAAGAAAAACTCTTAAAAATGAGAGAAAGAATATATTATATCTTGGGAGAACAGTGATTTGAATGATTGTGTATTTGTTATCACAAATCATGGAAGACTGAAGATCTTAGAACGGTAAGTTTAATGTGCTGAAAGAAAATAAGTGTCAACTCAGAAAACTCTATGCTTTTTTGGGGTGAAGAAATTATCGATATCTTTCTTGATTGTGGTGGTGGTTATACATCATCTGTGTTTGTTAGAACTTACAGATATGGACATCAAAAAAGTGAATTTTATTATATGTAGATTACAAATAAATTTTAAAAGGAAATGACCTATAAATTCAAAATACATGTGATAAATTGTGAATACATGCAGAAAAGGGGGTATCTTTTCCTTCTCTGAAATAATAGATAATTCTATCCCTTCTCAGTCCTAGAATCAGGCCCTTTGAAATTAGTACATGATCTTTCAATTTTAAACATAAATATACTCTTAGCTGCCATTTGCAAATTAAAATAAAATCACTTTGATGTACATAAATATGCTTTTAATAAATATCTTAATGTTAGAAAAATTGATTGCACTATAATATTCAAAAATTTTAGTCATAATTATGATTTTTTTCCATAATTGTGATTTTAAAAGCAGAGATTAAAGGGAGGTATTTTCTACATACAGCTGTTATCTGTGGGAACATAGAAAAATGTCTTGAAACATATATACCAGTCTCTGAACTGTAGTTACCTACGAGGTTAAGATTTATATTGTTTGCATTGAGGGTGAAGAGAAGTTTTTCTATCCACTTTCCATAATTTTGGTAATTTTTTTAAACCTTATAATAGCTTTTTAAAAATAATTGTGTTGTCTTCTGTATTTTAAAATAAAAATTCTAAGTAAAGTAAGTTAATTGGGAAAAGACAATTATATGGTGTCACTCATATGTGGAATATAAGAAACACACAGAAGACCCTAAGGGAAGGGAGGGAAAACTGAATAGGAAGAAATCAGAGAGGAAGACAAACCATGAGAGACTCTTGACTCCAGGAAACAAACTGAGGGTTGCTGAAGGGGAGGTGGGTGGGGGGATGGGGTAACTGGGTGATGGACATTGATGAGGGCACGTGATGTGATGAGCACTGAGTGTTGTATGCAACTGATGAGTTCTTGAACACTACATCTGAAATTGAAACTAATGATGTACTATGTGTTGGTTAATTGAATTTAAATTAAAATAATAAAATAAAAATTCTACAATGTTTTTAAAGAGTGAAAATATAAAGAAAAACCTACATTTAATTTATTTTTATTTTTATTTTTTTTAGTTTCTCTTCAGTTGTCCCTGTTGCCATGTATCAGGTATTTATCTGGCTGCTCACCCTCAGAGTGGAAACAGTTACTGAGTCATTGACTCAGTAGAGGGCCCTGGTTCTCTCTGATAGCTTAAGAGTGTACATAGTAATGTTGTTTACACATACAGTTTTCATTTTTGTGATTAGTTTCTTTGTTACTGTCAGTAACCCTAACCACTTTCTGACAGTGCTTTGGAATGCAGTGATGTGGGAAAAGGCAATGAGCTTTGGATGCAGATTTCCTCAGGAGAAAATTCCACTTCTTGACCCTACTGGCTATAAATTTCTCTATGTAGTAAATGGTAAAAATAACAATACCTTGGGATGCCTTGGTGCCTCAGTTGGTTAAGTAGCCAACTCTTGATTTCCACTCAGGTCATGATCTCAGGGTGGTGAGTCTGAGACCTGAGTTGGGCTCCATGCTTGGCACAGAGTCGGATCCTGCTTGAGATTCTCTCCTTCTCCTTCTGCCCCTACCCCTTTTTGTGTGCTCTCTCTCTCTAAAATAAATAAATAAATCTTTAAAAAATAACAGTACCTTCCTTACAAATAATCTCATGTATTATGTGAGATAATCTGGAGTTTGGACCCACGCATGCCTGTTTCCAGAGGTCAAACTCCCTATTACCACATTATGCTGCCTCTCGTGAACTGCCAAATGCATTTTCCAATGGAATCACTGTTGTAAAAAATTATTAAATTCCCTGATTAATCCACGAAGGTTATCTGATCTATTCCCTTCAGAACTCTAGCAAAGAAAGTCATTGGCCAAAATTCCTGAAGGTCGCAGACTGGGATGCTATACAATTATAAAAAATGTGATACATCATAAAGTACATCTTAAAACAGCTTGCAGGCTTTGCTTGTTAATACCCGAAAGCTTTGATCCATATTGAAATCATATGCCACTCAGCCCATATTCACAGGACTGTAATCAAATACTCAAAACTAGAAGATTCCCTGGAAGCCCAAATTTCAGAATTGTATTATATGTTGTTACATTCATGGAAAGACTAGCTTTATAACTATCACAGATTGCTTTAGCTATTTTAGTACTGAGCAATCCTAGATTATTTCACAAGTAGGCAGATAATATGAAGATTTTATGATTGACAAACTACAGTATGTGGAGGTGGAGAGTCATGACCCTTTTCTTCACGGCACTCTCTTTGAGATGATAGTGAGGCACAGGCTCCTATTGATTTAAAATGGTAATGGTGGGGCACCTGGGTGGCTCAGTGGATTAAGCCTCTGCCTTTGGCTCAAGTCATGATCCCAGGGTCCTGGAATTGAGCCCCGCATCGGGCTCTCTCCTTGGTGGGGAGCCTGCTTCCTCCTCTCTCTCTACCTGCCTCTCTGCCTACTTGTGATCTCTCTCTGCCGAATAAATAAATAAAATCTTAAAAAAATAGAATAAAATGGTAATGGCCAGTTTTTTTTCTTTGGCAAATTTCTTGATATTCCTAATGCCCATTTTCACAAGCTGGGATCCTAATCTTTTACCAACTAATGTTTAATGGGTCACCCATTAAAAAAAAAAAGATTTCTGCAGTGAAATATGGTTAAGAAATATTGCATTAGATAATGTAAACATTTTAAAACAGATTACTATAGGACATTTTAGAACATTTTGATATATGAGTAAATATTCATTTGAAACCTTGAAGCTGGTGATAGCAGCACCTCCCAAACTTATTTGATTATGTGGCATGTTTTTAAGGTACACCTATTAACATCTCTCAGAACTACTAATCTGTAATACACTTTGGGAAATGTCATCCAAGCATTCAGAAGTCCATGAACGTAGTATATACATGATTTTCAAGCTTTGAATTGGAATGTGTAGGGGTAGGGACCAGTACCAGGCTAGGAAATTTAATTGGGCAGATGGATTAATCATGTGTGTAAAAGCATAGAAACTTGGTACACAGATCTGTACCTTGTCATCAGCAAAATATTTACAAATCCTCTCTTGTTTCAAGTCAGTAGGACAATTTCCAAAGTTGGCAGCCCTGTTCTGCTGTTTTTTAATTGTAATCTAATTCCAGATGTTCTTTCTTAGCACAGCTTCTCTGGTATCTGTGATCATATTCTTTCTGATTAATTTCTTTAGCAAGGTTTTATTTAATATCTATTGCATATATTTTGCTGAAATAGGTATTTAAAAGCCTGAAAAAATGAACTAAACATGTTTCCTGTCCTTTTTTTAATTTAAATTTAATTAGCCAACATATAGTACATTATTAGTTTCAGATGTAGTGTTCAATAATTCATCAGTTGCGTATAATACCCAGTGCTCGTCACATATTGTGTCCTCCTTACATGCATCACCCAGTTACCCCAACCCCCTACCCATTTCCCCTTCTGCAACCTTCAGTTTGTTTCCTATAATTAAGAATCATGTTTTTTCTACCTCTCTAATGACTTTCCATTCAGTTTTCCCTCCCTTTCCCTATGATCCTCTGTGCTGTTTCTTATATTCCACATATGATAATCGTCTTCCTCTTATTGACTTATTTCACTCAGCATTATACCCTCCAGTTCCATTCATGTTGAAGTAAATGGTAGGTACTCATCCTTTCTGAGGCTGAGTAATATTCTACTGTATATGTGAACCACATCTTCTTTATCCATTCATCTGTTGATGGACATCTTGGCTCTTACCACAATTTGGCTATTGTGGACATTGCTGCTAATTGTGGACATTGCTGAACACTGGGGAGCAGGTGCCCATTTGGATCACTACCTTTATATCTTCAAGGTAAATACCTAATAGTGCAATTGCTGGGTCGTAGGGTAGTTTTATTTTTAAAAATTTTTAAGCTTTTTAAATTTTCTTTTTTATTTTTATCTTCTTAAGGGAACTCCATACTGTTTTCTTGAATGGCTACACCAGCTTGCATTCCCAACAGTGTAAGAGTGTTCCGCTTTCTCTGCATCTTCACCAACATTTGTTGTTTCCTGTCTTTTTTGTCTTTAATTTTAGCCATTCTGATTGGTGCATGATGGTATTTCATTGTGGTTTTGATTTGTATTTCCCTGATACAAAGGGATGTGGAACATTTGGTGCAGTTGTAAATGGGATTGGTTAATTTGTGAATGTTGAACCACCCTTGCAGCCCAGGAATAAACCCCACTTGGTCGTGGTGAATAATCCTTTTAATGTACTGTTGGATTCTATTGGCTAGAATCTTGGTGAGAATTTTGGCATCCATGTTCATCAGGGATATTTGTCTTTAATTCTCCTTTTAATAGGGGTCTTTGGTTTGGGGACCAAGGCAATGTTGGCCTCTTACAACAAGTTTGGAAGTTTTCCGTCCCTCTCTATTTTTTGAAACAGCTTCAAAAGAATAGGTATTTGTTCTTCTTTAAATGTTTGGTAGAATTCCCCTGGGAAGGTATCTGGCCCTGGACTCTTGTTTGTTGGGAGATTTTCAATTACTACTTCAATTGTGTTGGAGGTTATAGGTTTGTTCAGGTTTTCTATTTCTTCCTCTATCAGTTTTGGTAATTTATGTTTCTGGGAATGCATCCATTTCTTCCAGATTGCCTAATTTGTTGGCATATAGTTTCTCATAATATGTTCTTAAAACTTATTTCCTTTGTGTTGGTTGTGATCTCTCCTCTTTCATTCATGATTTTATTAATTTGGGTCCTTTCTCTTTTCTTTTTGATTAGTCTGGCTAAAGTTTTATCGATCTTATTAATTCTTTCAAAGAACAATTTTCTAGTTTCATTGATCTGTTCTACTGTTCTTTTGGTTACTATTTTGTTGATTTCTGCTTTAATCTTAATCATTTCTCTTCTCCTGCTTGGTTTAAGCTTTATTTGTTATTCTTTCTACAGCTCCTCTAAGTGTAAAGTTAGCTTGTGAATTTGAGACTTTCCTAATTTTTGAGAGAAACTTGTATTGCTATGTACTTCCCTCTTAAGACCACCTTTGCTGTATCCCAAATGTTTTGAACAGTTGTATTTTCATTTTCATTAGTTTCCATGAATTTTTTAAATTCTTCTCTAATTTCCTGGTTGTCCCATTTGTTCTTCAGTAGGATGCTTTTTGACATCCAAGTTTTAGAGTTCCCTCCAAATATCCTCTTGTGATTGAGTTCAAGTTTCAAAGCATTATTGTCTGAAAATATGCAGGGAATAATCCTGATTTTGGTATCAGTTCAGACCTGATTTGTGACCCAGTATGTGATCTATTCTGGAGAATGTTCCATGCACACTCAAGAATGTGTATTCTGTTGCTTTAGGATGGAATGTTCTGATTAAATCTGTGAAGTCCATGTGGTCCAGTGTCTCATTCAAAGCCCTTATTTCCTTATTTATCTTTTGCTTAAATGATCTATCCATTGCTGTGAGTGGGATGTTGAAGTCCCTAACTATTATTGTATAATTATCAAGGGGTTTCTTTAATTTGGTTATTAATTAGTCTATATAATTGGCTGCTTCCAAATTAGGAGCATAAATATTTATAATTGTTAGATCTTCATGTTGGATAGATCCTTTAGGTATGAAATAGTGTCTCTCTTCATCCCTTACTACAGTCTTTGGCTTAAAATCTAATTTTCTGATGAAGATTGCTACCCCAGCTTTCTTTTGAGGTCAACTGGTGAGATAAATGGTTCTCTACCCCCTCACTTTCAATCTGGAGGTTTCTTTAGGTCTAAAATGAGTCTCTTGTAGACAGAATATGAATGGGTCTTGCTTTTTTATACAATCTGCTACCCTGTGTCTTTTGATTGGAACATTTAGCTCATTTATATTCAGAGTAACTCTTGAATGGTAGGAATTTAATGCCATTGTATTTCCTGTAAAGTCCCTGTTTCTGTAGATTATCTCTCTTTCTGGTCTGTGTTATTTTTGGGCTTTCTCTTCTCTTAAAGGATCCCCTTTAATATTTTCTTACAGGGCTGGTTTAGTGATCACAAATTCTTCTAGTTTCTGTAGTCCTGGAAGCTCTTTATCTCTCCTTCCATTCTAATGACAGCCTTGCTGGATAAAGTATTCTTGGCTGTGTGTTTTTCTCATTTAATACCCTGAATATATCATGCCAGGTCTTTCTAGCCCATCAGGTCTCTGTGGATCTGTCTGATACCAGTCTAATGTTTCTACCATTATAAGTTAAGGATCTCTTGCTTTGAACTTCTTTCAGGATTTTTTCTTTATCTCTGAAATTTTCAAGGTTCACAATTATATGTTGGGGTGTTGATCTATTTTTATTGATTTTAGGGGGCATTCTGTCTGCCTCTTGGTCTTGAATGCCTGTTTCCTTTCCCAGATTAGGGAAGTTCTCAGGTTGATTTGCTCTAATATACCTTCTGTCCCTCTCTTTCTTCTTCCTCTGGGACTCCAATAATTCTAATATTATTTCCCTTTATGGTATCATTGATTTCATGAAGCCTTCCCTCATGGTCCATTAGTTGTTTTTCCTCTCTTTTTCTCAGCTTCCTTCCTTTCAATCATCTTGTCTTCTATGTCACTGACTCTCCCTTCTGCTTCACTTACCCTAACTGTTAGAGCATCCAATTTAGATTGCATTTCAGAACATTTTAAATTTCAACCTGATTAGATTTTATTTCTGAACTAAGAGATTCTCTAGTTTCTTTTATGCTTTTTTCAAGCCCAGTTAATAACTTTATAATTGTTATACTGAATTCCAGCACTGACATTTTACTTATATCTGTATGGATTAGATTTGTGGCAGACAGTATTTCCTCTGGTTCTTTCTTTTGTTGTGAATTCCTCCTTCTAGTCTTTTTGCCCAGAGGAGAATGGATGAACGAGAGAACAAAATAAAAAAATATCAACCACAAACTAAGCAAAATACACACTAGACAAATCTGAAGAGGTCAGAAACCAAAAAAGAAAAGAAAGAGAAAAAAGGGAAAAAATGGAGAATATAATCTTTCGGGTGGACAAAACAGGGTGATCCACTTGGTCCTGGTGTATTTTGGTCTGTTTGTTAGAATACACTAAAGTAGAAAATTATAAAGAAAGCAAAATCCATAACTATTCAAAAATAAAATTGAATACAATGAAAGGAAACCAAGAATGAAGAATATATCTATAAAATATAAATGTAAAAATGAAAGTTAAAAAAAAAAACTTAAAAACAAAGAGTTGATAGGGGCGCCTGGGTGGCTCAGTGGGTTAAAGCCTCTGCCTTTGGCTTGGGTCATGATCCCAGGGTCCTGGGATCGAGCCCCGTATCGGGCTCTGTGTTCAGCAGGGAGCCTGCTTCCTCCTCTCTCTGTGCCTGCCTCTCTGCCTATTTGTGATTTCTGTCTGTCAAATAAATAAAAATCTTTAAAAAAAATCAAAACAACAACAACAACAACAACAAAAACCAAAGAGTTGATAAAATAAGAAACTAGTTGAAAAGGAAGAAAAAAGAATAAAAGGAAAGGATAATGTAAAACTGAAAGATAAAAGAATCATGAGAAAAAAAACACAAAACAACCCTTGGTTTCTATATACTATTTTCTTTTTTTAAAAAAAATGTTTATTTATTTATTTGACAGAGATCACAAGGAGGCAGAGAGGCAGGCAGAGAGAGAGAGGAGGAAGCAGGCTCCCTGCCAAGAAGAGAGGCCGATGTGGGGCTTGATCCCAGGACCCTGGAATCATGACCTGAGCGAAGGCAGAGGCTTTAACCCACTGAGCCACCCAGATGCCCCTCTATATACTATTTTCCCCTAGAGCTGGAGTTTTGCATTTCTGTGTACTTGGTAAACTTGGTATTTCCCTGATGTTTCAACTGGCCATCTGGGGGAAGGGCTTGCTGTTCTGATTTTCAAGTGTCCTTGCCCGAATGGAGTTGCACCACCCTTCCAGTGGCCAGGCTCAGTGTAAGCTCTTCTGGGTTCTTCTATGTGGCTTCTGTTCCTTGAAGGCTTTCTGTGCCTCTTTAGAGGATGAAAATAAAAATGGCCATGTCCTGATCCCCAGCCCGGGAGTTGAAACATCGTGGCCCCCTCTCTTCAGTAAACTCTCAGGGAAAAACAATCTTCACTTTTGTATCTGCCAAACTCTGCAGACTCCTGTAGTGCACACCTGCGCTCATCCTCCTGGGGGAAGGAGGAAGGTCACTGTGTCTCTGCCCTTTGCAGGGGTTCCACGTGGAAAGCAGTTGCCTGGTTGTGTTGTGGTTCATGTTTTACAGCAAACTGATCCAAGAGCCCACTCCCAGACTTGCTGACTATAGCCAGTTTCCCTGCTCCAGTGTTTGGGAACTCTGCCGGCACAGGCACTCCTGTACTTTGGCGACCCTGGGGATCCTGAAACCTCACTGTCCCACCTAGGATTCTGTCCCACTTCACCACCTGAACACCTTTCAGGAAGGGATCTATCTCAATGGATCAGACTTCTAAAGGTTCCAGTTTGGGGCTCTGGTGCCATATCACTTTCCAGCTTAAAGAGGCTCCCCCCCCCTGACGTTTATCTCCCCATATATCATCTCAGATTCACTTCTCCGCAACTCCTACCTTGCAAAAAGTGGTCACTTTTGTATTTGCAAAGTTCCAACAATTTTTTCCTTACATCTCAGGTTGAATTCATAGGTGTTCAGAATGATTTGATAGTTATCTAGCTAAATACAAGGGACCAGATCTAATGAGGTTCCTTACTCTTTCATTGTTGTGCTTTTCTCCCACATGTTTCTTGCTCTTTTTTTTTTTAAAGATTTTATTTATTTGACAGATAGAAATCACAGTAGGCAGAGAGGCAGAGAGAGAGGAAGGAAGCAGGCTCCCCGCTGAGCAGAGAGCCCGATGTGGGGCTCGATCCCAGGACCCTGGAATCATGACCTGAGCCGAAGGCAGAGGCTTTAACCCACTGAGCCACCCAGGCGCCCCTGTTTCTTGCTCTTGAAGAGCAAATTATCCCGTGTGTGAGACAAAACCTAATACTCTTGCAGCCTTCTAGCTCATTGCAGACAATATAACCATTAAAGCCATGTCCTCCCCATTCGAATACGTACCATGTCAACTTTGTTCTCTGCCCTTTTGCTTGTGCTGTTCTCTTGCTCTAAAATGATCCTTTACTCCTATTTCCCCATCAATAATTGGCCTTCTTGTAAGGCTCAGTTGATGTTCTCATCTTTGCTCTGCAGCCTTTCCTCTGCTCTCCTGTTATCCTTTCTTTCATACTTAGGTTTATTGCTTATGTGTATTTATTTTGCCTTTTCAAATAGATTTTAAGTTCTTTAACTGGGAAATGTTTTATCTGTGTATTGTTTATGGTACCTAGCATGGTTCTGGACCCATACAGAGTAGGGTTGATGTACAAAACATGTTTCTATATTTTCATAGTATCTTATAGATGGGGTTGGGGTATGGCCTGGGAGGAAAAGAACAGTTTAAGCAGAACTATAGATGGTTAAAAACTACTAAGTTATAGTGACATGACCTTAATATTCAAATGTTTTAATTTAGTGACTAATTATATTTCCAGACAAACTAATACACTTGAAATGGTATTTTGGCATAGTTCAAATGGCTACAGGTAAAACCTTAGAAAGGATGTATTTATCATTTTTGTCCACATTCAAAAATATTCGTAGGACATACCTTAAGCAATCAGTATATATTCTCAATCTGATGCCTGTGAAAATATTTTATGTGAGCACCAAGAACCACTTTTTCTCAGAATTATCACAGAAATTAAAACTAAACTTTTGGGCAAGATTAAAAAGACTACCTTGTCACCTTTTTTTCATTATGCTAGTTTTCTACTTGAAATCAGCTCACTTTGTGATATATAAAAGGACATCCAATATGAAATAAGTAAAATGAAAAATTAATGTACATGCAAAATAGAGTTCATGCAAGCCAATTTTAAATGATAAGTAAAATGAGCTGCATTGTCTACTTTGTAGAAGGATATAGGATACATTATTTTCATTACCAGCTGCTCTTGTAAACAACACAGTTTAGTTCAATTAGTGTGACTCATTCAAACAGGTCATTAAATCAATATTACAGGCAAACTGAACTGATTAATCAAAAAATTCTCTCATGCCTGAAAGTCACCACATTATGTAAATTCTGTTAGAGTAAAACCTTGATTGACCTGAATCTAACTAACCTGAACTTTCAATTAACAGGATTTTTTAAAACCTCCACTTGAATTTTAAAAGAACAAGATAAATGACAAGACAATTTCATATCAAGTATAGTGTCAGTGTAGTTGATAATTATACGCTGTTCCAATGAGTAGGCCTATTCCTTGTGTTTTGAGGAACCCTGGGAAGAATTATAGTCCCAGAAATAGCATCCTGTTAATAATGCCTGAACTTCTACCTTTGTTATTTATCTTCAAAGGAAAAAAATAGTGAAATACAACTAACTGTACTTGATAAGAGAATTACATAATTTTATTACTGGGTTACACCTTTCAATAGAGTTTCTTAGATATTTCCCAGCAGGAAAGTTCACTGAGATGCCCGTAACAGGTAAGTTTAGTTGGGGTAAGGGGAGGTTGAAGACCAAGGACAGGATAGTGTCCAAGGAGGGCACACCTCGCATGGCTCCCACATGAGTGACCCTGGTTATCTAGCAGGGAATTATAGGAAGAAGCATCCTTGGGGATAGGCAGTTAAAGGAAGGCTGGAAGATAGCAAATCAAAACTTAGAGTTTTTCTGAGGTCAGCCTTACATTCTCTCCCAGCATTTCAAAATGGTCTCACATTTTCTTTTCCTAGTGAGGTCTTGTGCACAATAACCATAAGGAAATTCTCCCAAAAGAAAACATGCACTCTTGGATAGAACACAGCCATAGAGCCAAGCTGCATCTTAGTCATCAATTCTAAAGGTTTCTTTAGACAACAGCCTCCCTTTGAAGAGAATAAAATACCAAATAACATCAGTCATAGTGAAGTCAGAAAGGCTATCCATTCCAGCCAGCTCCACTTAATTTAGAAACAGTTTCTCCCATCTATGAAACTCTTATATTGGCCTTTAATTTTCATTACACCAATCTGAACTTTGACAGACCATGTAGAGACTCCCTTGGGCATGGGGTGGGGCTTGTAATGAAGTAAAATTTTGTCAGGCTGGAGATGCTAACTCTGCTTTTAACATGCTAGTACCTCAGATTCAAGGTAATAGTTTTCATAGAATCCAAGTTTTTTCTTTTTTTTTTTTAAATGAGGTATGAGTTCAAATGGGAAAAGTAAAAGAAGATACATTTATAGAATAAGCTGTAATTATAATCAGAAAAAAATCAGGGGAAAGACGAGTTATACAGGTCCTGCTTTGAATAACTGTTAATTAATTAATAATCATATACTTACTGAGCATTCATGATGTACCAACAGCTATGCTAAATGGGTGATTTGTCTATGATCTTTTCGTGTACTTCTTCTTTGTTAGATATTCCCAGAATAAAAGGCCTTAGTTTCTAAAGTATTTAAAGTTTATTCTGAGGGTAGTAGTTGGTTTTAGAATAGGAATGGCATCCTGAGATGCACACATTAGAACAGATTTCTCTTATGCAGGATAATAAATATTTTCAGATGGTAGAAACGATAACATGGGGGGACTGATCGGGTATGGAGGGAGGACAGCATGAAAGAGAGGGCAATTGGGGATGATGTCCAAGTATCTGGTTTGGTGAATGAGGTTCATGTTGATAATATTGGCCCTCGTGCTGCCCTTTCAAGTGTCCATTGTGTGCCACGCACTGTGCTAGACACTGTTGTTGGTCTAGGGAGGATTCTGTGTTTCAGTGGAAAGCTAGGCCATGTTTGAAGCAGACCTTCAGGGTTATCTAATCCTGCTTGGATGGCAGTTATCTTGCAACCCTGTAGATTGGAGATAACTGATATTAATGCAAAATAATCATTGTTTATAGGCAATAATGCTTGTCTATACACAAGCAAATCTGTTTCTCTCAGGGCATCTCCTCCCCTGTGGAAAAAAGTTTTGCCTCCCATTTATACGTTCTGAAATGTCAGCATTCTTGATCTATAAATGTGCCTGTTCTTTGGATTCTGTTTTTAACTGGTTGTAACACTTTCCCAGTTTCTTCATTACTGAGTTAAATAAAATCTTTAACACGTATTTATTTCTGTATTTGTGTGAATGTTGTGATTTTGCCCTTTTTCGGAGCATTTTAACCGTAGTGAATTTGACAGGCCTACCTTTGTCCTCACGGAACTTAAATCCTAGGGGGGGCAAACAGATAACAAACCCAACCAGTAAGTATATATGTACAGTGAAGTAGGCATGGGTAGGTGCCGGGGAGGAAAATGATATAAGGTGCGGGGGTGAGTGGGATGAGAAAGTCCTCTAGGGCCAAAGTCAAGGACATATCTTTGACTTTGGACTATATCAGGGGTACACAAAATTATGTGCCTATATAGACCACCATTATAATCCTGTAAGTTTTCCTCGAACATGATACTGTCTCTTCAAGAAGGGAAGGAAGAGTTTATTGCCCCACCTGTCTTTTTGTTTACCTCTTCCCTTTTATCTTGCTGGGGGAGCTATTCCAATCTTATCCGCTCCTTTCTCATCAGTATCTTATCTTCATCTAATGGAAGCTGGTGGTTAACACTCAATGGACCTCTTAGTAGGCAGGGCCCAGTCAGTTCAGAGACAGCTTTCTGAAATAGGCTTAAAGTTAGGAAAATTGCAGTTTATACTAGAATTTTTTCCAAAAAGGTTGGGATCTCTCCCAGAACAACCAACCAATGGGAAAATATTTGTTGAATTTCTTCTATGTGAACGACATTATACTTGGCACCGTAAGGACTACAAAAAGAGAAAAGTACTTTAGAAAAAAATATTTTATCTAAATTTGACAGAAGCTCAAATAATTTGAAAACAGACCATTTGAATGATTTTACCGCCATTTCCATATTTAGAAGGATGTATGCAGCTGTTTCTTCCATGCCTGTATTTGGAGGGGTAAAGAAAAGCGTAATAGTTCTTTTTAAGCCTTCCTTTCCCCAATACCTGCCAATCCCTTTGGGCCATGGTTGAGAACCACTCCTGGAAGTAGTGCTTTTAAATATCCTTTTTTTATGTGTGTGAAAATTCAGTTACTTAATCATGGTTTCAGAGCTTCGTGTAATTGCTAAACTTGCCATCTGGATATTAGAGACAGAATTAATTAAAAAGCCATCAATTCTATTTCCACTGTGTTCACAGGAAAATGATGGAAGGCAGTTTTCAGGAGGTATTTATCAAACAGTGATTCATCCATGTGTTCCTTCACCACTGGAATAATCCAGCACACACCGAGATGGGTGGAAGTACATGCTGTGGTTATGGGCTTGTTTTCACAGTGTCCTTGTGACCCTGTCACTGCTTCATTTACCCTCCAGCGTTTAGTTCTATTTGGTGCTGTTGTTTGACTTTTCATAGGTGTTAACTTTGTCTCCCCAGCTACGTTCTAAGCTTCTGCAAGTTAGGGAGTAGTACCAGGCTAATAGGCATCGCTCCATTAATGTTTACAAACAGATGCCACATCTCTTATACCCGTTGGTCCTTTATCTTGTGGAGTCAAAATGTTCTCCCTGCTGTTGGAGAGGTTGTAAAAATACCATACCAGAATTTATGGGCTCACAAGTAGACGAAGGGAAAGAAATAAATAGTTTAGGAGGAAAGGCAAGTCTAAGGTTTTGTAAAGCCCAATCACAATGCAAATGTGTGATCTGGTAGGGGTAATGCTTTACATCATTACTAGCGGTCAAGATCGTTGCTATATAAATTCACCAAATGAGTTTAATTAGAGCTCCTAAATGAGAACAATCACAGGAAGGAGAGGTCGGGAGGATGCTATGGGACATAAAATATGTTAAGGGGGTAGCAGAGAGGAGAGAGCCCCACTCTAGGAGGCTTGGACAGGCACTCAAAAAATATCATTAGCTCTGAGACTACGTAGGGTGGAGGAGTAGAATTAGTGGAGCAGAGGTGAGGGCAGAGGGAAAGAAAGAGAAAACAGAAAACCTCCTTCACAATTTTGTCAAAGGCTAGCCCTTTGGACATCCAAAGGTTATTTTTTTTTTTTCTGCAAACATCTTATCTCATCTTTGCTAGTTTGTTTTAGGCTATACTGGAAATTCCCTTATCTGCTTGTTCCTTATCTGTTCTTGATTCCTTTGCGTTCTTTGACAACAGGGCTGAGGGCCGCTTGTGAGATCCCCTGCTTCCTGGAAACAGAATTCTTTGCAGTTACAGAAGACATTTGCTTTACCCTGGACGCTGGCTGGGCTCTGGGGATTTACATAAAACGATATTTGAATAAAAAACTGAGGCTCTCTCATGTTTTGGTGTCACGTACAGACTGAGTTGATGAGGGGGTTAACTTCTTTTCCTGCCAAGGTCATCAGGAAGAAAGCTGTCCCCTGAGACACTCTAACATTAACCTGAGAACTGAGGGACCTTTGAGCTATAAGGCTTTCGCAGTCAAACTGCACTAAATCAGAAAAATTTAAAGAGCAAGGCCACTTGAAGGGAAAAGCTCAGATTCTATATTCTTTCAGAAATTCAACTTTGTTTCTTGAGGACTAGCACAAATCCTCATATACCTAGTCTGATTATAACAAGCCAGTGTTTTGAAGGCTAGTGCTGTTATCAGAAAGGCCACACACCAGGCTTTGGTGTGGAAAGACTTGTGTTTGAAACCTAGTCGCAGGACTGAAGAGCTGTGTGGCCTTGATCAAAGACACATAGCTGCTATTGCCTCATTTTTGTAATCTTTAAAATAGAGATACCAATGTCTGTCTCCCAGGGTTTTAAGAATTAGAAGTAACAGAGGAAAAGTACTAGTGCAGTGGTCTCATAAACTAGGTTCCCAGCCAGTGTGATGTGGAGGGAGAATCCATGTTCTTTCCTCTGCCTGGGACATGGGCTAGTGGATTTAACTACTCCTATTTATGGGAAATTCAACTTTGGGGGCAATCGGTCCTAATTAGTAACATTCGTTTCTATGTAGACCATAAATATGCTAAAGAACTGTTAAATTGTTATTCTCTTAAGTTGATTAATTCTGTCTCTTGTTTACATCGTTTACATCGACCAGAGGAAATTGTTTGATAGCCACTTAAATGTCAACATTGGTCTAGCCTGGCTAGTTCTGATCTAATGGGTTTGTGATACAGCCAGGTAAAGTTCTGGTTGTTTTTCCTTTATTCGAAATTTCCTTGGTGGCATATTGTCCTTAAAATTGAAATAATTTTTATTTAGGCTTTCACTATCAGCAAGTGGCCTATGGGCACATTTTTTTTTTTTTACTACTCAGATACATTTTATTTAAAAAAATACACTGAGGAATCACTGACACATCCTTATGAAAACATATTCACGTGTAACTTACAACCACACTAAACCGTATTTGAAAGGTTTTTCAAGGTCAACTTTGGCATAAGCTAACTTTATACCATTTACTCAGGAATTATTTTAGTCTTTGATTAATGGGCATATGTTTGGTCTGTAATATAATTTTGTGAATGCTAAATCAAATTGTAACTTAATTAGGTTGCTTTAGTGGTTTGGAAGAAACATTTAAGATATTTTTGGTTCCTTATTTGTTGCTGATTTTTTTTCAAAACTTTAAGTGCAGTATAGTTAACGTAGAGTGTTATGTTAGTTTCAGGTGTACATTATAATTATTCTATACATTACTCAGTGCTCATCACAATGTGGATTCAGTCCCCATCACCTGTTTCCCCCGACCTCCCACCCACCTCCCCTCTGGTAACCATCAGTCTGTTCTCTATAGTTAAGAGTCTGTTTCTTGGTTTGTCTCTTTTTTTCTTTGTTCATTTGTTTCTTAAATTCCATATATGAGGGAAATCATATAGTATTTTTCATTCTCTGATTTCTTTTGCTTAGCATTATACTCTCTAGCTCTATCCATGTCATTGCAAATGGCAAGATTTCATTCTTTTTGATGGCTGAGTAATATTCGTGTGTGTGTGTGTGTGTGTGTGTGTAACACTTATTCCTTATTTATTTGTCTGTTGATGGACACGGGCTGCATTCATAGTTTGGCTATTGTATATAATGCTACAACAGATGTAGGGGTTCATGTATTCGTTTGAATTAGTGTTTTTGTATTTTGGGGGGATAAATACCCAGTAGTGCAAACACTGGATCATAGAATAGCTCTATTTTTAGCTTTTTGAGGAACCTCCATACTCTCTTCCACAGCGACTGTACCAGTTTGCATTCCCACCAACAGTGAGAGAGGATTCCTTTTTCTCCACACCTCCATATCTCCAATCCTTGTTGATTCTTGTGTTTTCAACTTCAGTCATTCTGACGAGAGAGAGGTGGTATCTCATTGCATTTTGTTTGATTTGCATTTCCCTGCTGATGAGTGATGTTGAGCATCTTTTCATTCAGCTGTTGGCCATCTGGATGTCTGCTTTGGAAAAATGTCAGTCAGAACATGTATGTACAAATGTCTCTTTGAGTCTCTGCTTTCATTTTTCTTGGGTATGTACCTAGGAATGGAATTGCTGGATCATATGGTCGTTCTGTGTTTAACTTTATGAGGAACAACCAAACTACTTTCTGCAGTGATTGTATTGCTTTACATTCCCACCAACAATGCATGTGAGTTCCAGTTTCTCTACCTCCTTGCCAAGGTTTATTTTCCACATATTTTTAATTAGAGCCATCCTAATGGATGTGAAGTGGTATCTCACTGTGGTTTTAATTTGCATTTCTCTAATGACTAATGATGTTGAGCATCTTTTCATTTGATTATTGGCCATTCGTGTATTCTCTGTAGAGAAATATCTATTCAAGTCCTTTGCTTATATTTGAATTGGGTTGTTTGGGTACATTTTTAATTGCTATTTTTGCTAAGCTCAGTCCGCTCCAGCGACGGAGCAGAGTAAATTCTTCTCATCAAGAAAAATAAAACTAATTTAGAAAATCAGGGACAAAATTGTGAAGAGAAACCTACCACTAACTGTGGAGGATAAATCATGTTCCCTAAGTGAAGAGGAAGAGAGAGAAAGCAAATAGAACAAGAAAGCTGCAGGAAGATGGAGAGACCACAAGAAACACCATTCCTTCAATTAGCTGGGATAGCTAGGCAGGGTGGCTCTATCATGCTTGACTAAGTCAAGGGTAGGGTGCTAAACAACAAGATATTGAAGATTAAAAAAAAATCAGGAAAAGTAGTTAAGTGCAAGGGATAACAGATGTGAAGATCAGCATTCTTTTTTTTTTTTTTAAAGATCTTATTTATTTGACAGAGATCAGAAGCAGGCAGAGAAGCAGGCAGAGAGAGAGGGGGAAGCAGGCTCCCCGCTGAGCAGAGAGCCCGATGTGGGGCTCGATCCCAGGCCCCTGAGATCATGACCTGAGCCAAAGGCAGAGGCCTAACCCACTGAGCCACCCAGGTGCCCCGAAGATTAGCATTCTAATGAAATATTATTACACGGTTGGGGCTTGGGGTGAGGTAGGTTGTGTGATGACTTTTGAGAAGCAGTGAACAAAATTATATTCTGGAATTCAGTTGGTTAACATTTGCTCTAAAGAATTATTTTAGGATTTAGTTATTGTTTAAGTTTATATTATGCTTCCCTTTCTTTTTTTTAAATTTAAGTTCAATTAGCCAACTCATAGTACCTCATTAGTTTCAGATGTAGTGTTCAATAATTTATCAGTTGCATATAATTGGGTGATGGGCATTAAGGAAGGCATTGAGTGATGAGCAGTGGGTGTTATATATAATATGCTTTTGATATGAACACGGTGCAAAGGGACGTTTGTCTTTTACCTCAAAACATCTCAGTTTATACCTTACAGCTCAAACCTTGGGGGCGGTGGCATACAACTGCCATCTGGTGTTGGCATGTTCTCATAGCAGGGTTATGTATGTAGTACGTTAAAAAAAAAAAAAAACTACTTGGGGACAGATTATGCAAACCAATATTGATGAAGTGATAGTAAGTTCCCCAGCCATCTAAATTAATAAGGTGTTATTGTTTTCAAAAAAGAGGTTAGGAAACAACCTTTGAGAATTCTTCCTTATGGAATTCGGAGTAATGCAGAAACTGTGCCTATTATTGGCAGAGGGGAATATTTTTTTTTACGTGGCTGTGGACAGTCTGTGAATTGTGAATGAACTTATTGTTTCAGTGATCTGGTTTACCCTTGAATATGCTGTAAATGTACACAGCTGAGAAAGTGATCAAATATGAAAGAAGTGCATTTGAGAGATGTTTTGTAAGCTCTAAGTCTCTCATTTTAAAGTTTACAGTCCCATCAAAAAAATCAAGCATTTTTTTCTTTTTTTTTTTTTTTAAATATTTTATTTGTTTATTTGACAGAGAGCTAGAGAGAGAGCACAAGTAAGCAGAGTGACAGGGAGAGGGGGAGAGAGAGAAGCAGGCTCTCCGCCGAGCAGGGAGCCTGATGTGGGACTCGATCCCAGGACCCTGGAATCATGACCCGAGCTGAAGGCAGCCACTTAACCAACTGAGCCACCCGGGCGCCCCAAGCATTTTTTTTCTATTGTTGTGTAGTTCAGTCTTTTTCTGCATCCCGTAAAAGTGCTTAATGCTTTCAGAATTCATTTGACTCAAAGAAATCAGTTTGATTCATCAGGCCCCGTGACGCTTGCACAGTTAAAAGACCTTCCCTTGAAAGTAGGTATCCTGATAGCACAGATGTAAGGGATTTGCTCTAGTCACCTGTAGTCAAGAAGGTTGGCAGGGACAGAACTTCCAGTCCCCTGTTGTCTTCTCTTAGGAGTCTAGCTGCAGAAACCTTGTCATTTTTGAGCTGCCCTTCAATTAGCTGATCAGGAGAAACAGGGATGGAAGTAGCCCGAGGGAAACCTCCGAGCTACCCAGTTGAACATTACAAGACCGGCTCTATCATCGAAGAAAAGCTGGAGTATTGCTCAATTATAAAGTGGAAAAATAACATTGGGGATGATTGGAGTTAGGAAGGAATGAGAATCTTAAATGCATTTCTTACTACTGTGGGCCTGGAGAAAGTTTGCTTAAGAAATTGTAACTTTATAAAGAATACCACTTCCCGGAGGAAAACAGTCTATTTTGTTGAGTAACAGTGGAAGTTGTAAATGACTTTTAGCTTTTTTCATAATTCCCTTTGTGAGCAATGAGCTGCCCACAGTGGGGAGTTACAGGCAAGGAAGCTGAGAGTGGCAGGAGAGGAATGTATCTGGTCATTCTCAGGAAACTGCATTGGGTATCTTCCCGATCCTTCTTCACCCCATCTTGAGTCATCAGGTCTTATTAAACCTCAACTGCTACTTTACACATTTATCCTGATTCTGCCTAAAGCCTCTGACATCTTTAGTGTTAGCGCTGAGTAATGTGAGTAAATACACAACAGTCTTTGAAACCCAAGACTAATGTCTCTTTTGTTCTCCACCTTTCTTTCCATCTCTTTTCTTCTGTGTTTCTACTTACCTGAGGTGAATAGTTTGACGATGGGGCTCCCTGATGATTAGTAGTCAGGAGTCAAATGGACACCTTGCTGTTTCTAACTTTAGTGCCTCTTCACAGGAGTGTCTGGATGTCCTCTATTTTCTGTTTCTTATTTTTTTACGATATATTTATTTATTTGAAGGGGGCCGGCTGAGAGAGGGAGAGAGAATCTCCAGCAGACTCCCTGCTGAGCACAGAGCCTGATGCGAGGCTCAATCCTAGGACCCCAAGATCATGACCTGAGTGGACACTTAACTGACAGAGCAACCCCAGGCACCCATGTTTTCCATTTCTATAGCCACCATATAAGTGTAGGTCTTCTTGCAAAAATTGTAACAACTATGTAGTTTTTCTATCTTCTATTTCTGTCCCATCAAAATCAATTCTCTCAAACATTATTTTCTCTCACTCAAGTGTTTCGAATGTTTAGAGTTCATGTAATAGAGCAAATCCAGATTCATTGGCATGACCTTCAAAGCTGTCACTAAAAATTTCCATTGTGTACTCTCTTATTAGTTCCTGAGGTGGGCTCTGTGGCAAACAAGCAAAACACCTTTCATTGGCTTATATTACTGAGTTTTCATAATGACTTTATAATGCAGGTACTTTTATTCTTACTTCCACTTCACAGATGAGGAAACTGAGTTTTATAAACATTGATTACTTTGTCCATGGGTAATGCAATTAGTGATGAACCTGGGATTACAATCAGTACTGTTTCCAGAATCAGTGGTGAATACCCAATAGGCAGTCTTTAGTGCCTTCTGCCCATGTTTGAAGCAGGGACATATTTTTCTTTTTAATTTGGTTTGATATTAAGAGGGGGTCATTATGGAAAAAAACTAGAACATTCTTAATCTTTATTATATTACTTTGCTTTCACTTTCCTCCTCTCATGTTTTTGGGACTTAGCTGGTCTCTTAGAAAAATTTGGTGAGAAAAATGATACATTATCTTTTTAAAACTTTGTGTTATGGAGAATTTAGAATGTATACAAAGTAGATAGAATAATATAATGAGTCCCTATGTACCCAATACCCAGGCCCAATAATAACCAATCTGTCAGGGGTGCTTGGGTGGCTCAGTCAGTTAAGTGTCTGCCTTCGGCTCAGGTCATGATCTCGGGTCCTGGAATCGAGCCCAGCTTCAGGCTCCCTGCTCAGAGGGGAGTCTGCTTCTCCCTTTCCTTCTGCCCCCCCCCCCCACTCACTTTCTCTCTACCCCTCAAATGAATAAAAATCTTGAAAAAAATCCCATCATGCTTCATCCATACCTCCATTCACTATCCCTTCCCATAGTATATTAAGCAAATGTCAGTCATCATATCATCTGTCAATATTTCAGTATGTATGTAAAAGAACAGGACTCTTTTTTAACATAATGACAATTATTTCATCTATAACAATAATAATTACCCTAATAATATCAACTAATCTGCCATTGTACAAATTTCCAATTGTCTCATGTTAAAATACTTTGCACACCATTTATGAATTAGGATCCAAACAAGGTCTACATGTTGTGATTGATCACTCTATATTTTAAGTCTCTTTTAAATCTGTTAGTTACCCCTCCATCTCTCTCTCTTTGCAAAATGTTGAAGAAACCAGGTCAGAGGTGCCCGGGTGGCTCAGTTGGTTAAGCGTCTGCCTTCACTTCTCTCTCTCTCTCTCAAATAAATAAATAAAATCTTTAAAAAAAAAAGTTTGTCTTGTAGAGTTTCCCAAGGTATGGATTTTGCTGATTACATTCCCATGGTGTAGTATAACAAGTTCCTTTGTCCTCTGTATTTCCTATAAAATTGTAATTGTGGCTGGAGATTAGCCACAATTGGAGCTAGAGACTTGATTGGATCTAGAGGTTTGATTCTTTTTTCAAGACTTAATATATGGTATTGTCATATCCCATAGGAAGCATACAATGTCTGATTATCTCCATAAATACATTTATATTAATTTAGAATATCATATGTGTTTATCCATCATTTGATAAATAGTTCTATTTATTGGAGTTTAGCTTCATTTTTCTTTCATAAATTTCATCCATTATTGTGTAATACTTTTCAGTTTCAGGCTCTTTAAAGTGGAGTAAGTACTTAAGGACTCTCGAAGTTAGCGAGCATAGAGTTCTAGATGTTTTTCCTTCTAATATCTTATAATTCTCTAACTATGACTAATTATGCAGCAAATAAATTTCAACTTGTCTTTATTGATTCTTAACAAGGCATTCAACTTAATTTGCATAGAAGAATTTTCCCATCTGTATTTTATCTGTTGACAAATTAAACTAAGTTATGTGGGGCGCCTGGGTGGCTCAGTGGGTTAAGCCGCTGCCTTCGGCTCAGGTCATGATCTCGGAGTCCTGGGATCGAGCCCCACATCGGGCTTTCTGCTCAGCAGGGAGCCTGCTTCCTCCTCTCTCTCTGCCTGCCTCTCTGCCTGCTTGTGATCTCTCTCTGTCAAATAAATTAAAAAAAAAAATAAATAAACTAAGTTATGTAATTACAATGTAAGTAAACTGGAATACACAGGTTTGGGAACAAACACAACTGGATGTTTTATAAGCAGTTGAACTGGGGGGTGAAAAAATGTGTGGTTACCCATGCATTTCAGTATGTCTTGGCTATCAGTTGATAAGTTTTGTAATGGGAATACAGAGTTAAAGAGGCAAGTTAGTTAAATGGAAGCCTATTAAAAAACCTTCAAGCACGCTGCTGTCCAAGAGAACTTTCTGTGATGGGGATGTTTTATGTCTGTGTTGTCCAATATGGTATCCACTACCCACATGTGGCTCTTGAGCACTTGAAATGTGGCCACTGTGATTGAAGGGAAGCTAGAGAACTGAACTTTTAATTTAACTAATTCAATTAATTAACTTAATTAATAACCTTGAGCAATTTGGTTCTAGGACACAAAATTTGCACTGGAGAAAACTGGCTCCAAAGTCTAACTCCTAGAGCCAGCACTCTTAACCATAACACCATAGTTTTGTGGCTTGGTGTTTCTCAGGACTTTTTTTTCAAGGCACTAAATGCACATTCACACTTCTTTTATCTATCTATCATCTATCTATCTATCTATAGTGATTTTCACATTATATATGTGTGTGTGTGTGTGTATATATATATATATAATAGCAAATGACAAAGACCCAGTTTACCAGCCTAAGTTTAACACTACGTATTTAAACAGTTGTCAAAACTCACTAAGTTGCCAGCATTCATGCACAATTAGAAAGCATCCTCAATTTATATTAAATCAGAAATGTATTATCATTATGCATTAATATCTTGCACTACTAAATACTGGAAAAAATGAAATTATTGTTGTGGAAGATTCATCCAGGCAATATGAACTACACAGCAAGTTAACACGACTTGTCTCACACTCCAAACACATTGAGAAAAATAGATCCATGCTGGTATTAATGCATGAAAGAGCCATAGCCACCTTGGATTATATTTAATAAAAAAAAAAGCAAGATGCACACAAAGATTTACAAGAATTTTAAAGACAAAATAAAATAGTCCTCTGAGGCCCCAACAATAAGTCAAGAGTCTGACAAATAGTGGCTAACATGAGTTGTGGTTATGAATACTTAAGATTAGGTACAGTAACACTGAAAGTCAAGTTCATTTGAAGTCTTCAAAAAAGAAGTTCCTGCTAATCCTCAAATGGTGCTTGTATAGTTAACTTCTGCATTAATTGGTTGCATTGAATTACTTGTTATCAAAGCATAGCAGCTGCCCCTTACCACTTATGGTTAAGGACTTTAACTGGCTGTCTTCATCTTTGACTCTTTCTTGACCATTTTCAACATTATTCTCTTTGCAGTGAGTTTCCTGCCACTAACAATTTTAGTAAAAGCTGATACGGATTTGAAGCTGCCTGCCGAACTAGCCTAAAATGACATGGAAGAGAATGAAGTGAGGCTTCCATGACCTAGTGAACCTAAAGACATAAATTCTATATCGGAAAGAGCGAATTCCCTTCAAAATATGGAAATCCACTGAAGGCAGTGAAAAACAATTCTCTGCCTCAGCTTCTTTGGGGCACCCCTGTGAGTCCCCAAAAAAGTCCACAAGTGGGTTTTCAAAGAAGTTGAATAAAAATCGGTCTCGTCCGCTCAATCAATCAGTCAGTCTGTGAAGGCATCATCTGAGTTATGCAAGGTGAAGCCCAACTCAAACGGACTGTCAAAATGACTTCCACCTCCACCACTTAATCCTTCTTCACCATATTTGTCATAGAGCTCTCATTTTTTAGCATCTGAATAATATGTCATATACTTCAGCTACTTGTTTGAATTCTATCTCTCCTGCTTGTTTATTCTCATGATTTTTTACCTGGATGCCACTTCAGTGCCAGTTTCTGATAATGGCTTTTTTTAAAGATTTATTTATTTATTTATTTATTTGACAGAGAGAGAGAGAGAGAGAGAGAGACCACAAGTAGGCAGAGAGGCAGGCAGAGAGAGAGAGGGGGAAGCAGGCTCCCTGCTGAGCAGACAGCCCGATGCGAGGCTCCATCCCAGGACCCTGAGATCATGACCTGAGCTGAAGGTAGATGCTTAACCCCCTGAGCCACCCAGCTGTCCCTCTAATAATGACTTGTTAATATTTTGGGCTAAGGCATGTCTGAGCATGCCCAGACCTTCAGAGTAGTCTACATGTTTTAACAGGCTGTTAGAAGGAGTCCTCATTTCTGGTTTTAAGGTCATCTCTGTGGGGCCCAGGACTGGGGAGTCTGCTAAGTGCAGCCCAAGTCTCCCTTCTGTTGCCTTTCGCACGTTGTGTGGGTTAACAGTGGCAGCCTGATACCTCTCAGGATTTAGTCTTACGTGAGCTATTGTCTTTGTGCATGATATTCCTTCTAGTGGAAAATTGTACCCTTAGAATCTTCTTAGCCTGGCGTGGTAACCAGTCTCCATGATAGTTTCGAAAAAACCACACCTCCCTGATGTGGTTTATTAAGTGTGGGAACACACTTACGTGTTCCCTCCCACACCAGCTCACGTTTAACCAATAAATTGTGTTGACTGTGATATTGCCTGACTTTGGAGGCTGTTATAAGAAGCCTTGGAGCCTCTGTTTTGATTGGTCAGGGCAGAAGTTCTTGGAGCCCTGAGCCACCTTGTAAGACTCTACCTACCCTGCCAGAGGGATCTTATGGAGAAGCCCCGATACATCATGGAATAAAGGAAGGTTCTAGCAGAGAGAGACTAGTCTTTAAAGCTGTCTCCTTCAAGGTGCCAGGCATGCGAGTGAAACCTCTTGCAGCCTACCAACCAGCCCAGCTGTTAAGTAAGTACCCAAATTCTGAGATAGGATATTTGTTGGAGTTTTAAAGATACTGTTACACAGCAATAGAGAGCTGGAACACCTGGCTAGTTTTTACTCTTCCTTCAAGGGTTTAGGCATCACCTGCAAAGAGCGTCTGATTTGCACTTTTAATTTCCCTTTCCCGTTTGAGTTATGTGTGATCCTCTTTGCCCCTGTACCATATAACACTTCATTCTACATGCGTGGTTTTGTGCTATTTGTCTTCTAGACTGTGGTCTCTCTGAACTTATGACTTATTCTCCTTTATGAGAGGACCTTATCCCAGTACTTGGTGCACAATGGCTATTCAAAATAAATGGACTAAATCACAGAATCTTAGGACTTGGGGAACTTTCAATGCCCTGGAAAACAACCCAGTTTGATCTATAAAGTGTTCGTCCATCCAGTCTCTGTGGGAAGCCCCTCACATAATGAGAATTTACTAATTCCTGAGGTAGATTACCCCATCTTTAAACAGCTCACACTGTTAGCACGTGCTTGTCAGCTTAACTCTTTTTTTATAAGATTTTATTTATTTATTTGACAGAGAGAGATCACAAGTAAGCAGAGAGGCAGAGAGAGAGAGATGGGGGGGTGGGAAGCAGGCTCCCTGCTGAACAGAGAACCCGATGGGAGACTCGAACCCAGGACCATGAGATCATGACCTGAGCAGAAGGCAGAGGCTTAACCCACTGAGCCACCCAGGCGCCCTCAGCTTAACTCTTGCTTTTGATCACTTTTTCATTTCAGCTCCTCTCGGGAGTCCTGTACTTGCTAATATGTTCATTTGTGCTGACCTCTACGCTGTAAACTTTTTTTTAAAGCCTTTTTAATATTTGTGTTGTAGGTACCTAACTGTATTATAAGTTTAGAAATAAAACTGCTCTCTTAGATGTATTTTATTGTCCCTCACTGGATGCATTGCCTTCAGAGGTAACTCAGTTTATGCTCTTCGCTGACAGACCAGTAGAATGTACCGGTTAAGAGTGTGGGTTCTGATGGCAGAAGTCTTGGGTTCAAATCCTGACACTGGCACGGATTAGTGATTATGTGAAATTAGACAAGTCACCTGATCTAAATAAGTTGTTCCTATCTGAAGAAAGGTAACTTCCTCATACATTTGTTGTGAAAATTAAATGATATTGTGCACATAAGCAGTGCTTAGCCACAACTTTACATATTAGGTGCTTAGTAAGTAGTAGTGTTACAAAACTAATATGGCAGCACAGTGCCAGCTGACCAAATTAAGTATTCTTTTTCATATTGAGCATTAGATAACCACCTCATTTTATTTTGTCTTCCTGAACTGTTTGTCTCACTTTTGCCTGGCTGCTTTCTCTCTAAAAGTTTACAATAGTGGCATTCAATATTTTAAGCCTTACCTGCTTTTTTTGGTAGAAGATTCAAATTAGTAAATAACCATATCTATACACAAGATGATCTATGTTGTTGTCAAAACCTTAGATAGTCACAAGACCATTTGGAATCAAGGCCTGTGTCTCACTTGCAAGAGCAAAAAATGTAGACAAGTCCATGATCTAATTGCATTGGTAACGATGTCCATAAAGAATTGAGATGTTATTCTTTTGCTTTCAACCTAGCTGTGTGCCTCTTGTAGAACTCAGCTGTCCCTTATATGAAACAGGCAAAACATTTCTATTTACCTCTCAGGGTTTCTGTGAATATCAATGAGATGAGGTCCTTGAGGGCAGGTGTTGGGGAGGGGAATGCTTCCTCTCCACTCCTGGTATTTCTTTCCAGATGGAAGGATATCCATTAGTGTGACACACCTGGCCTCTATTCTCTACTCATTCTTTACTGAGGATGGGAGAGGAGTAAATTTTTTGGTGATTTTGGTTGCAGAAATTAAGTGTCCATAGTGAAGCAGCTGCCTACAGGAAGCATATAGACTGTCCTGTTCTCCAGGGACAGTTTTTCCAGGTCCTAACCTGCTAAATGGTTAAGCCTATAATTTTGGGATTCACATTATGAAATCTCCTTGGCTTTAGAAGCATCAGATTCTTGAATATCTGTTTTAGGAGAAGTGAAGTTAATATTTTGGTATCTACCTAACTTATGACTATGTCCTACATAGGGCAATAGAGTTGGTTCAGAATTTAAGCAGGAAAGAGGTATTTTATTTATGGGGCTGCCTCAAAGACCCCCAAAAGCAAGGGGCTAGGTTTTAGTCCTTTTTTAGTCATTTTTATTGTTCTAGCACTTAGCACAGTGTCTGGCACATAGCAGGTCTAAATGCCTTAGGTCTGAACCCTTTGGAATAATATAAAGTGCTATGAAAATAAATGTTAATACTTACTATTAAGAAAAACCTGCTGTGCTACCAGATTTGTATATTTCAAATCCAGGAGAAGCTTTTACCATGACATGCTTAATTCTCCAAGAAATTTATGTAACAATTGTCTTAGCCATTTTGGTCTATTCTTTTTTTTTTAAGATTTTATTTATTTATTTATTTGTCAGAGAGAGAGAGAGAGGGAGAACACAAGCAGGCAGAGCAGCCGGCAGAGGCAGAGAGAGAAGCAGACTCCCGGCTGAGCAAGGAGCCCGATGAGGGACTCGATCCCAGGATTTTGGGATCATGACCTGAACCGAAGGCAACAGCTTAACCAACTGAGCCACCCAGGCATCACCATTTTGGGCTATTCTAACAAAATATCACAGACCAGCTTTTTAGACAACATATTTTTTTTCCCCTCACAATTCTGGAAGCTGAATTCTGAGATCAGAAGCCAGCATGGTTGGGTGAGGAACTTCTTCTGGGTTGCAGATTTCTTGTATCTTCACATGGTGGTAGGGGTGAGCTAGCTTTCTGGGGCCTCTTTTTTAAAAGATTTTATTTATTTATTTGAGAGAGTAAGAGCAAGAGCAAGCTAGGGAGGGACAGAGGGAGAGGGAGAAGCAGATGCCCTGCTAAGCGGGGAGCCTGATGCAGGGTTCAGTCCTGAACCCTGAAAGCATGACCTGCGCTGAAGGCAGATGCTTAACCCACTGAGCCACCCAGGCACCCCTGGGGCTCTTTTATAGGGGAATTAACCCCCTTCACGGAGGCTTGGCCCTCATGATTTAATTACCTCCCTAAGATCTCTCATCCTAATATCCTCAACTTGGGCATCAAGTTAACAACATATGAATGTTTGGAATGAGAAGCACAAACATTCAGACCACAGCAATCATGCACTATGCCCCCCAAATTCTGTAACGTGGAATGAAGAGCTCAGTCTTCCTGCATATACTACAGATTAGAAAATTTAGGTACAAAGCAGTAGTACAATTTACTTATGCTCTCATAACAAGTTCATGGTTATGTTTGCAGTAGAATAACAGCTTCGGAACTTTATTAGCTAGTCTGGGTTCTTGTTTTGAAATTTTATAGAATATACTGAGACCATATCTGTAAGCTTCCAAATCATTAAATGTAGATGCCAGACTTGTTTACAAGTCCATTTGTGAGATCTGAAATAGTTGGATATGTTCTGGAATCTTTGGATCACAAAGCCATTGAGGCAGTTTGGATGGAGGAAGTAAGAGACTATCACAATAAAAAAGAAGTGTGAAGTTTTTGATTATTATCGGAAGAGTAATTACCAGCAAATTGCCACATTTATAGAGATAGCAACAGATGTGTGACAGCTGGGTTAATTGAATGTCTGGTGGGCCTTTTTCTATATAAGATAATTCCATGTGCATATTATGGGAAAGAAAGCAGGTGTGACCAGTCAACTGTCAAATGAGAATAAGTATCACCTGGAGAATGTACTGATGTACTAAACTTAATGTTTTATATTTCTTAGCTTACAAGATAATCTAGCAATTGATTTTTGAGGGTGTGGAGGTACATTTTACTCCCAGAAAGCACATATTAATATAAAAGTATGTGGCAAAGAGTTTCCAATTTCTAGCCCTTATGTGAAGGCTTTGTAAAATGTATATTGAAGTGAAATTCTGAAGCTATACACCCGTCTCCACAGCACTATGTATATGGCCTTGAAGTCAGCAAGTTTGCTCCTCTTTCCACAGATGTGAACTGCCAGAATATTCACTAATTCTTGACACATTTAAGAAAGTACAGGACTGATGGGAGAGAAATCTGGTCACTGGCTATGTCACTCTAGAGACTTGGAACGTATTAGTCATTGATCTCTCTGAACTTCAGTCAATTCCATGTCTCCAGAGTGAAATGATGGAATTCAATGATCTTTAAGTCCCCTCTGTGGTTCTATCTCATTACGAGAAAAAAATGTAGTGTTTTAGCCATTTTTTTCTTTGTCAGAGACTTAAGACAACAAATTATCAATTCCATTATCTTGTTAATTCCATTAACAAATAGGTCAGAAACATTCAATATTTGTTGATGGCTGACTATCTTATGTAAACTGTTGAGGATGAAAAAATAGAAGAAAATGCCTAACTCCAGTCATGAGAGTCCTTTTTGTGCTTTCCAAATATGTATCATCTGTTCCAATGTAGGACATTAGTTTGTGTAATTTCTACTAGCTGCTGAATGGAAGGCAGCTACAAGGATTTGTTCAAGTATAGGTAGTCGCCACATACACATTTCCAGTAGAGTGGACCAGTAGTTCTTAAACTTCACCATAATCATCTAGAGAGTTCACAGGAGTTGCAAATTCTTATTGGTAAGACCGGTACCACACTTAGAGAAAACTACCATAGACCTTGAAGTTCCTGAATCCAGACTTCGAACTCTGTCAGTTATTAGCTCCACACTTAGCTCCCCAGCCCTCTCATATGTCCTTGCCAACTATTAGACCTAAATTCTCTGTGTTCCTTGTCCCCCATTACAGGCTCCAGACCCACGAGCAAGGTGGTTGTCTATTTTGTTCTCCTCTCAGGTAAAGAAAGGTCTCTAAGTCAATGTTAGCTATCCAATTCCCTTACTGCACACTTGAAGTTATCCATTATGTCTCCTTCTCTCCTCCTGTCCTCTTTCCTGTCTAGGCAGGTCCACCATTGCCTCTGCCCCCAAATACAGTTACTTTGACCAAGAGATTCAGGGTTAAGTACTGTTTGAATTTACTTTCTTTACAACTCTTGTGGTTTCACATTCATGATAAAGTAGTCAGATGTATAACTTCCGTGTGCAAAATTCAGAGCCAATCCTATAATTCCATTACAATTGTCCCAGTTGCCCCATCCCAGAACACCCAGTATTTCTCTATTCCATCTATTGTGTGTGGTAGTCATGAAATCAAGGGGGAGTGCTCGGAGGAAGCTGTATTTGGCTGGACTTTGAAAAAAGGGGCAGGATATTTGCAGAGATGTGGAGAAAGGGCATCTAGAAAAAAGCAATAGTGTAAGCAAATGCATAAGAGAGCAGAACATTGGTTCTCAAAGTTTAGTGTGCAAAAGAAGCACATGGGGAATGAGGCCTGGGTGTCTCAGTCAGTTGAGCATCTGGCTTTTGATTTTGGTTCAGGTCATGATATCAGGGTCATAAGATCAAGCCCCACATCAGGCTTGGCACTCAGTGTGGTGTCTGCTTGTCCCACTTGCTCTGCTCCTCACCCCACTTGTGTTCTCTCTATCTCTAAAATAAATAAGATCTTTTTTTTAAAAAACACATGGAGATTTTATTTAAAATGCAGATTCCTGGGCCACACCCAAAGAGATCCTGATTAGATTGGCCTGGAATGGAACCCAGGAATCAGCATTTTAAACAAGCACTTCGGGTGATTTTTTTTAATCTAGTGATTCATGAGCAAGACCTAGAAAAAAATAATGAAAATGTAGTCTACCTTTACACATATGGGGATGTACCATAGGTTCCTATAACCTAAAATGTACCATTTGACTTATTTAATTGATCAAGTTATCAAGCCTCTATTATAAGCTGTTACTCTATATAGAATAATGCTTCTTTTTTTTTTAAAGATTTTATTTTATTATTTATTTGACAGAGAGAGATCACAAGTAGACGGAGAGGAAGGCAGAGAGAGAGAGAGAGAGAGGGAAGCAGGCTTCTTGCTGAGCAGAGAGCCCGACGTGGGACTCGATCCCAGGACCCTGAGATCATGACCTGAGCCGAAGGCAGCGGCTTAACCCACTGAGCCACCCAGGCGCCCCTAGAATAATGCTTCTTAAAGTTATCTCTATACCAGCAGCATCAACAGCACCTGAGAATCTGTCAGAAATGAAAATTATGGGGCTCCAACTCAGACCTACTGAATCAGAAAGTCTGGAGTTGGGGCCCAACGATCTGGGTTTGGGCAAGCCTTCCAGTTGATTGTGATGCCTGAGGAGTTTGAGAACCCCTGTTCTAGACTAGTATTGGCTTTGTGTAATATAGTTGACCTTCACATTTGCTGTTAGATCCTGTGTTCAAACCAGTATTTTAAAAATGTGTCAAAAGAGATTTAATTCATATTTTAGAAAAATAAAAATATAAGAGCTGATATGTTAAAGAGCTGATTATTCCTTTATCTGGTAAAAATAGCAAAGAATTTTGAAATTGTTTCCTTAGAAAATATTACCTAATTTAGTTATTTACACCAATGGATATGATGGCATGATTTTATTTCCCTGTGAATATTTATATTACACATGTTTGTTACTATTCTCTCAACATAATTTTAATTAATCTTTGGAAATGCAGTTTTAGCCTAGAGCAGTGGTTTTCACCTTTTGCACATTAGAATCACCTAGGAAGCTTTTAAAAAGTAGATGCCTAGATGAGCTCCCTCTCTCCATTCTGATTTAACTGGTCTCCATTAGGGCACAAGCATCGGATATTTTTTAAGAGCTCCTCAGAGGATTGTTATGTGCAGCCAAGTTTGAGAACCACCGGCCTAGAGTTTTCTACATGACTCTTATTTGGCTTAAACTTCTAACCTCAGTTTAACAACAGATGGTCCTTAAAAAATGTAACAATAAAAGAGTTCAGACAAAAAGAATTCTACAAAAGCAGCAATGATTATCAGGTTAAAAAAATATAATTCAGACCTCTTCCATTGGACAATGAGTGGATTATTTAGTATCTTTGGTGGTAGAAATCTGTACAGTAAAGTCCTTGAAATCAGGGACTTTGTCTTGTCACGTTTATGTCCTCACTGCCCGGCACAGAGTAGAGAGAAAAGTATTTGTTGAATAAATGGAAGGGAAGTAAGGGAGGAGTGAGCCAATTAACCAGCACGTATCAGTGTTCTTGTCCACTGTTTTCAACTATTATTCTAGGATTGTGTTCTTATCTACTATTTTCACATATTGGTCTAAGATTGTGAGCAAAGAAGTAAAGAAATAACAAATATGGTTCCTATACTCTGACAATTTACAATTTTGAAATAAGATATGTATATATTAAAAATACAAGGTAGGTTATACTTTGCATCAAAAATATAAAACTTAAGAGATTGGATTTTGTAAGAGGAAGAATTTACAATGGGTTGGAGTAATGAGGATGGACTTCATAGGGAAACTAGAACTTGAGCTGTTGGATGAAACAAGGAGAATAATCCAATAAGGAAGAACATTATAAGCAAAGATGCAGAAGAATTTTAGAAGCTAAAATTGAAAAGATAGGTTTGGACTAGATTTTGGAGAGTCTTAGATGCCAACTGAAGTGTTTGAACCTGGATTTTATCTTAGAGATGAAAGAGAGGCATTGGTATGTTTTGTTGGTTTTTAACAAGAGAGAGAGAGAGACCTGACAAAAATAGCATTTTAGACCTATTATTCTAATGATAGGATAGCTATCAACAGGTAGACTTTGGCATTGATGATGGCTGAGATAACTTTGAGGGTGTTCAAGATATGTCATGGAAAGTCATGCATGGAATTATGCCATGGCAGCAGGAACAGACAGGAAAGGACAGATGGAGAATTTTTGAATAACTGCAATAGCAATATATATATATAGTGTGTGTGTGTGTGTGTATGTGTATGTGTATGTGTGTGTGGGGGCTATGTATGCTTAATATGTGTCAGGCAATGTGATAGGCATTGAGAACCATCCAGGGGTCATATGTATGATTTTTTTTTAAAGATTTTATTTATTTATTTGACAGAGAGAAATCACAAGTAGGCAGAGAGGCAGGCAGAGAGAGAGGAGGAAGCAGGCTCCCTGCTGAGCAGAAAGCCCGATGTGGGGCTCGAACCCAGGACCTGGGATCATGACCTGAGCCAAAGGCAGCGGCTTAACCCACTGAGCCACCCAGGCGCCCTCCATATGTATGATTTTTAAACAATTGGTACAACACAGGCATCCTAGGCTTCCACCAATCCAAAGTCATGAAGTCCAGTAGGTTGTACCAGTGTTTACTATTAGTCCAGACTAAGCAGTGAATAAAACAGTCTGTGTGTTTATAGAACTTACACATATAAAAGAATGCTTGGTGCCAGAGTGTTTCCCACTGAGGACAAAAGGCAGCCTGCATAAAGTTGTTATACTAAAAATGATCCCCTCTACAACCAATATGTAGAATTAGAGTTGACCCTTGAACAACAAGGGTGTTAGGGATACCAATGCCCCATGTAATTGAAAATGTATATAATTGAAATACATATAATTTTTGACTTCCCCAAAACTTTACTAATAGCTTTCTGTTGATCAGAAGCCTTACCAATGTCAATTAAAACATATTTTGCATGTTTATATGTATTTATATATTATATTCTTTTTTAAAAGATTTATTCACTTAAGAGAGCGAGCAAATCTTTTTTTTTTAAGATTTATTCACTTAAGAGAGAGAGGGGAGAAGGAGAGGGGATCTTTGAGCAGACTCCCCAGTGAGTAGGGAGCCTGATATAGGGCTCAGTCCCAGGACCCTGAGATCATGACCTATGCCAAAATCAAGAGCTGGCCACTTAACTGACTGAGCCACCTAGGCACCCCATATATATTGTATTCTTGAAGTAAGCTACAGAAAAGAAAATATTAATAAAATCATAAGATACATTTATAGTACTGTATTTATCAAAAAGGATTTGCATGTAAGTGGGCCCACACATTTCAAACCCAGGTTTTCTAAGAGTCAGTTGCAGTTGGACCACTTCTTGATTATACTGAGTTTTCTTTTTTATCTTTTTCCTTTCATTTTGCATTAAACTACCACTTTGACACCTCCTCCATGGCTCCTGGGTTTTTTGTAAATCTTATTCTCTGCATAGACTGGACCTGTTTACTTCTTATTACTTTATGAGCTTTTCACTCTCTAGTTGTAAACATTTCACAAATCTAAGTTGTGCCAAATGTGACAGATCCATCAGGGCTTAGTCATTTTTGAGGCCATGTCATGACAATCATTATAGCAAGATCTTGAGCTTTAGAGGGAGAGAGAGAGAGATGGAAAAACATGCAAAGTTGGTCCAAGTTCACTTTTGCTAGAGAAAAGAGGGTTTTTTTTTAAGGTCCAGTTGTTTTTTTTCAGACCTCTTAATGATTACACTTTTGCATAATCAATGGGATCACCTTTGTAGTAAATCCTTTCTGCTTGTTAAAATGTCTGGGAACACCAGACTGGCCATTTTCCAGACTGTTTCTTAATCACCTTTAATCAGGTATAATTTTTCAAATCATTCACTGAAAGTGTTATCTTTTTTACACAGGGTATTCTTAATCATTAAACACTGGCAAAATGAAGTGTGTTATTGAAACACTAGGGAAGGTCAATTTTTCAGAGTACCAACATTTTAGACCATTTTATTGTCTAAGACTTCTGTTTAAAAACAGAAAAATAATCTCCTTTTTATCTTATAAAAATAAGAGTTCATTGTAAAAAGTACTTTGAAGATACAGAAAATTCAAAATTAACTAAAAGTGCTCATATTTATACAAAAAAGACACAACAAAATGTCAAGTAATTATTTCATCTCAACACTTTTTTCTAGCATAGAATGATGCTTTATCTATAATTTTGTATCCCAGTATTTAATATTATACCTAAAGCTTTTTCATAGATCCCAAAATATTTTTCTAAAACACAGTTGTAATTTGCTAGATAATGTTATAGCCTAAGGATATACCATTCTTTTTTTTTTTTTTTTTTACTATTTCTGTACTACAGGATATTTAGATTGCTTTTATACATGGCATATTGTAAACCATACTGCCATAAACAAAACTTACTTTCCTGAATTTCTGATCCTTTTGATAGGTCATAAACCTATATTTGCAATTATTGTGACCAAATATGTAAATATTTATAAGGCTTGTTGCACATATTATCCAGGAAGATTATACCAAAATAATATAGGTATCTATTTCACCGTATTCTTACCAGAATTATTACCACATGGAAAAAATGGCAATCATTTTTGTTTCTTTAAACTAGCAGACTAGATGCCCAGACTAACTCTCTTACAGAAAACAAAAACACTTTATAAATCTTGAATACTTCTATAAGGTAGGTGGAAAGAAAATAAGTTATCATTTAGTGACCAAATGAAGGAAGAGATGTAAAAGAGTTAAGCAGCTCTCCAAAGCCAACTTTTACCTTAAGAGCATTTGCTGAACCTAATGAGGTAGTTTTTCACAGCCTTCTGGAGGTCAAGGAATAGGAGACAAAGCCCACCTAAGTTGGAGCATCTAACAGAAGATCCTTCCACAGAGCTTTGGCCCCAAAGGGTCATACCCATAGTTGAAGGGTCGACTAGAAATAAATCTGTTCCATACTATAATACCTGCTTTGAACATTGGTAAGAATGTGGGGCAATCCTCTCTTGAGATTTTATAACAGCACAGTAGCCCTCACATAGATTTTACAGCCCAAGTAGACAACACATGGGTTGCCTGGAAAACCTAAAGCTGAGTATTTAAAGCCAGTCTAGACTGACTGTTCATCCAAAGGCCTGAAAGATCCCAAACTCAAATCCTTTCTTGAGGGAACTGACCTTTATCACAAACCAAGGATGATTTCCACAGATAGAGGTTGAAGGAAAATAATAGGGAAAAAAAAAATCATTGAATTCATGCAGAAAATGTCATGAGTGAGAGCCAGTAGAAACAAAAGACAACAGAATAAGATCCACAAACCTTCATTTGTATAACTATCAAACTCAGTAGAAAATAATTTTCTCTATTTCAATAAATTAAAGAGAATTTAAAAATGTGAGTAAAGAACAAGTGGATATAAAGATAAATCATACAGAACCCATAAAAATGGAATATATTGGGAGCACCTGGGTGACTGAGTTGGTTGAGCATCCAACTCTTGGTTTCAGCTCAGGTCATGGTCTCAGGGTCATGAGATTGAGGCCCACCTTGTGCTCTGTGCTCAGCAGGGAGTCAGCTTGAGATTCTCTCTCTTCCTCTCCCTTTGCCCCTCTCCCCACTCTCTTGATCTCTCTCTCTAAAAATAATCTTTTAAAAAAAGAAATAGAATATATTATAATGAAAATTAAAAACGTAATGAATAGCTTTAACAATGGGTTACCCAAAACTAAATAAACATTTAGTGAACTATACCAAATAACTGAAGAAAACAGAGCTCGAAGAGAAGAAGAGATGAGAAATGAGAGAAGGGTTAATATAGGATATTATAGGATATAATATTATATTTATATAATATTAATATTAACCTATTACAGGTTAATATAAGATACTATAGGATAGACTGAAAAGATCTAATATACATATAATCAGAGATCCAAAAAGAGAAGAAAAAGTAAAACAGAAGAATATTTGAAGATATAATGGTTGAACTTTTTGTAAAAATGTTTAAAGACATCAATACATAGATTCAAAAAGCTTAACAAATCCCAAGCAAGATTTTTAAAAAAGAAATCACCTAAAAAAAATCACCTAGAAACATTATGTTGAAATCCTAGGATACTTAAGAAATTTGAAAACAAACAAACAAACAAACAAACAAAAAACCTGGGAAACTAGAACTCTCTACCAAACAAAAACGTTTTTTTTCAGGCAGAACAAGTATAACCCAAGATAGAAGGTTTGAAAAGCAAGAAGGAATAATGAAGAAATAAAATAAAAAGTATTTAAGTAAACATAAACATACACAGAATATTTAAACAATAATGATGCCTTTGGAACAAGAAAAAACGGAATAGTAGATAATAATAGCATTTAAATCAAGAGAAGGTTTGATCAAATTAGATCAGGCTTAGAGTATCATAAGGTTCTTATATTATTCAGTGGGAGGGTAACTATACTCATTAATTTTAGGATTTCAAGTGATTGTTATTGTACAGACAACAGTCTGATCACAGTGGGATTATGTTAAAAGTCAATCGGTAACCAGGGTGCCTTGGTGGTTCAGTCAGTTAAGGAACTGACTCTTGGTTTCGGCTCAGGTCACGATCTCAGAGTCCTGAGACTGAGCCCTATGCCGGGCTCCCCACTCTGTGCAAATTCTGCTGAAGATTCTCTCTTCCTCTGCCCCTCTTTCCAAACTCTCTCTCTCTCTTTCTCAAATAAATAAACTTTTAAAAAAATGAATATGTAACCATAAAACCCCCATATGCTTGGAAAAGAAGATACACTTTTTTTTTTTCTTTTCAGTAATCGCTATGCCCAACATGGGGCTTGAACTAATGACCAGGAGATGAAGAGTTGCATGTTCTACTGACTGAGCCAGCCAGGCACCCCAAAGAT
Organism: Lutra lutra; assembly: GCF_902655055.1. Taxonomy (NCBI): domain Eukaryota; kingdom Metazoa; phylum Chordata; class Mammalia; order Carnivora; family Mustelidae; genus Lutra; species Lutra lutra. The sequence continues at coordinate 33,276,502 of NC_062296.1, read as the reverse complement.
ATACTTTTCTTTTCTTTTTTATTTTGTTTGTGGTTTTTTTTTTGTGTGTGTGGTAAGAGCAAAGGAGAAGTAAACAAATTGAAATTCTGAAATACTTGGAAATTAAAAATTCCAATATAACAAAGCTTAGATCTAGTTAAGGTAATAATTAGAAGTTAAAATAATCCTAAATGCTTATTTTAAAGGAAAGAAAGGCTGGAAGTTAATGACAATCATACATTTCAGGAGTTTAGAAAAAATAGAAAAAGAAATACAAAGAAATAAGTAAAAGAACAAAAAGTAGAAATTAGTGAAATAAAAAAAGACCTATATATAATAGAAAGGACCAACACAGCCAAGAGTTAGTTATTTACGAAGAAAAATAAAGTTGACAAATCACTGGTAAATGTGAGAAAACAATAAAGTAAAATATATGGCACAGATGCACAATATTAGGGATGCAAAAACACATATAATAAAAAATGCTGCTGCTATTAAAAAGATAAGATATAATGAAAAATTTTATGGCAGTACATTGGATACCTTACATAGAAAATGATATAAGGTATTTCAAGAAGAAATATAAAATCTGAATAATACTATAATCACTAGGTATGGTAATTGATTTAAATCTGTCTACAAATAAAATTCTATGCCCATACAATTTTTAATAGTGAATTCTACCAAATAGCTAAGGAATAAATTATTTTCATCTTCTACATACTATTCCAAAGTATATAAAAAGAAGGGATACGTCTTATTTCATTTTATGAGGCTGTCATAACTTTGATACCAAGTCCTGACAAAAATATCTGAGAGGAAAATTATAGAACAATATTACTCTGAATATAGATGAAATTCCCAAACAAAATATTAATCAGCAGGATCCCACAATGGCTATAAAGGGTAAAATAGAATCTGTATCACACTGAATTTATTCCAAAAATTCCAGGGCAGATTAATAGCAGAAAAGGAATTAATATAATTCACAGCATTAATTTCAAGGCAAATTAATATAAATAGAAAAAATGATAAAATTCTTTATCCATTTATGATAGACATTTTTAGTAAACTAAGAGTAGAAGGGTATTCCTCTACTAATGGATACCAAAATTGAAACTTATGGTATACTTTATTTGATTTTAAGATTGGGAATAAGACAACCATTCTTACAATTACAGAGAATGGTTATCTTTTATAAACGTGATTGTCTCCATAGAAAATTCACATAATTTAGATTGTTATATTATTAGGTTATAAAGAGTGCAGTGTTTCTGAATTCAAAGTAAGGTATGAAATTACTTTTCTATGCTCCACTGAAAACACAGAAAATGAAATGAAAAGGAAATACAGCTTTTGATGCTATTTAAAAATATAGTGCCAAAGAACTATTTTAACAAAATCATTTAAACTTTATAGAAAAAATATGTAAAAATGTATTCAAATGTATTAGGACTTTAAATTATATCAAATGGTACCTTGAATTCATATTAAGAAACTAAGAGAAACAGAAATGGACAATAAGATTAATATGACAAATTTTATAAATATATACTTTGTTTCCTTTCTCCTTTCAGGTTTTTAAATGACCTATCTTATAAAAATGCACTTTTAAACTTGTTATATACGTAGATGAAATATGTACGACAATAGCACAGAAAAGGAAATAAGAGGGAATAGGTGTAATGTTTTTATAGCCCACAGAAAATAGGATACTATAAATATGAAATAGATTCTGATAAGGTATAATGTATATTTTAAGCAACAGAACAACCACTAAAAGAAAATAAAGGATGTTTACAAAATATTTGAGGGAATTAATATATAGTAGGAAATATTCAATGAAAAACAGAAAAAGCAGTAAAGGAGGACAGGAACAAAAAGCCATGAGACCTATAGAAAACAAGCAAAATGGCAGATGTAAATTGAACATATCAATAATACCTTTAAATGTGATTAGATTAGACAATCCATCGACAGATGAATGGATAAAGAAGATATGGTACACACACACACACACGAATATTACTCAGCCATAAAAAAGAGTGAAATCTTGCCATTTGCAACAACACGGGTGGAACTAGAGAATATAATACTAAACAAAATTAGCCAGTCAGAACAAATACCATATGATTTCAGTCATTATGTGGAAGCTTAGAAACAGAAGAAACGGACAAAGGAAAAAAAAAGACTGAAAAATAGTATCTTTACTATAGATGGTTACCAGAGAGGAAGTAGTTGGGGGGGAATGGGTGAAACAGATGAAGGAGATTAAGAGTACACTTATCTTGATGAGCACTGAGTAATATATGGAATTGTTGAATCACTATATTGTACACCTAAAATTAATATAACACTGTTAACTACACTGGAATTAGAAAAATATGCCATCTAAAGGTAGGGATTACATTCTTATATGTATGTCTGAAACGTTCTAATTTAACTCAAACTAGGTAGGAATTTGGGTTTTGCCACTATACTTTCTATTCCCCTTTGTGAGGAACATGTAACTATCTTTGTCTTAAATATGTATATTTACATTTATATTTAATTTTGTCTTAAATATTTTGCTTTGAATTTATAGTAGGACAAACATACTTGAGAAAATGTATCAGAAAATGTATTTACTTCCTAAACCATGTGAACTCCAAAGGGGAAAAATATTTTCTTATTTCTCAGAACATAAACTAACAATAGAAAGTAAGGAAAGGAAGACATCTGTGTAATTAAATAACATGACAACAGACACCAAAGCTTCATTGAAAAATTCTAAAATTCTCCTCTTTGAATGCACATCTCTTCCTTCTTCATCTCTATAAGAGTAATTATGAGAGGATATTTCACATATACCAAAATACAGCCTAAATCTTAATAAAAAAACAGCTTTTGTTTTTCTAGATCCTCTGTTTCTGTTTCATTTCTCTTATTTTTCTTCTTTCCTTTCATCGATTTTCTTTAGCTTTCTGAGCCCTTGTTTAAATTGAGTTATTTTCAAAATGAGCTATAAATGAACTTCTATGTACTTTTCTTAGCAACTCTGATGAGTGGAACTTTCATTGCCATTCAATTCTAAATAGATTATATTTTTCATTCTGATTTCCCCTTTATTTCTTATGCAGTATTACTTTTTTAGTTTATAAGTCTATGGAGTTTTTCTAAATAATTCTTTATTCTTGGCTTCTAATTTAATGTACTGTGTTCAGATGACCCGCTCCAGCCTTCACTGGAACTTCTTTTGAGAACTAATACTTGGCCCATGTTTATTATTATTTCATTTATCCTTAAAAAGAATGTATATTTTCTACTTTGGGGTACAGATCAAGCTATCAGTTTTGTTCAAAATTATTACTTTTTTTATCTACTTGATCTATCAATTCCTAATAAAGGTCTATTAAAAGTAAAAAAAAAAGTAAGGATTACTAGCCCAAATTAAAAAAAAAAATCCAAACATATGCAGTTCACAGCAGGCATTATTTAAAGATACAAACATGTGAATAGCAAAACAATGAAAAAGATATCATGTGACCATAAGCAGTTAGAGTGGCTATACTAATAAAGTTTAAAGCAAAATATGTTACTAGAAATAGAGACATTTTATAATGACAAAAGACAATACATTAGGAATGAATAATAATTTTAAATATATTGTTATGTACTGAATTATGTCCTCCACTCCAGATGCATATGTTAAAGCCTTAACCCCCATTATGACTGGATTTGGAGATCTGGCCTTTAAAGAAATAATTAATTTCACTGAGTTATAAGGATAAGGTCCTAATCCAATGTAACTAAAAGTGGGAAACAGATACCAGGGATGTTCAAGAACAGAGAAAAGGCCACATGAAGACAAAGGAAGACGGTGGCCATTTACAAGCCAAGGAGAGAGGCCTCCAGAGAAATCAACCCTGCTAGTACCCTAATCTTGAACTTGCAGGCTCTAGAACTGTGAAACTGTGGTTTCAGTCACCTAGTCTGTGGCATTATTTTGTGGTAGCTCTAGCTGACTAAAACAAGTTTTAGTACTATGAAGTGGGATGCTGCTGTAACAAGTACCTAAAAATGTGGACATTGCTTTGGAAGTGGTTAATGGGTGGCGGCCAGAAGCATTTTGAAGTGCATGTTAGGAAGAAACTAGGTTGCCTCAAAGAGACTATTGGTAGAGATATGGTGAATATTGGTAGAATATTAATGGCGATTCTGATGAAATCTCAAATGGAAATGAGGCACATGTTATTGGAAACTGGAAGAAACACAATCCATGTTATAAAGTGACAAAGAACTTGGCCAAACTATGTTCTAGTTTGTGGAAACAAAATCCAATAGAACAGCAAGGACAAATGACTCCAACTCCAATAGTGGATTCATCAATACCTGTCTACCAGTAATTGACAGATTCAGCCAGCAGAAAATCAGTTAAGGACATAGTTAAATTGAACAATGCCATCAGTCACCTGGATATAATTGACTTTTATGGAATACTTTATCCAACTGCAGGAGAAAAAATGTCCTTTTCAAGCTCACAGAGCATTCACCAAGATAAAGCATGGTCTGGGCCATAAAACACAACAAATTTAAAAGATTACTAATCACAAAAAATATGTTATCTGACTACAAAGAAATTAAACAAAAAAATCAATAACAGAAAGATAGTTGGAAAACATCAACTCTGGTGATTAAACAAAACACTTCTAAATAACATGTGGGTCAAGGAAGTCTCAAAAGAAATTTAAAAATAGTTTGAGCTAAATGATAATCCAATTTATCAAATTTGTGGGATGCAGTACAAGCAAAGCTTAGAGGAAAATTTGTAGCATTGAATGCATATTTTAGAAAAGAGGAAATATCTAAAATTAATAAGCTTCTACCGTAGCAAACTATAAAAAAGAGCAAATTAAATCCAAGCAGAAGAATAACAAATATCAGAGAAGAAATATCTACTAGAAGGTAACAGAGGGAATACTCTCTAATTCATTCTATGAGACCAGTAATTCCAAAATCAGATAAAATCATTACAAGAAAGGAAAACTGGACACCAATGTCATTTATGGACATAGATGCAAAAATATTAGGAGATGAAATCCAACAACATGTTAAAAATTTACACCATGAATATGTGGAATTTATTCCAAATACTCAGTCTGGTTCAGCATTTGAAAACCAACTAATGCATTCCATCACATCAGCAGACTAAAGAAGAAAAATCATATGATATCAATAGATATAGAAAAAGCACTGACAAAATAAACAACTATTCATGATAAAAACTCAGCTAGCAATAGAGGAGCTCTTCCTTAACTTAATAAAGAATATTTACAAAAAGCTTTCAGCTAATATCCTATTTAATGATGAGAAACTAGGTACCTTCCTGCTAATATTACGAGCAAGACAATGTTGTCAGTTCTCATCACTCTTTGCCAACATTGTCCTGGAAATCCTCACTAATGCAATAAGGCAAGAAAAGGAAATAGAAGGTTTATAGAGGAGAAGGAAGAAATAAGACTGTTTTTGTTTGCAGATGAAATGATTGTATATGTAGAATATCCCAAAGAGTTAACAAAACTGGAACTAATAAACAGTTATAGCAAGATTGTAGTATAAAAGATTATTACACAATAAATAATTGTTTTCCTATATTGCAGCAATGAAAATTAGAATTTGGAATTAAAAAAATACAATTTATGTATTGCCTAATTTACTTTGTTCATATTTTGTTGAGACTTTTGTGTCTATATTTATAAGAGATATTGGTCAGTTAATTTTCTTGGCATTATTTTGTCTAGTTTTGGTATCAGAGTCTTATAGAATGATGTGGGAAGTGTTCTAGTTTTGGAAAATCTTGAGGATTGGTATTAATTTTTAAGATATTTGGTAGATTTCAGAGCAGTCATTGAATATGGACTTTGAAGGTTTTTTGTTTAATAATTTCATGCCTTTATTATAGGTCTATTTAGATTGTCTATGTCTTACTGAGTCAGTTTTAGAAGTTTGTGGGATTTTTAAAATATTAATATCATTTATGTTTTAGAAAAGTTTTAGGTTTACAGAAAAATTGCATAGTACAGTTTTCATAAAGATCCTCCTTCACAGTTTCTCTTATTATCAACATCTTGCATTAATGTGGTATATTTGTTACAATGATGAGCCAATTGTGATAAATTATTATTAACTAAAGACCACAGTTTACATTAAGGTTCACTGTTGGTGTTGTGCATTCTGAGTTTTGACAGATGTATAGTGACATGTATCTATGACTATAGTATCATTCAGAATATTTTTACAGCCCTAAAAAACCTTTTGACTCCACATATTCATCTCTCCCACCCTCCTATCCCTGGGAATACCACTGATCTTTTAATTATCTCCATAGATTTGCCTTTTTCAGAATGCCCGATTGGATTCTTTCTTTTTTTTTTTTTTAAGATTTTATTTATTTATTTGACAGAGAGAGATCACAAGTAGACGGAGAGGCAGGCAGAGAGAGAGAGAGAGGGAAGCAGGCTTCCTGCTGAGCAGAGAGCCCGATGTGGGACTCGATCCCAGGACCCTGAGATCATGACCTGAGCCGAAGGCAGTGGCTTAACCCACTGAGCCACCCAGGCGCCCCGATTGGATTCTTTAACTGAGGAATATATATTTAAAATTCCTCCATGTCTTTTTTGTGGATTGATAGCTAATTTCTTTGTATCATTGAATATTATCCCTTTGAATGGATGTATAAGAGGTTTTTTTTTTTAAATCTATTCACCTATATGAAAGACATCTTGGTTGTCTCCAGGTTTTGGCAATTATGAATAAAACTGCTATCAACATTCATGTGCAAATTTTATATGGACATGTTTTCAAGTCATTTGAATAAATATCAAGGAACAGAGTTGCTGGATCATATAAGACTATGTTTAGATTTGTAAGAAACTACCACCTGTCTTCCAAAGTGGCTATAACATTTTTGCATTTCCAGCAATAATGAATGAGAGTCCCTGTTGCTCCACATACTCACCAGCATTTGGTGGTGTCATTTTTTTGGATCTTAGCCATTCTATTTTTTTTTTTTTAAAGATTTTATTTATTCGACAGAGAGAGATCACAAGCGGGCAGAGAGGCAAGCAGAAAGAGAGAGGAGGAAGCAGGCTCCCTGCAGAGGGGAAAGCGCGATATGGGACTCGATCCCAGGACCCTGAGATCATGACCTGAGCCGAAGGCAGAGGCTTAACCACTGAGCCACCCAGGTGCCCCTGGATCTTAGCCATTCTAATAGGTGTGTAGTAATGCTTAGCTTAAAAAAAATTTTTTTTGCATGTCTTTGTTATTCATTTACTTTTTTAAAAAAGATTTTATTTATTTATTTGATGGACAGAGATCACAAACAGGGAGAGAGGCAGGCAGAGAGAGAGTTGGGGGAAGCAGGCTCCCTGCTGAGCGGAGAGCCCAATGTGGGGCTGGATCCCAGGACTGGGACCATGACCTGAGCTGAAGGGAGAGGCTTTAACCCACTAAGCCACCCAGGCGCCCCTATTCATTTACATTTGTTGTTAGACAAATCATCTGGACAGAACCTAAGATTTCACAAGAGACACATATAAAATCTAGATGCTCTACATTATTAAGTAAAACTCCTTAAGGTTTCTTTTTCTTTTCTTTTCTTTTTTCTTTCTTTTTTTTTTTTTTTTTTACAAAAACAGATAAATATGACAGGTCTTTTTTTTTTTTCTGGACAGAATTCATGCTTGGGTGAAAAACATGATCTGCACAGAATATTTGCTATTAAGGGAAACTCATTTTACCAGCAAAAGTACCAGTCAAATTTTCAGAAAATGATGGGCGTTTATTTAAACAAGTTTTATTTGAGTAATTCCTCTGGTATTTTTGTCTTTCAGCAAGAAGGCGTACAACTATAAACACATTCTATGACTTTAAGACCTCAAGTTTCTTTCATCCTTTATGTATGAATACAGGAATGTAGTCTATGTCTAACCCTAACTGTGTTATATTGTCTCCAAACAATAGATTTGACTAACATTTAGCCATGTGTAACAGAGATTTTTGGCTTTCATCACAAAATTTTAATAACTTTGTTATCATCCCTGGACCAAAAAATTTGCAATGCATTTACTATGGGTAGGAATCAGAATAGTCACTCCACACATGACATCTTCTCATTATGAGCAATTACCAGGAATATACTCCTCAGTGTTTACATTAACTCTCTTCTTTCTCTGCACACCACTCTCCAATCTTTCATTTGCTTCTAACACTGAACCTCCCCTTTTTTTTGTTAAATGTGAGGTAAGCCTCATGAACATTTCCATGCACAAAGAGCTCTATAAAAGTGAACTACAGTCTTAATTAGCATCCCTGTAAAAAAAAAAAAAGCCATTGGTTTGCATAAAAGATAGTAAAAGTTCCTGAAAGCTGAAAATGATCTGTAGACAACCTAGCCTACACCTCCCTGCAGGATTACCTTTGAATAATTCTCCCACCAGCAGCCCTAAATCATTATCTATCATGTTTTATAGATTTCTAGAGACGGCTTTTGAGACAACCTTGCAGTATTAATGTTTAATGTTCCATAAACTATTGTCAGGATAAAAATCCTCTTTTTTAACCTGTGGTTTTATCTTATTTCCATTTAAATTCTCTCTGAAGGTGGCTACTATTCATCAAGTTCATTTACATTCTGACAACTGTTATTAATAAACGGCATGAGGCTTATGTTTTAAACTCCAATGTCAATTTTCAGCTGTCATTTACCTGACCTCGCAGCAGCACTGGCACAGGTGATCACTCCTTCAAAGTTGATATTGCTTATTCACTTGGCTTCCAGTAAACTACTTTAGTCTGCTTTTTAAATTTTTCTGTTGCCTCACTAGCTGTTCTATTTGTCTTATTTTCTGGATTCTTCTCTACTCCCACCTTTTAAAATGTTGGAGTGTCCCAGGACTCAATCCTTAGTTCTCTTTTCTTCTCTATCTACATTTGTTTCATCTGTGATGTCATTACTTGACCTTAAATACCATCTACACACTAAAGGCTCCCAAATTTATATCTTCATCATAGACCCATTCCACGAGCTTGAGAATGATATATCCCATGGATTATTTGGCAGCTTAAACTTAACATGCTCAAAATTGAGGTCCTCATTCTACCTTCTTCCACCCAAAATCTTTTCCCAGTATTTCCCATTATAGTAAATGAAACCACCTTCGCCTGTTGTCCAGGCCAGAATCCTTGGAGTAATCCTTGATTATTTTGTCTTCATAACTCATGTACAGTTTATTATCAAGTCCTATAGGCTCTATCTTCAGATGTGTCTAAAATGTCAACACTTTTCACAACAACACTTCTACCTATGTCAAAGCCACTATCCTCTCTCACTTACATTGTTGAAACAGATTTCTGACCAGTTCTCTTGTTTCTACTCTTGTCCCCTGATAGTGTGTTTTCCATATAACGTTCAGACTAAGCTTTCAGCTATTAACTGAATTGTGTCCCCCTAAAATTCATGTTGAAGTCCTAACCCCCAATGTGATGATATTTGGAGATAAGAAATTTGGGAGGTGATTAGGCTTAGAAGAAGTCATGAGGAAGGGGCCGCTATGATGGGGTTAGTGCCCTTATAGGAAGAGACACAAGAGAACTTGCTCCCTCCCACTGTTTCTGTATGTATGGAGGAAAGACCATGTGAAGACATACCAATAAGTTAGCTGTCTGAAATCTAAGGATAGAGTTTTTAGTAGACATCTATTCTGTGGGCACCTTGATCTTGGATTTTTAGTCTACAGAACTGTGAGAAATAAATTTGTATTTTTTAAGCCACCTAATCTTTGGTGATTTTTATGGCAGCCTGAGCTAAGATCCTTCTAAAATATATATAAATTATATCATGTAATTTTCCTACTCAAAACTTTCAAATGACTTTCTATCAATCCTAGAACAAAGTCCAAAGACCTTGCTATCACCTATAAGATTCTATATTGATCTAGATTCCTGCTACTTCTCTAAACTCATCTCTTAAACAGGATACTCCTGGCTCATAGTATTTCTGCTGCTCTGGCTTCTTTCCTGTTGCTAGGATATTGCAAGGTTCTCCTCTGTCCTAGGATTTTGCATTTGTTGACCCAGCCCCTCTTTCTCCTGATGGTGGCATTATTCACTCTCTACCTTGAGATTTTTTTCAAATATCATCTCAAAAATGCCTATTTAAAATAGCCATGTCTTTATCCATTACTTTTTATCCTTTCATCCTGATGAATTTTTCTGTATAAACGTATCATTATCTGTCTATCTCTACTTTCTTTTCTCCCACTATATGGTAAGTTTCATGAGGGCAGGGAGGGGTTATGTCTGTTTTAATCACTGTTGTATATTTGTGCATGGTATATATTTGATAAATATTTAATGACAAAAATGTTTGAGTTCATTCTCATAATCACTGCTCTCCATCTGACTCTTTTGTTTAACTCTGAAAGTTAAGGTAAGAAAAGGACAACCTGGAGGGACTTTAATGACCAAACATGAAAAATCTATTTAGGAACTCTTTTCAGTATAACAGAATACCAAATTTTTATTTTGATATTTCCACACACAGCTAAATGTTCTGTTCTTTTACGCTTATAGAATAAATGTTTGTGGTTGGGTAGTCTTCATGGTTGAGGATGAAGGAACCATCTGATACCTGTAGAAGTGAATTCAGATCCTGTTAAATTTTCTATTTAGTCAAATCCTGTGATTTATTAATTCATCAAATATTGAATATCTGGGGGAAAATAGGCTAGAAAATAAAGATGGATGAAGTCTAGTCCATGACATTGAAAAACTCAGTCTTATGGGAGGGAGAGGCATACAATAAAATAATTTCAATAATTACATACTAGGGTAGGGTTCAAGCTATAGTTTGGGAACCTAGGGGAAAAGAATACCAAAAGATGCCTGGAAAAGTCAGAGAATGCTTCATAGAGGAGGTAACATTTTAACTGATAGATAAAAGATGAATGAGGCATGTTATCAGGTGACATATGCAGGGAGTGTTTCTTGAAGGATGTGGTGCATGATCTGGGCCATGGCAAAAAGTTACAATTGTATAAAAGGGAATCTACGGAGGAGTAAATAAACAGCATGGACAAAACCACAGAGTCACATGAATTAAAAACAATTCATGATTTGAATGATTGCAAATAATGAGTGTATTGGGAGATATTGAATATAAGACTAATATAGTCAATCCAGACTTATTCTGAGATTTCCAGAATGGCTAATTAGCAGAACACACTATTGCAAATTCCATTCCCTCAATGCACACAGTTATCAGTTAAGAGGGAAATTTGATAAACTAGTCTAAACTATAGTATAATGACACATTTGTTAATGCTTTCAGGGACACTTAAATTTTATAGGAGGATGCCCAGAGAAGACACTGTATTTTCTAGCAGAATTTTGACATGGGCAAGTAGATCAGATTCAAACTGAGAAATTTCCAGTAAGGATTCCTGCCCTTAAAAATCATACCATCATGATCTCTATCTGCCATGTCAACTCACTGCAGTAGCAGATTTTAAATTTTCCTTCAATACTTTGTCTATAAGGGACAAGAAAATGAATGAATTTAGTTATAAGAATGTCAACAAATTATTCCCTCTGATTGAAATTCCAAATACCCAGAAGAGATTAAAAGAAATAGTGTGACTTAGAAAATACTTGGTTAAAAAAAAGGAATGGAAGCAGCTGTGTTTTACCTAAGTAAAGAATAATACATAAAGGGAAAAAATCCATCTGTTTTGAGTCATGAAATCATCCTCCAGGCTCCAAGGAGAGCTTATATCCAAGTGGGAAAGAAAGTGATTCTCTCTGTGAAACTCAATTCTAAAGAACAGCATCTTTTCCTTGAGGCCTCCTGGTGGGATAGCTCTTCCTCTTTCATCAGTCTAGGTTACAGAACTGCAGATATATGTAAAGGTTAAATTATAGTACCTCAGTTGGAACATTTAAGTCCTGATGGTTGTTCATACCCTCAGTGGTGCACTAAAAACCAGAGCTCTAAAAATAGAGCATAAAGAACATAAAGAACATGTTCTTTTAAAAAAGAAGGTAAAATGAAAATGAGTTCAGTTTAGAAAAATGAAGCAAGTAAAGGGATCTGGACATTTCAAAATGCCATATAACCATGTAGAGAAAAGAAAGTTCTAACAAATATACCGTTTCATGCCAAGTGAACCCTAAATTGACTTAAAAACAGGCTTCTATTATTGATTATTAATATGAAGATACATATGTATCTTGGGTACTGTGTTAAGTGATGTCGATGATGACAAAAAGATCCTTTGTCATTTGCCTAGAATCTAATTGTGGAAGCTAGTCATATATTGAGGACAATAAAGTCCATGGAAGTATTTGGTACCGACATACATATTCATGGGGTGGGCATTTTCAAGTAAGGAAATGGTCACTGAAGGATGGGGTTAAATAGGGCAGCTCCTGTGGAAAAGATGAATCTTCAACTTAGCACTTTGAAAGAAGGAAATTTGGGGTTTTGAATGGTGAGGAGAAAGGAAAGAAAGCATTTCAGATATAAGTAAGTAGAACAAGTGAAGGTATAGAGGCAAGAATCTGGTATGTGATTTTAAGGGGGCCAGTTTGACAGAACTGAGGCCAGGGATCATGTTGGGGATTAGTGTGGGGTTAGGATGAATAGATAGGGTGGAGTCAGTTGATGGAAGACTTGGAATGCCAGGTTGATTAGTTTTGGCTTTATCCTATGGTCAAAATGGATGGCCTTGTAGAGAAACAGCATGCTGAAAGCAGTGCCTTAAGATTAATCTAGCAGTGGTTTTCAGAAGGATTTGCTTGTCTGTGTGTGGTAAATGATTGATAGGTGTGGGACCAGTGATAGAGTTAGCTCTCAGTTATTGCATTAAGGCTTATCAGAAGAATCTTTAAATTCTTCTCTAAGTGATTAGAATAGGGAACAAAGCCATGCTGGGTTTTTTCCCCTTCCAGTTCATTTGTTGACATTATTATATTTATTTTAGCTTTCTCTTTTTCTAATTTAGCATGCTGCTCGGAGGAGTTAGAAAGGAGGCAATGTTCAGGGTGTGTGAACCTCTCCCCCTATCTTCTTGCCCACCTCCCCGACCGCCCCACCCTGATCTATGCTCAGTGGCCTTGTGATTAATTCTTCCATTCCCTGGGGAAGATGTGAGTCATTCAGCCTGTAATTGTCTAAAGCCCCCAAGGCTGGGCTTGGTGCCTTGCTTTAGTCCTCAGCATGACTATAAACTGGATTACTTTCCATTTTCTTCAAAATCACCTCTTCCCAGTGTGACTTCATTATTTGAAATTATGCAAAGTCCTAATAACACAGACAGATCCCTATTGAAATGGAAATACAAACACCCATCAAAATGCCAGATAGGGATGAGCTGGAGATTATCGATGTTATTGCCCCCCCCATTCAATTCAGGTCAGCCCAAGGATTATTTATTGAACATACCCATCAGGGATTTATGGACTACATAGGAAAAAAGCCTTATCCATATAACATAGACATATAAGCACAAAAACATGAAAAACCACATTGAACAGTTAAATAGCAACATGCGGGGCGCCTGGGTGGCTCAGTGGGTTAAGCCGCTGCCTTTGGCTCAGGTCATGATCTCAGGGTCCTGGGATCGAGTCCCGCATCGGGCTCTCTGCTCAGCAGGGAGCCTGCTTTCCTCTCTCTCTCTCTCTGCCTGCCTCTCCGTCTACTTGTGATCTCTCTCTGTCAAATAAATAAATAAAATAAATAAATAAATAAATAGCAACATGCAATGCTTATGATTAGTGCACAGACAACTGTATGAACTGACCACAATAATTACTTGACATTAAAAAGAAAACTCTAAGCCCTGCAGTAGTATGCATGTTATGGACATTAAATCAATTTTATGTATCTCATCTCTGAGTTTGTCCAACCCGGTATGGGCAGAAATGAGAAATGACAGTTAATTGACTCTGTATCAAAACATCATTTTCAAATAAGCTTTTTCTTCTTGTTTTTGAGTTTTGCCTTTTCAACATTTTTTCCAACTAGTTGAGTTATCCTATCATTGAGTACCGTTTTCTCTCTTACAATTAAGGGGATTAGTTTCTCACTGAGAAATATTATCTGAGTATGTCTATGCAAAGATCTTACTTTGAAGAGTAGACTGTAGGGTTATGTAGGAAGTTACTATGTTCATCTGTAGATTGATGAGGCAGAATTGGAATCTCTCAGTGGTGCTGCACTCATATTTGGAAATGAAGCTTGCTTTTTGTGCCAATAAATATGTGCCTCTGCTCGTAGAAATATTTTGAGGATGCTGAGTTTTTGTTGGCAGGTTTTAGAAGGGGTGGGATTAATTAGAGTAACTCTCTAAAGGAAAATTGTACTTTGGAATCATTCTAACAAGGAAGGGATGTGCTGCAATTGCAAGAGGAGCTGGTTCTTGAATAGCACTAAAATTCATTGGGTTGCTTGGCCTATCAATCCATAAGTACTCCTTAAGATCAGCTGTGTGTATTCTGTGTATGCTGCCTGATTGAGAGCAAGGGCCTGAAAGAAGATGATCTAGGGGATGATGGGATTTGTGAAGGGTAAGCAAAGAAGAGAAAAAGAGAGAGTAGGAGGGAGGGGGGGAGAGAGAGAGATAAAGGAGAGGGAGGGAGGGACCAAGAGAGGGAAAGAAGGCAGGAGGGATGCAGAAGGCAAGAGAAGAGGAGAGAGGGACAATATTAATAAATGAGAAACAGAATGGGAGAGGGAATTGCACATACTTGGGTTTGGACCATTGACAAGGCAATAGAGCAATATAATCCTCGTGTTTCAGGAGAATGATTGTTCAGAACATAGAGAGTATAAGAAGAAGACATGGATGACCAAAAAATGGCTTATTTGGACACCTAAAATATTGCTTGATTCTCCAAAGACCTTTACTTTTCTATGTCTAGCATATATAGCACATTGAAATCACATGAAGGGAGAATGTTCCAGGGCTAGTTTTACTTGTGGTATTGCAAGTTTGAGGTATTTGGAGTTACTTAAGGTATCAAAACAATGTACTTCAAAACAATTGAGTATTTTTGAAAATTTATTGCTCAGTAACTTTTTGTATATGATGTAGGCAATCCCTATACTTTCTCTATAGCAAGATAATTTAAAGGTAATTAGGCAATTATGCATAATGTGTACAAATACACATTTATACAGAACCTAGCTACTGAGTAATAATACTTTGAGAGTATTCTATTTTTAAATAATCATGAATCCTCTTCCTCGAAACTCTAATTTTCTGCTATTTTAAAGTGAGGCCCCTAAAAAGCTCTTTTTCTACTTCTCCAACCAAGCTTTGTATACCAAGCAGACACAGAGATGGAGGTGGAAGGAGTGGGGAAGATGGGGCAACAAACCCCACTATGATATTTTGCAGCCTTGGCTCCTAGTGAGGGTCTTACTGGAAAGATCGGCTTAATGTGTATAGATTTCTAGAAACTCAACATAAGAGCCAAGATATAATAATATTTTCTTATTTGGTATAAACAACTAATTATGTTACAGTCACATTGCTCCAAACTAGTGCTAAGATATGGTTATGAGTCAACTTCGAAAAGCTACCTCCATATCATTAGACTGACCATCTTGGCCCAACTGATAGCATTTCTGGCTGTGGCCATAATCCCAGAGTGGTTATTTGAAGTTCCCAAATTAAAAACCCTTAGACTCACATCAACAGAAATGAGGCCTAAAAGATCATGCAAGGCATTTGAAAAATATGCAAAAGTTGGCTATTAACATTGAAAGACTTTCACTTAGGGGTGTCTGGGTGGCTCAGGTGGATAAGGGTCCAATTCTTGATTTCGGCTCAGGTCTTGTCTTCAGGGTTGTAAGACCAAACCCCTCACTCGGCTCCATGCTTAGTGGGGAATCTTCTTCTCTCTTTTTCCCTTTCCCTCTGTCCCTTACAATGTATTCTCTCTCTCTCTCAAAATAAATAAATGTTAAAGGCTCTAACCTGGAAGAATGTGGAAAATCCAGGTAATTTCTAAGTCAGCATTAAAAATGTTTGTTTCTCAGTTTAAATGCTGAACAAGAGCTTTCTGCATCTTCTTGGGTTTTTTTTCCTTAATTGTAGTAGGACTGGGGCACCTGGATGGCATGGCTGGTTAAGTGCCCGACTCTTGGTTTCAGCTCAGGTGGTGATCTCAGGGTCTTAAGATTGAGCCTCACTTCATGTTCCACAGTCAGCGTGGAGTCTGCTTGAGTTTGTCTCTCCCTTCCCCTCTACCCCTCCCCCACTGTGCTCACTTGATCTCTTTCAAATAAATAAATAAATCTTTAAAAAAATAATTATAGTAGGATTGCCAGGATTCACACAGAACTCTGGAGCCTGCAGGAACTCTGGAGGCAACCTGGCTGTGTACTTCTCTGCTTTCATAAAAAATCTACACAGAGTTGAATGGAATGATTTCTATTACTTCCAAGATGATTTTTTTCCAAGGGTTTAATGACACATATGGGAGAAATAACTTTTTTTCAGAGTAGCTGAGGTAAGGGGGTATTCCTATATAACTGTCTCAACAAGACTCGAAAGAAAAGTTCTGATTTAACCTCAGTAGGAGAAATAATTCTCACCTCTTGTTGATTAGATTTCATTAACTGTAATTTTACCTTCTTTACTTTTCACAGTCAAAGAAGCATTTGTTAAGGAAGTGTAATAGGTGTTTCTTTCATGGCCTTTGAGCAAATGTACTCTGTTATAAAGAGAGCTCCAGTGTTCCCAGAATTTCAAAGAAATAAGTTCATCTCAGCAGCTCCAGGAAAGGTTTCATTCATTTACCAAGGAAACTTTATAATAAAGGTTATCAAAATGTATAAAAGTAGTATGTGTAACACATTACCTACCATAGTGAATAATCTCTTAAAAATGCTCACTTGGTGGAATAATCTTGAACCAGATTTGCTATTAATGAGAATATTCTTTGAAGAATTAAAAAATCTAAAAGAGTATAAAACCTCTTTGTAATTCACTGTCCGTCCTAGAATCGAGTAGGAAACTGATTTAACTCCTTCTTTTCAAGATACCAGGGTATGCTGGTATGATGTTCTCCTGAATAACAGCTCAGAGACCTGGAGGTGTCCATAGAATTTAAAGTCAGTTCTCTTCACTCACACAGATGAGGCTTACAAAGCTTATCTTTGGAGTTCCATTACATTCGCTTTCAGTGCTTTTGTCCCTATTGTGATACCTTTCTGTTTAAAGTGTGACTAATATCTATGCAATATTTTTACAATCAATTTTAAGCACACATTTTAATGAATTTTGGTAATTGCATGCAATTGTGTAAACACCACCACAATCAATATATAGAATGTTCCATCACCCTAAAAAGTTTCTTCATGTCCCATTAACTTCATTCCTTCTTATCCCTGACCCCAGGCAATCATTTATCTGCTTTGTGTCACTATAGTTCTGTCTTTTCTTGAATTTCATATAAATGGAATCATACACAACATAATATTTTGTATTTGATGTTTTTTGCTTAGTGCATGGTTTCTCAGCTTGACACTAATAGACATTTGGGCTGTATTGTTCTTTGTTGTGGGGACCTGGCCTGTACTTTTTAGGATGTTGAGCAGCATTGCTGACCTCTACCTATGAGATGCCAGTCGCACTCCCCAGTTGTGATAATCAAAAATGCCTCCAGATATTGCCAGTTATTCCTGGCAGGGGGGCGAAATCATTCCTGGTCAAGAACTATAGATTGACCATAATGTTTTTGAGACATATCCATGCCATATGTTTGAAAAGTTCACTCTTTTATTGAGGAATAGTATTCTGATTTATGAATATAACACAGTTTTTTTTTTTAGTTGTATGTGACTGGGCATTGGGTTATTTCCAGTTTGGGAATATTACAAATAAAGCTACTATGAACTTCCACATAGCTATTTTTGTGTGGATAGAGGTTTCCCTTTCTCTTGGTTAAATATTGATGAGAGGAATTGCTAGGCTATATAATAACTCTGTGCTTAGCCTTTTGAGGAAATGCCAGACTGTTTTCTTTTCTTTTTTTTTAAGATTTTATTTATTTAATTGACAGAGAGAGAGAGAGAGAGAGAGAGATATCACAAGTAGGCAGAGAGAAAGGGGGAAGCAGGCTCCCTGCTGAGCAGAAAGCCCGATGTGGGGCTCGATCCCAGGACCCTGAGATCATGACCTGAGCCGAAGGCAGAGTCTTAACCCACTGAGCACAGGCACCCACCAGACTGTTTTCTAAAGTGGATGAACCATTTTATATTCCCACCTTGTTCCAAATCTTCAACAACCCTTGTTCTCATTCAATACTCTGAGTATAGCCATACTTATGGGTGAATAGTGGTTATCTCATTGCAGTTACAATTTGTATTTCCCTAATGACTACTAATGCTAAGCATTTTTCATGTACTTATGGGCCATATGTGTATCTTTGGAGAAATGTTTATTGAAATCCTTTGCTTATGTTTAAAGTGGGTTGTGTTTTTGTGGTTGAGTTGTAAGAGATCTTTATATATTATTGATGCAAAAGCCCTTTGTCAGGTGGATGTTTTGTAAATACTCCCAGGCTGTAGGTAATTTTCTGTTCTATTCTTAATTATGTTTTTTTCTTAATTAGTTTTTCAAACAGAAAACTTTCTTAATATTAGTGAAGTCCATTTCATCAGTTTTTTTTCAATTTTGTGTTTTTACTGTCCCGTTTAAGAAATTTTACTTAACCTAATGTCACAAAAATTTTCTTTTGTGTTTTCTTCTAGAAGTTTAACAATTTAACTCTTACATTTAGATATATGACCCCTTTTGAGTTATCTTTGTGTTTGGTGTGCAATAAAAGTCAAGGTTCATTTTTTTTCTATAATAATGTACTTGGAAAAAAATGTGTATACTTCCATTTTTGTTTGTGTTCTATAAATATGAAGTGAATTGAAGTGACTGATAGTTTTGTTCAGATCTAAGATTTTGCCGATTTTTTTTTTGTCCGGTTGTTCTATCAATTTCTAAGAGAGGGCTGTTAATATACCCAGCATTATTGAGGAATTATCTGTTTTTCCCTTTAATTTTGTGATTTTTGCTTCATGTATTTTGAAGCTTTTCATTGGGTAAATGCACTTATGATCATTCTGTCCTATTGAATTGACTTTTTTATTGTAATGGTAATAATATGATAATCTCTGGTTATATATTTTGGTTAAAAATGGACTTGATTGGGGGACGCCTGGGTGGTTCAGTTGGTTGGACGACTGCCTTCGGCTCAGGTCATGATCCTGGAGTCCCGGGATCGAGTCCCGCATCGGGCTCCCGGCTCCGCGGGGAGTCCGCTTCTCTCTCTGACCTTCTCCTCCCTCATGCTCTCTCTCACTGTCTCTCTCTCAAATAAATAAATAAAATCTTTTAAAAAAAAGTACTTGATTGGAAATTATTATAGGTACTCTAGGCATCTCATGTTCACTGTTTGCATGGATGTTACTTCTAAGTTTTAATCACAGGGCTGTTGGCTGAGGCTTTGGTTCCTCAACACATGGGCCTCTCTATAAGGCCTTTCATGACATGCCAGCTGGCTTCCCCAACAGTGAGTGATCCAGTGATGTATGAATGACCAAGATAGATTTTAAAACCTCAACTCAGAAGTGACATAAGCTTCATTTCTGCTATGTTGTTTTTTTAAATTTTATTTTATTGTCAAAGTATAGTTGACATACAATGTCATACTTGTTTCAGGTGTATACCATAGAAATTTGAAAATTTATACATTGTACTCAGTGCTCAGCATGATAAGTGTAGTCACCATCTGTCGTCATATAACATGATAATACTATTGAGTATATTCCCTATGCTGTTCTTTTCATCACCATGATTTATTTATCTTATAACTGGAAGTCTATACCTTTTAATCTTCATCTATTTAGTCCATCCCCTCACCCATCTCCCCTCTGTCAAGCAGCAGTTTGTTCCCTATATTTAAGTCTGCTTCTAGTATATTATGTTGGTCATTGAGATGAACTTGGTATAATTTGAGACTATATAAGAGTATAAAATACTAGGAGGTGTGTGTCATTGGGGCTGGCTTGGAGACTGGATCCTACAGTAGTTTTAGAAGAGCCATCTGAAAAAATGAAGTTTCTACTTAGATGTCTTGAATTCTAGAATAATTTCTTTTCTGTGTTCCTCAGGAGCTCAGAGCTGGCACATTCAGTTACCTCTCAGAAGATATCGAATGAACTGCCTTTAAAACAATAGACACTTCTGACACTCTCAGCATAGATCTTATGGTTAGAGGAGAAGAGTGTAAGAACTGTAAGATTTAACATAGTGTTAACTTTCAAATAAGTCACCATTCACTTGAGACAATACCGCCATGTCTGTCATTTGTGTTCATCTAGTGCAGGCCCTCATCTTATTTCCCATGGCAATGACATCTCAATTGATATCCTTGGTTCTAGACCCTTGAATCCAACGTTTATTTTTACTGCCTGGTGTATCTTTTTGTAGGTCTGATTATGTAATTCCCTTTTATAAACTATTTAATGTTTCCTATTACCTATAGAAAAACAAATCTAATATACTTAGAGAATTATTTAAGGTACTTCAAAATTTGACTCCACCTCTGTGTCTAGCTACATCATTCACCACCTATACTTCTTTCATAATGCCAATTATGTCATAGTCTAATTTTTTTTCCAGAGAATTTTCTATAGAACCTCAACTCTATTAGCACTGGGAAAAAAGGTTTTGTGGTCATATAAGTTTGGGCAATGCTGCATACTACATTCCCTACTTAGAATGCATGCAATATCGTATATTAAAAACTCTGAAAAAATACTGTAATGAAGAGATTTAACAATAATCAGTTATTTTCCAGTTTATTTGACAGTGGAACCAATTTTTGAAGACCGCCTCTTAACACCCTGCAAAGAGCTCTCTCACAGAACATGTTTTGGAAAATGCTGCTCTGTCACAGGACTATTTATAGTTTTCTAAATAACCATATTTTATTTTATTTTATTTTTTTCACGGAGTGAGGAGGATACATCTGGTAGCTCATTACTGGAAGTAGAGGCCGTACAATGTCCTTTTCTCCCTTGCTAACCCAGAAAACTTCCTTATCCTTCAAAGCCTGGTTCATGTTTAATCTCCTATAAAACCTTTTTGTCACACCATACACTTTTTCCTAAAGCAAATTTTATTGTCTATGTTATCACCAAACTTTTCTTATAACTGTCTCATTATAATATTATGTCTCACATTTTGTGTATCTGCTTCCTTCCCTGGTAAGCTGTGAGCTAAGGGAAGGGACCGCATCTTATGCATTTTCCTATCTTGAGTGCCTAGCACAGTGCCAGGCATTTGAGAGGCACATTTCAGTTAATGTTCATTGTGTGAACACACATGAAGACATTATTCCAATACAAGCTGACATATAACTAAAGACTGAATTATATACTGCACATGAAATGCTATAAGAATTCAAAAAATAGAATCAGTGAAGACTGGTATAATTAAGGAGTTTCGTAGGGGAGGTAGGTCTCGAACTAGAGTTTGAAAGATGAGTAGAATTTGTGTGAAGTAAACACTTTAAACAAAAACAGAGCCAAGCATTGTCTAGCATGTTAGTGGAATAGTCAGGGAAAACAATGGACACTGAGGGGTAGAAAAAATTAAAGTTGGGGAGTGAAAATGGCACAGATGATAAAAAGCTTTGAATACCAGGTATAATAGTTTAAAAGCTGTTGGTTAAAGCATTAAATCCAGATGAAAGCAGGATTTAGCAGAGATTAGACAAAAACACCCAAAACATGTATTGATTTAAACTAAGGTCCCTGTTATTAGAGTCACCAATTCTGTCATGTTCGTTAAGTGGCCTGTGCCATTCATGTATACCAAATATTAAGGCTCATGTTTTAATTGCATTGGCTTTATAATTCCTAACATAAACTTAATCATTTACAGATGACGTGTTATCATGAAAGCAGACTTTTCCTCCCTTCCCCCAATATTTTTTTCTGATAAAATGTTTCTTTATAAAAGAAAACTGTAAACATGGTCCCCAAAAATTGAACACTAGAGGTGAACTGTGCTCCTGGGCATGAATCTAAATTCTAGAATTCTTACGTTTTGAAATGTACAAGTAGTCCTTTGAATTCATTCAAGGAAAGGTATTCCTTAACAGAGAAGCAAAACTTAAATTGGTGTTCATCTTTCTTCAGCTCTAACTCATTAAAATAATGTGAAATTAGTCTATAGACCATCATATTGAGTTATTAATATGCATATTATTAAAAAATATTTTTTCTTTTAAAGAGATGGTTAGCTCCAGGAGAATATTTCAAATCTAATAATTGGATTTTGGATTGGCTTATTCCAGGAATATATTTCCTAAATTTTTCTGAATGCTGTTGAAGTTCCTTAATCTTTTTCAGTCTAAGTTTCACTTTATTGGAATTGATGAATCTAAATCTTCTTATTTATTTCTAAATCAAACCTTTACTTTTGATATGATATCTAAAAGATTTTATTAAAGAGAGAGAGAGAGCGCGTACATGCATGTAAGTGGGGGAAGGGGCAGAGGGAAAGTGAGAGAGAATCTCAAGCAGACTTCCCTGAGCACAGAGCCCCACATGGAGCTCGATCCCACCACTGTGAGATCATGACCTGAGCTAAAATCAAGAATTGGATGCTTAACCAACTGAACCACCCAGGTGCCCCTTGATCATCAGATCATCAGATCATCAGATCTTTAAGGAATGTTATTAAGAAATATATATTATTTTGTTATATTTTTTATTGAGACATAATTGACATATAACAATATGTTAGTTTCAAGTGTACAACATAGTGTTTTGATATTGGTATAATTGTGAAATGATCACCACAATAAGTTTGGTTAACATGCATCACTACACACAGTTGTGATTTTTTTTCTTGTGATAAGAACTTTTAAGATCTACTCTCTTATTAGTAACGTTCAAATATATAATACAGGATTGCTTACTATCATCACCATGCTGTTCATTACTATTCATTACTTAATCAACTTATTTTTAATGGTACCTTACTAATCTTCTCTTTCTTCCTTTACCATGGTTTATTTTTTTTCACATTATTATTATAACCTGGCATATTTTATATTTACCTGTTTATTTTATGTATCTATTCACTAAAATATAACAACTGTGACAGTAAGGACTTTGTTGTGCTTACTGCCACATTCAGCCTTCTTAAAACATTGTCCAGAACATAATAGGTACTTAATGTTAGTTGAATGAATGAATGAATGAATGAAATGAAGAATACATTGTGTTTTTAAGCCTCAAATTAGTTATTTAAAAGCAGATTTTTTCTTTTAATGAACAAATAATAAGCTGTTTCTAAGAGTAAGAAATTGTATTAGGTACCTAAGGCATACAAAATAAATCCTATAGAGCCATATCTGCTCTCAAGGAGCCTTTTAGTGGGGAAGATAATGTATGCATATAAATAACTTTAATACAAGGTAAAAATAAAACATTCAGGAAGAAAGGGCACAAATGAATTTCTATGAAAGTTAAAAGAGGGAAAAAACCTATTTTTGGCTTATGCAATCAGGGTGAACATAGGCTCAAGAGAGCCTTTGACAGCTACATGGTGGGTAAACATTTGGACATGGTTTGGAAGTAAATATATTTCAGACAGAAGAAGAAGGATAAATAAAATGCAGGAGTATGAAATTATAGGAATTTGAAATTACAGGAACTTGAAGGAAGAGTGGGATTCAATCTGCCAAAATGAGAGGGGGAATTTCATGGAGATGACACATGAGCAAAGATATAGAGATGAGAAGGTGAGAAGCATTTTTTATTTTTCATCTTTTTAGAGCAAACTGTAATGGTAAGTGGATCCAATAATTAGATGACAGATGAATATGGCCCATAGTCTGTAAATATTAAATGAGATTATTTTTCTTTCACTAGAGGCCCAATGAAATCTTCTCTTATTTATTTAAAATCTATTTAGTACCCTAATAATGTATAAAAGTAGAGCATTTAGTTGTAAATGAAAGCTGTGAATTGAGAAAAAATGAAATGGCTTATTTCAGAATGTGTCTTATAGTATATATGATGAGAAATAACTGGCTTGACTGAATTTTTATTTTTCAGTTGATGGTTAGTATATGTAGATGTGAGCAAAGAATAAATGTATGTTTGGAGTGCATCTTTTTGGCTTTTATACTGATTCCATGTTCTTGTTGTCATGACTACCTACTTTAGGCATAAAATAGAGCAGATGTTCCTTTATATGAATACCTGTATAAGTTCTCTACATATAGCCTGTACTATTCATTAAATCAAAGAAAGTAGTAGGAATATCTGAATTCGTATTTAAGTGAAATTCTGCACTGGTAGTAATGAGGGGTTTATTATCGTACTTAGAACGTAATGAGGGCAGGCAGTCCCTGTGTAGTGACTCAAAATGGTTATCAAAAAACAAGAGAGGGGCAAATGAAGGCAGATGGAAAGGTCTTAAAGACAAGTTGGTTCTATTTAGCAGTCTGCTTCAAACCAGCATGGTCACCATAATAAAAATAACTTTAAAAATAAATAAAATTGGAGGTTGAGGAATAGTTAGCCTGATTCTTACTTTTTACTCAAATTATCAGACAACAGATAGACATTTAATGGTCTATGGGGCCCTCTGCCTACAGTCCCAGGCCTCATCCTCGCTGCCCACTGGGTGTGGGGGGTGTATAGGGGGGTGGAGCACGGACTCCCGGCCCACGTCACTCTCCCGCCCTTGGCTCACAGAGTCAGCCAGACGAGCATCCTCTGCTGCAGTGGGCATTCTGCCTCACCTTTTGGTGTGTATCTTGGGCAGCCCTCCTGATGGAGACGAATACCAGGTGTGTAAGTGCCGCAGCAATGCCGCGGATGTTTCCAGCTGCTTCGACCTGTGACCGTGTTGTTTCTGGCCTTGCGGAGGCTGACAGAAGTCTGGTTTCCATTCCAGCAACCCCTTTCGGGTCACCGTGGTGACTAGAGTGTTCAAGGAGCTGGTTTACTTTGTAAGGAGGTATGTCTGTCTGTCCCCTTCCCGGGGCGGATGCCTTTTTCTCCCACTGCGCATGCCCAGACCACAGATTCCCTCCCGCAACCCCGCCTCTCTGAATGCCTTTGCTGGTCTTTGGCGGAACCTTGGTAGGGAAGACCCTCTGTAAGAAAATCTCCATTAGCCATCAGAGAGGGTACCTTCCAGTTCCAGACCCCTGCTCCCAGCCACTGCCCTTACTCGGCATTTAGTGGCCATTTTAATGACAGTTATTTGTGAGCAGAGCTGTGCTCCTCCATGAGGGGTCCACTACCCAGCGATGGTGCAAAATACAGCACTTTCCCTAAAAAGCATAAACAAGCCAGTGTTCTGATTAGTCTTTTTGGAAAGTATCTCACCCATAAGAATTTAATATACTTGGTCTATATATAATATTAAAACTTTACATTACTAAACAATAATTACATTAGTTAGAAATTGAGCTGGGGTAAAGAGACAGGCTGAATTAACCCTTTGTGGTAGCTGAGTGCCAGAGTGCCAGGCCAGTTGGCAGAAATAATGGAAATTATGATCATGTGTCATGAGGTTGTTAGATTTGATGAGAAAGTATGTAAAATACTTAGCATGTTGTAAATGATTCAAGTTTATTGTTTTATATTGCTGTCTTTTTAAAAGTTCTTTCATATCATATCATTATATGTATTCTTCTAGTACATTTGTATTTTAATTTTTTGTAAATTTTTATTTTTAATTCACTGATTCTCAAATCTTTTTTATCTCAGGATTTTTTTACCCTCTTAAAAATTATTGTGCTTCTATTGTAATAAAAGTTCTCAGTGTTTTTACTTTGAAGAAAAAAATGCTTGTTTTACCTGGAATATTCCAAAAGATTTGTCAAACAAATTGGACATTTGATATGTAATTTACATGGAAACATTGTCAAATAAATAATACTAAGTGTTAAAAAAATTATTGAGGAATTCCAAAAGCTTTTGTTCATATAGGTTATATATATCAATGTTGGCCACACTAGAGATTAAAGCTAAAAAATTTAAAATATATTTATCTATTTAAAAAGAATATGAAATCTACTACATATTAATATACACCTCTTTAAATGAAAGTAACTGTATTTTTTAAAGCAAAAATAAATTTAGTGGGAAGACTATTGTTATTTTATACCTTTGCAAATCTTTACAATATCTGGCTTCATAAAAGACACATTAGGTAACCTCTGAAACACTCGATACCACACATAAGAGAATAAGAGTAAAAATGACAAATTATCTCTTGGTATTTTTATGAAAATTGTTTTTAATCTTGTGGACTCTCTGCCAGGTTCTCAATAACCTCCAGTGGTCTTCAGGTCACACACACATTGAGAACTGCTGCTTTAATTTAAGTGGTAGATAATGTAAGATTTTTTTTTTTCTAAATAACCAAATCCACATACTAATATTCTTTTTTTTCCCCACATGAGATTTGAAATGCCATCAGTATTTGCTAACTGTAAAACACACACACACACACACACACACACACACACACACACACACACACCTGGGTTTGTTCCTAAGCTATTCTGTACTCCTTCTTGTTATGTTTTGGCACTAGCACCACTCTTCTAATTATTTAGGTTTATATTTTATTATTTTAATGTCAGCTATATAAATTCTACTTCCCATTCTCATTTCACCTCATTTTAATAGGATTTTTATCTCCAGAACTCTACTGAAACAGCTTTTATTAAAGACACCAAAGACCTACATATTGCCAAAGCCAACAGCCAGTTCTCTGTCTTTATTTTCATTTTTCAAATGTATTTGCCATGATTGGTCATTTCCTCCTTTTTGAAACATTTTCTTTTCTTGGCTTCCATAACACTACACTTACATGGTTTCTTCCTATTTCATTAACTACATATTCTAAACTTGATTACTCTTATATGAGTTCTTTTTTTTTTTTTTAAGAGAGGGTGGGGAGGGACAGAATGAGAGGGAGAGAGAGAATCTTAAGGAGGCTCGACACCAGTGCCAGCCCGATGCAGGGCTCAATCTCATAACCCTGAAATCATGACCTGAGTTAAAATCAAGAGTTGCATGCTTAACCAGCTAAGCTGCCCAGGTGCCCCTCTCTTACATGACTTGTAACTGTTAAAATGGTTAAGTTATATCCTGGGCCACTTTCTCTTCTCTATCTATACTCTCTCCTTAGGCATTGCAAGTAATCACAGAACTTAAAATACCACTTAAAAGCCAGTAACTCAAATTTACCTCTCAAAGGAATAGCCATGACAATCATAATTTAAAAAGAATAAAGCTGGAGAATTACACTACTGGGTATTGAGATCTACCATAAAACTGTAGTGATTAAAACAGGTATAAAAATAAACAAACTTTTTAATGGAACAAAATGTAGTAAAAAGAAAAAACCCATATACCTACATATACACAGTCCCCTGTTTCATGACAAAATGACACCATAGTATATTAGGGAATGGATACTTTTTTAAATAGTACTGGCTCAATCAGGTATCCAAGTGGGGAAAATTGTATCTTGACCCTTACTTCACATCATATACAATTTTAGATGTATTGTATATGAAAGGTAAATTGATAAAAGCTTTTAGAGGAAAACATGGAAAATATATTTATTATCTTGGAGAAGGCAAAGAGTTCTTAAAAGAGCTAATCATAAAAGAAAAAAAATGACAGTTTATACTATATTGTGATTTAAAATTTATTTTTATCAAAGATTCCATTAAGAGAATTAAGAGGTAACTTATAAAATGGGACATGATATTTGTGACACACATAAAACTACCAAATGACTAGCATTGAGAATAAGGAACTCTTACAGATCAATAAATTGATTGGTAACAAAAAAGAAAGGGGTGCCTGGATGGCTCATTTGGTTGAGCATCTGCCTTCAGCTGGGGTCCTGGGATCGAGTCCAGCATTGGGCACCCTGCTTAGCAGGGTGTCTGCTTCTCCCTCTTCCTCTCTCCCTCCTCTCTCTCAGGTGCTGTCTCTCTCAAATAAATAAAATCTTTAAAAAAAGAAGAAGAAGGAAAAATGGACAAATGATTTAAACAGACACTTCACAAACGAGACTATCCAATGCCAAAAAAGGAAGAAGAGTTGCTCAACTTCATTAGGCATTGAGGAATGCAAATTGAAACCACAATAAAATACCACATACCTATCAGAATGTCTAAAACAAACAAAAAAGTAAACAAAAAAGAGAATGGTTAGGATATAGACCACTGCTATTTCCAAACTGTGCTAGCATGAGTGTTAATTGGTTGAAAAACCTTGAAAACTGATAGTATCTAATAAAACCATAAACTGATGCCCTATCACTCAGCAATTCCACTCCTAGGTAAATATCCAAAAGAAAGTCATATATAAGTTAAAAAGGAAACATGTAATAAAATACTCATAGCAAACCAAGGTAGCAAAATTCACCAAGGTGATACTATACAGCAATAAAAAAAGGATTGACAATATTTATGGATCTCACAAACACATTGAGTAAAAGAAAAGACACAAGATATATTCTCTATGATTTTATTAATATAAAGTACAAAAACAGATATATGAGCCAATATATGCTGTTTAGATATCAAGATACTGATTATCCCTTGAGAATGAGAAGACAGGGTGTGGGGTCACACGGGATACTTCTGGATGTTAGTTATGCTGTTTCTTGTTTTTAAAGATTTTATTTGTTTGAGAGAGAGAGGGGGGGAGAGAGAGAGAGAACATGCACAAGCTGGAAGAGGGGCAGAGAGAGAGGGAGAAGCAGACTCTCCCCTTTCATCAGGGAGTCCCAAGCAGGGCTCCATTCCAGGACCCTGAGATCATGACCTAAGCTGAAGGCAGAGGCTTAACTGACGAAGCCACCCAAGTGTCCCATGCTGTTTCTCACCACCCATGAGATCATGACCTGAGACAAAATCTAGAGTCAGGGCACTAACTGACTGAGCTATCCAGGCACCCCTGACCTAAACTTTGGATATCATTGCTTACTCATGATCTAGGTATCTAATGAATATAACAGACTGGATATGATCAAACAGAACAGTTTAATTTTCTCCACCTTACACTCTTTCAAATCCATTCTCCTCAAACATTTCCCATTTTAGTAAATGACACCCTGTTTCTTAAGCTAAAAGCCTAGGAGATAGTCTTGATTTTTTAAATTTCCTTCATAGTGCACATCCAGTCCTTCAGTAAGTCCTCTTGGATTTACATCCAAAACTTATCTTATTTATGACTACTTCTCATCATTTCCAATGTTAAAATATTACTTCAGGACACCACTATCTCTTGAACCTTTCTCCAGCTCTCTAGCTAGTTTTCCTCCTTTATACTTACCCTTCTCCAGCCCACACTGCATCTTTCTTTTTTTTTTTTAAAGATTTTATTTATTTATTTGACAGAGAGAGATCACAAGTAGACAGAGAGGCAGGCAGAGAGACGGAGGGAAGCAGGCTCTCTGCTGAGCAGAGAGCCCGATGTGGGACTCGATCCCAGGACCCTGAGATCATGACCTGAGCCGAAGGCAGCGGCTTAAACCACTGAGCCACCCAGGCGCCCATGCATCTTTCTAAAGAATAAATCATATCATATGACTGAAAACCTTCTGCTGACTGTATTTTAGGATATTGAAATAGCTGTACATGAGTGAGATTTTTCCTTTTCTAGTTAGAAATCCTACCTGATAAATGGGGAAACAATGAAGGATTAGAAAATCAATACTGTGTAGCACTTAATAAGAAAATTGATTTAGGCAATGATCTTTAAAGGATGAAATCAGTGAGTGAAGGATTTATGGGGGACTTTACAATGAAGGGATCAGGCTACCATCACATGGATCTGATAAAGCACCAAAAATTATAACCAGAAATTGTCTTCTCAAGATGAAAAACACAGCAGAGCCTTCATATATATATATATATATATATATACACACATACATATATATGTATATATATATTTAAATATATAGATATATATTTAAAAGTTATAGATATAAATATATATATATATATTTAAAAGTTGAACTTGAATCTAATTAAGGACTAGCTTCCATTTAAAGAAATATGGGAACTAGATAAACAAGTTAAACAGCATCACAAGGAAGTGAATCCACTATATTGGGATATCCTCCAGTAAAATAGACTTATATTCTTTTACAACTCAATGACATGAAAAAAAAGGAGGGTTTTACTTTAGTGTGATAAAAGAATAACAACAAGCATACTGTGTAGAACTTGTGCAGATCCTGCTTTGAATAAACCAATGGTGAAAGATATTTGTGACATAACTGGATAAATTTTATTACAGACTAGTTAGTACATGACACCAAAGACTTAATTGTTACCCACATTAGGTGTGAGAATGGCATTGTAGCTATGTAAGAAAATATCCGTACTTTTCAGAGATGCATACTGAATAATGTATATAGAGGTGAAGTGACATGAAGTCTGGGAGATTTGCTTAAAATACATAAGCAAAGAAAAAAGCACAGATGAAGCAAATATAAAATATTGATAATTAATGAATTTGGGTGATAGCTGTATGGGGTTTATTACACCATTCTCTTCAATATATTTTTAGGGTTTTTTTTTTAAATAAAAAGCAAACAAATCTCTGATGGCTACTCAAACCACTTATAATAAAAGCCAAACCCCTTATAGAAATCTTAGAAGATTTACATAATTTGTTTACTTCTTTGACTCATCTCTCTCTATTCCCCCCCATTCTGCTAATCTTGTTGTTTTTTTTTTTTTTAATTTTTTCGAGATTTATTTTAGAGAGAGAGAGATGTTCTGCATGAGCAGGGGGAGGGACAGAAGGAGAGGAAGAGAGAGAATCTCAAGTAGACTTCCTGCTGAGTTCAGAACCCTGTGTGGGCCCTGTCTTATGACCCTGAGATCATGACCTGAGCCAAAACCAAGTGGGACCCTTAACTGACTGTGCCACCCATGCGCCCCTAACCTTTTTGTTTCTGAACACATGCATACAGCTCTTTTCTGTTTCAGAATACTTGAATTTGTTGGCTTTTTTTTTTCTGTTTGAAGTGCCCTTCCTCCAAAAAGTCCATGGCTGCTACTCTTCTCAACACTGGGGATTGAACTCTAATATTGCTTCCTAGGAGAGCTTGTCCTCAACAATCCTAGCTAGAGAAGCCTGCATATTCACATTCTACTACAGTGTCCTATGTGGAAGATCAGATGACCGTTCAGGAAATACTTACTACCTACTCCTCTTCTACTAGAGGAGTACATTTCTTTTCTCCAGTGTTGTTGTGCTTGGTCAGGTAAATTGTTAGAACCAATTTGGACAATTGGATATGAATAGATATAAGCAAGCAGACTTGAAATGTTTTGCAATTAGGCACTCTTGCCCTTTTTGATAGAGCCATGGAAAGAACTTTCTCAGGATAGCTGCTGCCCCTTCTTTATTGATCTTGTTACTAATAGCTCTAAAGTACTATACAGATATTTATTGCAATTGTCAAAATCTGTCATAGTGACTAGCAAATAATAGGTGTTCAATAACATTTTATTGAGTAAATAAATGAGAATCAGGCCATGAAGATTTGGAAAGCGCTTGATTTAGGATCCTTTGGCAACCTCTTAGGGCCTCTAGTTGTGGTACAGAATCCTGTTTTGGGAGGCAGGATAAAAAAAAAAACTTATCAACCAAAGCGGTCAGATTTCATGGCTTATCATAATATGCATTATGAACTTTATTTGCCCCCTACAGACTTTCCTGAAACCTTGTCTGGAGGCAATTTCTAAGGCAATTTCTGTCCCTGTTAGAAAATGTTTGGAAGAAAACAGATAATTTAGATATAATAAGGGTAGGTCTTCCAATGAGATAGTTCTCTTCTGATTTGTATTTTCTATCTTAATATAAAATTTTACAGCAGTCACAGAACAAATAGTACCTTGTCCCTTAATTTATAATTTGTGAAGTTTTCATATATCTTTGACCTAATTTTTTCCTCTGTGATATTGAGATATTATATTAAGAAGTCATAGATCCCATGTATCCTGATGCCACTATTACTTTTGACCTTTAGGAAAGTTGTATCCAGAAGTCAGGGTAGTTAGTCCTCCATATGAGTGAATGACGAGAAATTTCTTACACTTCCCATGAATCTCTTTTCACTCCAGAAGGATCCCTTAGGAGGAGAGGGGGTAGATAATCGAGGTTTTATTGCTCTAATTGAGCCACTTATTAAACCTCACACATCGTGGTTGAATGTGAGGGGCAAACGAAGTTGACATCTTGTACATGCTAAAATCATAGCATGAGCTAATACATCATACATTTACAGTTGTGATTATTTTTAAATATAATCCTTAGGGATCATGTTCTACTTTGAGGTTCAGATTACTATATCTTATGATTGTGTACCATGGCCTATCTCAATCAATTACTAGTAATCGTTATGCCTTTCTAGCATTCTAAATCTAGTTTATTAGTTGATTCTAAATGCCACCCCAGAGAAGTCCTCAATTCTCTTTATTTCATCTGATAACTGGTCTGTTTATCTCTGTGCCTTTCTTACTTTACCTTCATCCCCCACTCCCTACAAATCCTTTCCCACTAGAGTCATTATAATTCTGAAGTTTAGTACATATTTCAATACAACATCCCTTTATACATTGCTGATTAGAGTAAAATATTTATTGAGCACTTGTTACAGAACACTGCTAGATACTGGATTTTGATAAAAAGCATGTTTTGGTCTTCCATTACTGTTTTTTTTTCAGTATGACTTTTTGATTAATACTTTGATGCTTTTCTGGGCCTATCACCTATGCTAATTTTCTTTCAGTTACGAAAAGTTCCTTGCTGGGATTTCTTCCTTAATATTTATATGGTATATACCCCAAATTAATCAGTGATCATGTGGGTTAGGAAAAGAGTTGTGGAGTGTAAGTGGGTGTGAATACAGGCCTGAATTGGGGGTTACAATGAGAAAGAATTACAGCATATTTTAGAATAACCTATAGCTGCTGGTGAATATGTAGTATTTCCTCTGGATCCTACTATACAACTTGGCTTTGGACCTACCCCAATTTAACCTTTTTGAAAACAAACTCTGGATTAACTCTTATCAGGAGA
This sequence comes from Lutra lutra, assembly GCF_902655055.1. Classification (NCBI taxonomy): domain Eukaryota; kingdom Metazoa; phylum Chordata; class Mammalia; order Carnivora; family Mustelidae; genus Lutra; species Lutra lutra. The sequence continues at coordinate 33,243,312 of NC_062296.1, read as the reverse complement.
TATGAATTCCATTTCTGACTCTGTCAATAGCTAGTTCTTCCCTCTTTGGCTATTTTCTTTCTGTAAACTGAGGGACGAGTTCCAATATGAATTCCAGTGATGATATTCCCTGAATCTATGACTATAAAATGAGCCCTGGAAAGAAGCTAGTTACTATATATATTTCCAATGGCATTTACAGTCGGAGCTAAGGAACACCGAATATGGAACCCCATGGCTGAAGAAGTCGGACACCATAAGAATTCAGAAATTTATTGTTGTCCTTTATAGTCATTTTAATAAATTATTTGTATCTTCAGCATGTGCATATCTCTTTAGTTATACAACTGCTCAGTAATCAAGCATAAATGCCATGTGGTAATTAGGAAGCATGCCTCCTACTGCAGGATGATAAAATATGAGAATTGGGATGGCTAATTATTGCTAAAGTAATCGAAGAATGAAGTACCCTGATCAGCTCTGGCAAACTGTGTCTTATTTTCCTCAAGAAAACAATGAATAAGATCTTTTATTACAGATAGAAGAGAATGCATATTGGATTTTCAAACCCTTCTAAAGGCTTTCATTAAAGGAAATATCTAACCTTAGAAATGACAGAAAAGACTTGGCCACAAGAAAATAGAGAATCCAAATACTCCAGTTACTTAAAATATCCAGCAGCAATGAAGCAGCACTGATCTAAAATTTGAATGACCAAGCAAAGTAGAAGCTAAGATTGTCTCCCTCAACAAAGCATAAACAAGCCTTCTATGCTGATAGCTGAGACCTTGCCCTCGCCTCCCCTTTCCCCAAAGAAGTGAGGGCTAGAAACACATTAGTGCTCTCTAGAAGTCCTGTTTGATGTTCAGTTTGAATGAGAAAAATAGACTTTTCTATGCAATTTTTGTGCTCTCAAAAAGGCTTATAGCACAGAAAAGCTTATCCAACCTATTCTTTAAGGCTTAATTCAAGTCCCATCTATCCCCTCTGTTGTGAAACATTTTCTGATGAATTCTCCCTTCTTTACTCTTTGTTTTTTACATTTATTGTGTGTATCACACAAAAAGGATCTTATTGTTTACTTTTGATATAACAGACTTTGGCATTTTAGTATATACTTTCATTGTCTTGTGTGTCTTTCTTCTCAGTTTTCACTTGCCTTAATAATAGGATTTCCTTTCTCTACTGCCATGATTCCCCACATCTAGCATGATTCTGGGCACATAGAAGGTACTTGATTAAATGATTGATTAATCAATGTGGTTTGATGAAAAATGATTCAAAGTGACATGAACTGTGTGCAAATTTGAGAAAACAAATGTGACACTTGCATGCCTTGAAGGATATGCCATTAAGGTGCCTGATTAATGGATAAACTTTATTTAATTCATCATATTCTCATCATTGACCAACAGACACATAACATCAACATTAGTGTAGTAGAAAATTTTATCTTAGGAACATAGCTGCGTCACTAAAATAAATGTGATCAAACTTGGTCACACTGAATTTTTTTGCTTGCCAGGATATTCATGTTTATTTTTATAAAATCTTAAATATCTATATATTCTTAGTTTCAATGTAAGTTTATTTAGTCCACTTCAATAATCATTTCTCTAAACATATAACAGAGCTATTACCTCATGGTTATTATCTGGATTTGTGATGGCTAATTTTTTGTGTCAGCCTGTACTTATAGAAGGTCTCATATGTACTTGACCTTGAAAAGACCTACTCATGTCTGGCCCCCATCTTGTTTTAGTCTGGCTTGACATTATGTCATATCAGAAGTAGGTAACCCAATTAGCGCCTAACTTGACCTAAATTTCACATACCAGCTCTCATATTCTAGTTCTTCCTTGATTTCCTGAAACTGACTCTCTACTAATGCCGGGTTTTAAATTTGTTTTTTGATTTTTAAGTAATCCCTACACACAACATGGCCCTTGAACTCATAACCCTGAGATCAAGAGTCATGTGCTCTACAGAGTGAGCCAGCCAGGTGCCCATACTAATGCTGTTTAGTTGTATAGGCATTCAAACAGCAGGATGAGGGGGAACATGGAGTTTGGCATGGGGATCTATTGCCTGGAGGAACAGGAGCCTTTTAATAATTTGCACAAAGGTACTCTGTGGGCCTGGCTTGACTATGGCTTAGTTATCACCTTTAGTTTAGTTTTAGCCTTGATCACTATGTATAATGTAAAACTTCCTGTCCCCTTTCATACTGGCATCTCTGTACTGTCTGTACTTGATTCACTTACTGTGCCCATTTAGACAAATCACCTTAATTGAATTCAGCCCATGGTGTGCAATAATAGCCCAGTCTTACTGCACAATATGGTGCCAGCGTAGCGTACTCTCCTTCCCAAGAATTATCCTGGTTGTTGGTCTCTTGACTGTTTGTTACCATCATACTTTTTGGTGGAGGCTTTCAGATGTTTCTGCATATTAAAGGTCAAGCTCTCCAGTTTAAACTGCAAATAAATTTGTTCCACTCTTCAAAAACTGCCTTTGTGGTTTGGTTTGCTGCCACCAAATGATATTAGTGATATTAGTGTGTTATAGTTAGTGATTTCCTTAAAACTGAAAATAATGTTACTGAATTTGAAGTCTTAAGCATAGATTTTAAAGATTCATTATTTATAAAAAGTATAAAAAGTAAATCTTTTTAACCAAAATCTTGAATCTCTACAAACATTAAATGTTTGAAAATATAATATAGTGAGCTTTCCTTACAAAGTGGTTAAACATCAAGATAAAGGAATATTATCTGGATAAAGGGAAAATATAGCTTTTCCTATTACTATCACAAATTATTAGTTTTTATTAATTTTAACACAAAATACTCTATGTTCCTTGAGCCAAAGTTCAAATAATACATAGAGACTAATGAGTTAAAAACCTTATCTCATTGACCTAAGCAGTCCCACTTTCAAGGGGAAAGTTACTATAAAAAGATTGATATACGGGATGCCTGGGTGGCTCAGTTGGTTAAGCAGCTGCCTTCAGCTCAGGTCATGATCCCAGCGTCCTGGGATCGAGTCCCACATCGGGCTCCTTGCTCGTCAAGCCTGCTTCTCCCTCTGCCTCTGCCTGCCATTCTGTCTGCTTGTGCTTGCTCTCTCTCCCTCTCTCTCTCTGACAAATAAATAAATAAAATCTTTTTTAAAAAAAGATTGATATGTTTTTGCCCAGATTTTTTCTATGCACAAATATATGTGTTTGGATGTTTTTAAATGTTTATGCTATTTTATTATGAAAAATTGTTTATAGTCAATGTATTATGCAGATGGCTTTTTTATATAACATACTATCAAAGACACACTTTCATATTAATACACTGGGAAGTTACTCTTTTAATGGTATCATGACATTCCATAATCCAAACATACTCTGGTTTATTCAACAAGTTATTCTTTTGGATTTTAGATTGTTTCTTTTGCTGTTACAAACAATGATGTCACCAACATTCTCATACAAATACCTTCTATTATTTTTCTATTTCTGAATAATACATTGTAACAAACTGAGCAGACAAATTTGTTATCTTACAATTTCCATGGAGGCTTCACTAGGGGAGGCTCTGCTTCCAAGCTTCCTCCAGTTGATGGCAGCATGATTTTCCTTAAGGCTATATGACTGAAATTCTTGTTTTCTTACTGGCTTGTGGCCAAGAGACAACAACCCTCAGCTCCTAGAAGCCACTCTCGGGTCACTGCCATATGATGCCCTCGATAGGCCCTTTCACACTTTGAATCTCTCTGACATTGGGAAAAGCTCAGTCTCTTTGTAGAGCTCACCTAATTAGGTCAGACCAGTCAGAATAATCTTCCTCTTTTTCTTTTTCTTTTCTTTTCTTTTTTTTTTTTTTGGACTAACTCTAAAGTCAACTGATTAGAATTGACCCTTGAACAATGCAGGAGTTAGGGGCACTGAATCCCCATGAAGTTGAAAATGCACATATAACCTTTGGCTCCCCCAAGACTTAATTGCTAATAGCCTAATGTTGACCAGAAGCCTTACCAATGACATAGTCAATTAACATGTATTTTGTATAGGTATTATATATTGTATTCTGACAGTGAAGTAAGCTAGAGAGAAGAAAATGTTAAAATCATAGGGATGGACTCTGAAAATCTGAAGCGTTTGAAGAGGTGGGGGGGTGGGAGGTTGGGGGAACCAGGTGGTGGGTATTAGAGAGGGCACGGACTGCATGGAGCACTGGGTGTGGTACAAAAACAATGAATACTGTTATGCTGAAAATAAATAAAAAATATTTTAAAAAATCACAGGGATGATTACAGTACCATATTTACTGAAAACAATTCCCAGGTAAGTGTACGTGCATTGTTCAAAACTGTGTTGTTCAAGGGTCAACTGTAATAACATAATCACAGGACTGATTCCCATTATATTCACAGATCATGTCCACACTCAAGAGAAAGTGATGGAAGGCATGTACACCAAGAGTGGGAATCTTGGTTATCTTAGAATTCTATTTATAACATACACTTAGACTCTTATATAAGTTTATAGGTAGGGTAGAGTCACTGAAATAGATTGCTGAGCTAAAAGAGATGGATGTTAAACATTTTTATTCACACCTAACTTTTAAAATATATTTCTTTTTTTTTTTAAAGATTTTATTTATTTATTTGACAGAGAGAGATCACAAGTAGACGGAGAGGCAGGCAGAGAGAGAGAGAGAGGGAAGCAGGCTTCTTGCTGAGCAGAGAGCCCGATGTGGGACTCGATCCCAGGACCCTGAGATCATGACCTGAGCTGAAGGCAGCGGCTTAACCCACTGAGCCACCCAGGCGCCCTAAAATATATTTCTTTATACTCTCACCAAAGCCTAACAGATTACTCGAACCCTAATCTGCATGTTAGAATGTAAGCACAACAAAGACAGGTATCTTTATTATTTTTTCAGGAAATATCCTTAATATATAGACTAGTTCTCGGCATGTAGTGAATCCTCTTGTTTAAGAACTTGCATATAAATCTTTTGCTACGTTATGGAAATTTCATTATCCTATAAAGCTTCGATGCCTATTTACCTTTCAGAAAAAGACTGAATATCTCTCTGTTTCAGGAATTATTAAATTACTATTAGTTTTGCTGTCCAGTTAATCCTTGTCCTTGTCATTGGAGGAAGGTAGAGGTACTTATGCATCCTCCTTCTAGATTTTTTTAGCTGCAACTTTGGGTAGTTCCATCTGAATCCAGAGATGTTCATCCTTACCCCAGTTAGCTTATTTCATTGATACTCCCTAACTAATACCTTTAAAATACAAATTATTTCCAACTACAAAGAGGCTACATCCTTGGCAACAGAATTGGAACAAAAAGTTAAACAGAAATGTTTTGCTTTTCAGTTTGAATAAGTTAAGAGGGTTAGCAGAAGTAAGGTAGAAGTATCTAAGTTATGATAAATGAGGTAAAGGACATTTTGAGTAGGGGAGAATCCAAATCATGTGTTGAGGAATAGAAGCAAGGTATTTGGTAGTCCAGTAAATATAATCCAAGGCAATCTAGAAAACATAGAAATCAAATTGTGTTTTTATTTGTCTTGCATTTTGACAAACAGAAAGTATTTTTTCCACTTTTTTGAAGTATGATTGACCTATAACATTGGATAAGTTTAAGGTATACAATGTGATGATTTGATAAACATATATATTGTGAAATGATTGCCACAGATTATTGGACACATCTCCATTACATCATACAGTTACCTCTGCGTGTGTGTGTGAGAGAACATTTTTGATACATCCTCTTAGAAACTTACAGGTATGCAATACATATTTTTAACTGTGGTCACCATGAAGTACATTAGATTTGCAGAATTTATTCATTTTATAACTGGAAGTTTGTAGTTTGACCAAAGTCTCTGCATTCTTGCACTCTCAGCCCCAGGTAACCACTAGTCTACTCTCTGTTTCTATGACTTGGGCTTCTTTAGATTCCACGTATAGGTGATACCGTATTTGACTTGACACCAAATACCTGTATTTGTCCTATTTTTAATCTGACTTAGTTCACTGAGGATAATGCCCTCAACGTTCATCTGTTCTGTCACAGATGGTTGGATTTCCTTCTTTTTAAAAGCTAAATGGTATTCCATTGTGTATATATACCATATTTTCTTTATTTATTCATCTGCAAACAGATAGTTTGTTTCCATATCTTAGCTATTGTGAATAGCACTGCAATAAACATGGGAGTACAGATATCTCTTCAAGACAGTGATTTTGTTTCCTTCAGATATATACCCACAAGTGGGAGTACTGGATGAGGTGAATTTTTAGTGGAAATTAATTAGATTGGGGAACAGAGTGGGAAGGTAATGTTGAAACGTTTGATAGAGGATGTTAGAATCCTTGATTAACAATTTGTGATATTAAAATTTTATTTTAAATTGCAAAAGTAAGACATTTTCATCATTTAAAAATCCAAAAATACAAATAAGCGAAAAAAGTTCAATACAGACTACATGGAAAAAAAAACATTAAAATTTTGATTTATTTTTTTCCAGTCTTTTTGTTTATGTATCATACATTTACTTTATAATTTTATAAAAAATGGAATAATAGTAAAAATATTATTTGAGGCTTTTCTTAAAATCTTAAAATATTGTGAATAACTTTTACTGTCTTTCAATACATACCTATGGTATAATTTTTCATGACTATATAATCTTAAAGTTTGATAATGAAACTTGATTTATACAACTGATTCCTTGTTCAACTAAATAACCATTTAATTGTTTTTAAATATTTTTTATTTTCAAAATTATTATGAAGAAAAATTGACTTTTTTCCCTTTAGAATTTAATAGATATATAGATTTGTGCAACCACTGCCATAATCAGGGTACAGAATCTCAAAAATCTCTTCTATAGTATATCTATATAGTCATTCTCAAACCATCCATATCTCCTGGCAATCACTGATCTGTTTTCTGTCACTATAGTTTTTCCGCCTATTTAAAAGTGCCTAATACATGGAATCATAAAGTATGTAACCTTTTGACACTGTTTAGTCTCACTTAGCATAATGCCATTGAGATTCATCCAAGTTGCTGTTTGTAACTTTTTTTTTTTTTTTTACTCCTGAGTAATATTACATAGTATGGATATGCCACACTGTGGCTAAGCATTCATCCATTAAAAGATATCTGATCCTGGGGCACCTGGGTGGCTCATTCGGTTAAGTGTCCACCTTTGGCTCAGATCATGATCACAGAGTCCTGGGATTGAGCCCCAATTCAGGCTCCCTGCTCAGTGGGAGTGTGCTTCTCCCTCTCCCTCTGCCCCCAACTTGTGCTCTTTCTCTCTTTCAAAGAAATAGAATCTTTAAAAAAAATAATAAAAGATATCTGGCCCCATTCTGCCCCCATGCTCCTCCAATGTGACCCTGCCAAAGCCAACCAGGTGAGTACCCCACTGCCATGCTCTGCTCTATTTCAGTCCCATTCAAGCTGGCCAGGTTCAAGCTGGCCAGCACATGCTGCTCACACAGGAGATACCCTTTGAATGTCTGGCTCTGTTGATCAGGGAGGCTTGTGGTTCTGGGTTCTATGTGTCTGAGCCAATTGGAGACACAGTTTATGGCAGGCTACTACCCCCAGGGCACTATACAGACAGCAGACTGAAACACACCCCCAGTCTTCCTGTGGAGGGGGAAAAAAAAACTATCTACTTGACCTGGAGCCTCAGCTTGAGGGTTAAGGCTTCAGGTTTACCGCACATCTGGAAGTTATGGAAGTGTTCTCAGGGAATGTAGGCTAGGGGATACCACCTTTGAGTTTTCACTTAGCCTCACTATATATAGCTCACTAATATTTATTGGAAGAAAATAAAAATACTAATTCAAAAAGATATGTATATCCCCATGTTCACTGCAGCATTATTTACAATAGCCAAGATATGGAAACAACCTAAATGCACATCAATGGGTGAATGGATAAAGAAGATGTGGTATTTATATACACAATGGAACACTACTCAGGTATTAAAAAGAAAGAAATCTTGCCATTTGCAAACAACATGGATGGACCTAGAGGGTATTATACTAAGTGAAATAAGTCAGTTGGAGAAAGACAAATACCATATAATTTTGTCTATCTGGAATCTAAAAACAAAACAAATGAACAAACAAAACAAAATAAAACTCCTAGATACAGAGAAAAGATTGGTGGCTCCCAGAGGGGATAGCAGTTGGGGAATGAACAAAATGGGTAAAGGAGATCAAAAGGTAAAAACTTCTAGTTATAAATACTAGTCATGAGGATATAATATATAACATTGGGACTATAGTCAATAGTATTGTATTGCAAATATGAAAGTTGCTGAGAAAGTAAATCTTAAAAGTTTTCATCACAAAAAAAATGTAAACTTGTGTGGTGACAGATGGTAAGTAGACTTAACATGGTAATCATTTCTAATGTATACAAATGTTGAATTACTGTGTTGTACACCTAAGACTAATACAGTGTTTTGTCTCAATTATACTTCAATAAGAAAAGATATCTGGGATGTTTCCAGTTTTGGGGCTGTTACAAATAATGCTGCTGTGAACATCCATGTACAAGTTTTCTGTGGATATGTTTTTGTTTCTCTTGGATCTATACCTAAGGTATACAGCCAGAATTGCTGGCTCATATGCCAACTATGGTTAACCTTTTAAGGAAATGCCAGACCAGGTTACCTGGGTGGCTCAGTTGGTTAAGCAACTGCTTTTAGCTCAGGATATGATCCTGGAGTCCTGGAATTGAGCCCCACATTGGGCTCCTTGCTCAGCAGGGAGTCTGCTTCTCCCTCTCCCTCTACCTGCAATTCCACCTGCTTGTGCTCTCAGTCAAATAAATAAATAAAATTAAAGAAAAAAAAAGGAACTGCCAGACCATTTTCCACGGTAGCTACCTTATTTTGTCTTTCCCCCAACAGTGTATGAGGGCTGTAATTTCTTCACATCCTTGCCAACGTTTATTATTGTTATGTTTTTTACTATAGCCATCCTAGTAAGTGTGAAGTGGTATCTCATTATGGTCCTGATTTGCCTTTTTCTAGTGACTAATGATGGTGAGCATCTTTTAATGTACCTATTGGCCATTTGTGTGTCTTCTTTGGAGAAATGTCTATTATTTCCTTTGCTCATTTTTAATTTGTGTTCTGTATTATTTTATCACTGAGTTGTAATTGTTCTTTATATATTCTGGATAATAATCCTTATCAGATATATAATAAAATAAATATTATCATTGTTACTAATGTCTGAAAGTATAAACATTATACTTAGCATTGAGGATAAAGGGACAGAAGAACCATAATCCCTTCTTTCTAGGAGTTGAAGGTACCAGAAAAATAAAAGCTGAGGACATCTTTTCTATGAAACATGCCAGGGAGAGAGTTAACATTTATAAGCCTGAGGGAATGGGAAGCTAGTTGTTCGTCTAACAATGATGGGTAAATAGGAAAAAGAAGATTTAGGGAAGAAAAATTGTAAGCATTTTTCACTTTATTTGATTTAATAATTACATTCCAAGGCCATTTATTAATAGATTAATGTGTCTTTTTGGAAAGTTGTGACAAATATCCTATGCAATGATCAAGCTTGGGTCAAACTGTATATTTCCTGTAATTTTTTACAACAATGTTTCCCAAACTGAGTATATGGATAAGTGCCTCATTGGATACATTATGATCATCTGGTTCTTAAAAATATACTCTAAGGGCTCCATACTAGATTTGCTATACTAGACACTTTGAGAGTAATACCTGAGAATATGCATTTTAAATCTGCTTCCTCAGTAAGACAGAAGTATGGTTATATTTAGCAATGACTATACATGATGAAAAATGCCATCAAGGTGGATTTGTTCTGCAAAGCAGCCTACTCAGTGAAGAGGAAAATGCTGTTTCCTCATATATTTATCAGTTCTGACAAGGAATTCAAAGGTTATTTAGGAGTCTGTCAACTTACTTGTTGAATGAATAACAAACATGGTGGGGAAGGTATACTCATGGTATGTAGAATTGTGTTGGTGTGGCCTTTTAGCATACTTGCATTAATAAGGATAGCTATGTAGGGAGGCAAAGTAGGCCACTGCTTTTATCATATGACCTAGGTTTTGAGGGTGGGAGTCCTAGATTGTCTCCCCTAAACATATCTCCTATCCTCCTACTATTTGATAACTGAAATTTAGCAGTAGAGCTGAAAGTTTAGATTCCTTTAAAAAATGTAAATAAAGGTGATCCCAAGTTTTCTGGTAATTCGGGTTTCTAGAAACAGGTAAAGCTGATCACATCCAGCAGCTGCTTTCCCCTTTGGCATTTTTGGTTCCTGAACTCGCTGCAATCAGTTTAGAAAGTATGTGCCCAGTATTTTTTTGTTTATTTAACTATTAATAAAATGCTGACACACTGGATGATTTTACTTACATTTTTTCTTGGCACATCCAAGCTTTATGTAATCAATCTCTATCACTCACTATATTAATTAGGGTAAAGTTAAAGATGCTGTAACAAAGGAACTCCCCCAGTTGAGTGACTTGCAGAAGAAAGAAATTTCTCATTTAACAAGGAATCCAGATACCAGTGGTCCAGACTGCCTGGTGGATATTCAGGGACTCTGAGGTCTCTTTTTTCTTGTTTTTCTACTACCCACCAGGACAGGCATTAGCAAATCATAGCTAGTAGGTCAAATCTGTGCCACTAACCATCTGTTTTTGGTAAATAGATTTTTATTGGAACACAGGTATGCTCATTTGTGTATGTATTGCCTATGACTGCTTTTGTACCACAATAGAATGGAGTAGATGCAACAAAGATCCTATCTGGCCAGCAAAACCTAAAATATTTATTGTTTGGTCCTTTATAGAAAAAGTTTGCCCATTGCTACCCAGAAGAATTGCCTTTGTCAGTATGGTCATAACTGAGTCTTGGACATTTCATGTTAGACTTTAGGGGTAAGCAAAGATTTACGGTTGTTGTTGTCATTTAGCATATTGGAAATCATGTAGAAATTATACACATCACACTAATTCACATCCTGTTGACCAAAACTAGCCATATGGCCCACACTAACTTCAAGAAAGGTTTGGAAATAGGATGTCTAGTTGTTTGTTCCTATTCCTCTGGGGAAATAGGCTAACTGGTTTTGTTGGATGGTTAGCAGACTCTGCCGTACTTGTATTTCTGCACTTTCTTTTTTTTTTTTTTAAAGATTTTATTTATTTATTTGACAGACAGAGATCACAAGTAGGCAGAGAGGCAGGCAGAGAGAGAGGAGGAAGCAGGCTCCCCGTGGAGCAGAGAGCCCAGTGTGGGGCTCCATCCCAGGACCCTGGGATCATGACCTGAGCTGAAGGCAGAGGCTTTAACCCACTGAGCCACCCAGGCGCCCCTATTTCTGCACTTTCTTAAGAAAGAGAGGGGTAAACTAAAAGATCCGGAATCACAATGTCAATGGGAGTGTGTGCCATTGTGAACTTGATCTATTGAGTGATTTTCAATGGGAAATAAAAGAGTTGAAGAAAAGTTTGTGTGCAATATCCATTGCTTTGTTGTTATCTGCAGTTACATTGGCTTGTGTGTGGTGGTGTTTTGAATTTGTACCCTCGTAGAGGGTGGGCAGGGGATAAAAGCCAAAGAATAAGCAAAGCTCTCAAGTAGTATAGGGCTGGTTTAATGTAAATATGAGGATAAAGAGTAGAGGATTAGAAAAAGATCCAGGAATCAAAAAAGATCTGAACTTGAATCTGGCGTTACCAGTGGCTAGCTGTGACGAGCTTCAAGTTTCAGTTTCTTCATCTGTAAAATGAGAATAATACCTAGTACCTAGTTTTTATGGTTGTTGTGATGATTCAATTAGATAATACATATGTAAATGTGTTTAGCAGGGTGACTGGCAAGAAGTTAGTATTTAAAAGTGTGAGTGAATATTATTAGTCAGTGAAGTGCAAAGCTGCAAAAGAGGGGAAATTTACAATTAATTGTCTAAGCTGTATCAGGAGTTCTGATAGGCAGTTTACTTGTGTTATCTCAATGACTACACTACCCCATGGGGATACATATGTGTTTAGTACTTTTAAAATTTTTTCAGTCATTTTTGCCTCAGTATGAGTGTCAGAAAAATGGGCCAAGTGTGGAAACTAGAGGGCACAGGGTAAAAAAGCAAGTCCAAGAGTGAAGGGGAGAGATCAGATGGGAGGGGAGAGCCAGTAACATTATTTTGCCAAAGGCCAGAGTGATCTACTACTTTAAAAATATGAATGAACTCAGAAACTAATTTGAAATATGCAATGACCAATATTGAAGACAAAATAATCTTTATATTAAAAATCAATGGGGCGCCTGGGTGGCTCAGTGGGTTAAGCCACTGCTTTCGGCTCAGGTCATGATCCCAGGTCCTGGGTTCGAGCCCCACATCGGGCTCTCTGCTCAGCAGGGAGCCTGCTTCCTCCTCTCTCTCTGCCTGCCTCTCTGCTTACTTGTGATTTCTCTCTGTCAAATAAATAAATAAAATCTTAAAAAAAAAATCAAATTTATGGGGCGCCTGGGTGGCTCAGTGGGTTAAGCCGCTGCCTTCAGCTCAGGTCATGATCCCAGGTCCTGGGTTCAAGCCCCGCATCGGGCTTTCTGCTCAGCGGGGAGCCTGCTTCCTCCTCTCTCTCTGCCTGCCTCTCTGCCTACTTGTGATTTCTCTCTGTCAAATATATAAATAAAATCTTTAAAAATAAATAAATAAAAAATAAAAATAAAAATAAAATTTAAAATGTAAGTACAAGCAGGGGGGCCTGGGTGGCCCAGTCTGTTGAATGTCCTACTCTTGATTTCAACTCAGGTCATGATCTCAGGGTCATGAGATCTAGCCCTGTGTCTGCTCTGCATTCAGCAGGACCCTGCTTGGGACATTCTTTCCTGCTCCCTCTGCCCCTTTCCCCTGACCTCTCCCTGCATGCATGCTGGCTTTGGATATCTCTCTCTCTTCCTCTCGCTCTCTTTCTTTCTCAAAAAAATTCTAATAAATAAATATTTAAAGTATTTAAAAAACTGCAAACATTTTCATAACTATAAGCATTTTCATAAATTAGATGACTCCCTGGAAATTAATGTGGGTTTTTTGTTTGTTTGTTTGTTTTATAAGGGAGTATTGGTCTCCTAGCTTGATTTTGGTTATTTATTCTCATTAACATTACCTGGATAACATATCTACATTATGGTTAAAGTCATCTTTTGCAATTACTCTAATGTATTATTGTAGTTTGTTAAATATTTGGCATTAAGAGTATTGACATTTCACGTTCTACTTTCATCATCTCTGAAAAGGTTTATGGTAAAAAAAAAAATCCTCATTGATTTTTACTTTTGAAGTCTTCACCCTATATTACTATCTGATTGCATGCCCAAAAAAGGAAGCCTGCCTTCAAACATTTATTTTTAGAATGTAATAAAGTGTAGCTAGAGGAAGTAATTTTTCTTAAGAAGGAACCAAATATTATGTGGTGGAAAACATAGAGGCATATTTAAAATACCTTTACTAAAGTTCAGTTTTTTAAAAGAAAGATAATGCTAAGATTATGCAAAATTTGCCTTATAGTTACATATGATTTATTAAGTAAGCTGGTGTTACACATCATTAACAAAATTGATGACTCCTCAAATTTATATTAATGCTAACTCAGGCAGTGAGCGATAATTACTTATGCTTGGAGAAATATCATATTTGCATGAAAAATTTACTTGAAGAGGATGGACTTTCAATAAATATTGTGATAGCCAGTCTCACAAATGGCCCCCAATGATGATTCCTGCTCCCTGGTATCCACACACTTGTGTAGTCTTCTCTCAAATTATACCAGGGTTAGACTTTGTGGCCAATAGCATATGGTGCAAATGATGTTATGTCACTTCAGATATGAAGCTATACAAGACTGTGGGGTCTATCTTTGGTGTTCTCTCTCTCTATCTCAGCTCACATACTTTGGAGAAAGCCAAGTCATGAGCAGACCTATGGAGAAGCCCGCCTGGCAAGGACCTGCGGCCTCCCTCCAATACTCCCCTAAGAGTGATGGTGAGTACTTTAGTCCCTTCCGTATGTGCATCCCTAGTCATGACTTGACTGCCACCTTATGGGAGACTCCGAGACAGAATCACCCAACTATGCTGATCCCAGATTCCTGATTTTCCCAAACTGTGTGAGCTAATAAATGTTTTAAGCTGCTAAATTTCAGAGTAATTTATTACAGAGCAATAGATGATTAATATAAAGATGATGGCTTTAGATATTTCAAATAATATTTCTAGAAAAGGAAAAAAACATTTGATGCATATTTAAACACCTAACATTTATATCTCATATTTTGCTGATCAACTGGGCAAACCTTATATGTTGGTTATTATTACTTACTGTGTCACTTATTGCTTGCTGTGTGCCAACTGGTATACTAAGCATTTGACATGCATTATCTCATTTAATTATCACAAAAATCTTATATTACATTACTATTTTCAATTTATAGATAAAGAGAGCTCCAAATCCTGACCACTAGACCACCAGGGAGCGTCGAATTTATAGATAAAGAAACCAAGGCTAAAAGAGTTGGAGTAATTTGCCTACAGTCATGAACTTGAGGGGTACAGCTAGAACTCAAACCCTATTCTCTTTGATTCCAAAGTCTGCTCCTAACAAATATGCAAAAGAAGATCACGATGTTGGGTGGGTACAGTGTGGTTGGGAAAGATCCTTCTGCACCCCCAATTATCACTTATCTACCGCAGTGTTTTCCAAAGTCGTTTTTATTAAGACTCCCAGTAAAATATAGTCTGCATTTTACCCGGTATGCGCTCTATCTCTCTCTCTCACACACACACCTGAAATACACTCTTGACAAAATAATACTTAGCCTTATGTGCTCTGATATTTTCTATTCTAGTCTATTTTAATCAGTTTGATTATGACATTGGTGGTCACAATTTCTTAAATATCAAAAATTCATCTTAAAAATTTCATTTCTGGCTTATGCTTGGACACTTTTCTTTAAGGATGAATTCTTATATTTAAAGAATGCTTTTTGTTAAACTGTGGATATGACATAAGGCTACATATACATGCTAGCCTTGCATTACAAGTTAAATTCATTCATTTGAAAAGTAAGTACATATGTTTGTATAATACTGAAAACTTTTTTTGTTGTTGTAAATGCCTTTAGGCAAGGCCTGTTTTCTCTAGTTTATCACGAGCCCCACAGACCCTATTGCTTAATATCCATACATTTCCCTTATTTCTAGGATCTGTGAAATTCCAAAAGGCATTTAATCTTGCAGCCTCTGTTATCTTCTTTTGGAGCAGTAGTTATCCAGGTAGGCAGTCCCATTCCTGGGGATGTTTTAGAAATGGAGGGAATGGTATTTTCTTTTGGTTGTCACAGTGCTTGAGGATGGTACAGGCATCTGATGGGTGGGGACCAGGCATTCATGGTATTACCCTGCAGTACATGGGACAAGCCTACACAATGAAGATTCTCCCGGTATCTCATATGACTTTCAAATGGCCCTCAGATATTCATGTAGGGAAAACCCTAAAATTATGTGGGCCTAGAATATAACTCCAGTTTTTTATATTAATGCAAACGTATTTTATACAGTTTTAATATATGCTGACTTTTCCAGAAATGCAACTGCTGTAGATAAGTCAAGGGGAGATATGACTTTGTTTTATTTAGAACTTCATCTAGGGCTGTTTATTTCAAAAAATTGTGTAATTAATCAATGTCAATGCCCACTGGTGGCATTTGAGTTGTCAATACAATATCCCTATATTAGTCTGCATTTATAGTTGGCATATCCAAGGCAATTTTGTCACACACACATGGCAATTTTATGGATCTGTTTCTATAGCCCTTATTTTGAAATGTCAAATAGAAAGAAAAGGTAGTGAAAATACTCAATTCAATATTATCTTACTTACGTGAAAGCCAAACTTCTTCATTTTAAGTAGATACAAATATGTAACTACTTCATTATGTCCTTCAGTATCTTCATGCCCAAACATTTACATGGTGAAGTATGTGATGTATAATCCTTATATAGTATCATATAATGAAGCCCTTTTCTGGTATTTCTCTTGTTATGTTTTGTTACGGCATTATATTGGTATTTTGAAATTTTGTGTGTAGATGAGTTATATTATTTATGGTTTTCATGAAGAGGACATTACAAAGTATTTAATACAAGGAGGCATTAGTCAGCTAGAGGTGAAAAACCTCTCATCTATACCTATGCAACAGTGTTAATATTTAAATGTACAGGTTTCTAGGCCACAACTAAGGCCTAGAGAATTAGAACCTGTGAGGGCTGAGCCCAGGAACTGATCTTTCTAATAAACTCCCAGGGTGATTCTGACACCGTCTTTGTGAAATCAGTTTATGAACTGGCATTTGGAAAGCATTCATCTTGATGTCATCATCTTCTGCCTTTATGTTGTTGTGATCTTAATCCTACCCTCATCGCTTCTCAGGAAAGGAAATAAATTATTTGTTCTGACTTTTATTTTAAATATCTCTCTCCACTGGTTCCTTTATCTCTGTCTACATGTGTGCTTAAAGAGTCAGTGGCTTAAAGAAGTCCTTATTTGACCCCGTTTTCTTCCTAAAACTCTACTTTATCATTCACATTCAGGTTCCGGAATGAATGTCATGAAAGAGTTGTGTATCATCTCTTATCTCCACTAATATTTCTCTGTTCTCAGTGACTCGTAATATGTCTTCCGCCCTCACCACTTTAGTGAAACTATCTTTCACGCCGTTCTGACAGTACAATTACATCTTCTCAGTCCTGATACTGCTCAGTTTCTTTGAAACATTATACACTTTTGAAAACCTCCTTCTGCTGGAAAATTTTCTTGGTTTCTGGAATTGGGCTCCCCTCATTCTCCTCTTACCTCTGTGGTAAACACTGATAAAGTTTCCCTTTCTGACTCATCTTGTATACACGCATTATAGATTTTTCAAAGATTCAGTCCCCAGATCAGTTTTCTCTACATGTATGTCCCCATTTGTTTCTAGGATCCAGGTTTATATGTTTACCTGCCTTCTGGGAACTTATTTATACACAGAATATCCTCTAGATATCTCAATTTTATGCATTTAAAATTGAACCCATCTTTCCTCATAAAGCAGCTATAGTTCCTTTCTCTTCAGTTAGTTAACATTACCACCAAATTACTCAGACTTAAAACTTAGTCATCTTAAACAATTCTTTCTCGTCCTTCATATATAACGTGTTTGAATTCTACTGATTCTTCTTCTACCTCTCCTATAAATCTTTTAAATTCCTACTACATCTATCATCATTTCAAGCATGTTACCCTTCCACGTTGACTCTGTTCTCCTAACTGGTCTCCCTTCTTCAATGTTCTTGTGTTCCCATCTACAGTTCAGCATTTAACTACTTGATCTCCAGAGCCAGACTGTAGGTGTTTGACTTCACCACTTACTGCATGACCTTGAACAAGTTACTCAGTCTCTCCCTGTGCTTTAATTTCCTTTATCTATAAAATAAAGCCAACAAGACTATCTACCACATACACATACAATTCTTTTGATGGTAAAAAGAGATGTCATATATATATGTATCTACATACATATAGATAGAAATGTATATATGTATCTATATATGTATCCATATATGTGTGTATATACATGTATGTATGTATGTATGATGTATATACTGCTTCAAAAAGTCCCTGAAACAGGCCAAGCACTTAATAGCTGTTATCTGTTATTAACTCTTTGACTTACTAGCATTTTTACCCAGGTTTATACTTTCCATTCAAAAGTCCCTAGTGTCCTCTTAGAAATCTTTGCAATTGTAAGTAGCCTCAATTATTTAGGCTCATTTAATCTGATGTTTTGCATAAATTAAGCATGAGGAAATAGATTATCTTTCACTTTCCTCCCTTTGGAGTATTTTGATAAACCATATCATAATGTAAATAGCTCTCTCTTCAGGTCAGAATATATCAATTATTCCTATCTTCTAATATTATTTGCATTTATTGGATCACTCATAGATCATCTGTGAAATCTGACTGATTGATGTGGCCTTACATTTCTGGGTGAGGAAGAGAATATTTCACAATGTCGATAACCATTTCCTTAATGTATACTCTCAGTTATGCCTTATATGCTATGCTTTTTGCTATCAGCTAATGAAGTTGCTTCTTGGGAGGCAAAGGAAAAAAAAATCTAACTATAATCCAGAACTGTGGTGCTGGCTTTGAGAATGATATTTGCTGAAATAGTCCTATATCCAGAAGACCAGAAGTCTTTTTTGCAGGGAAAGTAAATATTTACTTAAGTTCTTGATAGCATGCTTCTCTTCTACATTTCTTTCTTTGATCATTTTATCTATATCCCATACAGTATGTGTTGAATTTTTCAGGATAACTCCATCTCTTTTCTCTGATTAGGTTTGATTTTTATATTCAAAGCAGATGGATTCCCACTTCTACCCTCACCAACTTTGTCCTGGACAAACTGTGGGTTTTGAGTGGATAGAAGTTAGATGTAGTTCACAGAGCTCATGCCCAGTATAGCTGGACCCATGATCCGTTTAGTGTTCACACTTGGCTGCAGGCAAGAGACAAGATACAATTGCATTTGCCTTGTTGCCCTTCACAGTGTTAAAAATAAGACAACAAGCCCCAAATGGAGTCACTTATACTACACTCCATGTCACCAAACCTAGACTTGATTACAGTTTCAGCTTTTCCATAACTGGAATCTCAATCCAGTCAACCAGGAATCTCCTGATTAGCACTAGTTTAGTAATCTGCTTGATAGGCCCCTGCTATCCCCTAAAAGAGAGTAATCTTGCAATAACCAGCCCAGTTTTTTGCCTAGTAGAATTTCCTTGTTTCTGCTCCCTTCTGCTTATAAATGTCTTTCATTTTGTACAGTTCCTCAGAACTTCTTTGTATCTGCTAGACTGGATGCAGCTTGATTCATGAATCACTGAATAAGTCTAATAAGATCTTTAAAATTTACTCAGTTGAATTTCATTAACAACAATCTTAAGAGTATTTTCACAAACAGGCCAGCAGAATGGTAGACAAAAATGGGAAGTTGAGGAGAAGAATGAAAGGAAAATACTGGAGAGAGATCAGCAGATGGAGAAGAGGGCAAGGGTGTGTTTCAGAAGAAACTTCTCAGCCTTCTCATCTGGCTCTTAGAACATCCATTGTTTTACCAGTATCCATAAAAGAGGATGTGGTCAAATCCTAGGTATAGGCCCCCTTCAACCACTGAGGGCAGCTCTAAAAAACAACTTCTTAATGCAGTACAAGAGATCTTTAAAATCCCTGTACCCTTGACTTTGCCTGGAATCTTTTTTTAAAGATTTTATTTATTTATTTGAGAGAGAGAGCGAGTGAGCACATGCATGAGTGGGAGAAGGGGCAGAAGGGGAGGGAGAGGGAAAGAGAGAGAGAGAATCTCAAGTAGACTCCACACTGAGCCTGGAGCCCCACACAGGGCGGGATCTCATGACCCTGAGATCATGCCCTGAGCCAAAACCAAGAGTCAGAGGCTTAACCAACTGAGCCACCCAGGAGCCACAACTTTACCTGGCATCTTTTTTCCCAGACTATATATCCTTTACACCTTACCTCAGTTCCTTCCTTTCTTTTTGTTACTCACTCCTCTGACGCTGCTGACGTAGCTGTGATCCTTGCTTATTAATAGCTGCTAAGGCAGCAGGCAGGGAAGCAGTAGGGTGAGGGCCTGCTTATATGGTGCATGGAGGTCAAGTACGAACTTCAAGGAGAAAAAGGATGATAGAGTAGTCAATGAACATGAGATGTTATCCTTTATTTATTAGAACTATAGTTTAAAATGACCTCTTTCAACTTCCCTACACATCACTCCCCCCCCCCACAACTTGTTTGACTCCTTTCTCATTCATTGCTTACCAGTAATGCCTCACTAAGCTGGCGGACTGGCTGTCTCCTTTCTTGCCCCTTTATAGTTTAGCTGGCCCTTCCTATGCATAGGCGTAGCATGAAAAGCATGAAAAGCTGGTGAAGAAGCAGAATGGTTTTATAGTTTTTGATTGATGAGGCTGTCATATTAGTTAAATCAAATCTGTAAGTAAACAGAATGCTGAAACATTTATTTAAGAAGGGATATGTAAAACATTGTGTGTTATGGAGTGCCACATTCATTGTATTATGCTTCACAGCAGCTCCTCCAAAAACTGAAAACATGGCCTCTGACTCCACAAGTGGATCATCTTAGTTGGTGCAATTGAACATACACAGTGGGAAATATTTGAAAAACAAATTATCAAAAAAAAAACCCCACCCAAAACAAAGTATCAACAACTGTATGTTGATTTTGTAATAAATCTGCTGCCTCATAAAGGTGGACCACTCTTTTGGGGTCAATGAAGGAAGAGATCTGATGGGTGCCAGTTAGACTTTGAAGAGGTAGTACGTGGAAGTGGAATTTAGAGGGAAAGAACAGAGAGCTTAGGACTGAACCATGGTGAATTCCAAAGTCAATGGGTAAATTTAGATTTGGATTCAATACCAGTTAGTGATTAGTCACTGTGTGCTAGGCTTGATATTTTTACATATGTGATCTCATGTAATTGTCATAACAGCTTTGTGATATGATGTTCAGAAGGATTATATAACTGGACCAAGGTTACACAGTTGGAAATTGTTATTTTGGATTCTAATGCTTGATATTTCATTCTAAATCGTGTGATTTTTCCATTATACTCCATGAAAAAGAAAGGAAGCCTGGGGAAAAAAAAACAGAGAAATAAAACCTTGAAAGGTAGACAAGACAACGAAGCTGAGAATTAAACAATCTGAGATGTGACTATTAAATTTAGCTAAGTCACATTTTTTTTAAGTGAAAAATCCACAGGGAAGGAAACCAACAGGTACTTGCTGACTCCCACAGGGAGAGCACTTTGTTGAAACTTCAGGAACATTTCTGCATTATTTTCATTAAGAAGGATTAAATGTGAATGCTCTAGGCTACAGTGTTATCTTTGGTAGGTCATGATTAGTGTCTTTCTCCTATAAAGATATGTGTAAATTGAATTCACAGTAATGTGATTCCTATTTGTAATGTACATTGCCATTGCATTCTGACAATTTGAGATCTGTCATGAAGAGAGAAAGAAAATAATTAGTGATCAGCAGTGGGAGTTTAATATTTTAATTCTCCAGCTGTTGTGCAAAATGTCTTTGTGCATGTAGATTCAATTAGTCATAATGGAGAGATTCAGAATAATGGAGCTACATTATGTAGCTTTTGAACATGCACTGTAGGTAGAAATTGGTAGGTTCCTTAATTTGCTGCCACTATTTAGGGGGTACACAGACAGCAAAGATCTTTCAAACAAAGGATTCTTAATATTGTCAAGGGAACATTGAGAGAAACCTCATAGCCACAGTAGAACTATAGAATATATTGATATTATAGGCTATAAATTGAGATAATAATTATAAAAAATATTGTAATTTGACTATTTATAATTTAAAAATAAACATATACAAACTAAAACATTTGTCCATCTTGGGGCACCTGGGTGGCTCAGTTGGTTAAGCAACTGCCTTCGGCTCAGGTCATGGTCCCAGAGTCCTGGGATCAAGTCCCACACTGGGCTCCCAGCTCCATGGGGAGTCTGCTTCACCCTCTGACCTCCCCTCTCATGCTCTCTCTCACTTTGTCTCTCTCTCTCTCTCAAAATAAATAAATAAAAATCTTAAAAAAAAACATTTGTCCATCTGAATGAATCAAAAATTTAATAGCAAATGACAATCTGGGGTAAATTTTTTGCAAATATAGCAGATAAGGGGCCAATGCACTTAATATGTAAAGAAATTTTGCAGATCAGTGATTAGAAAAATACACACATAATAACATCCTAATAAAAAATGGGCAAAATCTATGAGAGAAAATTTACAAAAGAAGAAATATGAATACAAATAAATGTGTACCAAGGTTTGTCTTTATTAGTCAAAATGTAGAAAAAGATGTACAATGAGTTTATGCCTTAATCTTCCCTGTGCCCCACTTGAAACACCTATAAATGATTATACAAAAATAACTTAAGACAGAAATGGTTGTGACAAAAAAATAAAGTACTCTGTGGGAAGGAATAGAGACATACTTGGTGGTAAAAACACAGGCATAACTGAGTTCTCGTTGCAGATACAGGCAGAATTCATTGATAATTTGACTTATGTGGAATAAAGGAGCCAAAAGCATTGCATGTATGGGGGGGGGTAAAGCTAAATTCACGGGGGGAAATCAGCAGCTAGGGTGGAGCTCTCCTGATCTGGGAAAGAAGATGATAAGACCAAGGAAAATGATAAAACATAGAACCATGGCCTGCAACCTTTTTAAAGCTGCATATCTCTCAGGTCCTCCTTTCCCCCAACCTTGAAACCATCACAGGTATGAGTGAAGAGGTCGTTCTTGAGCTCTCTTTGCTCCTGGTAACTTTGATCCCTCTCTTACTTTTATCAAGGGCTGAAGAGGAAGACCCAATGCTAGGAGCTTTTGATAAGATGCCTACTTGATCCTTCCACACTCACAATGAAAGCTATGTCTATCCCCCACATTTGCAGCTCCCAGAACAAGCATGCCAACAGAAGGAGGTGTACCATTTTTATACATATTGAAAAGTTGCATATAGATGTAACAAAAGGTTAAATAATACTCTCTGACAACTCGCCTTCGCAATGGTAAGATCAAAACATACATGTGTAACAATTGTTTTCTATGCTGGAAATTAGTAAAATGCCCCCAAATGAGGGAACTATTATTTTACATATCTTTTTGTTTACAGTCCGGTGGTGTTTGGGTGAGTAGTAAATGCATACATACTTCATAAGCTAGTATATATTTGTTTTATTAACTCTATTTTTCTTGCTTTCGTTGCCAAGAGATCTCTATTAGGATGTTGTAATCAAGGTTTTCACACAATCTGTGTTCCCCTTGAAGTTCTGACTTGAAGGATTAAAATAAAAATGTATTCAAAATTTGTAAAATTTGAATTTTATGTATTTAAATAAATTAAAAATTAAATTATTTTTCATATTTTAAGTTACCTTTTATAAAGCAAAATTGATAAAGTTAAAAAGCAAATTATCACACATTAAGTCAAAATTACATGATTTGAATGTTTTAATTTTTCAAATATAAATAAACCTTATTAACTACATAAAGTGATATTACTCAAAAAATTATAGTTTGATATGCATTAATAACCAAAGAAAAGAATTGGTAATTAAATTTTACCCATGCCATGCCTAGACAGATGCATATATACCTTCAGGGATAAAATGAATTGTTTAGTAATGTGAAATATTCCTCAAACAACATGTACAATTGCTGAATTTGTGAGTTTCTCAGGAACTATAAATTGTATCAGGAAGAGAGGCAAGAAAATGGATGCTGGGCGCCAATCTGAAATGAAATGTTATTATGCAACCATCTGTTGCATTTATACCATGTAAGTGGAAGGATTTAATAAGTTAGTTATCACTACCAAGAAAATGTGCTGCTCAATTCCTTCCTGCACTGTAGAGCACTGTCAAATTCTAACTAAGCAGTAGTGCAAACCAAAAAATCTTCTCCATAGGTGCTACTCTGGATTCTTCAGGAAGCAGATGTCAAGGCAGGATTAGACATGTAAGAGACTTAGGTGAAATATCTATGAAAGACCAAGGGAAGGGCTCTGTAGACTGGGAGTGTATTCCTACAGTGGTGTAAGTCTGACCCCTGTAGGAGAGTGCGAAGAAAGGAAAGAGGGGTATGAGTAAGGAAGAGTCTCAGACTGCAGTGCTATTCTAAGAAAGTTTTGGCCAAGGCAGTGGGTATTCCTGGACTAGGAATTCCTGCCAGTTAGAGAATACCCATGGTCTGCAGGAATAGGCCCGTGTGTGTTTCTCTACTGTGCCTGAATTTTGGCTAGGAGCAGCCTAGAGAGAGTGTGGCCTTTGCACAAATGTGGTGGTGGACCCTGAGGAGCTATATAGCCTGATGGTCAGCCAAGGTCCATGATGCAAATTTAGGTAGCCCATTTCTTGGTGGCCAGAGTGTATGGGTACGACTCAAAGTTGTTAACCTTATCAGCTCTCCAAAAATTGGTTTATGGAATCAGCTCTATGCTTATTGGAATCCCATCAGGCTTTTTCTGTAGAAATTGACAAACTGATTCTAAAATTACCACGGCAGTGTAAAGGACCTAGAGTAGCCAAAACAATAGGAAGAACAAAAATTAGAAGATGAACATTACCTGTTTTCAGTACTTATTATGAACCTGTATTAGTCAAGGCAACGTAGCATTGGTGTGAAGATACACAAATAGGTCAACAGAACAAAATGAAGAGTCCAGGAGTAGACACATACATATGTATGTAAGAGTGATTTTTAATAATATTGCAATGAGATTTCAGTCAGTGGGAAAAAGAGAGTCTTTTGTTTTTTTGTTTTTTAGAAGATTTTATTTGGGTACCTGGGTGACTCAGATGATTTAGCATCTCCCTTCAGCTCAGGTCATGATCCCAGGGTCCTGGAGTCAAGCCCCATGCCAGACTCCCTGCTCAGTGGGAGCCTGCGTCTCCCTCTCTCTCTCTGCCATTCCCTCCACTTATGTTCTCTGACTCTATCTATCTGTCAAATAAACAAATAAAATCTTTTAAAAAAATCTGAGCTCTTAAAAAAATAAAAATAAATTTAATAAAGATTTTATTTACTTATTTGAGAGAGACAGAGAGAGCGGGCATGAGCAGAGGGGAGAGTCAGAAGGAGAGGGAGAAGCAGACTTCCCGCTGAGCAGGGAACCCGACAATCCCAGGACCCTAGGATCATGACCTAAGCCAAAGGCAGAGCTTAACTGACTGAGCCACCCAGGCGCCCTGAGGAGAGACTTTTAAACAAATGGGGCTGGAATAATTGGATATTCATATGTAAAAATAAACTTCAATCTATCCCTTGTAACACATTTAAGAATTTACTCAAAATGGTTCATAGACTTAAATATAAAGCTTTCTTAAGTGGAAGACTGGCAAACAAAAGTCTGCAGTCCACATCCAACCTACGATCTGTTTTTATAAATAAAAATTTATTGGAACATATCCTTGCTTATTCACTGCATATTATCTATGGCTGCTCTTATACCACAAAAGCAGAGATGGACAGTTGTGACAGAGACCATATGGTCCAAAAAGCCTAGAATATTTTCTTTCTAGTTCTTTAGAGAAAAATTTACTATCCTTTATTAGATACAACAAATGCACAGTCCATAACAGAAAAAAAAATAAGTTGCACTTATCAAAATTCAAAATTTTCTATAAGTCTTCATAAGACACTGTTAAGAGGATAAAATGATAAGCTGCAGACTTAGGATACGATATTTGCATATCATATATCTGATGAAGAACTTTTATCCATATAAAGAACTCAACAGTAGAAAGTACAAACAACCTAATAATAAAATGGGCAGAATGCTTGAACTAGTATATTTCACTGAAGATCTATGGATAGCAAATAAGCACATAAAAAAATACTCAACATCATCAGTCACTAAGGAAATGTATATTAAAAACACAATGAGATACCACTACATACTTGTCAGAATGGCTAAACTTTATTTTCTTTTTTAAGATTTTACTTATATGACAGGAGTAGTGTACAAGCAGGGGAAGCAACAGGCAGAGGGAGAGAGGGAGAAGCAGACTCCCTGCTGAGCAGGGGGCCCCATGTGGGACTCCCATTACCAGGACCCTGGGATCATGACCTGAGCTGATGGCAGACGCTTAACCAAAGGAGCCACCTAGGCGTCCCTAGAATGGCTAAATTTAAAGGACTCGTGACACCAAGTGTTGGCAAGGATGTGCAGGAACTGGGTATCTGCACACTGCTGAAGAGAATGTAAAATTGTACAGCCATTTGGAAAAACAGTTTGCCACTTCTCTTAAAAGTTAAATGTACACCTTTGCTCACAAGTATTTATACAAGAGAAATAAAACCATATCTCCTTATAATTACTTGTACATGAATATCCACAGCAGTTTTACATGCAATTATTAAACATTGGAAATAGTTCAGATGTTCACCCACAGGTGAATGGATGAACAAACTGGTACATTCATTTTTGGTACATGCAATAACATGAATGAATCTCTATGCTGAATGAATAAAGTAAAAAAAAAAAAGAATCCATACTGTATGATTCCACTTATATAAAAGTCAAGAAAATGAAAACAAGTTCATAGTTACAAGCACAGATCATTGGTTGTTTGGTGGGAAGTGTTAAGAAGGGCGGAAGAGAGGGATTACAAAGAATCATAAGGAAACACTTGAGGGAGGTAAATGCATTCATGGCTTGGTTGGAGTGATGGTTTCATGCTTGTGTAGATATGTCAAAATTTATTGACTTGTATACTTTAAAACATGTGACATTTATTGTATGCAAATTATAGTTCAATATACCTATTTTTTTAAAGTGTAAAAAACGTGTTCACTGACAAAAGTTCACCCCCCTTGAGGACCAGGACCTCCCACCATGTAGAACCTAGAAATGTAAAGATGGAAAGCACAAAGTCCTCCTCATTGGAAGTGATTGTACCAGGACCATTCCTGCTTTGAACCCCTGTTTTCTGGACTCATTTAGCCTTCCTCCTGGGGACACCATACCATTTAGAGGTCTCTAATTTAATACATTTACCACACCTTGGAAGATGGCATTCCTTTAGAGGGCATTGCATCTGAGCTTTTGCTTTAGCTGTGCCCTTAGAAGACTATTCCAGGGCTCTGTAAAGCCAGTTCCCTCTGGGCAGTGCAGTATGCAATATTGACTGTGGATACCATGGTCATGGGGTCATTTCTGCACCTTCTTTGTTTGAATCGTTGTACACTGGTGATATGTTGGATACTATATTGTGTAGGATTCTGTGCCCGTGGATTGAGCCTTCCTTCAGCCTCTGGATGGCAGTGCTGGCTGAGGCTTTTCAGTCGGGAAAGGCAAGCCCATTCCTGGAAGATAGATATATCCCTGTGAGTAGAAGCCACTGACCTTTCTCAAAATAATGGGTATGATGTAGGTGACTTGCCGCTAAGTGGCTTGCTGGTCTCTATGAGACACAGAGCTGTAACAGGAGTTCGGCATTGGTGTGTGAAAGGATAGAGATTCAGAGGCATCACTAGCTGAACTAGCTTTAGAAAGTGGAAGTATATGCTGGAAGGCCGGTATATAACCTTTCCCTTTGCCGATCTCTTCATGGGTCCATTATGCCATTTCCAGGGTAGCTGATGACAATGTCTGGCTAATGACAACTGGTGGAATTATTTTGTCCAGTTGTGTTTTTCAGTGTGTCTTCCATGGTGATTGCATTCTGCTGGGAATTAATGTGTAATACACAAAATATTTATGTTTAGTGCCCATTCCCATATGTTCATATGCCTCTATTCCAGACCTTTCTGTCTCTGGTTTGCCAGTCCTTTTCTTTCCAGGCTTCTGACCAGATGGCCACATATTTATCGTTTCCTTTATACATTTTTCTTGCTCCTTCTAATAATTTGGAAGTAAATGCACTATTTCCATTCTTTTACTGGACACTATTAAAAATTTAAGATGAATATTTAATGGAGTCTAAAGTTAGTCACCATTTTTAGGCTTCTCTTGAACAATCTAAGGATTTAGAATGCTTTGACTCTGACCACTTTATCTCCATCTTACATGTTACCAGTGTCCTGTATTTTAGTTTTGTATTATTTTTCTTTTTACTCCCTTAGTAAGATACTATTATTTTTTATTCAATTAACATTTGTTTATATTTAGATAAATCCTTGTTCTTTATTCATTCCTTTTTGTGTCTTGAGCCTTCCTTCTGGAAGTCTTCCTTTTCTTTATTCCCAAAGTACATCCTTTGAAGTTCCCTTTTCATGGAGGTTCCTGGCTGCCTCATTTGGTGGAGCATGCAGCTCTTGATCTCAGGCTCATGAGTTCACACCCCATGTTGGGCGTGGAGCCTACTTAAAAAGAATATATATATATATATATATTTTTTTTTTTTTTAAAGATTTTTATTTATTTATTTGACAGAGAGAGATCACAAGTAGGCGGAGAGGCAGGCAGAGAGAGAGAGGGAAGCAGGCTTCTCGCTGAGCAGAGAGCCCGATGTGGGACTCGATCCCAGGACCCTGAGATCATGACCTGAGCCGAAGGCAGCGGCTTAACCCACTGAGCCACCCAGGCGCCCCAATATATTTTTTTAATTCCTTTTTCATGGTCTGTTTTATGTAAATTTTCTCCATTTTTGTTTTTCAGAAAGGTGAATTTGAATGAGAGCTAATCTGAATGTCAGATCCTAAGTTAAAAGCTCTATCCTGGCAGTATTTTGAAGTTACTATTACCCTGTCATGTTTTCTGTTACTGCTCTGGTGAAGTCTACTCTCAGTTTAATAGTCATTGACACAAAATATTTTGTCTTCACTCTCTGGCTGTTTATAACATCTTTTTGGATGGGCGTTGTGCAGTTTCACTATGACATGTCCTATGCGGACTTTGAAAAATGTATCCTGCTTGTGATTCATTCTGTTTCCTAGACCCAAAGGCATCAGTCATGATTTTTTGACTGTTGTCTCTCCCCCATTCTCAGAACTCTCTTTTCCCGGGACTCCCATCATATATCCATTGGACATTCTCATTCTATTTCCATGTTTCTAAACCTCTCTTTTAATATTTTCCATCTTTTTGTCTTTCTGAACTGCATTTTTGAGTAATATTTTTCAGATCTAATAGTTCCCAGATCTGCCCTTTATTAGCGTCTATCCTGTTGTTTAGTCCATTTATTGAGACTTAGTATTTTAGTTCACTTTTTTTTACTTCTAGATGTTTTATTTGGTTTTGAAATATAGCTGGCCTTTAAAAATGATGTCATTTTCCTTGACTAAGTTTTGATTACTGTTATTTTTAATTTCTCAATATGCATTTTCTGCATTTTCTATTCAGTATCCATTAATTTCAGTATTTCATATCCTTGAGGATCTAATTTTAAATTTTATTTTTTATCTGCTAACTGTGGTGGCTAACTGGACTGACTGCCTTATAGTTTGAGGTTGTGTGGTCACATGCCTGGGGCTTTATCTGTAGAAATCCATTAGGTGGAGGTCCATGGTTTATTATTTTTTTAAATTGTGTTATGTTAGTCACCATACAATACATCATTAGTTTTTGATGTAGTGTTCCATGATTCATTGTTTGCATGGAACACCCAGTGGTCCATGCAATATGTGTCCTCCTTAATACCCACCAGCAGACTCATTCTTTCACAGAAATTGGCATTTGCTTCTGCTAGCCACATCAGAGAGCTACTAATTTAGTGCCATGTTAAGTTACTTTTTTAGCTTTGGATTTTAAGGGACATGCAAAAAGTGTGTATTTAGACACAAACCTGTTATAGGCCTGTGTATTTGAATTCTCAGAGGAGATATTTTCCATCAAAGGCTAAGCTGGAACAGAT
Organism: Lutra lutra; assembly: GCF_902655055.1. Classification (NCBI taxonomy): domain Eukaryota; kingdom Metazoa; phylum Chordata; class Mammalia; order Carnivora; family Mustelidae; genus Lutra; species Lutra lutra. The sequence continues at coordinate 33,213,772 of NC_062296.1, read as the reverse complement.
AAGAGTTCTTTTTAGCTTTCTGTCTTTGCTAGTGGGTGGATTTTTTTTCCAGTCTGTCATTTCACTGAGGTGTGGAACTTTTAGATTCCTAGTTTTATGTGGTATCTCAATTCTCATTATCCACAGTATACAAAATTCTTTCTCTATTGGCTATTAAGCCAAATAGCTTGGATTTTTTAATACTAGTAAATCTCTTTTAAGCAGCTGCAATTTTATAATTGGCTTATCTCTCTGATTTCTACATGTGTTTGTATGTGCGCATGTGTCTATCTCTCTTCTTCCCCCAGTTCTTCTCACTCCCTTCCTTCCTGGCTCTAAAATTTGCTCTTGTTCTTGGGATCATATACATGAATATTTTTAACTTTGTAGTTGGATCAACTGAATTTAATAGCATGCTTATTATAGTTTATCCAGAATTTCTTGGAGGTTTTAATGGATTTTTAAAGATGTCCAATCTGTTATATTTCTAGGAACAGGCGTTGATATGCATGACCTTTTAAAATAAAAAAGTAATAAAATCAATTAACAGCGTATATACTAACTCAGTATTACGAGTTGGGCAAATTTTTCTTGACTTCAGTTTATATGGTAATAATACCAGGCAGCAGTAGAGGGCCTGAAACTTTTTCAAAGCATTTTTGTATTTTATCTAATTTGAGTTTCTCAAAACATTTGTAAGGTTGAATATCTGTACCACAGAGGTGAAGGTTTTGCTAAGGACACATAGCAAGTTAGCAGCAACGCAGACTGTTAGACATGAAGACCAATATAACTCTGCTATTAATTGTTCACAAATTAAGATGTGTGTCTCTGCACTGAACACACCTCCTTTGATGTCAGAAATCCAAAGAGCTACAATGTAAATCTTCCTATTGAAAGCATATTTTGAACTCCAACGTTTGTGTTTTAGGATTGGAATATAAAAAGTCTGCTAGAAGCCCTGGTTACAGTTTCTTCTGGGTTAGGAAGGCAGAGCAATTTGTCTATACTTCTCTTTCGGTATGCATCATGTCATATCCTATATTATCATTACTTATCTAAACAAACAAAACTTGGAAGTGTTCAGAAGCAACTATCCTTCTGTCCCTAAGACCTTTAATCAACAAAATCACCAGGACTTAGCCTTGTGTCCCCAGCTTTTCAATACGTGAAGGTGTCTTAGGCCATCCTTTCAGACACAGTGGCATTCTGCAGGCCCTGACATGCAGATGGGTATTTCTTTGAATATAATCTGGAAAGAATGATGTTTCCTTTTTATCTGAAAATTTAACCTCCTTGGAAGTTAAGCTGATTCCAACACAGCTGGGTAAGACCAAAGATATTTTTTGTAGGTAGATAGTATGAGTTGGTTGCAAACTACACAGATCTCTGTGGGTGGCCCCTATAAGCTTATTTGCTTGAGACTTGTCAGCTTGTCAGTTCTTGCAGGAGACACAGAGGAACAGAATCCTCCCTTTAAAAATGGATGAAGTGATTGGAAGATATTCCTGAAGGTGAGTGGGAGGTGAAGGCCTGGGAGAGTTGTAGGGAAGGAGGGAAACAAACACTAATCTATGTTGTTCTTATTTTCCTTTAGTTTACTGGAATGGGGATAGAGGAAAAATTCTTGCAAAGTGAGTTTACATCCCTTTAATTGAAAAGCCACTGAATGGATGAAAGTGGCGAATTTGGACTGCATTACCCTGTGGTTTAGATAGTATTGTTCACTGGATCATAAATACTGAATTTTGGAACAAGGCTCGTGATATATATTAAGCAATAATAATAAAAAAAAACAACTAATATTTATTGAACACTTACTGTATGACAGGCACTGTTCTACATCCTTTACATATGTTAACTAAGTTAATTTTCAGAACAACTATTAGTAGCTAATACTAGTGTCCATATTAGTATCCATTTTTCAGAGATGAGGAAACTGAGTCTCAGGTTAAATAAATTGTCAGGGTTACAGATATAGAAAATGAAGCTAGAATTTGAACTCAGACACTGGGTTTCTATGCTCTCTATCATCTCTATGTCTGTAGAATTCTTATCTTCACCTTGGAAGATATTGGGGCACCTGGCTGGCTCAGTCAGTAGAACATGTGACTCTTCATCTCAGAATTGTGAGTTCAAGCCCCACATGGGGTGTGGAGCCTACTTAAAAAAATAAGATAACCTAACTTTCTCCTTACTTTTACATGAAACTTCTGCTACTTCTGTGGGTAGTGGTGCTATGGTACCCATTTAAAGGGGATGAATATTAAAACTTTATTTAGAAAGCTATTGGGAAATGCTATTAAGCAAAAAGGAATTCCCACATTCTGGATGAGTCTTACCTGTTCGTCAAGAATTACAGATGGCACTTGGACAGGAAAAGTCTGATTAAAGTTATCTCGGTTTGATTGCATTTTATCTGCATTTGCCTTAAAGAGGAGGACACAGAAAGCATGGGCACTTTTCCAGTGGAAGGCTCTGAGTTTAAGAAGTTCTTTCATCATTTAGAGGCTTTCTTTTGGTCCTTTATTCAGCATGTATTTGTTGAGTACATGCTGTTTGCCAGGCACTGTGCTAGGCACCAAGGGCATTTTGATGAGCACAGACAGATCTGTCACATCCTCTCATAGAATTTGTAGTTAAACAGAGGAGGCAGATAAGCTAATAATCCCACAAACAAATAAATGTATAATTACAAACTGAGACATGAGTCATGAAGGAAAGGCATTTGGCACTAGAGCGAAGATACTATCATGGAGAGACTGTGGCCTCCTCTGGTAGATTAGAAGATACTTCTCTAAGGAAATGACATTCCAGTGGGAGGAAGCAGCATGCAAAGGCCTTGCGCCCCTTGTTCTTAGAGCCTAGAATGAGAAATAGATTCATGATTTATTCATAGAACAAGAACTCTGCTTCTAAATGTATACTGTTTATAATTTTCAAGGACTTAGGCATGCTCTTTTAGCTTCTTGTTGGCCAAACAAAGAACTTGCTTTGGGTAATTGGTAAAATCACTTTTTGGTTTTAGTAAGATCCTCAGACTGAGGAAACTTTCTCGTTTATCCATCTGATTATCTATCATCTATAAATCTGTTTATTTATTTTTTTTAATATTTAATTTTATTTATTTGAGAGACAAAGATCACAAGCAGGCAGAGAGAGGAGGAAGCAGGCTCTATGCTGAGCAGAGAACCCGATGTGGGGCTCGATCCCAGGACTCTGGGATCATGACCTGAGCTGAAGGCAGAGGCTTTAACCCACTGAGCCACCCAGGCGCCCCTCTGTTTATTTTTAATTATGTTAGTCACCATATAGAATGTCATTAGTTTTTGATGTAGTGTTCCAAGCAAGATTCATTGTTTCCATATAACACCCAGTGCTCCATGTAATACATGCCCTCCTTGATACCCATCACTGGGCTAACCATTCCCCCAACCCCCTCCCTTTAAAACCCTCAATTTGCTTCTCAGAGTCTGTGGTCTCTCATGGTTCCTCTCCCCTTCTGATTGCCCACCTTCGTTCTTCCCTTCCTTCTCCTAATGTCCTCCATGCTATTCCTTATGTTCCACAAATCAGTGAAACCATATGATAATTGGCTTTCTCTGCTTGACTTATTTCACTTAGCATAATCTGCTCCAGTCCCATCCATGTTGATGCAAAAGTTGGGTGTTCACCCTTTCCGATGGCTGAGTAATATTCCATTGCATATATGGACCACATCTTCTTTATCCATTCATCTGTTGAAGGGCATCTCTTCTCTTTCCACATCTCTGCTCTTTGTGGCCATTGCTGCTATGAACATTGGGGTGCATATGGCCTTTCTTTTCACTACATCTGTATCTTTGGGGTAAATACCCAGTAGTGCAATTGCTGGGTCATAGGGTAGCTCTATTTTAAATTTTTTGAGGAACATCAGGTTGTCTTCTTAAGTACCCTCTTTGCTCCCTCCCTCCCTTTCATCCTTGCACAAAGATTTATTGGATGTCTGTAATATACTAGTACTAGTATTCTTCTCTTCACTGCCAAACTTCTTAGAGTAGTCTACACACTTGCTGCCTCCATTTTCTCACATTCTTAACCTGTTGCTGTCTGTTCTTCTCTCCTCATCAATGTCCCTGACACTGCCAAATCCAGAATTTGGTTTCTTAGCTCCTCATTGTACCTGGTTTCTCTGAAGCCTCGTAACCCTCGTGTTCAATCACAAAACCTCTTCCCTTCGGCCTTCTGTGACACAGTTCTCTCTTTCTTCTTCTACCTCTCAGTACTTATTTTTCATTTTTGCTGATTCCACTTTCTCTACCCAACAATTTAATGTTGCTTTCCAGCTCATCATCTTCATGATTTATTTTTTTTAATTATTTATTTGAGAGAGAGAGGGAAAGAGAAGGGTGGGGGAGGGAGAAGAGGGAGGGAAACTTGCAAGCAGACTCCTGAGTGAGTGTGGAGCCTAATGCAGGGCTCCATTTCATGACCCTGAGATCATGACCTGAACTGAAACCAAGAGTCAGTCACTTAACCACCTGAGCCACCCAGGCGAACCCCTCGCTTAATTCTTTTTCTGCCTAAATTTCATCTTTTTAATCAACTTCTAGAGGGAAATAGTTGGATTATTCCTCATATGTTTGTGCTTTCATGGCATGTGGTACATATCTGTGTTGTGGCACTTCGACATAAACATATCATGTAAATCCGATATGAGATCTCTTTCAGTTGACTATGTGCTCAAATTTAGGAATAGAATCTTATAGGTGATGTGCAAAATAAAAAGTATTTAATTAATATTTGATGTACAAATAAGTTTGGGGACTCCAGGAAAGGCCACATATAAAGTATTAGTTAATTGCCACAGGCTGAAAATTGAGAATTTTGCTTTAGTATGTTACTTAATTAGACATTTAACTCATCTTGATGATGAGCAAGAATGAAACATAATTACATGAAGTATGTTTCCATCTTTAAGTCATGGATTATCCATTGTCCCTGATTAATGACTCTTACTATCTGTAATTAATAAAAATTGCCCATCATTCACAGTGATTTCTTGAGTCACTTTTTTTTCTTTTGTCTAAAATCTAATGAGATGTAATCTGCAATAGAGTATAGTGGTCTTGATTTTCTCAGATAGACTTTGCCAGTTTATTAGGGAGTTAAAAGTCTATAAGGTATGTAAGTTCTTTGGGTCTCATAGTAAAGAAAGTTTTCCCCCCCAGGAAATGAAAACATACACATATTATTTCTAATGTAATTATTAATTGACATGTTTTTGAATATTTCTGTCAAAAGGAATGAAATGCCAAATATTTTGAATAAAATAAATTTATTTTAAAGAGCACTTAGGTGCATATTATAAAGTGATCAGACACAAAATATAGGAACATAAATCTACATTTCTATTAAATTTTACTAAGTGGAATATATTTGAAAATTGCATTCAAAAGGCTCAAACTCTATAGTAAAAATAAAAATGAATGTTATATATATTAAAATTAGGCTATTGTATAAAATAGGCATTGAAGAATACAACCAACATATTTTAAGGTTATCTTTGTTTGAAAGGACTTTTTTTTTTTCCTATTTTGAATGCGGTGCTATACTCGTCAATATAGCTTAAACTACATTTGGTAAAAACTATGCTTTCTAACAATAACTTAAAAATCTTTGGCCAGCATGTTGATAGTGCTTAATCTACATATAAATTAGAAAGTTTTCTGCCAAAATACTAACCAGACTATGTATGGATTGGTGTAGTGTTTCCATTTTTTCCTCTCTGTTAGTTTGGGAGGGATTAAAGGCAGTTTTTGTCTGATACGGCTTTTATAAACACTGGTGATTTTGGCATGTTTAAATGACTGCCTTGTATTCATTCATTATAAATGGCAAGATCAACGGAAAAGTAAAGGCAACACAACCTTATCAATGGTTCTTAAATATTGGTGCATGTTAGAAGCACCAAGAGAACTTATTGACAATGGGAATCTGAAGTTATCCCTAAGATTGTGCTTCTGTGGTTCTGGAATAGAGCACAGGAATAAGAATGTTTAACAGGCCCTCAGGAGATTCACATGCTCCGATTTCAGAAACATTGGCCTATTACCTGTTCCTTCAAATTTCTCCTCGTTTTTTTCAAATGATCTCACCTTTTGCAGTGCCATTACTTTGTAAATTTATTCATTCATTAGACCCCCAATGCCTTCCATCTCATGTTACTACCTGGTAGAATAAAATTCCTATTTATCTCTCAAGACCCCATTTATATGTGACTCTCTCTTCAGAGTCTTTATTCAGTACTTTGTACATATTTCTGCTTTTATATTTATACAGTGTATTACATGATAGCTTTATATGTACAAATAATACATACATAAATATATTAATATTACATTGAATTTATTTTAAGGAGGAAGGTTATGTCTTACTTTTTATGCATCAAATATGAGAGCTAGGGACAGAGCCTAGTACAAAACAGGTGGTACTCAGACATTAGCATGCAAAAGAATTATCTGGGGAATTTGGTTAAAATGGAGATACCTAGCATGCTCACCACCCCCCCATGCCCAATTCCCAGATTCTCATTCAATAGATCTGAAGATGGTCCTAGGAATTCACATCTTTATAAACTCTCCGAAGAATTCATATCTTGATAAATTCTGAATACCAAGGGGACATCAACTAACCTTTAGATAACCAAATATATGGCAAAAGGGTTACTTATATTTATCCCAACTACTCTCTAATATGATGAAATTTTCTCATGCATTATAATATATTTTGGACACTCCTGACAATATTCAGGTCCATGTGAATAGTGGTCAGAGACAATGTAGACAACTTTATACAGGGTCTTACACATGGGTACAACGGGGGTTTAGAGTGGGGTTTACAAGTGACAGGGCTCATGAGACAAATTGAAAGAATTTTAATGAGGACTTTCTCTATGGAGAATGCATATCAAGAGTAAAAGTCAGTATACATGAAAAAATGTTCAGCATCATTCTTCATCAGGGAAATGCAAATCAAAACCAAGTGAGATATCACCTCACACCTGTCAGAATGGCTAAAATTAAAACAAAAAAAAAACTCAAAAAACAAGTGTTGGTGAGGATGTGGAGAAAGAGGAAGCTTCTTGCACTCTTGGTGGAATGCAAACTGCTGCAACCACTCGGAAAACAGTAGAGAGGTTCCCCCCCAAAATTAAAGATAGAATTATCCTATGATCTAGTAATTCCACTACTGGGTATTTACCCAAAGAATACAAAAACACCTATTCAAAGGGATATATGCACCCCTATGTTTATTGCATCGTTATTTACAATAGCCAGACAAAACAAATGAACAAAGCTAAAAAAGAGAGAGAGAGAGAAAGAGACAAACCAAAAAACAGACTCTTAACTATAGAGAAAAAGCAGATGATTACCAGAGGGAAGGTGGGTGGGGGGATGGGTGAAATAGGTGAAGGGGATTAAGAGTACACTTATCGGGATAAGCAGTGAGAAATATATAGAGTAAGTGAATCACTGCATTGTACACCTGAAATGAATATAACAATGTATGCTAACTACATTGGAATTAAAATTTTAAAAAGTAAAAATAAATAAATAATTAAAAAAGAGTAAAAGTCAATAATCAGTTTTTGAAAATGAAAACAATTCTCATGGGACACCTGGGTGGCTCAGTTAAGTGTCTGCCTTTGGGTCCTGGGATCAAGCCCTGCTGAGCAGAAAGCCTGCTTCTCCCTCTCCCTCTGCCCCTCCCCCCCGCCTTCACTTGTGTGCTCTCCTTCTCTCTCTCAAATAAGTAAAATATTTAAAAAACTCTAGAAGAAAACATAGGGAAAATATTTCCTGGGTTAGGCAAAGACTTTTTATTTTTATTTTTTTTTAAAGATTTTATTTATTTATTTGACAGAGAGATCACAAGCAGGCAGAGAGGCAGGCAGAGAGAGAGGAGGAAGCAGGCTCCCTGCCGAGCAGAGAGCCGGATGCGGGGCTCGATCCCAGGACTCTGAGATCACGACCCGAGCCGAAGGCAGCGGCTTAACCCACTGAGCCACCCAGGCGCCCCAGGCAAAGACTTTTTAGTTATGACACCAAGAGCATTATCAGCACAAAAAAATTAATAAAATATACTTCATCAAAATGTAGTATTTTCAACAGAAACTGTTAAGAGATGAAAAAGAGAGCCACAAAAGGGAGAAAATCTTTGCCCAGAGTACATTTGATAAAGGACTTTCATTCATGGTTATAAACAACTCAGAGATCTTAATAAGAAAAAATAAACAACCCAATAAAAAATGGCCAAAATACTTGAACAGATACTTTACTAAGGAATATACATAGTAGGCTAATAAACACATAAAACTATGCTTAACATCATCAGTCAAAATCACAGTGTGATACAATTACACATCTATTTTAATGGCTAAAATTAAAAAGCCCAACAATATCAAATATTGGTGAAGTTGTAAATCAACTGGGACTTTCGCATATTATTGGTGGAAATGTAAAATGGCACAACCACTTTGGAAAACAATTTGGCAGTTTCTTAAAAAGTTAAGCATACATCTATCATGATTGAGCTATTCCACTCCTAAGCATTTACCCAAGAGGAAAGAAAGAATATGTCTACATATAGACTTGCACACAAATGTTCATTGAAGTTTTATTTACAATAGCTTCACATTGGAAACAACAAATGTCCCTCAAAAGGTGAATGGATAAACATTCCTAAATCTTAATCTTATAATCTTATAATCTTAAAATAAAATACTTATTATAATACTTATAATAAAATCTTATAATCTTAAAATACTTCTCATTAATAAAATGAACTTATACTACACACACACACACACACACATACGTGTATATACCCACACATACATATGCATATTCATACCATAATATTAATCTCAAAACAATTTTGAGACATGCTAGAAGCCAGAAAACTAAAAGTACATGGCTTATGATTCCATTAATAAAAATTTTTAAAGAATGCAAACTAATCAATAGTGACAGAATAAAAGTCAGTGCTTGCTTGAGGGGGATGGGGAAGAGGGCTAGTAACTACAATACATAGATTGTTAGGAGTGGTAGATATGCTCATTATTTTGCTTGTGTTATTGGTTTCACAAGTGTATAGATATCAGGACTTACCAAATTGTATACTACAAAGTGTTCAGTTTATATATTGTCACTTATACCTCACTAAAATTTTAAAAATACATTAGACCTTTTTTTCTTCAAATAAACTCTTACTTGGAAGCCCAATAATTAACACAGAAAACAGGGAAAAGGCCTTTTAACATCTTATTTCTGATAAGATCCATAGAACTCTAATTTTCATACCTCTGATATACAACATCTGACTTCCAGAAATATTTGGATGTATAAATAGATACGGCAATTTACTTTAATTCAAAGTCTCTTGTCCAGAAGTCTGAGGTTGCCAATAGTCTTAGATATCATTGCAACAAAATCTGAACCATTTAGAAATTCTCTGAAAATTAACTATTTGGATACCTGAATTTACCTTGTATGTTGGCTGTATTCCTTTATAACTTATTTTTTAATATTTAAAAAAATGTTTTAATAGTACATGACTCAATTTTCCATCACCTTAAATAGAGTAAACATACTCTTCTTTTTAGTCTGCCTTTTACTAATGACTCAGGACCATCATTATTAGCATCAAGCTTAGGCTATGCTAGAATGTACTGATACCCTCTGGACTTCATTAAATGTGCAGATGCTCATTAATATTTGCTCCAGTAATAAGTGGCTTAAGACAAGAGCATTTTTTTTCTTTTTATGGAGAAAAATGATGGTTACATCTGCCACTTCTAATGATGGTTACATCTGCCACTTCTATATTCTATCTGTTCCTGTGCTATCATCTGTTACTTCTTGCAGAGTGTGACTTCCTGGATCAACATGCCTTCCTTCACAATATATAGACTTAAATTGGTAAAGCACACACTGAGGTTGTTAGCACTGTATAGACATGGGCTGTTAATAAAGGACTGGAGAGTGTCCCTTTGAGTAAAATAGATGATTTTTAGTGCATGGACTATTTTCACTGAGTGAAGCAATTCATTTTTTATCCTCTGGTTCTCAGCTCTGAAATGGATAATTTGGTTTGTTGTTGAACTCCATTCCGAACAGGTGAGATAGTATTGTATTACATTTTCAAAGACCTGCAGTATAAAGGCCATAAAATAGCACTTCTACCACCAGAGTCCTCACTGAAAATATTTATTACTTCAACTGTCAGTAAAAGTCAGGACCTTTTAGGGGGATCTGACAATTTGAAAGTACCGCTCTGAGAAAATATGTCCGATGAATTTCTTGTTCTTGCGAGTTGTCAAGCTAGCAGGTGGTGCTGTTAGTTGCTCTCTTGGTCAGTAATTTTTTTTCTGTCTCTCCTCTAATATTAAGTATCAGCTGTTAGAAAAAAGAGATGAACAAAATATGGAGGATTCCTAAGGTTTTGGAATAGATTAATTTCCTCTTCTCAATTTTCCATTTTCAAAATAAATCTGAACTTGTTTATTTTTATTTATTTTTTATTTTTTTAAACATCTTATTTATTTATTTGACAGACAGAGATCCCAAGTAGGCAGAGAGGCAGGCAGAGAGAGAGCGGGAAGTAGGCTCTCTGCTGAGCAGAGAGCCCGATGCGGGGCTCCAGGCGGGGCTCCATCCCAGTACACTGAGATCACGACTGGAGCTGAAGACAGAGGCTTAACCCACTGAGCCACCCAGGCGTCCCTGTTTTTGTTTTTGTTTTTTTTTAAGTCACCCTTTCTTTTCCTCAGTTCTAAAGGGAGCTTCAGAAAACACAGATAATAGAATCAGTAACTGAATTCAGTAACTCGTTTGGCGAAGTGCCATTTTTTTTTTTTTATATTGAGGAATCAGAGAGGCTTATTTTTGAGAATAATTGGAAAGTATTCTAGGCCAGTAAGATTATAAATAAGGACTATACTGATCAATTTAAATGTTCTAACTTCCTTCCACAGTATACTAACCGAAGTCTTGTTGAGTGCTGAAAAGCCTCACAACTTACTGTTTGCAGTGATAAATTCGCTGTGGTCCAGAGGTTGGCCATCAGAAATTTGATCGTCTTAGCACACCAAGAATAGTTGTTTCCTTTTTGAGGGAGTAGAAGGAAGGTGGGGAGGAAGCTTGGAATAACTAATCAAGTTAGGAAAATGGATTTATAAAACAGAATGTCTATTTATTCTGAGAAATAAAACCAACAAGAAGGCTGGATTGATTGTTTCCCAGATCTAGGTGGTCTCTCCGTGTAGTATAGGAAAAATTGTCAGACTGAATTTTTTGCTGAATGAGTATGGAATCAGAGCAAGAGGAGTGTCACAGAAAACTTTCTTTCCTGGATAATATTTGGGTAGGCACTATCATATCCAGCTCTCTGGGCTTTAACAATTCTGTAGTTTCAGCTAACTCTTCTGTTCACCCAGTCTCGTTAAATAGAGTACTGAACAGTCCATTAAGTTTCCAAACAAGAGAAAATTCAGGTAATTATGTTTCCATTTAAGTTAATTAAAACCGCATTCCTGCCTTGCCTCTTTGGGTCATCTTGATTGGAGTCTTTGGTATCTCCAAACTCTTCTGAATCGCCCAGTTATACATAATCCCTTATTTATTTTCCAAGGTGGTTATTTACATATTAGTGGATTTTACTGAATTATGTTTCAAAGGACTGTCTTATTTTCTTATTTTCCATTTTTTTCTAGTTCTTGTGGATCACCTCACAGTCACCACTAATAGTAAAAATGAAAAGTATATGATGTTCCCCCAAATCTATTTGTACATTTTGTCTGTCAAATTTTAAGAATTTGGCTTATTTTTAGGAACAGGATGATACCTTCAACATTGCTTCTTATTGAAAACCTACCTGAATATATTATTAGTTGGTCATCACAAATTGACAACACACTGTAGACAATGCATGCTGTTAACTTTTGAAAGCTACAGTGTAATTTTCATATTATATCATATGAGGAAATCTCAATATATCATTATTTGTTAAGAAAAAGATTTTTGCATAGGACATATCTCTCTTTGACTCTGTTTCATAAAATAGTTATTTAAATATCCAAGAAATTTACATCCAAGTGATTCATTCTATGGAAGTTTTCCTTATATGAATAATTTCCAGCATGTACTCTGAAGACAGAATACCAAGGTACCTCAGTGTATTATCATAATGATCATTTTATGACTATTAACTATCAATAATCAACATCCATGATCAATTTTTATACACATTAGTTTCTTTCAATTAAGCCTAGTATGCCACTGGAAAGCCTCTCTTCTTCATTAGTTGGTGTGTATTTCTGGAAAGGTAAGTAAGTTTTGGAATTACCCTAAGGAAATAGATTCTCAGTATGTCCATTTGAAGAGAACTTAGAGTACTTCAGTCCTTGATTATTACTCTGTACAGTATGAATGAATCATCTTTACTTCACCATCTATTCCGTAGTCACTCAGTCTTTGCCTAAACATTCAGTGATGAGAAACTCACTCCCTCATAAAGTTACCCATTTTACATGTTTAATTGTCAAAAGTTTAAAGCTAAAAATATACTGCTTTTAAATTTCATCTGTTGGTTCTAATTTTGTGCTCTAGAGCAATATAAAAATAACATCCAAAGAAGTGTTTATATCCTAGAAATTAAGAATGCAAAATTTTGAGAAAATGAATATTTAATTTCAAAACCCGATATTTTCAATTTTGTTTTTTGATTAATTGAAACCACTAATGTCTTCAAAACACTAAAGCATGTAGATATATTTAAAAAAACAGTAACAGAAATATATGGGATAGCAATCATATGGAAAATATGCATACATGGTAAATGATCTACATAAGAAGAAGGATGAACATGGGGCTTCATCAGGGTAGTTGGAGAGACTGAAACCGGGTAAAACTATCATGTAATATTCTATAGTAATTAGAAATATTATATATCACTGATATCTAATTAATTTATTTTATGGGTTCATCCATAAAATTTATTCTGCTCTGGAACAAAGAAACAGTTACATATCCAGTGAGTCTCAACATGTGACAGAATTTTAACTACAATCCAGGACTGAAAAGCTTCATATAAAAGGGAACTTAGGTAAAAGGGACATGCTTTATCAAAGAGATTATGCAAGTTGTTTTAAAAAGTGCAGAGAACATGGCCTCCTGGGTGGTTCAGTGGGTTAAGCCTCTGCCTTCGGCTCAGGTCATGATCTTAAGGTCCTGGGATTGAGCCCCGCATTGGGCTCTTTGCTCCGTGGGGAGCCTGCTTCCCCCTCTCTCTCTGCCTGCCTCTCTGCCTACTTGTGATTTCTCTCTCTGTGTCAAATAAATAAATAAAATCTTAAAAAAATAACTGCAGGAAAATAGGAATATTTACACAGAGGTAGGAACTAAGGAACACATTATTGAACAGCTGTCGGGTTAAGAAGAAAATCAAAAGATAATTTAAAAAATGTCTTAAGACAAAGGAAAATGAAAACACAGCTTATCAAAACTTTTGGAATGCAGCAAAAGCAGTATTAAGAGGGTATTTTATTTTATTTTATTTTTTATTTTTGGGGTATAAGAGGGTATATTAGAGTGATAAATGCCTATATTAAAAAGAGACAAAACATCTCAAACAATTTAACTTTCTACTTAAGGAATTACAGAAAGAAGAACAAACTAAAGTTAGCAGAAGAAAGGGAGTAATAAAGATCAGAAGAGAAATGAAATAAAGAACAGCAAAACAATAGAAAAAAAGTCAACAAAACTGAGAGATTTTTTTAAGATTTTATTTTATTTATTTGAGAGAGAGAGTAAGAGAGAGAATGAAAGGAGAGAGGTCAGCAGGAGAAGCTGAGCAGGGAGCCTGATGTGGGACTCAGTCCTGGAACTCCAGGATCATGACCTGAGCTGAAGGCAGTCGTCCAACCAACTGAGCCACCCAGGTGCCCTGAGAGTTGTTTTTTTAAAAGATAAAATTAACAAACTCCTAGCTAGGGTAAGAAAAAAAGAGAAGACTCAAATAAAATAATAAATGAAAGGGAAGACATTACAAAGGTTGCCTCCAAAATAAAAAGGATTATAAGAGGCCATTATGAACAATTGTATGCCAACAAATTGGATATTCTAAAAGAAATAGAGTAGTAGGCATTTGTCTCCTAGAAATATACAACCTACAAAGACTGAATCAAGAAAAAATAGAAAGCCTGTGCAGACCTAGAACAAATAAGGAGATTGAAGAAGTAATCAAAAACCTCTCAAACAAGAGAAGGTCTGGGACCAGATGTCTTCATGGCTAAATTCTGCCTAAAGAATTAATAACAATAACAAAGAGAAATTAATAATACTTCTTTAACTTGTCCAAAAATAGAACTAGAGGGAATACTTCCAAACTCACTTGATAGGGACTGGCATTACCCTAATATCAAAGCCAGGCAAACCCACCACAAGAAGACTATAGATCAATATCCAATGAACATCAGTGCAAAAGTCTTCAATAAAACATTAGCATACCAAATGCAATAGCACATGAAAAATATTATACGCTATGACCAAGTAGGATTTATCTCTGTGATACAAATATGTTTTAAGATATGCAAATCAATCAATGTGATACACAATATTAACAAAATAAAATATTAAAATCATATGATCATCTCAATAGATGCATAAAATATTTAACCAAGTTCAACATCCATTCATGATAAAAATGCTCATCAAAATAGGTATAGAATGAGCTTAACCTCAACACAACAAACACCACTTATTAAAAGTCTACAGGTAACATAATAATCGATGGGGAAAACCTGAAATCTTCTCCTCTAATTATACCCACTCTTGCCACTTATTCAACAAAATACTGGAAGTACTAACAATAGCCATCAGGAAAAAAAAAAATAAGAAGAAGAAGAGGAAGAGAAAGGAGAAGGAGAAGAAAGAGAAGAAGGAGGTAGAGAAAGAGGAAGAAGGAGAAGGAGGAGAAGGAGAAAAGAGAAGGAAAAGGAAAAAAAAAAGAGAAAGAAAGAAAGAAAAGGCATCCAAATCAGAAAGGAAGAAATAAGATTAGCTCTTTGCAGATAACATGATTCTGTGTGTAGAAAACCCTAAAGGCCACACAAATACACACACACACACACACACACACACACACACACACCTTAGAATAAATAAATGAATTCAGTGAAGTTGCAGGATACAAAAGCAACATAAAAAAATCAGTTATATTTCTTTACATCAATAATCATCTATGTGAAAAGGAAATTGATAAAACAATCCCATTTATGTCAGTAATCAAAAAGAATAACATACTTGGGAATAAATTTAACCAAGGAGGTAAAAAAATCTGTCCACTGAAAATAGAAGACATTGACGAAAACCTTGAAGAACACACAAATAAATGGGAAGATATCCTGTGTTCATGGATTGAAAGAATTAATATTGTTAAAATGTACACATAACTCAAGCTATATACAGATTCAGCAAAATATCTATCAAAATTCCAATGGAACTTTTTCACAGAAATAGAAAAATCAATTATAAAATTCCTATGGAATTACAAGACACTGTGAATAGTCAAATCAATCTTAGGAAAGAAAAACTAAGTTGTAGGCATTACATTTCCTGATTTGAAAATGTTGTACAAAACTATAGTAATGAGAATAATTGTACTGGCATAAAAACTGATTTACAGACTAATGTCAACAAAATAGCCCAGAAATAAACCCAAGTATATACAGTCAACTAATTTTTGGGCAAAGACATCCAGAATACACAATGAGGGAAGGATAGTCTTTTTAATAAATGGTGTTGGGAAAACTGGATATCCACATGCAAAAGAATAAAATCAGGCCCTTACACTATATACAAAAATCAACTCAAAATGGATTAAAGACTTACACATAAAAACCTGAAACTATAAAACTCCTAGAGGAAAACATAGAGGCAGATATCCTTTACATTGGCTTTGTCAATGATTCTTTAGATATGACCCCAAAAGCTATGGCAACAAAAACAAAAATAAATGAGTGGGACTACATCAAACTTAAAAGCTTTTGCACAACAAAGGAAACTGAAAAAGCAACCTATGGATGGGAGAAAATGTTTGCAAATCTTGTACTTAATAATGGGTTAATATCCAAAATATATGAATAATTCATACAATTCAATAGCAAAACAAAATAACCTGATTAAAAAATTGTCAATGAGCCTGAATAAACATTTTTCCAAAGAAAACACACAAATGGCAAACCAATATATGCAAAGTGTTGAACATCACTAATCATCATGGAAATGCAAATCAAAATAACAGTGGTGCTGGTCAGGTTATGGAGAAATTGAAACCTTTGTGTATTGTTGGTGGGTATGTAAATTGGTATAGCTATTATGAAAAAAACTATGGAGATTCCTCAAAAAATTCAAAGTACAACTATCATGTGATCCAGCCACATATTTTGGGGTATATATTGAAAGAATATGAAATCATTGGTTTGAGATATCTGCACTTCCATGTTCATTGCAGCATTATTCACAATAACAAGATATAGAAACAACCTAAGTGTTTGTTAGCAGATGAGTGGATAAACAAAATGTATACATGCATACAATGATATATTATTAGTCAAAAAAAGGAGAAACTGGAGAGCAGTATGCTATGTGAAATAAGCCAAATACAGAAAGAAAAATAATGTATGATTTAACTTATATGTGGAATCTGAAAAAAATCAAATTTATAGAGGCAGAGAACAGAATGTTGGTTACCAGGTGTAGGGAGGTGGGGAAAGATGTAGATATTGTTCAAAGAGATCAAAGTTGCAGTTACATAGGATGAATACATTCTAAAGACCTAATGTACGGTATTATGACTACAGTTTTTTAGAGATTTATTTATTTTAGAGAAAGGGAGAGAGTGAGTAGTGGGAGGAGCAGAGGGTGGGGGAGAGAATCTCAAGTAGACTCCCCGCTGAGCTTAGAACTCAATGTGGGTCTCCATCTCATGACCCTTAGACCATGATCTAAGCCAAAATCAAGAACTGGGCACTTAACTGACTGAGCCACCCAGGTGCCCAATGACTTTAGTTAATAATAATGTAGTGTATAGTGAAAATTTGCTAAGAGAGTAGATTATAGGTGTGCACATCACACAAACAAAAAATTGGTAACTTTGTGAGGAGATGGATATGCTAATTAGCTTGATTATAGTTATCATTTACCTATATATGTGTATATCAAGTCATCATGTTGTGCATCTTAAATATAAGATACAATCTTTATTTTTTAAAAAAAAAGGATTAGTTGAATTCTCCAGAGTCTCTACTCCTCTGTTTGGGCTATAATCCCCATTATTAGCAGAGCCTTGTCCTCTTCTGTTCCTATGAACATTTAACTACTCACCCCCGAAGGGCTGCTTAGAACTGGAGCAAAGGACAGATACCCAATTCTATTCAAAGGAAGAGATATTCTCTTTTTTAAAATTTTTTAAAATTTAAGTTCAAATTAACATATAATATATTATTAGTTTCAGAGTTAGAGGTCAGTGATTTATCAGTCTTATATAATATCCAGTACTCATTACATCATGTGTCCTCCTGAATATCTATCAGCCAATTAGCCTATCCCCCCAACCATCTCCCCTCCAAGCAACCCTCAGATTGTGTCCTATGATTAAGAGTTTTCTTATGGTTTGTCTCCCTCTCTGATTTCATCATGTTTTTTTTTCCTCTTTCCCATGATACTCTTTTTTGTTTCTTAAATTCCACATATCAGTGAGATCATATGATAATTGTGTTTCTCAGATTCACTTATTTTTCTTAGCATAATACCCTCTAGTTCCATTCATACAATTGCAAATGGCAAGATTTCATTCTTTTTTTATGGCTGAGTAGTATTCCATGGTATGTGCATGTGTGTGTGTGTGTGTGTGTTTACCACATCTTCTTTATCTATCCATCTGTTTTGGGACATCTGGGCTCTTACCTCAGTTTGGCTATTGTGGACATTGCTGCTATAAACGTTGGGGTTTAGGTGCCTTTTCTGACCACTACATTTGTATCTTTATGGTAGATACCTAGTAGTACAATTAGTGTGTTGTAAGGTAGCTCTATTTTCAACTTTTTGAGGAACCTCCATACTTTTTTCCCAGAGTGGCTGCACCAGCTTGCATCCCAATAGTGTAAGAGGGTTCCCCTTTCTCCACATCCTTGCCAACATCTGTCCTTTCCTGACTTGTTAATTTTAGCCATTCTGACTGGTGTGTGGTGGTATCTCTTTGGGGTTTTGATTTGAGTTTTCCTGATGCTGAGAGATGTTGAGCATTTTCTCATGTGTCTGTTGGCCATTTATATGTCTTCTTTGGAGAAATGTCTGTTTATGTCTTCTGGCCTTTTCTTGATTGGATTATTTGTTCTTTGGGTGTTGAGCTTGATAAGTTCTTTATAGAGTTTGGATGCTAGCCCTTCATCTGATAAGTCATTTGTTAAAATCTTCTCCCACTCCATAGGTTGCCTTTCAGTTTTTTGATTGTTCCCTTTGTTGTGCAAAAGCTTTGTATCTCAATGAAGGCAAATAATTCATTTTTTGCCTTTGTTTCCTTTGCCTTTGGAGACATGTCTAGCAAGGAGTTGTTATGGCCGAGGTCACAGAGGTTGCTGCCTGTGTTCTCCTCAAGGATTTTGATGGATTCCTGTCTCACATTTAGTTCTTTCATCCGTTTTGAGTCTATTGTGTGTGTGGTATAAGGAAATGGTCCAGTTTCATTCTTCTGCATGTGGCTGTCCAATTTGCCCAACACCATTGTTGAAGAGAGTGTCTTTTTTCCTTTTATTTTAAAAAAGATATTATTTATTTATTTGACATAGATAGAGAGAGAGAGTACACAAGCAGGGGGAACAGCAGGCCAAGGAAGAGGGAGAAGCAGACTTCATGCCAAGCAGAGAGCCTGATGCGGGGCTTGATTCCAGGACCCTGGGATCATGACCTGAGCAGAAAGCCGACACATAACCTACTGAGCCACCCAGGTGCCCCCAAACTGTCATTTCTTCCAATGGATATTCTTTACTGCTTTGTCAAAGATTAGTTGGCCATAGAGCTGAAGGTCCATTTCTGAGTTCTCTATTCTGTTCCATTGATCTATGTGTCTGTTTTTTTGCCAGTACCATACTATCTTGATGGTTACAGCTTTCTTGAAGTCCTGCATTATGATGCCACCAGTTTTGGTTTTCTTTTTGAATATTTCTTTGGCTATTTGGAGTTTTTTTTCTGGTTCTATAAAAATTTTAGTATTATTTGTTCCAGTTCTGTGAAAAAAGTTGATGGTATTTTGATAGGGATTGACTTGAATGTGTAGATTGCTCTAGGTAGCATGACATTTTCACAATATTTGTTCTTCTAATCCATGAGCATGGAATATTTTTCCATTTCTTTGTGTCTTCCTCAATTTCTTTCATGAGTGTTCTATAGTTTTCTAAGTTCAGATCTTTTGCCTCTTTGGGTAGGTTTATTCCCAGGTGTCTTGTGATTTTTGGTGCAATTGCAAATGGGATTGACTCCTAATTTCTGTTTCTTCTGTCTCATTGTTAGTGTATAGAAATGCAACTGATTTCTGAAAAAGAAATCTTCTTAGCCCTTTTAATGTTGACAGTGGTGTTGCAAGTGTAGATGACCTACAAATGCCAGATAGAAAAAATAAAGCTGGCTTCTGCATTGCACTGGAAAGTGGCAGTACTCACTCTAGTCAGGCATTGCCATGTGTGAATGTATATTCAGTGTTGCCAGATATTCCAGCTTTTCAGGAAAGATAGGAATCTTGATTTTAGTATGACTTGTCCAGATGATTCAAAGTTGACAACTTGTTTTGAAAACAAAACCAAAAAACCCAAACACTGTGGAAAGCCAAACAAAATTTGTCTGTGGCCTGGATTTAGCATGTGGGTAGCAAGTTTGTGACCCATGACATAAGGACACAAGGAAGAAATTTTCTAGACACACAAGAACAGGGAACCAAAGTATAGTTTTGCCACATGGGGATTGAAACTGGAAAGTTACAAACCAGGGATACTCTTTCTGTCTTTATTATAGAGTCAAATGATCTATTATCCACATATTATCTCTGTTCCTCAGTGTTGCATTGCAAACTTGATATTTTCTCTTTACTAATAACTTATTCGATCTCATGTGACTTTGGTTTGTCATTATGTGTATTTTGGTCTTAAGTAGGCCATTCATGAACATGAGATGTGTTTCCATTTATCTAAGTCTTCTTTAATTTCTTTCAATAATGTTTTATAGTTTTCAGTTTGTAAGTCTTGCACCTCCTTGTATGAATTTATTTCTAAGTATTTTATACTTTCTTCATGCTATTTAAATGGAATTGTTTTCTTAATTCCCATTTTGGATTTTTCATTGCTACTATATAAAGATATGGCTGATTTTTGTGCATTGATCTTGTGTACTGCAACTTTGCTGAATTTATTTATTAGCTCTAATAGGTTTTTGGTGGACTCTTAAGAATTTTCTATATATAAGATCATGTCATCTGTGAATAAAGATAATTTAACTTCTTCCTTTCCAATTTGGATGCTTTCTATTTCTTTTTCATGCCTAATTGCTCTGGCTAGAACTTCCAGTACCATGTTGAATAGATGTAATGAAAATGGACATCCTTGTCTTGTTCCTGATCTTAGGGCAGAAAGCTTTCAGTCTTTCACTATTGAGTGTGGTGCTATATGTGGAGTTTTCATGTCAGGTTGAGGAAGGTCTCTTCTATTCCTAGTTTGTCGAATGTTTTATAATGAAAGTATGTTGTATTACTCAGGGGGGTGATAAATGTTGCAAGAGAAGGGTTTGTCTTATAGGTGTTTTGTTCTGACACTCAATGATGGGCGTGTCACTTTTCCCTTTCCTCCAATTTTTTTAAATTCACAGGACCTGAAGTAACTGCACCTCCCCCTGCCCCAGTTCTGCCAAGGGACAAACAAGATGATCCATAGGGGGATGTATGGAGAAATAATGAAATCAGTGAATTATGGGGGAGGAGGAGAGAAAGGAGAAAAGGAGGGAGAACAAATAGGAGGTCTCCCTTCCCTGATGACTGTCAGAAGTGGAATGGATTTAGCATGATAGAAAACTGTACTGGAAATATAAATAGTATTTTACACCATCATCTGGACTCTATATTTAAGCTCAATCATCTAAAAAGCAAGGTTTTCTATGTGGTAATAAACTGTATTTTGACAGCCCTTCCATGAATTAGTTACATAACTCAGAGTTTATAATTGGTTCTGGAGAAGTGAGAAAAAATTGATAGTCACATGGTACATTGTGCTACCATTTGCCCTCCTACCTGATTTATTGATGACTTAGTTAGCCTTCCCATGAGAAGTTGCAGAAGCCTACTGGAAATCCAAATATAGGACACTGACATTCATAAAAGATATCAAGGCTGAGAATAGAAAATTGAGATTCATCAGTATATGGATAGCTGTTTTGCAAACTCAGTAACATTGCAACCTCAGTAACTTACTGGGTATAATCTGACACTGGTCCCTGTACATGGGAGGCAGAGAAAAATCAAAGAAAGAGGCAGACCCCTCCAGATTGGTAGGTGTCAGGTTTAATAAGCAAGGAAACTTGCATATGACACTTGTTTTAGGCAGCTGCAAGATGAGTAGTTCTCTGCACCTGCCTGCCAGAATATTAAAGTTCATGTAGAAGTCTTAACTGGGTTTAGTCATGTATACCATCCAGATGGTCCCAAAATCACATTATTGTCTCAAGGGTATGTCCTTGGGCAGCTTCTAACATGGGGAAGGCAAACAGAGCACACATTCCAATGACAGGGAAGAAGATGAGGAACCTCTGATTTCCTGGGACTGGCTCATATGTAAACCAGCAGTCATGTCCTCTCAATGACCTCCTATGACAATAACATAAATTTATAAGACTGGATGATATCCCCACAGAGGCGAGTGAAAGAGAATAAAGAAATCTAAGGATTAAATCCTGGGGCACTCCAATATTAAGAAGGAACCAGCAAAAACAAAACAAAACAGAAAAGGTGTGACTAGTGAGTTGGGATAAAAACCAAGAGTATGGTGGTCTGGAAACCAAAGGAAGAGACTTAAAGAGTGAGTGATTAAATTTCTCATATGCTGGTGATAGTTTAAGGTGACAAGTAAGAATTGATTTTAGGATTTGGCAACATAGAGTCATTGAAAACTTTGACAAGAACAGTTTCACTGATATGGGTATGAGTGAAAGTCCAATCTGAATGGACTTTAATTTCCTAAAATCCTAAGGATGTCATAACAAACTGTGTGCCTTCAAACAATAGAAATTCATCCTCTTACAGTTATGGAGGCTAAAAGTTTGAAATCCAAGTGTTGGCCAACCTTAATCCTTCTGGAAGTTCTGAGGACTAATGTTCCCTTCATTTCTCCCAGCTGTCAGTGATTACTGGCTGTGCTTGGTGTTCCTTGGCTTATAGGCACACCACTCCATTCTCTGTCTCTGTCTTCAAATGGTGTTGTCCCTCTGTCTTCTGTCTTCTTACCATTGTTTATCTGCCTCTGTGTTTTTCTTTCACTCATCTAAGAACATAAGTCATGTTTTATTAGGGCCCACCCTAATCACCTCATCTAAACTTCATTACATCTGTAAATATCCTATTTCTAAGTAGGGTCACTATCACAGGTACCAAGGTTAGAACTTCAGTGTATCTTTTGTGGGGGGGATAGAATTGAACTCATAACAAATTAATTCAAGAAAGTATAGGAAGATGGGAATCTAAAACACTTATTAGCCAATATTTTCAAAAGTAGGAATAGAGAAGCAAATGGGACCGGGAGAGTCTTTGTTGTTGTTACTCACTTGTTTTATATTTTTGTTTTTAAGATGCTAAAACCATATTTAAAGTTGATAGAAAAGATCTGGTAAAGTGAAAAACCAGTGATACAGAAAAGAGAGGGAGAAGGAATGGGAGAGGAAAAGAACGAGGGAGAAAGAGAGGGTGAGGATTGCTAGATCAATATCTTTGAGTAAGTGAGAGAGAATGGGGTCCAGTGAATAAGTAGAGACATTAATTTTAGCCAGGCATGTGAATAATTCGTCTATAGTAATAGGATGGAAGCTGAGTATAATAACATTATTGCTCGTATGTGGGTACATTTGGTATTAGAAACTTGTAAAAGGTCTCCTCTCTTCTCATTTCCCAGTGATATTCTCTGAGGTACGACATTGTGAATTTACTAACAGTTTTTCGTGTTTCCCTAGAATTAGATTTTGCTTTATATTAGTTATCTATTGCTATATAACATTTTTTCCCACAATTTCTGTGGGTTAGGGTTCTCACAAGGCTTCAGTCAAGATGTTGGGCCGGGCTTGCCTAGGAAAATGTGTACTTTGTAATATTTGGCAGGATTCCATCTTCAGCAGGTTATTGGACTGAGAGTCTCAGTTTCTCACAGGCTGTCAGTTGGGACCTGCCTTCTGTTCCTTGCCATTTGCTGCATCAAAACCTATAAACCAAGGAAACAATAGTGAGTGTCTGCTGGCAAGACAAAAGTCACGGTCTTTTTTACTTACTCATGGAAATGACATCCCATTATCTTTGCTCTATTCTATTGGTTGGAAGCACCCATAAGGGCACACATACCTGGGGGCCATCCTAAAAGTCTACATACCATGATTGCTTTTCTTTCTTAATCTTCCCCCTCATGTTTGTCCTCCCTTTATGCCTGGTTTCTGGGCAATGGCCCAGTTTGTTACAAGCTCTAAGTTGGGTTGACTATCATATAGAGCAGTAATGGTATTTCTTTATTCAGTTGGTGGGCAGATAGGGCAAGGTGGAAAATGTTCTCAGAAACAACCTAATCAACCTAGCAATGTACTATTTAGATTTGTTAAAGTGCTACCAAAGTCTTCAATTGACCAAATGGGGCAATTTCCTTATGCGGTCTCTTCTACATTTTATTATTTTTTCTCAAATCCTATCAATTCTATAGAATTTCTACACAAAAGTGAAGAAACTTGTTTTAAAAATGGGATTTTCTTCCACAGGCTGACCTTGTGCCTTTTCACAAACTAAGTTAAATAGATAAGAAGGTTAATTTTCCTTTTGCAGATAAGGAGTTTGTCACAGCAGTTTCCAGGAGAAATAATGTGATTTGACTATAGAAAAACTCATTCTAATCAGTCAAACAGTATCTTTGAACACATCAGGACTGAGCCTCAATGAGTTTTTAAGAATTCTGTTTCCTGCAACTGCTTTTTGTCCTCCAGAGAAAGGAGTTTGCTTATCATTAATTTTCATTTTACATTACCTAAACATTAATGGTCTGTTTTTGCTTTCTTATCCTCATGCTGATAAGTAATTCAAATAGGAAGTTATTTATTGCATGGTGGAGAAAAATATGAGAAAATGTCAGGAAGCTTGTATCTTTTACGGATACTACCCCATGAGGGAAATCTTGTCCTTAAACCTTAATGGTTCATTGATTATAAAAGTATTCTCTAGTTTCCTTCAGTTAAGCATACCGAAAATGATCTATTTTTTAACTTGAATGTTCTTGATGGAATTCATATTTTATCTCATCTCTTTAAAAATAAAAGATTTTATTTATTTATATGAGAGAGAGGGAGAGAGGAAGAGAGCACAAGTGAAGGAGTGGGCAAAGGAAGAGGGAGAAGCAGACTCCCTGAGGAGCAGGGAGCTGGATACAGGGCTTGATCTCAGGACCCCAAGATCATGACCTGAGGTGAAGGCAGATGCTTAGTCAACTGAACCACTCAGGTGCCTCCCCACCTCAATCTCCTTTTTTTTTTTTCAATCTCCTTTTAAATAGGGTCTTCACAGTAGACACTTTCACAGAAATGTGAAATGTGCTTTTGCCACTCTCCATTTTCCCTCTTCCTGCAGCCATCCAGTGAACACAAAGATGGAAGTCTGGATCCCTGATCATATTCTAAAGCTGTTACAATAGTTCTTGATAGGTACATCTAGAATTCTTGTTACATGAGAAAAAAAAAAACTTATGTATTTAAGCATGTTACTTAAATTTTCTGGTACATAAAGCTTAGCACTATTGACTGATATAAAAATCATTTCCTTTATGTGATTTACAAAGTGCTGGAAACTCCCTCAGTTGGAAACTACATGTATCTAAACTGATGGCCTAGCTTTGATTCTTAGGAAAGATTTTGTAACATGTGAACTATCTGTACAAAAACAAATCCAGGGGCGCCTGGGTGGCTCAGTGGGTTAAATCCTCTGCCTTCGGCTCAGGTCATGATCTCAGGGTCCTGGGATCGAGCCCGGCGTCGGGCTCTCTGCTCAGCAGGGAGCCTGCTTCCTCCTCTCTCTCTGCCTGCCTCTCTGCCAACTTGTGATCTCTGTCTGTCAAATAAATAAATAAAATCTTAAAAAACAACAACAACAACAACAAATCCATACGGCAAGACAGGAAGGAGCTGATAGATCTGTCACTTTGGGATCTATGTGAACTGATGGGAGAGTCTTCAAGTTGTATGGCCATATTTCTGGTCATAGGAAAACCTATGGAAGAAAGGAAGGCTGCCTTTGATTGATGCCTCACTCATTCCACATCAGAGCTAGTTCTTAGGCTACATTACCAAGATAAAGAAATACGATAAATAAATTGCAGAGTTCTACTGATGGCTAAGATTTTCTTCCCCTTTCTGAGAAAGGATTTCTAGGATAGATGTGTCTTAATCCATTGATAAGAATTTCTCTTGGTAGGAGTGTAGGGGGTCTATGGTACCAGGTGGAGGGGTATTCTGGAACAGAGGTCCTTTCTGTAATGGCTACATTTCCATAGCAGTGGTGATGTTTTAATTTGCCTACACCTTGTACTGTCTTTAACAATGTGGGAGGAGAAAGGAGTTTTACTTCATTTCTTGTTGATCTGGAGGTCACTTTATGGATTTTTAAAGATGAAGACATTCTTGCTAACAAAAGTCTCCCTTTAGCCTTCAGCCTCCTAGCCATTGCAGCCTACATTTTCAAAAAGAAGAAATTAAATTCTGCAGATTGATGGCTTCTAACCTCTCTTAGACCCTCAGCATTGCTTGGTAATCATTGTACTCATCTCTAATCAACCTAATGCTATCTTATGTGGCTATTCCAAACTTTAATGACTATCTTCCATGACCCTATATCATGTCTTCTTCCTTGTCTCATAATTCCTGATTTCAAAATGTATTATAAAGCTATAGTAATTAAAACAGTATGGTACTAATATAAAAACAGACATAAAAACCAATGGAATAGAGAGCCCAGAAATAAATCCACACATTTACAATCAACTCATTTTTGACAAGAGTGCCAAGAACACACAATGGGAATAGGATGTCAACAAATGATGTTGGGAAAACTGAATAACTGAATATCTGCATGCAGAAGAAAAAAAAGGACACTTACCTCCTACTGTATACAAAAAAGTAAGTAAAATGAATTCAAGTTGAAAAAATAATACACGAGACTATAAAAATCACAGGCAAAAGGTTTCTTAACGCTTGTCTGGGTAGTTTTTTTTTTCTTTTTAACATGTGGCCCTAAAAGAACGTTTAGCAAAACAAAAACAAACAGGTAGGATTATAGCAAACTAAGAAGCTCTGTACAGCAAAAGAAACAATCAACAGAACGAAAAGACCAGCTACAGAATGGGAGAAAATATTTGCAATCCTAATGTCTGATGAGTGGTTAATAATTAAAATGCATAAGGAACTCAACTCAATAGCAAAAAACAAAACAAAAAAAAAAAAACAAAAAAAACAAATGACTCTGTTAAAAAAGTTTAAAAGGCTTTAGCAGCAGAGTGACATAGTCATCTTATGTTTTAAGTAGAACATGTGTGGATGGTGAAGAAACAAGCTCGCGGAAAGGGGAAAACAGTAGAGAGGCTAGTGTTATAGTCCAGATTAGAAACAATGGTGACTTGAAATAGGGTAGAAGTATTGGGGTTGTTGAAAAGTGTTTGGATGCAGCATAGACTGCAGTGACAGACAATGGTTTGTATTTGCTGGTGATCTGTATATGATTTGTGAGAGAAAGAGATGAGTCAAGTATATATTTGATATATTCATATATATATTCAAACATATATTTTATGACGTTTGTATGATATTTATAAAAATATTCAAAATGTTTTTATCCTTCATAACTCATTAGGGTATTTTATAAGGAAATATTTCAAACCTTTGGACAAAGATATAGATTTACATATTCTTTTTTCTCCAGATTTATTGAAATATAATTAACATATTATGTAAGTTTAAGGTATACAATATTATGATTTGATACAAACATATAGTGAAATGTTCATAAAAAATTTTTTATAAAAAATGTTTACTTAACATATCCTTCACCTCAATAATTACCACTTTTATTGTTGTTCATATGGTAAGAACATTAAAATGTTACTCCCATCGCAACTTTCAAATATACACTACAGTATTATTATCCTGTATAACTATATTAATAGAGTTGCCATGCTTTTCCTTAGATTCCCAGAACTTACTCATCATATAACTGAATGTTTGCACCATTTAACCAACCACTCCATTCCCCATACCCCTAGGTCCCTCGCAACCACCATTCTATTGTCTGTTTCTATGAGTGTAATGTTTATAGATTCCACATGTGAGGTCAGATAGTATTTGTCTTTGTCTGACATATTTCACTCAGTGTGATGCCATCATTGTTCATCCATATTGTTATAAATGGCAGGATTTCCTTCTTTTTATGGCTGAATAATACTTCTGTGTGTGTGTGTGTGTGTGTGTCTACACACCATATATTCTTGGTCCATTCATCCATCAATGGACACTTAAGTTGTTCTCATGTCTTGGCTATTGTGAGAAATGCTACAATGACCATGGGAATGCAGATATTTCTTTGAAATAGTGACTTCCTTTGGATGTATACCTAGAAGTGGGATTGCTGAATCATATGGTAGTTTTATTTTTAATTTTTGAGGAACGTTCATACTGTTTTCCACAGTGACTGTACCAATTTACATTCCCACCAATGTATCATTTTCCTTTTTCCTCACATACTGACCAACGTTTGCTATCTTTTTTCTTTTTGATAATAACCATTGTAACAAGTGTGAGGAGGTAGCTCATTCTGCTCTGATTTGTATTTCTCTAATATTATTGATGTTGTGCACCATTTCATGTACTTGCTGGCTATGTGTGTATCTTCTTTAATGTGTATTCAAGACCTCTGCCAACTTTTTAAATTATATTGGGCATTTTATTTATTTATTTATTCATCTATTTATTTACTCTTCAGTTGTAAGAGTTCCTTGTATGTTTTGTATAGTAGCCCTTTGTTAGATATATGAATTGAAAAATCTTTCTTTTCCTTTCTGTAGGCTCCCCTTTCATTTTGTTGATTATTTCTTTTGCTGTGCAGAAGCTTTTTAGTTTGGTGTAGTCCCACTTGTAGATTTTTGCTTTTAATTGTGCTTTCAGTATAATTGCCAAAAAACATTGCAAAGACTGATGTCAAAAAGATTTTCTTATTTTCTTCTAGGAACTTTATGGTTTCACATCTTCTGTTTACGTTCTCAGTCCATTTATAATTCATTTTTGTGGGTGGTGTAAGATAGGGGCCCAATTTCTTTCTTCTCTATATGGATATCTAGTTTTCTCAACATTTTTTATTGACAAGTTTATCTATTTTTATTGATTACAATAAAGTAATCTTTATTGATTACTCTTGGCTCCCTTTTTAAATATTAGTTGATGACATATACATGGGCTTATTTCTGGGCCCTTGATTCTGTTCCTTTGGTTTATGTGACTGTTTCTTTACCAGTATTATACAGTTTGGATTACTACAACTTTGTAATATAATTTGAAATCAAGAAATGTGATGCCTCCAGCTTTGTTCTTTCTCAAGATTTCTTCAAGGACTTTTATATTTCCATATGAATTTTAGTATTTTTTTCTGTTTCTGTGAAAAATGCCATTGGAATTATTAGAGATTATTGGAATCTATAGATGGCTTTGGGTAGTAGGGACATTTTAACAATATTAACTCTTCTGGTCTGTGATTATGGAATATCTTTCAGTTTATTTGCATTTTCTTAAATTTCTTTCATCTGTGTCTTATAGTTTTTGGTGTATAGAACTTTCATTTCATTGGTAAATTTATTTCTAAGTATCTTGCTATTTTGATGCTATTGTAAGTGGGATTATTTTATTTCATTTTCAGATAGTTAATTATTAATATATAGAAAAACCACTGAATTTTGTATTTGTATTTGTCTTGATTTCATATCCTGATACTTTATTGAATTTAATTGTTAGATATAAGAGTTTTTGGTGGAGCCTAGGATTTTCTGTATACAAGATCATGACATCAGCCAACAAAGACAATTTTACTTCTTCCTTTCTGAATTGGAAGCCTTCTGTTTCTTTATTCTTTCCCCTTCCTTCCTTCCTTCTTTCCTTCCCTCCTTCCTTCCTCTTTTTGCCTAATTTCTCTGGTGTGGACTTCTAGTACTATGCTGAATAAGACTGGTGAGAGTAGGCATCCCTGTCCTATTCCTGAAATTAGAGAGAAAGCTTTTAACCTTTCACCACTGAATGTATTAGATGTAGATTTGTCACATATGGCCTTTATTATATTGAAGTATATTCTTTCTAAACTGAATTTGTTGAGAATTTTTATCATGACATTTTTATTACATTGATTTTTCTCAAATGAGTTTTCTACATATTAAGATGATCATATGATTTTGTCTTTCATTCTATTAATGTGGCATATCACATTTATCGATTGGTGTGTACTGAACTGTCTTTGAATCCCAGGGATAAATTCCAGTTGATCATGGACTATGATCCTTTTAAGTGCCATTGAATTCAGTCTGCTAGTACTTTGTTGAAGGCTTTTGCACTTACGATCACCAGAGACATTTGCCTGCAGTCTTTTGTGTAGTCTCATTATATGGCAATATTTTGTGTTGCTGTGATATCTGTCTCCTTCTTTACTTATAATTTATAATTCTCTATTGGATTTTTTCAGTCATTGTATTCTTTGGCACAAAAATTTCCTTTTGGTGCTTTATCATGTTTTCTGTCTCTTTGTTGGACTTCTTATTTTGTTTTTACGTTGCAGTCCTGATTTTGTTAAATTGTTTATCTGTGTTCTCATAGATCTCTGAGTATAATTAGAATAATTATTTTGAGTTCTTCTTTGGAAATTCATATATCTCCATTTTTGTGGTGTTAGTTACTGGAAGTTTATTATGTTCCTTTGGTAGCATCATGTTTTTCTGATTAGTTGTGATTTCTGTAGCCTTGCATAGGTATCTGTGCATTTGAAGGAGTGATTTCTTCAAGTCTTTATGGGCTGACTTCAGTAAGGAAAGACCTTCACTTGCTGGGGGGAACATGCTAGAGTGTGGTTTGACCCCAGGTCTACTAGTGCACGATGCCAAGATCAGGGGTATGTAGTAGGAGGCTCTGGTTCCAGGGAGTGTGATGTCTCATTGACTCAGGTTGCTAAGGTCCATAGCATTGACTATTGCATGGTCCTTGGCAAGCACTGCAGGGATTCCACAATGGCTGCAATGCCTGTTGGGGTCCTCAGCAGTGCTTCCAGGTCTAGCAGCTAGGGATCAGGACAGTCATATGCACACACTTGGCTCCAGGGTCAGCTGCAGATATCTGTGCAGTGGTATGGGCTGGTTGCAGACACACACACACATAGTGTAGCAAGGGCCAGGGCCAACTTAGCTATACTGTTAGATCTAGGGCCCTGGATGCTGGCATGCACTCATGTGGCTGCAGGGTTTTGCCTTCGGCATATGCACAGCAATGGAGGCTAGTGGCAGGAATTGGGATGGCATGGTGTATGTGCATGGTTAGAGGGGCTAATTGCCAGGAAGTCCAGCAGCACAGGCCAGTGGCAAGACTCAGGGCCATTGCTAGGTCCACAAGCAGCTGTCAGACTCTGGCTGTCAGCATGCACTCCTGTGGCTGCAGTCTGCAAACAGGCAGGCACACTGCTGTGGAGGCTGGTGAGGGAGGTCAGACTAGGGGTATGCAGCTGCAGAGCTGTGGGGTTAGCTGCAGGTGAGCCTACTTATGTAGACTAGGGACTGGAGATAGAGCTGAATCTGGGCCCATGACTAGCTGTGGAGGGGGGGGCTTGGCTGTTAACATGCACTTCTATAAGTGTAGGGTCTAGGCCAGTGGTGTGCAGGTACACGGCTGAAGGGATTAGCCCAAGCCCAAACATCGTCATGGGAGTCAGTTGTGGGAGACTACTGACATCTTGCACTCATGTAGCTGCAAAGGCCTTGGCTGGATTCTGGGCTCTGGAAGGAACAGGGCAGGAGGAAGCAGGGAGGGACTTAGGCAGCTGGTGTCTGGGAATTTGAATACTGTGGGGTGAAAAGTGGTGAAATTTGTAGGTGGTTCTTGACAACTGTGCTGGCCATTGGTTTCTTTCATGGAGAAAGTTACTTGGGCCTTCTGTAGAGCAGTTCACTGGGAACTTGCCCTTGCTCTTGCTGCCTATTGATATTGCTAGCCCCTTCTCATCTTCCTTGTTCCTAGCCATTTCTATGTGTGTCAGCTTTGTAAGTCTCTGGGTGGGGTGAAACCAAAGCAGACCCTTTGTGTAGTGCCCCAAAAGATTGGGGAAGCTGGTCACTCACTCTGTTCTCCCTTTTTTGAGAAGGGAAACTCTTTCTACCCAGAGAGTTCCCTCTTAGTGGTGAGCACGGTTGGTCTAGAAGCTGGGGCGATGCAGGCCAAATCACACTAGTCTTCATTCCCATTTTGTGTGATTGTGTCCAGGTTTTTTGTTCCACTGTTTTGTTGAACTGTACTCCTGAGTTTTCCTAGAGCTGTTCCTATTTGTGGATAGCTCTCTAATTGCTGATGATTGTGGGGCAAGAGAGGCTGATGTCTGCTACTTCACTATCTTGATGATGTTACTCCTTCTATCCTGTTTAAAATATACCCAAGTTTAATATGGGCATAGTGAAGCCAATAGACTAGGATATGATTCCTATTGAAAATGCAGTTTATTGGGGCACCTGAGTAGCTTAGTTGGTCAAGCATCTGCTTTTGCCTCAGGTCATGATCCCAGGGTCCTGTGATTAAGTCCCACATGGCGGAAGTGGGGGGTGGAGGGGGGGAGGCTGCTCAGCAGGGAGTCTGTTTCTCCCTCTCCTTCTGCTTGCTGCTCCCTCTGCTTGTGCTCCCTCTGTCAAATAAATAAAATAAAATAAAAATACAATTTATTCCTCACAGTTCCCAAGAGGGCAGTATGCCATGCTACATAGGGTCACAAGAGAGAACACTGGGATGGGCCGTAGGCAGAGAGAGAGAGTGAGGAGAACTGTGGGAAAGACTTTATTATAGTTTTTTGGGGGAAGGAATGGGCAGAGCACTGTAAGTGGGCTGACCAGATTTCAGATTGGATGATTGGGGTAATTTCAGTTTGCTCAAGGATATAGGAGCTATTCCTAGTTGTCTTGTATCTGACCCAAGATTGATTAGGGAAGGAAGTTAGTGTCTCACAAGTGCTAGTCCATGACAAAGCAGGCATTTGGTGGGGTCTAGGGTAGGGTAAGGGACCCGGATTGGCTAGTTTGTTTATGAAAGCCATGCTAACTGGGTTGTAGTTATGTCTAGGAATCTGCTGGCCCTGCGAAAGGTAGTTCCTCTCTAGTCAGCAATATGCTATGATGACAAAATATCAGATCCAGAAACTAATAATCATGGTTAGTACACATACCTACCATATTCTAACTTTTGTTTTTATTATTACTTTATCTTTTATTCTATATACACTAAGATATGATTTAAATAAGAGTAAAAAAACTAATAAATAAAACTAATTTTATTAATAATTTAATTAATAAATTTAGCTAATAATTAACTAATGATTTAACTAATAAATAATACTAATAAGTGTATCATTTAGGTACATATACACATGTAACAAAATTTTAAAATCTCATTAAGTTTTTAAGCTTTTAAATTTTTTTTGGATATATATCATTAAAGATATGAATTTCATTCTAATTTTAGCCATAGATGCACCTCCATATTTTTCCCATTTTGTTTTTAATGAAGTTCAGATATGATGAATATTTTAAATATTTTTATGATTTCTAATTTGGCACATGAATTACTTAGAAATATTCTTTGTTTTTATGAGAGTAATGGATTAATTTATTTTTTATTGTTTAATAATTTAAGGAAATTGGTCTTCATTCCATAGCTTTTTTGTTATTTATCAAGACATTTTATATATTTGTTCTACATCTCAAGCTCTTCTTGTAAGTTCTGTTTCCCTTTTTGATAAAGTATATCTGTTACATCTCTTTCTGCAAGGATTTATGAAGTACTAAACTAAGTCTTTGTTTTAAAATGTCTGTTTCACTCTCACTTTTAGTTTAGCTGGTATAATTCCACTTTCTTCTGGCCTCTGTTGCTTCCCAAAAGTATGTTGTCATTTTAGGTGTCATTCCTTTCTAGGTAATCTGTTCTCCCTCCTTATTTATGGTTTGGCTTTTCTCTTTTGATTTATTTCACATAATAATAGTAGTTACTGTTGTTGTAATTATTATCATAATTGGAATAATGCTTGGTAGCTGGCACACTTCAATTTGAGGATTTGGGTTTTTTAAAAATAAGTTTTGGAAATTTCCACTCATTGCCATCTTGGATATCATTTCTTTCCCATTTTTTTTTTCCTATTTTTTCCCTTCTGGAACTCTTAATAAAAATATTGTATGTTTTCATTTTATGTTCCATGTATTTTAAACTCTCTCAAAGTTTTTATCTTTATACTTCTCAATGATACATTTTGGTAGGCTGTTTTTCAAATTATTTTCCAGTTTTAAAATTTATTTTATTATTATTATTATTATTATGTTCAGTTAGCCAACATATAGTACATCATTAGTCTTTGATGTAGTGTTCAGTGGTCCATTAGTTACATATAAAACCCAGTGCTCATCACCACACATGCCCTCCTTAATACCCAACACCTGGTCACCCCATTCCCCCTACACCCCTCCCTTCTGTAAGCCTCAGTTTATTTCCTGGAGCCCAAAGTCTCTCATGGTTTATCTCCATCCTCATTTCTAAATTTCTCTTTAGCTTTTTCTGATTTGTTACTTACCTGTCTTTTGGCTTTATTATTTTGATGACAATATATTTTTTTAAAGATCTGTTTATTTTAGAGATAGAGTGCAAGTCAGGGGTGGGAGGGTCAGGGAGAGATAGAGAATCCCAAGTAGACTCTGTGCCTAGCTCAGAGCCGAGTGTAGGCCTTGATCCCACAACCCTGACATAATGACCTGAGCTAAAACCAAGAGTCGCTGCACCACCCATGTGCTTCCAATGACAATATATTTTTTTTATTAACATGTAATGTATTATTTGCTTCAGGGGTACAGGTCTATGAAACCTCAGTCTTACACAATTCACAACACTCACCATAGCACATACAATCCCCAGTGTCCATAACCCAGGCACCCTATCCCTACCTCCCCACCCCCAGCAACCCTCAGTTTGTTTTGTGAGATTAAGAGTCTTTTATGATTTGTCTCCCTCCCGATCCCATCTTGTTTCATTTTTTCCATCCCTACTCCTCATAATCCCCACTCTGCCTCTCAAATCCCTCATATCAGAGAGATCATGATAATTGTCTTTCTCTGATTGACTTATTTCACTTAGCATGATACCCTCTATTTCCACCCATATCATTGCAAATGGCAAGATTTCATTTCTTTTGATGGCTGCATACTATTCCACTGTATATATATACCACTTCTTTACCCATTAATCTGTTCATGGACATCTAGGTTCTTTCCATAGTTTGGCTATTGTAGACATTCCTGCTATAAACATTCGGGTGCACGTGCCCCTTCAGATCATTACATTTGTATCTTTAGGGTAAAGAGTAGTGTGATTGCTGGGTTGTAGGGAAGCTCTATTTTCAAATTTTTGAGGAAACTCCATACTGTTTTCCAGAGTGGCTTCACCAGCTTGCATTCCCACCAAAAGTGTAGGAGGGTTCCCCTCAAAGTTCACCTCTTAAGTGAAAACTTCCCTCATCTTTCCAGTTGGAGAAAAATCATTCACTTCTTCATTGCCATTTTGTCCAGGGATAAATCCCACTTGGTTGTAGTGAATAATCCTTTTAATGTACTGTAGGATCCTATTGGCTAGTATGTTGGTGAGAATTTTTGCATCCATGTTCACTGAGGATATTGGTCTGTAATTCTCCTTTTTGATGGGGTCTTTGTCTGTTTTGGGGGATCAAGGTAATGGGTTCGGAAGTTTTCTTCCATTTCTGTTTTTCAGAACAGTTTGAGAAGAATAGGTATTAATCCTTATTGAAATGTCTGATAGAATTCCCTTAGGAAGCCATCTGGCCCTGGAGTTTTGTTTGTTAGGAGATTTTAGTTTACTGATTCAGTTTCTTTACTGGTTATGGGTCTGCTCAGATTTTCTATTTCTTTCTGTTTCAGTTTTGGTCATTTGTATGTTTCTAGGAATTTATCCATTTCTTTCAGATTGCCCATTTTGTTGACATATAACTTTTCATAATATTCTCTTATTGTTGTTTCTTTCTGTGGTGTTGGTTGTGATCTCTCCTCTTTCATTCATAATTTTATTAATTTGCGTCCTTTCTCTTTTCTTTTTGATAAGTCTGGCCAGGGGTTTATCAATCTTATTAATTCTTTCAAAGAACAAGCTCCTAGTTTTGTTGATGTATTCTATTTTTTTTTTTTTTTTTGGTTTCTATTTCATTGATTTCTGCTGTGATCTTTATGATTTCTCCTCTCCTGCTGGGTTTAGGCTTTCTTTATTGTTCTTTCTCCAGCTCCTTTAGGTGTAGGGTTAGGTTGTGTATTTGAGACCTTTCTTGTTTCTTGAGAAAGGCTTGTATTGCTATATATTTTCCTCTCAGGACTGCCTTTGCTGTGTCCCAAAGATATTGAACAGTTTTGTTTTCATTATCATTTGTTTCCATGAATTTCTTAAATTCTTCTTTAATTTCCTGGTTGACCCATTCATTCTTTAGTAGGATGCTCTTTAGCCTCCATGGATTTGCGTTCTTTCCAACTTTCCTTTTGTGATTGAGTTCTAGGTTCAGAGCATTGTGGTCTGACAATATGCAGGGAATGATCCCAATCTTTTGGTATTGATTGAGACCTGATTTGTGACCCAGGATGTGATCTATTCTGGAGAATGTTCCATGTGCTCTAGAGAAGAATGTGTATTCTGTTGCTTTGGGATGGAATGTTCTGAATATATCTGTGATGTCCATCGGGTCCAGTGTGTCATTTAAAGCCTTTATTACCTTGTTGATCTTTTGCTTGGATGATCTGTCCATTTCAGTGAGGGGGTGTGTTAAAGTCCCCTACTATTATTGTATTATTGTCTATGTGTTCCTTTGATTTTGTTATTAATTGGTTTATTTAGTTGACTGCTCCCATGTTAGGTGGATAGATATTTAAAATTGTTAGATCTTCTTGTTGGACAGATCCTTTGAGTATGATATAGTGTCCTTCCTCTCTCTTATTATAGACTTTGGCTGAAAATCTAATTTATCTCATATAAGGATTGCCACCCCAGCTTTCTTTTGATGTACATTAGCATGGTAAATTGTTTTCCACCCCCTCACTTTAAATCTGGAGGCATCTTTGAGTCTACAATGAGTTCCTTGTAGACAGCATATTGATGGGTTTTGCTATTTTATCCATTCTGATGCCCTGTGTCTTTTGATTGGGGCATTTAGTCCACTTACATTCAGGGTAATTATTGAAAGATATGAATTTAGTGCCATTGTATTGCCTGTAAGGTGACTTTTACTGTATATTTTCTCTGTTCCTTTCTGATCTACTACTTTTAGGCTCTCTCTTTGCTTAGAGGACCCCTTTCAATATTTCCTGTAGGGCCGATTTGGTGTTTACAAATTCTTTTAGTT
Organism: Lutra lutra; assembly: GCF_902655055.1. Classification (NCBI taxonomy): domain Eukaryota; kingdom Metazoa; phylum Chordata; class Mammalia; order Carnivora; family Mustelidae; genus Lutra; species Lutra lutra. The sequence continues at coordinate 33,176,773 of NC_062296.1, read as the reverse complement.
TTTGTTTGTCCTGGAAGCTTTTTATCTCTCCTTCTATTTTCAATGATAGCCTAGCTGGATATAGTATTCTTGGCTACATGTTTTTCTCATTTAGTACTCTGAGTATATCATGTCAGTTCTTTCTGGCCTGCCAGGTCTCTGTGGATAAGCCTGCTGCCAATCTAATATTTTTACTATTGTATGTTACAGACCTCTTGTCCCAAGCTGCTTTCAGGATTTTTTCTTTGCCACTAAGACTTGTCAGTTTTACTATTAGATGACAGGGTGTGGACCTATTTTTATTGATTTCGAGGGGGCTTCTCTATGCCTCCTGGATTTTGGTGCTTGTTCCCTTTGCCATATTAGGGAAATTCTCTACAATAATTTGCTCCAATATACCTTCTGTCCCCCCCCTTCTTCTTCTGGGGTCCCAATTATTCTAATATTGTTTTGTCTTATGGTATCACTTATGTCCTGAATTCTCCCTTCATAGCTCAGTAGTTGTTTGTCCCTTTTTTGCTCAGTTTCTTTATTCTCCATCATTTGTTCTTCTATATCACTAATTCTCTCTTCTGCCTCATTTATCCTAGCAGTAAGAGTCTCCATTTTTGATTGCACCTCATTAATAACTTTTTTGATTTCAACTTGGTTAGATTTTAGTTCCTTTATATCTCCAGAAAGGGCTTTTATTTATCCAGAAAGTATTTCTCTAATACCTTCCATGCTTTTTTCAAGCCAATCTAGCACCTTGATAATCGTCATTCTGAACTCTAGATCTGACATATTACCAGTGTCCGGATTGATTAGATTCCTAGACTTCAGTACTGCCTCTTGTTCTGTTTTTGTGGTGAGTTTTCCCACCTTGTCATTTTATCCAGATAAGAATATATGAACAAGAGAATAAACTGCTAAAAGAGTGGCAAAGACCCCATAAAAATGTATGCTAACCAAATCAGAAAAGACCCCAAATCAGGGGGAGGTGTAAGGGAGTAAAAAGAAGTTTTAAAAAATTAAAATATATATATATATATATATGTGTGTGTGTGTGTGTATAGATATATGCATATATCTATATATATATACACACACACACATATATATATATTATATTAGACTGGTGAATAGAAGAGAGCCACCCACTTGATTTTGGGTGTATTTTGGTTTCTTAGAAGAAACTACTTCTCAAAATTTTAAAGAAAGAAAAACATATATATACAAAAATAAGGGTAAACATGATGAAGGGATGGAATATGACTGTAAAGATGAAAAATTTTAAAAAATTCTAAAAAAAGATATTGATAAGATAAGTTGGTTGGGAAAAGAAAAAAAAGAAAGTGGAGAGAATTTGCTCAGGCTGAAGACTAAAAAAAAGCCCTGTGCTGGATTTAGGGTATATTTTGATCTATTAGAAGAAATTGTATCCCAAAATTTTTTAGAAGAAAAAACCCTATATGTGTACAAAAAATAAAGTTAGATACAATGAAGAATAAAATATGACTATAATAATGAAGGTTTAAAAAGATTTTTTAGAAAGATAAACTAGTTAAAAAACATTAAAGAGGAAAGAGGAAAAGTTAAAAAATAGAATAAGAAAAAAATAAAATTAAAAAAAATTAATTAACTCGCAAGACTAAAGAATCATGGGGAGAAAGCCATGAATTCCATGCTTTGCTTTCCCCCTCCTCTGGAATTCTGCTGTTCTCCTTGATCAGTGATCTTGGTCTTGGCTGGATGTTCTTGCTGATCTTCTGTAGGAGGGGTCTGTTGCAGTGATTCTCAAATGTCTTTGCCCAAGGTGGAATTGCACCACCCTTGCCAGGGGCCGGGCTAAGTAATCTGCTCGGGTTCACTCTCAGGAGCTTTTGTTCCCTGAACACTTTCTGTAGAGCTCTGGAGGATGGGAATGAAAATGGCAGCCTCCCAATATCCAGTCCAGAGGAGTTGAGAGCTCAGGGTTGCATTCCTCAGTGCACTCTCAGAGTAAAACGCTCAATCACTTCTGTCTCCTTGGTCTCCCACTGCTCTCCGAGCTCACCCGGCCTATAACTGGGTGTTTCTGTCTCTGGTATACAACCCCATTTGGAGTCTCCAAACCCAGGAGATCCTGCTGCTCTGCTCTTTTGGCGGATGAAGATTGGTCTCCCCAGATATGCCACTTGTGGGGGGTCCCTGCTGAAAGAGCAGTGGCCTCCCTGTGCTGCAGATCAGTTTAAGGAAACCCCTAGCTGAGAGCTCATTGCTTGGCTTTCCCTCCGCAACTAGCTTCCCAGCTCTGCTACACTCAGACACCCCCGATCCTTCTGTGACCCCGTGGGACCTGAGATCACACTGTTTCCTCAGGGGATCCACTCCCACTTAGCCTCTGGAGCAATGCCCTTCAGTGGAGCAGACTTTTAAAAGTTCAAATTTTGTGCTCCATTGCTCCACCGCTTGCTGGGAGCCGGCCCCTCCCCATGCGGTCTATTGTCCCATGGCTTCAGATTCACTGCTCCACATGTCCTACCTTTCAGAAAGTGGTCAATTTTCTGTTTCTAGAATTACTGCTCTTCTTCTCTTTCATCTCCTGTTGGGTTTGTAGGTGTTCGGAATGGTTTGATAACTATCTAGCTGAACTCCTACGACCTGATGTCATCTCAATCTGCTACCACTCTGCCATCTTGACCTATTTCCCAATTCTTAATTTTGCTGACTTCATTGCTATCATCTTAGTTAATTGACATTATTGACTCTTAGATCTGAAATTTTTTTTTTTTATTCTATAAGACTGATCTCTTGTATTTATCTGACTATGTTTTGGAAATCTGTCAGTCTGTTTTATCTGTTCTTTTCTTTTTTTAAAAATAAATTTTCAAAAAAAATATTAAACATATTTTGAAAATGTGTAAAAAATAATACAATGAACAACAGGATATTTAATATTGAGCTTAAGCCATAAAGCATTACCAAAACACTGAAAGCACCTTGTGTTCTCTCTTTGGTGGCCTCTCCTCCATTTTCTCTCAGAGGGAGCTACTGTTATAAATTGGATATTTATCATTCCCATGTATTTCCTTATATTTTATTACATATATATGAATATAGGAATAATATATTGTACTTTTTGTTCTTTTAAGCTATATATAAATTATATATACATATATAAATTATATGTACATATGCTATAAATTATTTTGCTTAATAATTATTTTGATATTTTTTTGATAATATTTTTGAGTTTCATTTGTACTGATATTTGTAATTCTATTAATTTTCACTGCTATATAGTGTTTTATGAACATCACAATTTATTTAGAATTGACTGCAGTGCCCTTAGTCCCTTGTTGCTTTTGACATATCATGGTATGTTACTGTTTGCATGTGCCTAGTTAACTGGATTTATAGATAATATAATCTAGCTTAAAATGAATTCAACTTTACAAAATGGAAAAGCATCTTAACATTCTTAGAAAAAATTATTGGATTTAAGACAATATTAATAATGTAAATTTAAATGAACAAGCAAATCATGGCAGAGTTTACAATTTTACTCATAGTACAAGCTATTTGTCCATCATACAAAGTAATAATAATATGTAATAATATATATAACCAGTATTAAGCATATAAAAACAATGACAATGTAATCAAATGTGAAAAGAAGTCAGCTAAAAATGTTCCATATTATCAAGAACATTTTAAATATGACTTACATCTGTTGTTATAAACAAAGAACTTGGGTTAGGTGCTGTTTCACCTTGAGATAGTAATATAATAATATAAAGTCATAATGATTAGCAAGCCATTTAAAAGCTAAATATTGAGAACATGAAACATGGTAATAATAATTATGTCAATGATCAAAATAATTTGTATTATTAAGTTATTTCACTTTTAAAAATTTCTATTCTTTTTTATTTTATTTTATTTTTTATAAACATATATTTTTATCCCCAGGGGTACAGGTCTGTGAATTGCCAGGTTTACACACTTCACAGCACACACCATAGCACATACCCTCCCCAATGTCCATAATCCCACCCCCCCTCTCCCAACCCCCCTCCCCCCCATCAACCCTCAGTTTGTTTTGTGAGATTAAGAGTCGCTTATGGTTTGTCTCCCTCCCAATCCCATCTTGTTTCATTTACTCTTCTCCTACCCCCTTAACTCCCCATGTTGCATCTCCTCTCCCTCATATCAGGGAGATCATATGATAGTTGTCTTTCTCCGATTGACTTATTTCGCTAAGCATGATACTCTCTAGTTCTACCCACGTCGTCGCAAATGGCAAGATTTCATTTCTTTTGATGGCTGCATAGTATTCCATTGTGTATATATACCACATCTTCTTTATCCATTCGTCTGTTGATGGACATCTAGGTTCTTTCCATAGTTTGGCTAACTATTGTAGACATTGCTGCTATAAACATTCGGGTGCACGTGCCCCTTCGGATCACTACGTTTGTATCTTTAGGGTAAATACCCAGCAGTGCAATTGCTGGGTCATAGGGTAGTTCTATTTTCAACATTTTGAGGAACCTCCATGCTATTTTCCAGAGTGGTTGCACCAGCTTGCATTCCCACCAACAGTGTAGGAGGGTTCCCCTTTCTCTGCATCATCGCCAGCATCTGTCATTTCCTGACTTGTTAATTTTAGCCATTCTGACTGGTGTGAGGTGATATCTCAAGTGGTTTTGATTTGTATTTCCCTGATGCCGAGTGATGTTGAGCACTTTTTCTTTCTTTATTTTTTAAAAGATTTTATTTTTATTTTATTTATTTGACAGAGAGATCACAAGTAGGCAGAGAGGCAGGCAGAGAGAGAGGAGGAAGCAGGCTCCCTGCCGAGCAGAGAGCCCGATGCGGGGCTCGATCCCAGGACTCTGAGATCATGACCTGAGCTGAAGGCAGCGGCTTAACCCACTGAGCCACCCAGGCGACCCTGTGGAGCACTTTTTCATGTGTCTGTTGGCCATCTGGATGTCTTCTTTGTAGAAATGTCTGCTCATGTCCTCTGCCCATTTCTTGATTGAATTATTTGTTCTTTGGGTGTTGAGTTTGCTAAGTTCTTTATAGATTTTGGACACTAGACCTTTATCTGATATGTCATTTGCAAATATCTTCTCCCATTCTGTCAGTTATCTTTTGGTTTTGTTCACTGTTTCCTTTGCTGTGCAAAAGCTTTTGATCTTAATAAAATCCCAATAGTTCACTTTTGCCCTTGCTTCCCTTGCCTTTGGCGATGTTCCTAGGAAGATATTGATGGGGCTGAGGTCGAAGAGGTTGCTGCCTGTGTTCTCGTCAAGGATTTTGATGGATTCCTTTCTCACATTGAGATCCTTCATCCATTTTGAGTCTATTTTCGTGTGTGGTGTAAGGAAATGATCCAATTTCATTTTTCTGCATGTGGCTGTCCAATTTTCCCAACACCATTTATTGAAGAGGCTGTCTTTTTCCATTGGACATTCTTTCCTGCTTTGTCGAAGATTAGTTGACCATAGAGTTGAGGGTCTATTTCTGGGCTCTCTATTCTGTTCCATTGATCTATGTGTCTGTTTTTGTGCCAGTACCATGCTGTCTTGATGATGACAGCTTTGTAATAGAGCTTGAAGTCCGGAATTGTGATGCCACCAACTTTGGCTTTCTTTTTCAATATTGCTTTGGCTATTCGAGGTCTTTTCTGGTTCCATATAAATTTTAGGATTATTTGTTCCATTTCTTTGAAAAAAATGGATGGTACTTTGATAGGAATTGCATTAAATGTGTAGATTGCTTTAGGTAGCATAGACATTTTCACAATATTTATTCTTCCAATCCAGGAGCATGGAACATATTTCCATTTCTTTGTGTCTTCCTCAATTTCTTTCATGAGTACTTTATAGTTTTCTGTGTATAGATTCTTAGTCTCTTTGGTTAGGTTTATTCCTAGGTATCTTATAGTTTTGGGTGCAATTGTAAATGGGATGGACTCCTTAATTTCTCTTTCTTCTGTCTTGTTGTTGGTGTAGAGAAATGCAACTGATTTCTGTGCATTGATTTTATATCCTGACACTTTACTGAATTCCTGTACAAGTTCTAGCAGTTTTGGAGTGGAGTCTTTTGGGTTTTCCACATATAGCATCATATCATCTGCAAAGAGTGATAGTTTGACTTCTTCTTTGCCGATTTGGATGCCTTTAATTTCCTTTTGTTGTCTGATTGCTGAGGCTAGGACTTCTAGTACTATGTTGAATAGCAGTGGTGATAACGGATATCCCTGCCGTGTTCCTGACCTTAGCAGAAAAGCTTTCAGTTTTTCTCCATTGAGAATGATATTTGCGGTGGGTTTTTCATAGATGGCTTTGATAATATTGAGGTATGTGCCCTCTATCCCTACACTTTAAAGAGTTTTGATCAGGAAGGGATGCTGTACTTTGTCAAATGCTTTTTCAGCATCTATGGAGAGTATCATATTGTTCTTGTTCTTTCTTTTATTAATGTGTTGTATCACATGGATTGATTTGCGGATGTCGAACCAACCTTGCAGCCCTGGAATAAATCCCACTTGGTCGTGGTGAATAATCCTTTTAATGTACTGTTGAATCCTATTGGCTAGTATTTTGGTGAGAATTTTTGCAAATGTGTTCATCAAGGATATTGGTCTGTAGTTCTCTTTTGATGGGATCTTTGTCTGGTTTTGGGATCAAGGTGATGCTGGCCTCATAAAATGAGTTTGGAAGTTTTCCTTCCATTTCTATTTTTTGGAACAGTTTCAGGAGAATAGGAATTAGTTCTTCTTTAAATGTTTGGTAGAATTCCCCCGGGAAGCCATCTGGCCCTGGGCTTTTGTTTGTTTGGAGATTTTTGATGACTGTTTCAATCTCCTTACTGGTTATGGGTCTGTTCAGGCTTTCTATTTCTTCCTGGTTCAGTTGTGGTAGTTTATATGTCTCTAGGAATGCATCCATTTCTTCCAGATTGTCAAATTTGTTGGCGTAGAGTTGCTCATAGTATGTTCTTATAATTGTCTGTATTTCTTTGGTGTTAGTTGTGATCTCTCCTCTTTCATTCATGATTTTATTTATTTGGGTCCTTTCTCTTTTCTTTTTGATAAGTCTGGCCAGGGGTTTATCGATCTTATTAATTCTTTCAAAGAACCAGCTCCTAGTTTCGTTGATTTGTTCTATTGTTTTTTTTTTGGTTTCTATTTCATTGATTTCAGCTCTGATCTTTATGATTTCTCTTCTCCTGCTGGGTTTAGGCTTTCTTTCTTGTTCTTTCTCCAGCTCCTTTAGGTGTAGGGTTAGGTTGTGTACCTGAGATCTTTCTTGTTTCTTGAGAAAGGCTTGTACCACTATATATTTTCCTCTCAGGACTGCCTTTGTTGTGTCCCACAGATTCTGAACCATTGTGTTTTCATTATCATTTGTTTCCCTGAATTTTTTCAATTCTTCCTTAATTTCCTGGTTGACCCATTCATTCTTTAGAAGGATGCTGTTTAGTCTCCATGTATTTGGGTTCTTTCCAAATTTTCTCTTGTGATTGAGTTGTAGCTTCAGAGCATTGTGGTCTGAAAATATGCCGGGAATGATCCCAATCTTTTGATACCAGTTGAGACCTGATTTAGGACCAAGAATATGATCTATTCTGGAGAATGTTCCATGTGCACTAGAGAAGAATGTGTATTCTGTTGCTTTGGGATGAAATGTTCTGAATATATCTGTGATGTCCATCTGGTCCAGTGTGTCATTTAAGACCTTTATTTCCTTGTTGATCTTTTGCTTGGATGATCTGTCCATTTCAGTGAGGGGAGTGTTAACGTCCCCTACTATTATTGTATTCTTGTCGATGTGTTTCTTTGATTTTGTTATTAATTGGTTTATATAGTTGGCTGCTCCCACGTTAGGGGCATAGATATTTAAAATTGTTAGATCTTCTTGTTGGACAGTTCCTTTGAGTATGATATAGTGTCCTTCCTCATCTCTTGTTATAGTCTTTGGCTTAAAATCTAATTGATCTGATATAAGGATTGCCACTCCTGCTTTCTTCTGATGTCCATTAGCATGGTAAATTCTTTTCCACCCCCTCACTTTAAATCTCGAGGTGTCTTCGGGTTTAAGATGAGTTTCTTGTATGCAACATATAGATGGGTTTTGTTTTTTTATCCATTCTGATACCCTGTGTCTTTTGATTCGGGCATTTAGCCCATTAACATTCAGAGTAAGTATTGAGAGATATGAATTTAGTGCCATTGTATTGCCTGTAAGGTGACTGTTATTGTATATTGTCTCTGTTTCTTTCTGATCTACTACTTTGAGGGTCTCTCTTTGCTTAGAGGACCCCTTTCAATATTTCCTGTAGAGCTGGTTTGGTATTTGCAAATTCTTTCAGTTTTTGTTTGTCCTGGAAGCTTTTAATCTCTCCTTCTATTTTCAATGATAGCCTAGCTGGATATAGTATTCTTGGCTGCATGTTTTTCTCGTTTAGTACTCTGAATATATCATGCCAGCTCTTTCTGGCCTGCCAGGTCTCTGTGGATAAGTCTGCTGCCAATCTAATATTTTTACCATTGCACGTTACAGACTTCTTTTCCCGGGCTGCTTTCAGGATATTCTCTTTGTCACTAAGACTTGTAAATTTTACTATTAGGTGACGGGGTGTGGACCTATTCTTATTGATTTTGAGGGGGTTCTCTGAACCTCCTGGATTCTGATGCTTGTTCCCTTTGCCATATTGGGGAAATTCTCTCCAATAATTCTCTCCAATACACCTTCTGCTCCCCTCTTTGTTTCCTCTTCTTCTGGAATCCCAATTATTCTAATGTTGTTTCGTCTTATGGTGTCACTTATCTCTCGAATTCTCCCCTCATGGTCCAGTAGCTGTTTGTCCCTCTTTTGCTCAGCTTCTTTATTCTCTGTCATTTGGTCTTCTATATCGCTAATTCTTTCTTCTGCCTCATTTATCCTAGCACTGAGAGCCTCCATTTTTGATTGCACCTCATTAATAGCTTTTTTGATTTCAACTTGGTTAGATTTTAGTTCTCTTATTTCTCCAGAAAGGGCTTTTTTATCTTCCAAGAGGGTTTCTCTAATATCTTCCATGCCTTTTTCGAGCCCGGCTAGAACCTTGAGAATCATCATTCTGAACTCTAGATCTGACATATTACCAATGTCTGTATTGATTAGGTCCCTAGTCCCTTTGGTACTGCCTCTTGTTCTTTTTTTTTGTGGTGAATTTTTCTGCCTTGTCATTTTGTCCAGATAAGAGTATATGAAGGAGCAAGTAAAATACTAAATGGGTGGCAACAACCCCAGGAAAATATGCTTTAGCCAAATCAGAAGAGATCCCAAATCGTGAGGGGAGAGAAACGGGATAAAAAGAGGTTCAGAAAGAAAAAAAAAAAAAAGAAAGAATTAAAAAAAGAAAACCAATAAAGAAAAAATTTAAAAAGAAAAAATATATTTATTAGATAAACTAGTTAAAAAACGTTAAAAAAGAAAAGGGTAAAAGTTAAAAAAATTTAGCAGAAGAAGAAAAAAAATTGAAAAAAAAATTAACTGCAAGGCTAAAGAATCATGGGGAGAAAGCCATGAGTTCCGTGCTTTGCTTTCTCCTCCTCTGGAATTCTGCTGCGCTCCTTGGTATTGAAACTGCACTCCTTGGTAGGTGAACTTGGTCCTGGCTGGGTTTCTTTTCTTTTTTTTTTTTTTTAAAGATTTTATTTATTTATTTGACAGAGAGATCACAAGCAGGCAGAGAGGCAGGCAGAGAGAGAGGAGGAAGCAGGCTCCCCACAGAGCAGAGAGCCCGATGCGGGGCTCGATCCCAGGACCCTGAGATCATGACCTGAGCCGAAGGCAGCGGCTTAACCCACTGAGCCACCCAGGCGCCCCCTGGCTGGGTTTCTTGTTGATCTTCTGGGGAGGGGCCTGTTGTAGTGATTCTCAAGTGTCTTTGCCCCAGGCGGAGTTGCACCGCCCTTACCCGGGGCCGGTCTGAATAATCCGCCCGGGTTTGCTTTCGGGAGCTTTTGTTCCCTGAGCGCTTTCCGTAGAGTTCCGGAGGGCGGGAATGAAGATGGCGGCCTCTCGGTCTCCGGCCTAGAGGAGCCGAGAGCCCGGGGCCCCACTCCTCAGTGCGCCCTCAGAGAACAGCGCCCAATTACCTCCGTCACCCTGGCCTCCAGCCGCCCTCTGAGTTGACCGAGCCTGCAACCGGTTCAAGGTAACCCCGAGCTTAGAGCTCACTCCTTGTCTCTGTCTCTGTAGCCGGCTTCCCCGTTCTAATACCTGTTAGCTCTGCGACACTCAGACACCCCCAATCCTTCTGGGACCCTGCGGGACCTGAGGCCACGCTGCCCTGCGTGGGCTTCACCCCGTTTAAGCCTCTGGAGCGATGTCCCTCAGCGGAACAGACTTTTAAAAGTCCCGATTTTGTGCTCTGTTGCTCCGCCGCTTGCCGGGAGCCGGCCCCTCCCCTCGCGGTCTATCTTCCCATTGCTTTGGATTCACTTCTCCGCCCGTCCTACCTTTCAGAAAGTGGTTGATTTTCTTTTTCTAGAGTTGCTGTTCTTCTTCTCTTCCATCTCCCGTTGGATTTGTAGGTGTTTGCAATCTTTAGATAAGCTATCTAGCTGATCTCCCGCTACCTGAAGTAGTCTCAGCCTGCTACTTCTCCGCCATCTTGACTCCTCCCTGCTTAAAATTTCTATTCTTATCAAAATTTTTTGGCTGAGAGTCTATTATCAAATTTTAATATACATAATGTTTAGTAGAATAGAACAGCAATAATGTTTTGAAATAAATATGCATGTTTATGGAAGACACATGCTTATATTTTTTCTGGTAAGAACAGTAATAAAAAATTATGGAGGTCCTTGTTCTAAAGGACAAATATGACTTGTTAATATTAACAAAGTGTTTTAATTTTTAATCCCTGACCTTATATCTTTATCCAGAATAACTCCCTAACTCCTGCTCTCTTCCCTCCACCCTAGTCCCTGAATGTTTTAGATTGATCTTAATAATAGCTGTTCTCTAAATATACTCTGATATGGTTTTGGAATATTGGTGGGGTTTGATGGGGTGAGGTCTGGAGTCAACACCCAAGAAAGAATTCTTGAGATGTGTTTAGTGAAAAATGGTGGATTTATTAAAGCATGGGGACAGGACACCTGGGCAGAAAGAGCTGCTGCACTGGGGTTGTGAGGGGTGGCTGATTATATACTTGGGAGTTGGGGGGGGGTAAAGAAAAAGGAGGTTTCAAAAGGATTTTCATATGTTAAAGAAGACTCACTGGATGCTAGAGGCCTTGCTATTGTCAAGTTAAGGTTGCTTTTCCCTCTACCACGGCACTAACTTTAAAATAGCTGGAAGTTTCCTGAAGTAAGGTCATGCATATTCTACCGGGAGTGTGTGTGTGGGGGGTGTGGGGGTTGCAGGGTGTCACCTTGTGCTTTGTCCTTAGCTGACTTATGCTCCCTTATCATACTTTATTCCTTTATGGATTTCTTTTTAATCTAACTTTTCATGTTCTGTAAATACTTATTTCTTTCAAGACTCCACTCAAATTCTACTTTTTTTTAAGGCTTTGACTTACTTTGAATTAAGTGCTGTATTAGTTAATATTAGTGTTTTCACATTGCAAGCATTTAATGAAGGGCATATAATATCTTTGTTTCCTTTTTGCTCCTACTACTGGTTTGGAATTTATATATTTGTATTTTATTTCTTTACTCATTACCATTAAATGTTTTACATGCATACTTCTGTTAACATGATGTAATATTAACCAGTACTTCTACTCTTTTGAACAATACAAGATACTTAGGCTGATTTAACTTAGACAACTTGTCTCATTTCTTTCCTGTTACATCCAATATTTTAGTTCCACATTGGTTTTATATCCTCTCAAGTTTGTCATTATGATTTTTGCTCTTGTCTTAGACAAACATTGTTTCTTCAGATTTATCTACATTTACTACCTTTTTTTTTTTACTCATTGTTCACTCTTTTTGTTGTTTGAATGCATCTTTTTTGCCCTAGTTTTTTGATATTGGATTATCTTTATATAAAATTACAGATTAGGGGCGCCTGGGTGGCTCAGTGGGTTAAGCTGCTGCCTTCAGCTCAGGTCATGATCTTGGGGTCCTGGGATTGAGTCCCTCATCGGGCTCTCTGCTCAGCGGGGAGCCTGCTTCCCTCTCTCTCTCTCTCTCTGCCTGCCTCTCTGTCTACTTGTGATCTCTCTCTGTCAAATAAACAAATAAAGTCTTAAAAAAAATAAAATAAAATTACAGATTAGTATCTAATTTCGCTAACACATAAGGATATTCCTTGTTTTCAGAAGTCTACTATCAGCCCAAGGAACAAAACTTTGAATTTAATATAACTTTTCTTATTAGTTGCTTTTAAGATCTTTGCCTTTGAGTTTCTTTAGCTTCACTATGATTCTTCCTGTCTTAGTTCTAAGCTCTGATCGAAACTTCACATTTATCTTGAATCTAAAGATAAACTTCTTATCAAATTCTGGAAAGTTCTACTTTATCCAACACTCCAGTTGTTTTGTAGAAAGGGAGATTTAAAGTTGTATAATCTACTTTATTACCAGAAACTGAACTGCTCTACGTAACTTTCATAGCAAATTTTGTTTAAACATTTCTCTCTGCTAGACTGTGAGTTAAGTGGGGGAAAGATGTTTATATCTTTTTGTATTCTTAGCATCTGTCATACTACTATCCCCATAGTAAGGTTCAATTATTGTTAATTTAAGTACCATTTATTGGGGAAATTTAAAACAAATAGTGCTTTTTCTGAATTATCTGAATGTTTATAACAAAGCAGGCTTGCTCTTGTTGTCTATTACATGGGTCATTTCACTAATCATACATTTTATTTTGGCTATAAAGACTTCGAATGAATTCCTTTTCTCCCCTATTTTCATCTAAATATAACAAAGTTGTTACATGATTATAACTAGAATTGATAGTTCCATCCCTACTTAATGACATAGAGCAACTGAAACTTGTTATAAAACTTTATTGGCAAATAACATCTTCATTTATTTCTGGGAACAAAAAGAACACAAAATTTATCTTTAAAATAAAAGAAGATAGATTTTAAAAGCATTTTTCTCATACCATTTGAAAGTTATTATCATGCACTAGCCTGTTTAAGGCTGTGGTGTTCTATACATATACAGATATATTTTTGACAACTAGAAAAAAATTTACATTAGTATTTTTTTTGAAATAATAGTTCTCCCTGCCAATGTGTTCAGAAGTCTATTACATCAAATGCCATTTGTTGAACTAATATCTAATGACCCCTCTTTATGATTCCATTAGTTACTACTCAATGGAAATTATTCATTGAAATGAAAATAAGGAAATAAAATTCATGCATGGCAGCTACTGATTCAGTACTGCATCAAAGCTTTAGCACATTTACAAAATGGGAATAAAGCTCTTGTAAATGGTTATATTTTCCAGAGCTCTAATAGCAAATTAAATGACACACATCACTCTTTCATCATGCCAGCTAAGGATACATTATTTTCCAGGTGCTTTTCTCTATTTCATCAAAATATGATATTCAATTTGAACTTCCATATGCATGAACAATTAAGAACTTGACACTTGAGTAGGCCTAGTTTTTGTACCACAAGGTTTCTCAATTTTCTTCAGAGGAAGAGCAAGAGAGTATGTGTGTGAGAACAAACTTAGTTTGTGAATTAACAATATGTGATTAGGTGTCTACCCTTGGCAGCAGAGCCAATAAAGAAGAGACCTTGCAACTTTAACTTTGGTCAAAATAAACACCTGCAATCTGATTACAGAAAGGCAAGAATGGCAGTGGCATAGCTATAGAAAATTTATATAATGGCAATAAAATACTAGGTCAATCCAGTGGGTGTTTACTAAGTTCTTTCTATATGTCCAACATATTGTAGGCAGCATGAGAGGACATGAAGTGTTTTTTTCTTCCAAAAAGATTAAAATATTATTAGAAGGAGAAAAAAAATGTTAAAGCATGCCATATATGTATTAACAACATATATGTGTGGTATTACCTAGAAAGTTCAGTGGATGACAATGTCAAGGTGAGATGTTGCAGTTGGGAAAGGCTTCTTAGAAGAAGTAGTAATGTTAGGATGGAGTGAGATATCAGGAGAAGGAAAGAGCTTAGTGCGTTGAGTGTACAATGTGTGGAACAGTTTGGTTGAAGCAGAAACCAGTATGAAATTGGAGATAAATGATTCCTACTTAAGGGTCAGTTGGAGCAGATTATAAATGACTTTAAATGACAAAATAGTCAGAATATGGCTAGACAGTCAATAGCAAGCCATTGAGAGTTTCTTTGAGGTTTACTACATAGTAAATGTCAGGATTCTTTTCATAAGAAAAGAAGACACACACACACATGCAATTTTTCCTTCTCACTCCTTCCTCCTTCACATAGGGAAGCTTAGGGAAGAAAGAAGTTGGAGCCAGGGCACTGGTAAGAGGGGGCAGGACCAGATAAGGCAAACCTGACCAGTGAAGATCTTGGGGAACTAGTGATTTGCATGAGATAGGGAAGGGAAGAATATTGTAATGCCTACTTACTGCCCATCCAGGGAAGATAATTTAAATTTTTTAGTACGAATCCAGAGAATCACACTGCTTTCTTTATCTCAAAGAAAAGATCATTTATCCTGTGGAACTTTGCCTCTCAGCTCCTTTATAGATAATTTACTTGAGTTACTCTCTTCCTTATGGTGGTAAAAACACATAACATGAAATCTGTCCCCTTCATTTTTACATGGACAATGCAGTATTATTAACCATAGTCACTATATACAGATCTCTAGAACTTGTTCATCTTGTGCAACTGAAAGTTATACCTATTGAATAATAATTCTCCATTGACTCCTTCTCCCAACTCCTGGCAAACACCATTCTGTTTTCTGTTTCTATGACTTTGACTATTTTAGATACCTCATGTAAGTAGAAGTAAACAGTGTTTGTCCTGTGAGTGGTTTATTGCATTTAGCACAATTCCTTCCAGTTTCATCCATGTTGTCACTTATGGCAGAATTTCCTTCTTTTTTAATGCTGAATAATATTCCATTGTGTGTGTGTGTATGTGTGTGTGTGTATATATATATATATATGTATATATATATGCATATACATATATACATATGAATATGATATTTTCTTTATTTATTCATCTGTCAATGGATGTTTGAGTTGTTTCCATGTCTGGACTATTGTAAATTATGTTGCAACAAACATGGGAGCACAGATATCTCTTCCAGATATTGATTTCATTTTCTTCAGATATATACTTAGAAGTAGGATTGCTGGATCATATGGTAATTCTACTTTTGAAATTTTGAGGATCCTCCATACTATTTCCCATAGTGTCATTACCATCACATTACCATCAATAGTGTATAAGGTTTCCCTTTTCTTTACACCCTCACCAGCACTTGTTTTTATTGATGGTTAACATCTTAACAGGTGTGAGCTGATATCCCATTGTGCTTACGATTTGCATTTCCTTGATGATGAGTGATCCTGAGCACATTTTCATATACCTATTGGCCATTTGTATTTTCCTTTTGGACAGATGTCTATTCAAGATCGTTACCTCTTATTGGGTATTTATTTGTTTGTGCTATTGAGTTGGGTTCCTTATGCATTTTGGATATTTACCCTTTATCAAATATAAGGTTTGTAAATATTTTTCCCAAAGTATAGGTTGCATTTTCATTTTATTGATTGTTTCCTATGCTGGGCAAGATGATAAATCTTCACATAAAATTTGTTTCTCTCACATCCTGGGAGACATTGAGCACAACCTCTGACAATAGCATGTTAGGAGGCTTAGCCACTTTACCTCCACTTTATAGAAAGTTAATGAACTTAGAATGCAGATAGGTGATAAATTAGTGCTTAAGTATAGATGAGATAAATTATGAAATTGATCAAATGGTTCAGATAAATATCCCTTCAGAATTTGGCATCGTATGTTACAGTATATTGCTGTAGTATAGTTTTGGGACTAGGTAACCAGTATAATACATCTTAGCAAGAATAATCTCTGCATAACCATTAACTGTATGATTTCCCATTAGGTATATCGTAAGCTATAAGATTGATTTCCATAGCCTAGTGTTAAAAGTTGAGGAAAGGGAATTAAGGATAGCTAGCAGAGTCAGAATAAAGGAAAGAGGTTTTGGGATTTTTGTGGTTGTTTGTTTGTTTGCAAAAAGCAATCTGGTATCAGAGTAGGAAGTTCTCCATAACTCTTGTCACTTCAGTATAGGGTCTGAAAAAAATAGTTTCTGGTTATTTTCTCCTTCCCTTATTTTACCCCCTCTTCTTAGTCTTTTTTTACCTTGCTTCCTTCCTCCTTTTCTTTATTTTCTCCTACTGCTTCCTATTTACTTTGGTAGTAATTTGGATATTTGTCTTTTTTTATTAAATTTTTTAAATTAACATATAATGTATTATTTGTCCTGGGGGTACAGGTCTGTGAATTGTCAGGTTTACACACTTCACAGCTTGGATATTTATCTTAACCCTCATGAAGGTAAAGTTGAATAAGCACAATTAAAATGAACCACAGGATTCAAAGCATTGATTTTAAGCAAAAGAGCACTGTTGTGATTTCCTTGTGGATGGTGTGTTTATGCCTGATCTTTAAAGTCCTGAGATATACAGAATATTTAATATTCAGCGTAGAAAAATCAGATTGCTCAAATTTAGTTTTATTTTGCTTTTTCAAATGACTAAAATGTCTACTAGCTCCTCCCTTGTCTCTGCCTCTTCACTAAATCTTATACCCTCTTTGTTCTAACCAGGTAAGCCACAGATAGCAAGACACTAACTTAATTCTATCCTTCCAGGTTCAAAGAATATTTTGACTTCATAAAACACTTCAAAAAGATAAAAATTAGTGCCTGCAAAATAATGTCAGAAGCTATGCTCTTGGAAAATATGCTTTTATGAGGAAAGGAATAAAGTAGGTGGCAAACTTTCCAGGTATGATCACCACAGTAAAATGTTACAACTAGATTTATGGGAATTCCAGAAGTTAATAGATAAATACTGCAGCTGAAATAAAAATTTATTTTTTATACATGAAAAGAATGGCGATGACAGTAATATTTCCCCCCAAAGCACTTTATGATACATTCTTTATCTGTATCAGAACCCAGAAAAGGAGATTGTTATAAATGTTTAAAATTGCTTTTTCAAGTGGAAAGCAGAAAAAGCCCTTCTTATATCCTAAAACCTGAAGGGGAAACTCTCAGGGGTTTTTGTTAGACTTATGTGAAACTGAGTTAATATGAATGGGAAGTTTTTTCTCAAATCTCAGAAATCTTCAGTTTGCATATTTAAAAAAAGCTCCAGAAAAAAAAAATCCTATTTTTCAGATCGAAAAAGAAGTGGGCTATTGAGCCTTTTTCTAACGTGGATGTTTTAAGGAGAGTATTAACTCCCATGTGGGAAGATAAAGGTGGCAACTTACAGGGCCAGCTTGTCTTTCTCTGATTTCACCTTGGCTCATTGACATTAGAGACCCATCAGGAGTTAGCCTTCAAGTTACCTCCTAAAGTTTTGGAGCATTTAGCTGGAGTGATTATTCCACATGCCATGTATGGTACTTTAGGGAAATTTAAATGTTAAATGGGTTTGATTTTCAATTTGTGAACTTCTCTCTTGAGTTCTTATCTTTCCCAAGTTCCCAAGGCACTGAACAAACTGCTTAGGGGAAACAAACACCTACACTACTACTAATCATATGTAACAATGTTGCCTAATTAAAAAAAAACTGACTCTGAGCTATCAACTAGTGATTAGGTGTGCAAAGTTATTGTTCATCAGAAATTCTTTTTGAGAGCATGAAAAGTAATGCTGACACCGAACTGTTCTGGAGGCAAATATGACTCTACCATTAATTTATTTGTTTACTCAACACCTACCATGTGCCAGACTTGGTGTTAGAAATTGGGTATAAATCAGTGAACCAGGAATTTTTAGTGTCTGACCTCATGGTGCTTGTAGTTTATTGGCAAAGACAGGCCATAAATATGTGAGTACAATAATGTATGATGTGTGTAATACTAGGGAAATGACACAGTGTTACAGGAGCACACAGCCAGGGAGCTTAGCCTAGTATAGAGTACATAAGTATATCCATAAGGACAGAATTTTTAAGAGAATCTTAAAGAAGAAAAAGATGCTGGCTAGATAAAGAAGGGTCAGGTAGAGTATTTCAAGTAGCAAGACGAATAAGTGTAAAAACCTCTAGGCAAGAGAGAGCGTGATGTGTTTTAGTGACTTGTGGTGTATCAAATGACAAGAGGTAGAAACTAGATAATGCAGGAAATTGCCAGCCATATAGGAAAGATTTGATTTTGTCCTACTTCTGGCTGCTTTTGTGGTTGTTATCTCTCTGACAAGGGTATGTATACTTAATGACTTTAGAGCCACTTTAATTATGAGGACTACACAGTGGCTGTCAGAGGTTGACCTACTCTAATCATCTTGGGTAATATTAGGCTAACTTCATTTTTTAAAATAATAAACTTCATTTTTTTTTAGATTTTATTTATTTATTTGAAAGAGAGAGAGTACATGTGCAAAAGGGGAGGGGCAAAGGGAGAGGGAGAGAGAATTTCAAGCAGGCTTCAAGGTGAGGACAGAGCCTGACATGGAGTTTGAGTTCAGGACCCTGAGATTATGACTTGAGCCAAGATCAAGAGCCAGCCATTCAACTGACTGAGCCACTCAGGTGCCCCTGGGCTGGAAATGTTTTTAGGTGATTGATAGATAAAACCTAGATAGCCTCAGAAAGATTGTTGGTAAAAATATGGACATTAAAATAGATTCTGGTGAAGGCTCAGAAAGACAGGAGAGCAGTGGAGAAAGTGGTTTTCATCTGAGAAAATCTGTATCTGTCTATTTCATGATCATGATCATAATCATGAGCAGAATGTTGCTAAGTATGAATATTAAAGGTGATTCTTGTCAGGTCTTAGATGGAGATGAGAAACATAATTGGAAACTGGAAGAAAGGCAATCCTTATTATAAAGTGACAGAATTCTTGGCTGAAGTGCATTTTGTTGGATTGAAACTATCACTTGTAAGCAGTACACTTGGATATTTAGTGGAGGAGATTTCTAAGCCAAGTGGTAAAGTTGCAGCCTGGGTTCTCCTAGCTGCTTACAATAAAATTTGAGAGGATATAGGTAAATTGAAGAGAGAGTTGTTAAGCAAAAAGGAAACAAAACTTGATGAGTTCGAAAATTCTTAGCCTATTCACATCACAAAAAATGAAAAAAAACATGCTTTTCAGAGAACTCCAGTTCAAATACCAATGTAGCTGTTCATGCCACCGAGGGCCCAGAATGTGCATTTGGGGAATAGGACCTTCCCACCTCAGTTCTAGATGGCAGGGCCACCTCCTTGGTATGGTGGGCTCAGAGGACAGAGCACCAACCCAATGAGGATTACTCTTGATCCTTAGAATCTAATGGAATTTGCCTTGCTGTTTTCAGACTTGCTTGAGACCCATTACCCCCTTTTTCCTTCTGATTTTTCCATTTTGAAATGTGAATGCCTGGCCTATACCTATCTCACCACTGTATTTCGGAAGCAGATAACTTGTTGTCTGCCTTCACAGGTTCACAGATGGAGAGGTCTTTTGCCCTAGGATGAATCATACCCCCAGTATCACCCATGTGTTATTTAGATAATACTAAATTTGGACTTAGATTTAATGGTGGAATGGGTTAAGTCTTTGGGGGGATGTTGTCATTAGGTAAATATATTCTGAATGTGAGAAGGACATGAAATTTGAGGGGCCAGAGGGCAGACTGTTATGGGTTGAATTATGTCCACCAAATGTATATGTTGAAGTCCTAACACCCATGCCTAAATGCTGGCCTTATTTAGAAATAGGATCATTGCAGACATAGTTAATTAAGATTAGGTCAATACTGGAGTAAGGTGGACCCCTAATCCAATACAAAGGTGCCCTTATAAAAATGCCACATGAAGAGAGAGATGATGTAAAAACATAGGGAGAACAAAAATGTAAATATAACAAAAATAAAAATATAAAAACCAAGAGACACCTGAGACTACCAAAGGCTAAGAGAGAGACATGGAACAAATTCTCCCTCATAGCCCTGAGAAGGAACCAACCCTGCCAACACTTTGATTTTGGACTTCTAGTCCTTAGAACTTTGAGACAATAAATTTGTCCTTATAAGCTACCCTGTTTGTGGTACATTGTTATATACCACCAGGAAATTAATACAGGTGGCATTTGGCCACAAATCCCAAGAATGTTTGATTTATACCCTGCCAATTGCATCTTTTCCAACCCCCACATTCTTATAAGGTTCCCGAAGAAGAGCTATATACACAGTAGTACCCCTTAAAGTTATACCAGGGGTACATACCCCAATTTTGAGATTTCTGCTAAAGATGGGCTGAAGTATTTAACTTAGCAAAAGGTTAAACAGAATTTTCACATATCCCTAAAGGCAGAATCCACATTATTGCATGTTCGCATCTTTTGGCTAGCTGCATGGATAAAGGAATTAAAAGAGCTGACAGGACCTGATAAGGGTAGGCTTCATTTATATTTATTGAGTCAGGTCCAGAGAAGATGAGACATGAAAGACTGTGAGCTAAGAATGGAGTCCTGGACTTTCAACCTATTGTGATCAGTGCTAGTAAATGTAAGTCTCAGCAAGACCCTCAGTCTCAGTAGCAGAGAGAGCTGGAAGGGAGGTATGTAAAGAAACACCTCATATGGACAAGATGGTGTTGCTGAAAGTTCCTTTTTTTCTATATTGCGTTAATACCTTTTCTCTTAATCTGTTTGGATTAGTAGTCAATCCTATGCGAAGACAAAGATTTGACTCTTCCCTCAGAGAATGAGGCCAGGAGATAAACTTCCTTAGTCCTACTGAGTTGGCTCCCAGAGGACTCAAAAATGGAACAAAACAGGACTTAATTTTAAGGCCATGCCTTAAAAACCAAAACCCATCATTGATTCTTTTTCCCTACTCACTTTTTGCCAAACTATATTGTCCAATTTACTTTACCATAGATTTTACAATGAGAACCACATGATAACATAGCCCTAAGCATGCACTGACAGCAATATGGAGAGGCCCACGATTTGTGTACATCTTGAATATAAGCCACCTTAAATTATTAAAATGCTACAGAAATTATGATGAAAAATAAAAATAAAATGTCTTCTCCCCAGAGAGAAATTAATATGCCAATGAAATTAAAATAGAAAATTCTCTCATCCCAATTTATGATCCTGTTCAGATTTAGCCAGGGGAGTCTTTTCATAGATATTTGAGTGTTTAGGTTATCCTTTTCAGCAGCCCTATACAGCCTTTCACAACTTTATTGAAATGGTAGCTCCTTTAGTACCTCCAGAGCTAAATTCACTTAGCTCTAAGTTTCTCATTATGTTCTGCTCTTCCACAATTCCAAAGAGATGCTAGGAGAAAGTAACATCACAGCCAGGATGTGTGAAACCCGCAAATTGATTCTTCCCTTTCATGATTGCGTTGACTATTCAGGGTCCCTTGAATTTCTATATGAATTTTAAATTCAGCCTGTTTAATTGCTGAAAAAAAAGCAGCTGGGATTTTTTACAGGGCTTTTTAATAGGGATTATCTTGAAACTATAGATCAAATTGGGGTGTATTGAAACCTTAACCATAAGTAACTTTTCCAATTCATGAATACAGGATGTATTTCCACTTATTTTCTATCAGTGATGTTTTATAGTTTTTAGTGTACAATTCTAGCACTTAATTTTGTTAAATTTGTTAAGTTTACCTTTATTTCATTCTTTTTATGCTATTATGACTAAAATTACTTCTTACTTTCCTTTTTAGATTGTATATTTCTAGTTTATAAAATTATCAATAGATTTTTTAAATATTGATATTGTATTTTGCAATCTTGCTCGACTAATTTATTAGCTCAAAGTAGTTTTGTTTGTATGTGTATGTGGAATTCCCTAAGATTTTCTATATATAAGATAATGTCGCCTGGTAATAAAGATAGTGTTATATCTTCCTTTAATATCTGGGTGCCTTTTATTTCTTTTTCTTGTCTGGTTGCCCTGACAAGAACATCTAATACTCAATAGAAGTGGTGAAAGCAGACATCCTTGACCTGTTCCTTATCTTAGGTAGAAAATGTTCAGTCTTTCACCCATTAAGTGTGTTACCAGTGAGTTTTTCATAGGTGCCCTTTATCAGGTTAAAGTTCACTCTATTCTTCATCTTCTTTTTTATTTCTTCTTTTTTTGTTATTACTGTTTTTAATCATGAAAGGTGTCCAAATTTGTGAAATGCTTTTTTGGTATCTATTGATATATTCTATAATCTATGTATCTACTGAGATATTCTTGTTTTTTTTTTTCGATGAGATAGAACTCACATAAATAAAATTTACCATTTTAACCAATTTAAAGTATATAATCCAGTGGCTTTTACCATATTCACAATGCTGTACAACCATCACCACTATCTAAGTCTAGAACATTTTCTGAACTTCAAAAAGAAATCTTATACTTGCCAACTACCTCTTTTCCTCAATCCTTGAAAACCAATAACCTACCTTCTTCCTTTCATGGATTTATCTAATGTGGGAAATTTCATGTAAGTGGAATCACAAAATGAGTGGCGTTTTGTGTCTGACTTCTTTCACTTGGCATATTTTCAAGGTTCATTTATGTCTTAGAATGCCTCAGTACTTAATTCCTTTTTTTAAGTACTTAATTCCTTTTTGTGGCTGAATAACATTCAGTTGTATAGATATGCCATATTCGTTTTTCCTTTCATCTGTTCCTGGACATTGGGGTCATTCTGCATTGCTACAAATAATGTTGCTAGAAACATTTATATGCAAGTTTTTGTGTGAACATGTTTCCAGTTCTCTTGGGTATATACATAGGAGTAAAACTGCCGTGTTATGTGGTAAACCTATTTTAAATTTTTGAGAAAATGCCAAACTGTTTTCCATAGTTACTTCACCTTTTTGCACTCCCACAGCAATTTATTAGGGTACCAATTTCACATTTTCACACATCTTTGCTAACATTGATCATTTTCCATTTTTAAAAAAAATATAGGCATTCTAGTTATGCATGGGTGGCTCTGTCAGTTTGGTGTCTGCCTTTGGCTCAGATCATGATCCCAGAGTCCTGGGATCGAGTTCTGCTTCACACTCCCTGCTCAGCTGGGGTCCTGCTTCTCCCTCTGCTTCCAACTCTCCCTGCTTGTGCTTGCTTTTTTTTTTCTCTCTCTCTCAAATAAATAAATAGTCTTTAAAATATTATACTCATTCTAGTGGGTATGAAATCTCATGTAACTTTGTGTTACATTTCCATAATGACTAATGATGAGTGTCTTCACGTGTGTTATGGGACATTTGTATACTTTCCTTGGAGAATTATCTATTTGAGCCATTCTTTGCTCATATTAAAGATTGAGTCATTTATATTTCACTGTTTGGTTGTAAGAATTCTTTTTTTAAAAGATTTTATTTATTTACTATTTGAGAGACAGATTGAGAGAATGAGTGGGAGGAGGGGCAGAGTGATAAAGCAGACTCCCTGCAGAGCAGGGGGCCTGAAGTGGGACTCAATTCCAGGACCCTGGTATCATAACCTGAGCTGAAGACATGCTTAATTGACTGAGCCACCCAGGCACCCAGGTTGTAAGAATTCTTATTAAACCCTTATCTCATACATGACTTGCCAAATATTTTCTCAGTTCTTCCAGTTATTGTTATTTACTTCTTGACAGTGTCCTCTGACATGCAAAAACTTAATTTAAAAAAAAATGTATTTATTATGTATGTGTGTATGTATTTATTTATTTAAATTGGTTTCTTTTTTTTTCTTTTTTCTTTTTCATGTTTTTATTTAAATTCCAGTTAGCTAACATATGGTGTAACATTAGTTCTGGGTGTAGGATCTAGTGATTCTTCACTTACATACAACACCCAGTGCTCATCACAAGTGACCTCCCTAATACCCATTACCCATTTAACCCATCCCTGTCCACCTCCCATCCATTAACCCTCAGTTTATTCTCTATAGTTAAGAGTCTGTTTTCTGGTTTGCCTCTTTTTTTTCCCCCTATGTTCATCTGTTTTGTTTCTTAAATTCCAAATATGAGTAAAATCATATGGTGTTTGTCTTTCTCTGACTTATTACTCTCTAGATGTATCCATGTCATTGCAAATGATAAGATTTCATTCTTTTTTATAGCTGAGTAATATTCCATTATCCATCTATCTATCTATCTAATCTATATCTATATATACCACTTCTTCTTTATACATTCATCAATTGATGGACATTTGGGCTCTTTCCATAGTTTAGCTATTGTTGATAATGCTTCTATAAACATCAGGGCGCATGTATTCCTTTGAATCAGTAGTTTTGTATCCTTTGGGTAAATACCTAGTACTGCATTTGCTGGATCCTAGGGTAGTTCTATTTGCAGCTTTTTGAGGAACCTCCATTATTGTTTTCCAGAGTGGCTGCAACAGTTCGCATTCCTACCAAAAGTGTAAGAGGGTTCCCCTTTCTCCGCATCCTTGCAAACACCTGTTATTTTCTGTGTTAATTTTAGGAGTTCGGACAGGTGTGAAGTGTATCTCATTGTAGTGCAAAAACTTAATTTTGATTAAATTAACTTACTTATATTTTCTTTTGTTGCTTGTGCTTTTTGTGTTCTATTTAAAAAATTGACTCTCCAAGGTCATGGGTATTTATACCTATGTTTACTTCTAAGAATTTTGTGGATTTAGTTCTCACATTAAATCCTTTATCCAGTTTGAATTCATGTTTGTAAACATTGTGAGGCAGGGGTCCAGATTACTTATTTTACCTGTGGATTTTATACTTTTAGCCCTATTTATTAAAAAGACTGTTTTTTCATTTAATATCTTGACATTCTTATTGAAAAATTAATTGACCATTAATATGAGAGTTTAGTTCTGAACTAAACTCTTAATTCTGTTCCATTTATGTATCATCATCTTATATATGTCATATATAAATATATGTATATATGATATATATGGTATATACAAGGTGATGTATATAACATATCTAGATATAGATATAGTTGTGTATGTATGTGTATCTTTTACTAGATCCATA
This sequence comes from Lutra lutra, assembly GCF_902655055.1. Lineage (NCBI taxonomy): Eukaryota > Metazoa > Chordata > Mammalia > Carnivora > Mustelidae > Lutra > Lutra lutra. Next base: position 33,151,621 of record NC_062296.1, on the reverse strand, counting down.
TTATTTTGATCGATTGTCTTCATAATAAGTTTTGAAATTGGGAAGTGTGAGTCTTCCAACTTTCTTTTTCTTTCTCATGATTGTTTTGGCTATTTGTGGTCCCTCACAATTCCATGTGAATTTTATTATCAGCTTTTCTATTTCTGCAGAAAGGACAGCTGGATTTCGGTAGAGATTGTATTGAATGTGTAGATCAATTTGGGACAATTGGTCTCATAACATTATTAACCCTTTCAGTCAATGATTATGAAATATTTTGGCATTTATTGAATTCATCATTAATTTACTTCATAAACTTTGTAATTTTCAGTATAGAAATCTGTTCTTGGTTATATTTATTCCAGAGTATTTTGTTTTTATTGATTCTAATGTACATAGAATTGTTTTCTTAGTTCATCTTTAGATTGTTCATTTCTAGTATATAGAAATAAAACTGAATTTTTTGTGGTGATCATATATCCTACATCCATGGTGAACTTGTTCATCATTTCTTTTTTTTTTTTTTAAGATTTTATTTATTTATTTGACAGAGAGATCACAAGTAGGCAGAGAGGCAGGCAGAGAGAGAGGAGGAAGCAGGCTCCCCACCGAGCAGAGAGTCCGATGCGGGGCTCGATCCCAGGACTCTGAGATCATGACCTGAGCCGAAGGCAGCGGCTTAACCCACTGAGCCACCCAGGCGCCCCTCATCATTTCTTTATTTGTAGAATATTTAGAGCTCTTTATAGTGATCGCACAATCAGCAAATAGAAGTAGTTTTCTTCATCCTTTCTAATCTGCATAACTTTTATTTCTTTTTCTTGTTTCATTGCTCTGGCAAGAACTTCCAATACAATTTTGAATAAAAATGGTGAGAGAAGACATCTTGTACTGTTCCTGATCTCACAGGGAATGCTTTCGGTCTTTCACTATCAAGTATGATATTAATTATGGAATTTTGATAGATGTCCTTTATTAAGAAGGAGAAATTCCATTTATGTCTAGCTTGTTGAGTGTCTTTATCATGAAAAGGTATTGAATTATTTGTGAAATGTTTTTTTCTAAATGTATTAAGATGATAATGAGTTTTTTGTTGTTTTATTAATATGGTATATTATATTACTGGTTTTTATGTATTGATCTATTATTGCATTCCTGGGACAAATTCTAATTAGTCATGATATATAATCCCTCTAATATGCTGCTGGATTCAATGTTTTTTGTTAATGATTTTTGCATGTATGTTTATAAATAATTTTAATCTATATATTTCTTTTCAAGTGATATCTTTCTCTAGTTTGGGTATCAGGGTAATACTGATCTCACAATCTAGGAAGTATTTCTTTTCCATTTATTCTCTTTAAATTTTTGGTAGAATTCATCAGTGAAGCCATCTGCTCTTCATCAGTGAAGCTCATCATGCTTTTCTTTGTTGGAAATTTTTAATTACTGACTCAATCCCTTCACCTGTTATAGGTCTGTTCAGTTATCAGTATATTCTTGAATCAGCTCTGGTAGCTTGTGTATTTCTTGGAACTTATTTTATCTAGCTTACTGATTTACTATCATACAGCTGACCATTTTATTCTCATAATCCTTTCTATTTTTATAGGATTGGTAGATGTTCCTGTTTTCATTCCTAATTCTAGTAATTTTTTTCTCTTTTTCACTTTGTCTAATGAAACTGTTGTCAATTTTATGGATCTTTACAAAAAACCAAATTTTGGTTTTACAGGTTATCCCTATTGTTTTTGTATTTTCCCATGTCATTTTTCTCTGGTCTAATTTTTACTATTTATTTTCTTCTCCTTGTTTGAAGTTTAGTGTGCTCTTTCCCACTTTCTTAAGTTAGGTATTAGGTTTTATATAGGCTTGAAATATTTCTTGTGTTTTCATGTAGACATTTACAGCTTTTAAATTTTTTCTTAAAACTCTTTTCAATCATTATTTCTCTAAATATTCTTTCTACCCTGTTCTATCTGTCTTCTGTTTCTGGGTCTCCTACTATGTGTATATTGTTACATTTCATAGTGTTCTACTAGTATCTGATGCTCTGTTCATTTTTCTTATACTTTATAAGCTCAATTTACTATCTTCAGACTCTTGATTATTTTTTCTGCAAACTTAGATCTTCTGTTGAGCCCTATTATGAACTGACTTGTTCTGAAATTCATATATTGAAGTCCTGATCTCTGTTACCTTAAAATGTGATTGTATTTGGAGATAGAATCTTTAGAGAGGCAATTAAGATTAAATGAGATCATAAGGCACTATCCTGATCCAATATATCTGATGTTTTTATAAGAAGAGAGTGTATGAGAATGAAGTGAAAAGACCAACTTTGTTTACACTTAATTTTGGGCTTCTAGGCTCCAGAATTGTGAAAAAATATATTTCTATTGTTTAACCCACCCAATCTGTGGTATTTTGTTATGGCAACCCTGGCAAAGTAATAGAAATCCCTCCAGTAGATTTTTTTGTTGTTGTAATTGTTTTTGATTCCAGACTTTCTGTGTCTTTAAAAATATAATAATTTCTATGTCTTCATTGATATTTTCTATTTGGTGAGACATTATTCTCATACAATCCCTTTAAGTATTTAGGCATAATTTCCTTTAGCTCTTTGAATATGCATACTTCATTTAAAATCTTTGTCTAGGGGCACCGGGGTGGTTCAGTCAGTTGAGCAACTGACTCATGATTTTGGCTTAGGTCATGATCTCAGAGTTGTGAGATCAAGCCCTGTGTCGGGCTCCACACTGGGTGTGCAGTCTGCTTAACATTCTTTCTCTCTCCCTCGGCCCCTTTCCCTGCTCTTTCTCTCTAAAATAAATAAATAAATAAATAAATAAATAAAATCTTTGTCTAGTAAGTCCAACTTTGGGGTTTCCTCAGAAATAGTTTCTGTTGGCTGTTTTCCTAGCAATGCATGGACATACTTCTTGTTTCTCTGCATATCACATAATCATTTTTTTGTTGTTGAAAATTGTACATTTTAAATAATATGGAAGCTCTGGATCTAGATCTTCTCTGTCTTTGTTGTCATTGCTATTTGTTGTTATTTTGGCTGGTCTTTTACTCCTATTGTTGTTTAGAACTTTTCTGTACTAATTCAAAAACGTCTGTATTCTTTTTCAAGTGTGACTACTGAAATCTCTGCTTAATGAGCTTAATGGTCAATAATGATCAGAAAGATATTACCTTAAGTGTTTGCAATCAATAATTCTTCAAGTCTTTGTCAGGAGGCTTTGTGTATGGGTTGGGACACACTTTCAGTGCTAAGGCAGGCAGTTTACAATCCCACCTTCGTCCTTCACTTTCTGATTGTGCGTTAACTCAAGGTCTGCTGAATCTGAGAGCTTAGGGCCTTCTCAGGTCTTTCCTGAGCACACACACAAACTTACATATGTGCATCACTTACTCTATTCCAAAGAGTTTGCTTAAGCTTTTTTTTTTTTTTTAAGATTTGATTTACATATTTGTAAGAGAGAGAGAGAGAGAAAGCAAAATACAGAGTGAGAGAGAAAGCACGAGCAGGGGGCGGGGCAGAGGGAGAAGCGGGCTCCCCGCTGAGCTGGGAGGCTGACACTGAGGAGGCTCAATCCCAGGACCCTGAGATCATGACATGAGCCGAACACAGACACTTTACTGAATGAGCCACCCAGGCACCTCTGCTTAAGCTTTTTCAACATGCTTATGAACATCACATTTCCCATCTTAAGATTTTCTGTTAGCTCATTGTTTGCTCCAACTGTTATCACCACCTCAGGCAGTGCTGTAGTTAAACAGTCATCACTGCTTGTCTTTCTTTGATAGACATTCTCAGGAAAAAGGCTGTTTCCACTAGGTGACCTCTGGGTCAGATCAAATAAAGAAAAGTCTTGTGAGTGAGATTTGTCAGGGAACTGCGAGACAGGTCCAATCATGTCAAGTAACTGGAAATCAGCCTTTGGAAGAGGTCGTACCCCATTCTGCCCCCTCCAGTGGCTATTAGACTGCTCATTTTCACTATGATTTTAGAGTATTAGCTTTTAAGGCTACCTCAGGACTGAGAGGAGGGAAATAGGGCTTGGGCAGGGTAAAACCCCACAGGGCTTGCTGTTCTTACTGAGATTCAGCTGCTTCTCTTGAATAAACACTCCCTGGGCTTTTGCAAACCTTTTGTTAATTTCCCCAGCTTTTAAAAATGTTGGTTTGAAGCCTGATGATTCACAGACCTGTAGCCCTGGGGCAAATAATACATTATATGTTAATATAAAAAATAAATTAAAATGTTGATTTGACATTTTTTTGCCCAATGTCCTTGTTATTTTTATAAGGAGAGAGTTTCTAGGGGTTCTTACTTTGCCATTCCTGCTGATATCACTCCAGTTGATTTCTAATTTAATATGTTGTGGTCACAGAATTTATTCTTTATCCTTTCAGTCATTCTAAAATTACTGAGAAATAGTTTATGGCTTCTCATATGATCTATATAATTGAACATACTATGGATAGTTGAAACTATTTGGAATTTTGCATCAGTTCTAATGTTCTTTTATGCCATTGATTGTTAACATTGTTAACAATGTTTAAAAATGTTAAAATATTCTGTATTGTTACTAATTTTATCTAATTATCATACCAGTTTATGAAAATAGTGTCAAATTTCTTATAATTTTGAATTCATCTACTTTTCCCTTTAGTTTTATATATTTTTTGATTCACATATTTTAATTCATTTTATTTTATTTTTAAAGATTTTATTTATTTTATTTGACAGAGCTCACAAGTAGGCAGGGGCAGGCAGACAGAGAAGAAGGGAAGCAGGCTCCCCACTGAGCAGAGAGTCCGATGTGGGGCTGGATCCCAGGACTCTGGGATCATGACCTGAGCTGAAGGCAGAGGCTTTAACCCACTGAGCCACCCAGGTGGCTTCACATATTTTAAAACGCTGTTTGTTATTAGGTGCATACATTTTTGTGTATTCTTGATCATTTGACTCTTTTTCATGAGCTGTTCATTTTTATCTCTAGCAATGCTATTTCTCTTGAAGTGCATTTTTGTCCAATATTCACATAGAACACTAGCTTTGTTTTGCTTAGTGTTTCTGTGCTGTAAGTTTTTCTACTCTTTTACTTTCGTCCTGTGTGTATCTTTATATTTCAAGGATGTTTCTGTAAGCCCCATATAGTTAGTGTTTACTCTCTTAGTGAATCTCACTATCTGTTTGTAATTACAGTGGTTAATTCATTCACAGTTAATATAAACATCTTGCTTGAGTTTCAGGCTACTACCTTGATATTTACTTTTTTTAATTTAACCCATCTACTCTTTATTTCTCTGTCCTTCTTTACCTTCCTTCTTAAGCATTTCTCAACAGTTTAAATAATGTTTTTTTTTAAAGATTTTATTTATTTATTTGACAGCGAGAGATCACAAGCAGGCAGAGAGGCAGGCAGAGAGAGAGGAGGAAGCAGGCTCCCTGCTGAGCAGAGAGCCCTATGCGGGGCTCGATCCCAGGACCCCGGGATCATGACCCGAGCCAAAGGCAGCGGCTTAACCCATTGAACCACCCAGGCGCCCCTAAATAATGTTTTTTTAATCTCCTCTATTAAATTCATTTTATTCTGTATCATTTTAGGGGTTGCTAGAAAGATTACAGTATCTATCTTTAATTTATTACAAGTACATTCAAATACTTTTATGCCATTTCATGAAAAATGTAAGTACATTACAACAGGATAATGCCATTTACACTTTCCTTCTTTTGTGTCCTGCAAGTTTTACTAGGTTATCTTTTATATTTATGTTATTTTATAAACTCCCACGCATAGTAACATTTTAATCTTAATGAGTTAATCATCTTTTAAAGAAATGTGATACATGCATCTAAAACAGAAAACTTTAATAAACAGCTAAAAACATCTTTTGTAATAATCCGCATCTACTCTTTCTATTCTTTTTCGTTCCTTCCTGTAGATCTGGATTTCCACCAGGTTTCCTTTCCACCTAGCCTAAAAAACTTCTTTTAGCATTTCTTTTATTGTATGTCTAGTAAAGATTAATTATCTTAGCTTTTGTCTATCTTAAAGTGTATTTACTTAGCTGTCATATGTGAAGGACGTTTTTGCTGAATATAGAATTCATGGTTGATGGCTTTTTTCCCTCAGGACTTTGCCAACATATTGCTCCATTTTGTTCTAAGCTTGGTCATTTGTATCAAGAAGTCAGCCAACATTCTCGACATTGTATCCCTTTATACAATGTGTCTTTTTTCCTATTGATGGGAAAGAACTTCTTTTTATCTTTGGTTTTAAGCAGTTTGGCTATGAAGTGCTTATGTGTCAGCTTTGTATTTATCCTTTATGAGCTTAGCTAATATTCTTAGTTCTGTGGTTTGATACCATTTATTGTTTTTATTTTTTTAAAAGATTTTATTTATGTATTTGTCAGGGTAGGGATGGGTGGGGAAATCACAAGCTGGGGAAAAGGCAGGCAGAGGGAGAAGCAGGCTCCCTGCTGAGCAAGAGCCCGATGCCAGACTGGATCCCAGGACCCTGGGATCATGACCTGAGCCAAAGGCAGAGGCTTAACCGACTGAGCCACCCAGGCATCCACCATCTATTGTTTTAAAAAAAACGTTTTAGCTGCTTCTCTTCATGTATGTCTTTTGCCTCATTCTCTCTACTTCCCTCGGAGACTCTAATTACACATATGTTATGTCCTTATGTCCTGTAATAGCCTACATATCTCATTTGCTTGGTTTGTTTTTGTTTCACCTTTATCCAAATTCAATGATATTTTCCTCTGCCTGTGTCCAGCTTGCTGTTAGGGCCATCACATTTACTCTTCCTCTCTGATACTGTAGTTTTCACTATTAGTAGGCTCATTGATTTTTATTATTTTCTTTTATTTTATGCTTACAGTTTCCATTTATCCAGCTCAAATCCCTCTCTGTTGTCTACCTTTCCCATTAGATCCTTTCATATAAAATTTATTTTAGAGGAACTTTTTGTTCATTTGAACTCCTTGGCCACCTTTTGATGTTTCTCTGAACTATTTTGAATTTGTTTCAATCTTATTTAGATTCAGTTTACCACCAGTGGATTTAATTGCTTTTATAATGGGGTGATGTTTTTCTTCTCAGAATTGCTGGAAATATGAGCAGTGGTATGACTCCGGAGTTCCCTTAATGCTTCACAGCTTTGCTGACAGTCTTTTGGGTCTGTGTAAAGTTCCCTTTGCTTTGCAGTTTCCCCTCCCCCCACCTCCTGCCTTGCATTCACCACAATAAGGAATCTCAATCTGGCTGATTTGCTGCCAGCCTTCATAGAGCTACTGCAATTTAGCACACTATACTGCCTTTACTTGTCAGTAAAGGCAAGTGCATCAGAAGGGCTGATCTCAACCCTCTGGCCTTGCCTCAGCTTTTAGCATATTTCTTTGTGTGATCAGCAAAGGCCCATGGCAAAGAGTTGGTGGCTGACTAGGGCATGATTACAAGTTTACTTAGTGTTTGTTGCTTTTTGCAAGACATGCTGATCTATCATGTATACTTTGTCAACCTCGGTTTTTATGTCTTGCTGGCTTCTTGTTACCAGTCTATGTTTGATTATGTCTGCCTCCTCTGGCCTACTAAGCATAGATGTAGCTCTAGGTTTCTTCTCTACTTGTGAGTACTTGGTACTTTCTGGAGATTATTTAATTTAGCTTTATTTTTGTTCTCAGATCTTCAGTGAATTTTAAATGTTATAGTTTTATGGCTCACTTGGATTGTTTACATTGTTAGGGTAGGAATAATGGCTTTTGGCAATTTTCTATAATGTAAGTGTAAATCCATTAAATTATATTTTAATAAAGGATTTGCTAAACTTATATTTAGAAAGATATTAAATTTATTATTTATTGCTTCTCTAACTTGTGAAATCTGTGGCATCTATAAGACTACAAATGGTATAAACCCAGGGATCATACTAGGTAGACCTACTTTTTGGTTCAACCCTGTATATTGTAATTTATTTCCTAGCTTGTGAGTGAAGTGCAGTGTGCTAAGGAATTATTCATAATATTTGCCTAGCTCCAAAATTGTGATTAAATGCAATGAAAAGTTTGTGTTAAACTTCCAACTTTCTGATTTGGTGTCAGAGCTTTGCTGTTACTGTGAATTTTGAATGAGATTCAGCTCATAATTATTCTCAAGAATTAAGTCACAAATTACAGCTTGAATCATGCCAGGGCTTGAATTAGATAGCCTTTAAAAGAGGAAAACAATAAAGAAAATTACATTTTCTTTTTGCCTGAAAGGCACCTTATAGCTATTAGAAGTGTGTCTATGAAACAAATCTGTTATTCTTTTCCTTTTAATTTAACATTTGTAAATGGATACACACCTAATTTTCATTTAAGGTCCATTTGATTGTTTTCACAACTTAGGAAATCATTAGCTCAGAGACAGTAATGTCCACTGAACATATAGTACTCATTTCTGCCCTTCTGCTTATCTAGATCTTACCTTACCCTCAAGATTTAGTGGACCCTAGCCCATAGGAATTTCTTCATCAGTAATGTACTACTCAGTTAAACAAATATCATCTCCTTCATGTGGGCATATTTTCATACTCCAGAAATATTTCTTTGTTGAAAGTGGAGACGTTACGATTTTCTTGATTTGGGCTGGCTGGCCCTCTTTGTACACATGTACACACATACACACATGCACACAACACAAATGTTTGCTTACCTCACATGCCAGAGTCACATATTTAGGATATAAGTGTTTATGGGAGGGGCACCTGGGTGGCTCAGTGGGTTAAAGCCTCTGCTCAGGTCATGATCCCAGGGTTCTGGGATCCCAGAGTCCTGGGATCAAGCCCCACGTCGGACTCTCTGCTCTGCAGGGAGCCTGCTTCCCTCTCTCTCTCTTTGCCTGCCTCTCTGCCTACTTGTGATCTCTGTCAAATAAATAAACAAAATCTTGAAAAAAAGAATTTATGGGAGTCTGTGAACTTAGAATTCATTCATTATAGCTATAATAATAATACTACAAAATTTAAAAACCTATCATTCACATTAGGCATATCTATAATAGTAAAATATCAAGCTTATGTTAGAAATTTCATGTTTTCCTTATAAATTTCTCTAAACTATGATTGTTATAGTTTAAATACTATCAGATAGATTCTCAGTAAAAATATTTAAAATTGGTTTGTCTTTTATTAACTTGAACACTGAAACGGGTTTCTGTGTTGCATATTTTAGATTTTAAACAAACAAATGTAGATGAATAAAATGATCAAATAATGGTTATAGTTTTTAATCATTTTCAGAATTAATATTTGCTTTCTCAAGTCCTTTATACATCTTTCCTTCTTATCTTGACATTATGATCTCCCATGGTTTGTGTTTTGCTTGGTTGCTATAGAAATAGAGTATATTCAAAATCTTGTGTTTATTTTTGCATTTGGTTTGATTGGAAAGGGCAGAAAGCCTATCTTTTTGGATGTGTTAGGACATGATGTTAGGCTTGTTCATCACTCCAACATGCTCATGCCCAGACATTGGTTGTGCTTCCATAAATGAAAAGTGTTCATGGTGACTATTGTCAATAATGGGATTCTGGTTGCTCTGGGCAGAGAAAAATAGGTAGGTAATTGATTAAGAACTCAGACTGAATCTTTAAAAAAAAGAAAAAGAAAAAAGAAGAACTCAGACTGATATCAAGAGACCTTTCTTTTCCCTGAAGAGCAACAACTCATTTGCAGAAGCTGGTTTGGAGAGTAAAGGAAAGCCAAATTGTATCAAACCGGCCAATATGGCAGTAGGTCTTTGAATTAATTCTGGTACTCAGTTAGTAGTGGATTGTTTTCAAAATTATCTAGTTATCTAGTTATAGATGAGCTTATTCTCAAGATTCATTTGGCTCCTGATATCTACTACCTTTCTCTGGGGATGCTTTAGGTCAATACAGGCAGATTGTGTTCACTATTTCTTTTTTTTTTAAGATTTTATTTATTTATTGGACAGAGAGAGATCACAAGTAGATGGAGAGGCAGGCAGAGAGAGAGGAGGAAGCAGGCTCCCTGCTGAGCTCAGAGTCCGATGCAGGGCTGGATCTCAGGACCCTGGGATCATGACCTGAGCTGAAGGCAGAGGCTTAACCCACTGAGCCACCCAGGTGCCCTGTGTTCACTATTTCTTGAGGGCCTCTGCGTTTTCTGTAAGTGAGGAGTTACCAAGAGAAGTAACTTTATGTTACCAAGAGAAGTAGCTTTATGTTTTGTAAAGACAGGTAATTTGACAAGGCTGACCACCTCTATCACAAAGATAAATAAAACTAATTAGAAAAGATATCAGTCTTACCAAACTTCTGATTTTGTTATGATAGGAGAACCAATTTAAGACTAATAGAATACTGGGAGAAGCCTTTTAAAATCCTCTCTTGATGTAAAGTAGGTCAATTAAAGTAGCATTGTTGAAGATTCTTTATTTTAGTACTCCATTGGGTTTACTTTCATGTACTCTTATAAAAAGGTATCGAACCATCTAGTTATTTTCTAGAATTAACACATGGAGGGATTACATTGTGGGGCAATTCCTAGTTTTGATTTCTACTCTATTATTTTTCAGCTACTAATCAGGTGAGTGGTAACTTGGCTGAATTTTAAGTCATCAATATTAGAAACTGTGGCTTTGAGCATACTTATTTTCTCCTACAAGATCCTAAAATAAAGTCACTTTGCTGACCTTATTGATTTCTGGAGCTAAAAACTTTTAAGTTCTTGAAGTGGCAGGAAGCAGTGATTTTAGGTGCAGAGGCTCTAACCTTCCTAAGATGAATGCCTAAGAAAATAAAACCGTGTGAAAGGATTGTGAAGAGCTCTGCAGAAATAAGCAATTGCTATGGCTGCTAAAAATGACCAAGACAGACCAACAAATGTATCATTTATATGAAAGATATATACCATAGAATAAAAAGAAATCATGAATTTTATGAAAATAATAGTGGCTTGGGTTCCCACAGAATTAAGAATATGTAGACAATTTCGTTTTTAAAAAAATTTTTATTTAAAGTATTTTAATTTTTTGTGAGAGAGTAAGCACAAAAAAAGAGGAGCAAAGGGAGAAGCAGAACGGGAAGCATAGTGGGGAGGAACAGAGGGAGAAGCAGAGTCTGATGCAGGACTCAATCCCAGGACCCTAGGATCAGGACATGAGCCAAAGGCAGAGACTTAACCAAGTGAACAACCCAAGTGCTCCGAACACTTGCATCTGACTTAGTGGGCTTTGGACCTGACAAGCCCAAACCAATTTGGTGAAGATACTGTTGCAGTAGTAGCATTGTAAAATAAGAACATGTAAAATAAAAGCCAGGGAGGGTGGAACTTTCCTGAGGAGAAGTGCCCAGTGGATCTCAGTGAGTGTGCTACACATTTGGAAGGGAACACATAGTTTACACAAGTATGAAAAGTTATTGGTTAGAGCAACTTTTCTTTCTGAATCTTGGGGAAAATGGGAAAATCTCACATGTAGCCTGGAATATACTGATAACATTGTTTCATTTTTCATTTGGTGGAGGAGGAGGCCAGCTATTTTCATTTCTTATTTAAAATAATAAAAAGAAGATAAAAGGAAAGTTTTATTCTAAAGGCTGAAATGAAATTTATAACAGGCAAAATAAATAGAAGAATATGTTTTTTTTTCCCCCAGTGGCTGAAGTATATCCCTAAAGACCCTTTAGCAAAGGTTTGCTAGGCAAATTAAAACAATTAAGAGAGCTTGCTAACAAGATGCAAAGCATATGTTTTGTTCTGTAATCAAGAAGAAACTTCTCAAAGGTCTGGTTTATGGACTGGGGCAGTCCCACAGAGATCCATAGGCAGAGAGATTTTGTTCCTTAAACCAGGGACTGTGAAAGTTTATCTGTGGAAGTCCAGAGAGTAATTATTTTAGACTTTGCAGGACCTATAGTTTCTATCCCAGCTATGTAACTCTCTCACTGTGGCATGAAAGCAGCCATAGACCATATATAAACAAATGGACTCAGCTGTGTTCCAATAAAACTTTATTTACAAAACCAGGCTGTGGTGAGGTTTGGCCCTGACTGTAACTAAGTGACTTCTGCCTTAAACCAAAGGCCTGGAGATAATTTGCTGTAAACATGCAGGGATATGTTCAGTATATAACCCAGTCACACCTTCTCACGTGAGCGAATACACTGTTCCTTAGCTCTCTGTTCCTCTGTCGCCCCATTCTTGATTCATAGCCCAAAGGCAATTTTAGAAAGCTGCATAGACAGTGCTGAGCTGTAATCAGCACTTGGCAGCACTTAAAAAACAAGGTGTCACTTTTGAGTTTTCCCTGGGTGTGCCAAATTACATGAAGGGTAAAGGACACGCTAGTTGTCTTTGTGGGAAAAGCAATCCTGTTCCTTCATAAATGACACAGAGTAGCATTTCCCTCAACACCAGTTGAACTTCAATGGCTTTCATGAGCTTCTTTTAAAAGAAAAACAAAAACAAAAAACCTTTGGATTCAGGAAGGCTTCTGAATGCCTTTGACCTCTCATTTGCTTACGTTAGGCCCAGTTGACCTTGAATTGTCATGCAATGAGGGGATCATGAGATCAGATCTCAGCTTTAAAGCTAGTGGCTGTGTGACTTGGTTACTTAGACTTTAACCTTTCTATATCCCAGTTGCCTTATCTGTGAAAGGGGAGAATGGTCATGGACATTTCATAGGATTACTATGAAGGTTAAATAATGTGAAATACATGAAACACAAAGACGTGTGTGTGTGTGTGTGTGTGTGTATTAAATATATGTATTATATATGTATATATACATATATAATATTAAAAAGAGACACGTTTTATTCAATTCTTGTTTATCTTTGTAACCATGGCAATAACTCTGAGAAAGAAACAACTAGAATATTTACAAAGTTACTATGTAATATATTATATGTACTCATGAAGCAATGGGTCAAGACGAACCAGTGTTCAGTATATTTAAGTTAAATATGAAGGTTCATGACGTGTACCTGGCTCCTGGTTTGGGGTCCATATCATGGCTGGCCACATGACAGTTGTGTGTCTACGTGAATAACTCTCTTTAAGAACTGTAAACTCAAAGACTCAAATGGACTTCCCTTGGCGAGAACATCACCCACATGTCCCTGAACTTTACAGTTGGACAGGAAAAAAAAAGCAATTGTGTAATCCCCAAAGAGGGAGAACAAGAAGCTTGTTTTTTACCTCTCTACCCTTTATTTATGGATATCTTTTCCTTGCTGTTACTGCAGTGTATGCTTTGCTGTCATAAATCAGCCATGAGGGGCACCTGGGTGGCTCAGTCCATTCAGCATCCAACTCTTGGTTTTGGCTCAGGTCATGATCTCAGGGTCATGGGATCCAGGCCTTCATTGGGGTCTGTGCTCAGTAGAGAGTCTGCTTGAGATTGTCTCTCTCCCTCTCCCCTTCCCCATGCTCACTGTCTCTCTCTTTTTTCTTTCAAATAAATAAATAAATAAATAAAATCTGAAAAAAAAATCTTAGCATTGAGTATAACTGTATTTGAGTCGTGTGAGACTAAGTGGGTCGTTGTGGAACCCCTGAGATGTGAGATTTGCTCTAATATTATCTATCTACCTACCTATCTACCTACACATACATATACATTTTTCTCTTTTAAGTCCTGAAAACCCAGAATGTGGTGATGTAGTAACCAGTTTGTTTGCAGAGTATCAATAGATTAAAAATCCAGGGGAGTGGGGTTTAAACAACTAAATCTGCTTTGCCCAGTGCATTATAATGATAATAGTAATGTACTGGAGTTTGAAAATCTGGATTCTAGTACTGTGTAAGTGATAGAAACTAGGGTTAAAGGGACCAAAATAAAATGCAAAAGAGACGTAGGTCATCTTTAGGTTCTGCTTCTCTATCAAAGCAATCTTCAGAAAGTTAGAAAAAAGGTGAGTATGATCTCATGGCCAGAAACTGTGAAAACAAAAAGATAGCTTAAATGTGATATTGTATTCTGAAAATTAATAAATTTTGTGAAGGAAAGAAAAAGAAGAGGAAACAGGTATTGTTAGATTAAAACGTGAGGGGAACTGATGCAGTGATGTTGATGGTAGTAACATATAATCAAGGATGTGTTCAATGAGTGTGTGGATTTTTCATGGGAGTTAAGGTCCAGAATAGATTCAGGATTATATAAAGTACCAATGACAAAATTTTAAAAAGGATGATTTCACCTATGTTTACAGATGCAAAACAGAAAGTGCTAGGTCTTCTGCTTGGGGTAAATAGTATGATGTTAGCAGATAACAGAGAATGAATCTCTATGGTCAGGTCTCTTGTTCTCATCTTCATTAAGGCAAATGTTTCTCCAACCATAAAATGTATGAATGACATTAGAGAAAGGGAGTGAGTGGTTAGTAAGTGAGGAAAAACTGATATAAAAGAATTTAGAGCTAAAATTGATGGCAGTGTTAGCTGTGCCAGGAATATACATTAGGGATATGTTGTAAACAGATTATATATTGCTATACAGAAAGCAACTGACAAGGTGTCCCACTTGCCCTTGGAAGAGGACCTTGGCTCATCTTCAAATAATGATTGTATCAGTCTCCTATCGCCAAGCCTATCTGTACCCTTCTTAACTTTTGTTTCTTCTGTCTCAGATGTATATTTTCCTTCCTATTCTACAGATTATACGGTCTCAGTTTTCTCAACCAACTTGTTTTATTCACTTATTCATCAATTCACTGATTCAGCCAATAGATATTTATATTTGCCAGGCGCTGTTCTAATAACTGAGGATACATTAACAAACAAGACAGGCAAAGATCTGTCTCTTGTGGAACTTACATCTAATTGAAGGAAAAAGATAGTAAATAAGAAAGCAAATAAATATACAGCATGATACAGGTAAGCTTCATAAAGGAAATTTTAAAAGAAGGAGATATACAAGAAAGTGATTTGAGTTTGGTCTATTTTAGATATGCTGATCCAGAAAGGCCTGTCTGAGGAAATGACATTTGAGCTGACACACAAGGAGCTAAACGTGTGAAGAGCTGGGGGAAATCACAAATGTATAAGTCATGGGTTGAAATGAGCTTAACAGTAATGGGACAGAAAGAGATCAATGTGTTCAAGTCTAGTGAACACTTGGGAGAATAATAGAACATGAGATTGAAAAGGTAAATAGCAATCTTGTCAGATAGAACTCTGTAGACCATGAAATATGAGTTCTATTATAGTGCTTTAGGAAGACATCAGAGTTATAATACTTTATTTAAAAAAATTAAAAAGATTCTATTTGTTTGACAAAGACAGAGAGAGAGTGAGTACACAAGCAGGGGGAATGGCAGGCAGAGGGAGAGGGAGAAGCAAGCTTGCTTGCTGAGCAGAGAGACTGATGTGGGACTTGATCCCAGGACCCTAGCATCATGACCTGACCATAAGGTAGATGCTTAACCAACTGAGCCACCCAGGCACCCAGAGTTACAATATTTTCACAAGAGAATTTTAGTTTGTATATAGGGAATAAATTATAAGAGAATGCAAAAGCAAAAAGATGTAGTACGTTAGGAGGGTATTGCATTTACTTGTGAGATGTAGGTAGAATGGACACAAGTGAGTAGCTATATGGAATGTTTGGATTTGGATTTTACTTTACAGTTGAAGTTGACAGGACTTCCTAATGGATTGTATGTCTTTTAGATTTTTGACTTGAGAAACTAGAGGGATGGAAATATATGAGATGGGAAAGATACCATGAGAGTGGTACGGGGAAAGAGGAAGGGTGTGGAAGAATAAAATAAGCAAAAAGTCTTAGACATTAACAATTTCTTTTTTAATTTTATTAACATAAAATGTATTATTTGCTTCAGGGATACAGGTCTATAAATCATCAGTGTTATGAAATTCATAGCACTCACCATAGCACATACCCTTCCCAATGTCCATATTCCAGCTACCTTATCCCTCCCACCTCCATCCCCTCCAGCAACCCTCAGTTTGTTTCCTGAGATTGAGTCTCTTATGGTTTGTCTCCCTCCCTCGTCCCACCTTGTTTCATTTTTCTGCCCTTCTCCCCATGACCCCTACCCTGCCTCTCAAATTCCTCATACCAGAGAGATCATATGATAATTTTCTTTCTCTGTCTTACTTATATTGCTTAATATAATACCCTCTAGTTCCATTCACATCATTGCAAATGGCAAGATTTCACTTTTGATGGCTGCATAGTTTTCCATTGTGTATATACACCACATCTTTATCCATTCATCTGTTGAACATCTAGGTTCTTTCCATAGTTTGGCTATTGTGGACATTGCTGCTATAAACATTTGGGTGCACATGCCCCTTCAGATCACTACATTTGTATCTTTGGGGTAAATACCCAGTAGTGTGCTATTGCTGGGTCATAGGGTGCTCTGTTTTCAACTTTTTGAGGAACCTCCATACTGTTTTCCAGAGTGGCTGCATCAGCTTGCATTTCCACCAACAGTGTAGGAAGGTTCCCCTTTCTCCGCATCCTCACCAACATCTATCGTTTCCTGACTTGTTAATTTTAGCCATTCTGACTGGTATGAGGTGGTATCTTACTGTGGTTTTGATATGATTTCTCTGATGCTGAGTGATGTTGAACACTTTTTTATGTGTCTGTTAGCCATTAGATATTATCAATCTCTGTCCCTCTTTTGTACTTTCAGCTTCTCTGATTTTCCCATCATTAGCCACCGAGCATGCTAAATCTATCCCACCTTAACTCCCCTAACCTTCCCTTAACTCTGCTTCTGTCTGCTCTCCTCTTCTTTTCATCAATACATTTCTTGAAATAATAATCAACACTTATTATCACTACTTCCTCTCACATCATTTCCTCATCCACCATTTGTAATCCAAAGTGTGATACAAAAATATAAAGAATTTGCTTTATTTTCCTATTTCTTTACTGACATAATGATTACCATGGATCTGTACTATGTAGGCACAAGCTTAAGATGCTGATAAGGTCAAGCTCACAGCTGTGTTCCACTTAGTCAGCTTTTTCCTATATTGCTGCCGTAGGTGACACTCCAGACTCTAGCCACAGTGGTCTTGGAGACATGTGTGACTGTCTCAAAGGAGGCTGAGTGTAAATGTACTGGCAGACCATTACAGACAGACTGCAGAAGAGTTATTCACATGATCAAAGTATGAACAAGTGACCATCAACAGGATTTGTTGACCATTTGAGTCCCTATCAACTCTTAGTAGTTCAGTTCTGTTAAACATTGTGGATTGATTTGTACTGCCTTTGGTCAAGAACATTCTCTCTTTTTTCTTTCTTAATGTGAGAGTTCCCCCTTCTGCCTAGGCAACAATGTAATTCTGGAGAAAGACATTAAAATTGCATGCTGTTTGCAAACTACTGGAATGTATGTTTCATCAAATGTAAGGATAAGTTTAAGTAGAGATGTTCATCATGGTGCAAGAAATTTTGTCAAGTGGAATGAATGAGGAAAGTTGGGTTTTTGAAAAGAAACTATGCAGTTAATTCAGGTCACTCAAATCATACAAAAGTTGTGGAAGCAATAAATTTCTGTATTAACATGTCCACTCTCAAATTTCTCTGATTCAAGTAGTTTTTACATCAGCTTCTTCCCTGACATCAAATTTGAATGTATCTATCTTTCTCAGTGGCAGTATAACAGCTCATGAAGTTTATCTGAGGCACAGTTATTGCTGATTGAAACTTTGAGAGTAATGATTTTTTTTCTCACATAATGTTAATTATTTCCATAATATAATTATGCATTCTGCTTTAGGAATTTTAATGAATATGGGAAGTAGAGATGTGACTTGGAAGTTCATTAGCTATCTAGTTTTCAAGACGTGTTCAGAGGAAGCACAAACTAAACTTACGGTTGAAAGAACACAGGCCTACGAGACTGGGCCCATGGTCTCTACCACCTTGGGTCTGTTTGCCTTAGGCTTCCTCTCCTCCTTCTAGGCTTCCATTTTCTCATCTGAAAAATAGAGAAAAACAATGCATGTCTTATATTTCTCATGAAGTTGGATTTTCAGAGACAGTTACAATTTCAAATATTCTAACTTCCTGACAGAACATTTGTCTTACTTCCTGGCTCACAAAGCACAGTTTCATCTGATATATGTTGTATAACTAAGGTCGGAGGGAGCTAGAAGCTACAATTCAGCTTGGATTTTATGGCTCTCATTTTATGTGCAATTATTGTTCTCTTTTGTCTTTATGGCTTTTAGGCTCAAGATAAAAGTTCTAAAGCATGAGAGGTGAAAAAGCAGCCATTCACATCTCCTAGTAACCTTCAGTTTGTCATTTCTTTTGCAGTTTTCCAGAGAAATATAGCAGTTGTCAACTCTCATGAAGACTGAGAGTGTGGTTGAAGGAATCACAGACTTACGGATTTTAGAGTTGGAAAGACCACCTTGCTTTCAGGTGAGTGAAAAGAAGCCCTGACACAATTCACTCATGGTTACCATTCCTGTGTCCTTTGTAAAGGAAGAACAATCAGTAGAAGAAAATGGAGAAGGGGATTCTTGGCAGAGATTGCCAAAGGATAGGAAAAGCTGCCCACTGTTAGGGTTTGCACAGGTATATTACACAGAAAAACAGAAAAGTTGTGTCTCCTGTGGATCCACAGAATCTGGAAGCAGGAACCAAACAAGGGAACCTAGGGTTTACATGGAGAATTAAGGGGAACAAGGTAAAGGCCTACTTGGAAAGACAACGATGCAACTACTACCTATTAATTTAAGAAAAAAATCCCTTTGAACTATCACAAAATAGACTTTAACCTCTAGGAACATGCTTCTGAAAAATAGCCTGACATCAAGATAATTCTTAGTCCTACAAAATTTCACAAGTTTCAGTGGCTGTGAAACTTCATAGACTTTGCGTGTTGTAGGATTACAATGGCCATGTTAGAATGAAATGAAGAGGGGCAATCAAAAGTATGAGACAAGTGGACTCAAGTGGGAGCCAAAAGAAATATACTAAGGGTCACTCAGGACTAATCTTAGGAAACTGAAATTAATTGTGAATGAAGGGAGACTACATTGGTGATGTACAGTGTTAAGTAGAGTTGCTCATCTGAACAAAGGTATTCTTCTGACTAGGGAAAGTTCTTGGTGGTGGCAACATTATCAAATAGTGTTTTGGATATTCACCGGGATGCCCAGGGTGATGAAGATAGAGTAGTTCTCTAATAACTCGATTATGGTTTTATTTTTGATCAGTTGGATGATCATTTAGTTATTCAATAAATATTGTATTTAGTTATCTATCTGATATAATATAAAAATAGAGCTGAATGTGACACGATCACTTGTCCTTGAACTTTTTAGCCATAAACACATGTAAAAATGACTAAGTTAAAAATAATTAAGAAGTTGTCTTTTGACACTTTGCTGGATAGTTATCTTGGGAACTATGTATTTTAAAACATCAAATTATTTTCCTATCTATGCAGAAGACAGAAATAGTCCTTCATATGATTTTCCTTAAAACTCCGAAGTTGACTCTGGCTGTGTATTGTTGCATGAATCTCTTGGGTACAAGTACTTTGTTCTTTGTAATAATGGTTGTTTACTTAGCTATAAGCAGAAGATCTGCTTGAATGTTTTTTTTCATTGATTTTGTTTTCTATACACCTTCAATTTGTGATGAGAAATGCATTATAATGTGTATGCTTTACCAAAATGGACAGCAATGGCAATCTTATTTATATACACCAGACTATTTCCACTGACAAAACAAATAGAACAATAGAACCAAAATGCTAGAAGGAAATTTACAACATTATCAATTCACTCTTGCCACAGTCCATACCCTTTCAGAAGATGGATGAATTGCTAACCATTTTAAGGATGTTCAATGAAAAATTTCTTATAATTTCCTTTTGTTATCTGTGCCTAACATTTGTTGCTGACTTCATTAATTATATAGCTAAGGAAAATGTGCAAACTCAAATGTTTTTCTTTAATATTACAACTGTATGTGTTTAAGTAAATGGAATAAAATAAAATGCTAACAGGCAGCAGTTCCTTAATGTCGAATATGATTTTAGAGTTTACAACCCTAAAGAGATTCCATCCTCTCCCTGAACAAGCTGAGGTGAATGTACTTTTTACTTAATAACCATCAGTTAGCATCAAGAGATCATGCTGGTAGTGTTGTATGGTGACAGTAGCTATGGTTGTGGTAAGCATAGCATAAGGTATAGAGTTGTGGAATGTGGTAACCTGACACAAATGTAATATTGTATGTAAACTCTATTTTAATAAATAAAAAAGTTTTAAGAGTTTCAAAAAAATAGATTTTGCTGAAACAACAACTAATCAGAGTAAGAGACTTCTGCCAAGCCACTATGGCAGAGTCATCATAACCATAGTAACTAGTTCAGGGTAAAGAACACCAGTATCAAACCACAGAACAAAAATATAATCAGGAGTTGGGCCAAAATACCAGGTTATTGAGAAGAGAAGTTAGAAATCAATAGAGTAAGCAAGATAGAAAGATATTAGAAGCATATTCCCAAGTGAAAGTTAAGAGAGTTAGGAATCTTAAAATGGAAAGAGAGAATAAGAGAAACAAATTGTCAATATAGAAAAGAAGGTCCATGAAGGTACTAGTAACTGTGGTTTGATGGAGGCAGTGTTAAGTTATTTCCTCTGTCCTCATCTTGCATTTCAGATTAACCTCAGCAGACTCAAGCATACTTAGCTAGCCATCCTCCCTGCAGAGTTCAGGCAGTGTACAAAGTGGCAAAACCTCAGACTGATTCATCAGAGAGTTGCAAAGCATATCCATTTGACATGTTTACATTTGCTATCAGTTAACTTGGTGAAATATAAAGTTTAGTATGATTTGGTACTCATCTCTAGACATAACCAAGGTTTTTTCCCATTCTATGTCAAACTGAAGGAGAATAGTTATTTTATTTTGTTTTATTATTTTGTCTCAAAATTATCTTACCTTGTTTATTAAATGAACGTATTTTTATCTTTTATTTATTTATATTATGTTCAGTTAGCCAACATATAGTACATCCTTTTTTTTTTATTTGACAGAGAGAGACACAGCAAGAGAGGAACACAAGCAGCGGGAGTGGGAGAGGGAGAAGTAAACAGGGATCCTGATGCAGGGCTCGATCCCAGGACCCTGGGATCGTGATCTGAGTTGAAGGCAGACACCTAATGATGGAGCCACCCAGGAGCCCCATCTTTAGTTTTTGGTGTAGTGTTCAATGATTCATTAGTTGTGTATAACACCCAGAATAGTTATTTTAAATAGATTAATCTCTGGGAGTTTTTCTAACTATCCAGAGTTTTGGTATTCTGTAATCTATATAATCGAACTATATCCTGAGGCTTAGAGTTTCATAAATCAAATACAATTTGGCATATGACAGTAGTGGCAATTGAAAACGTTTCTGTCAGCAATCAGAAAAATGATACCCAGGCCATTTCTAAATTTAGATCAGAAGTGTAAAAGGGAAATTAATTTAATCTCTGTATTAAAGACTCACCCAAAGGGTACATGTTGGCATTGGACCTTAAAAATACAACATCTTTTTACTCAATATCAACCTTTGTCTTTAAAAAGCAATTTTAGTAGATTAATTTCCAAAGCAAGATTAAGATATCTATGGACTTAACAGTTTTAAAGATTTTAGATATATTTTTTAGATTTTTTAATATTTTTTTGTCACAAGACAGTATATACAGAAATAACCATGATGTATTTTCTTTCAATTGAGGGTTAAACTAATATTCTATTAGTATAAGCTTTAGGTTTAATAGATACATATGAACTTTGTTTTGTAAAAGTTGTGGAAAAGGTAGATTAATTTTGAATGGCTTGATGGTATCTTTTTTTAAAAGATGTTATTTATTTATTTGAAAAAGAGAGAGAGAAAGAGTACAAGAAGGGGACGGGGCAGAGGGAGAGGGAGAAGAAAACTCCCTGCTGAGCAGGAAGCCAAATTCAGGGCTCCATCCCAGGACCCTGAGATCATGACCTGAGCAAAAGGCAGAGCTTAACCAACTGAGCCATTCAGGCACCCCTCGCTTGATGTTATCTTAATCTGTCATTTTAAAACTCATATTAACTTATGTATTCATCTACAAAATGTTTTGTCTAGTGATCCAGTTTAATGCACAATAAAAATAAAACTCTAAGTCAGATGGTCTGTATTCTGTCCCCACTTATTTTCATTGTGACTCTGGATAAGTCAACTAATTATTAAAGAGCTTCAGTTTACTCATTTTTTAAATGGGAGTAATAACAACAAAGTGTGTGGCAATTTGCATGTCAAATGAAGAGGATGCTTATGATGTTGATGAGGACAATAATAATTGAAAACTTTTTGCAAATTGTAAGTGGTAGTATTGATGCTATTTTATTCTTAGATGTTTAAAGTGAAGATTTCCTTTCTTTTACTAGTGTGTTGATAATATGGCAATTGTTGATTGAGAGAGGGAAATTAATTACTAGAGACTAATACAAGATATAATGTCAGTTTCTATACAATCCACACAGTTCCACAGATGAATAAATGAATGTAATGTTGAAGGATACTTGCTTACTACTTGGATAGGCTTTGGGATAGGAATGAGATATTGGAGCTAAATGAAAATATAAGTTAAGTGGTTGAATGATCCTAGAGAAAGAGAAAGAGTTGATATTAACCTAGAGAGAGAGGTTTCCTTTAAGATGACTCTATGTACTTTTTATTAATGATTGGGGTGGGGATATTCATGACACAATAATTAAGTGTGTGGAGGGATAGCTCAGATTCAGAATCTCAAGAGACCATAAAAGTCTGACCTTATAGACTGAAACTATTAAAATGAAATTTGGTAGGGAAAAATGTAAAGATCTTCAATTTGTTTCTTATCCTAACTGTTCAAGTACAGAATGAATATGATACAACTAAAGAGTAGCAGGTAAGAAAAGGTCTGGGTATTTTAATTAACTATAGATACTGAGTAGTAGGTGGCTAGGGAAAGCTAATACGAAGAACCCAAGAGCATCAGAGTTTGAAATGTAGAACACTTAGGAGAATGGTGTAGTAGGGTTACATTTCTGCTACATAGTAAAACTATGTAGACTAACTCTGCTTCTTTCTGCTCTTCTTTCATTCTCCTGCATTTCCACATTGGTGTTGAAACAGAAACTGGCATAAGACTTGGGAGAACTCTGGGATGCCTGGGTAGCTCAGTTGTTTAAGCATCTGACTCTTGGTTTCTGCTGAGGTCATGATCTCAGGGTCCTGGGATTGAGCCTCTCATCAAGCTCCTTGTTGGGCTCTGCACTCAATGGGGAGTCTGCTTGAGGGTTCTCTCCGTCTCCCCTTGCTGTACTCTCTCTCACTCTCTCTCAAATAAGTAAGTAAATCTTGAAAAAAAAAAAAAGACCCAAAAGAAGTTAGAGGGAATTTCTCCCAAGTTTAATAAAATATGGTCATCTTTATTATGTAGGGGATATATAATATATATTAATAAAGCTTATGTTCTTTGATATCAACATTAAATCTCATGAGATTATGTGATTTCATTGTATAAGCAATTTATGTCTGTTAAAAAATAAAAACAAATGCAGACTCATGTAATTCTGAGGGAAAAAAGGTTCTACTGCATTCAACTTCTCTTAAGATAGAACTTTTTGTTGATTTTACTTTATCTTCTATATTAGTTAGGGTTCTCCAGATAAATTATTTTAAGAAATCAGCTCACATGATTGTGGAGGCAAGTCCAAAATCTTCAGTGGAGAGGGCAGACTGGAGACCCAGGGAAGAGCTGCAATCTGAATACAAATGCAGTCCATTGGCAGAATTCTTTCTTGCTCAAGGATGTCAGTCTTTGTTCTATGAAGGCCTTTAACTAATTAGGTGAGGCCTATTCACATTATAGACGATAATCTACTTTATTGAAATCTACAAATTTAAGTGTTAATCTGAACCAAAAACCGTCTTCTCAGAAACATCCAGAATAATGTTTGACCAAATATTTCGGCACTATGTTGTAGCCAAGTTGACACATAAAATTAGCCATCATGCCTTATTTGTTTCAAAGTCCTAAAGCTCTTCTGCTTAAATTCTTAAGTTTGCTACCTAAATTAGACTCACAAAATCACTTGATGGATATGACTAGAATTATTGAAACTCCCTTTAGGACACACTGTAAAACCTCAAATTCAGACAGCAGTTTGTCAGTTCACTTATTAAAACATTTTTGAGCACCTAAAATGTGCCAGTTCAGGACTGTGCTTTACACTGAAGATACTATGGAAAGCGAAACAGGCATGGCCCCTGCCCTTATGGAGTTATACTTTGGTAAACTAAGTCAACCAGATATTAACTGAAAGACCATATAGATACATGTAATACTTTGAAATAGTTTGACAAAACCTCAGTCTGGGTGGTTCAGAAATGATATTTGAGCTGAAATAAGTATGATTAGAGCTTAACTAACCAAAAGGAGAATCAACATGTGGTAATACTTATGTGAGGAGGGAGCATGGTGAATATGAGTGTCTGAGGGATCAGTGTGTTTAGTGAAGTACAAATAAGAGAGAACATGAATGTAGGTGTACTTATGGATGAGGTCATAGGAAGTCTTGATGAGCATATTAACAGATTTTGCCTTTATCCCAAATGTTACAGGAAGGCAGTAAAGACTTTTTAGCAAAGGGAAGATATAATCAGATTTTCTTTCAAACACCTTGTTCTGAGTGTGGAGAACAGTCTGGAAGGAGAGAAGAATAGCTGAGGATTAGACCAATTAATAAGTTAAGGTAGTGGTAGACATAGAAATTAGTAGATGGACTGTAGAGATATTTAAGTGGACTTGGTGATGGATTGAATATATGGGGTAAGGGAGAGAGAGTGCTGAACTGAATAGATGGTGATATCCATCTTGGAAGTTTAAGTGGCACTTAAATAAGACTAGGTTGTGGAGGCAAAAGAAGAGTATCAGGTATTTGTTTTTACTTTTGAGGTGCCACTGAGACATCTAAAAAATAATATAAATTAAACAGTTGGGTATACTGACTTGGAACACAGAGAAGATATTTGTTCTGGCAACAAAATTTTGAGTAATTTTCCTGCTTTTCATCAATAACAAAGTATAAGTTAGGTAGTCAAAAGCCTCTTTTATAGTTTTCAGAGCACAGATCCTCTACCTCCTTGGTTAGGTTTATTCCTAGGTATCTTTTGGGTTTTGGTGCAATTGTAAATGGGATTGACTCCTTAATTTCTCTTTCTTCTGTCTCATTGTTTGTGTATAGAAATGCAATTGATTTTTGTATATTAATTTTATATCCTGGACTTCACTGAATTCCTGTATGAGATCTAGCAATTTTTTTGATAAATGGGTAAAGATGACATAGTACGTATGTGTATACACACACAGAGACACACACAGAGGAATACTATATACAATGGAATATTACTCAGCCATCAAAAGTGAAATATTACCATTTGCAATGATGTGGATTGAACTAGACGGTATTATGTTAAGCAAAATAAGTCAGAGAAAGACAAATATATTATTTCACTCATATGTGGAATTTAAGAAACAAAACAGAGGATCATAAGGAAAGGGAGAGAAAATAAGATGAAATTACAAGGGAGAGAAACCTTTAGAAACTCAACTATAGG
Organism: Lutra lutra; assembly: GCF_902655055.1. Classification (NCBI taxonomy): domain Eukaryota; kingdom Metazoa; phylum Chordata; class Mammalia; order Carnivora; family Mustelidae; genus Lutra; species Lutra lutra. Next base: position 33,125,968 of record NC_062296.1, on the reverse strand, counting down.
AAACAAACTGAGGGCTGCTGGAAGGGAGGTGGGTGGAGATGGGCTAACTGGGTGATGGGCATTAAGGAGGGCACATCATTTAATGAGCACTGATGAATTACTGAACTCTAACTCTGAAACTAATAATATGCTATATGTTAATTTATTGAATTTAAGTAAATGAATACAATTAAAAAATAATTCCTCTTTCTATAATGTAACATACTGATTCTATACTAAGCTATATAATACATAAGAACTTTCTACTATGAAAACTATTGGATCTTTTTTATGTCACTAAAATAATCATGTCACTAGCTTTGGAATTAGGCTGTCTAAATGAAAACACAAATCATTTCACATGATCTGGCATAAATTAACCCCAGGGGAAATCTCTTCAAATGGAATTTTTCAGGTTTCTTTGAACTGACTCTTGTAATTTCCTAGGAGAGAAAAAATGAATAGTGAAATCTACCTATAGAATAATTAATTATACACCCATCTGCTCCATATCTTGACTTATGAAATTGCTTTGAGATGAGAATGCTTGTTTTTCCCTTAGCCTTAGAATATAATCCCATTATAAATTCCACAGTTTTAATATCAATAAATGTATTAGCTATTTGCTGAGTACCCAACATTGTGTTAGCTATTATGAATAATTACAAAATCAAATTGAAACCAAACAAAAACTATGACATGGCTCTTGTACTTAATGTCTGTTTAAACTATTGATCTATTAAAATTAAGAATAATCTGTAAGTACATATTCTAAAACCTAATAAGTGGTATTGACTCTCCATTCTATAGAAATTCTCAGAAGGGAGATTACCCTCTCATCTCTACAAGTTGTAAATGGCTTCATAGAAGAAGAGGGACTGGAGCTAAATAGGAAAGGAAGAAGAGTTGGCAGTTTTAGTCTCATTGTCTGCTTGCCCTCATAGCCTGTAAGAGGAACTAGCCCAGCAATATTTTGTACTATATATCCCCTCTGTCCCTCACCTTACTTGGCCACTTGGTTGGCTTTCTGATCCACGATGAAACCATAGACTGTTGAGTGACTTATTTTATTGTGGGCTAATACAAAAAGATGGGCTGGGTCAGCCAGATCCCTGGACTCTGAATTTTCACTTAAGAAATACAGAGAGATTGATATTATTAGTAGTAGAGGTTTTGATCTATAGGACAGTAAAGGAGGTCATAATGGCCGAGGTCATAATGGCCATTTCCAGGGCAAACATATAGGAACAGAAAATGTAAAGGGGCAGAAACTCTGAGGAAGCAGAAAAGCCTATTTGACAGAAAAAAGAAAAAAGAGTAAATCAGGATGATGTTGAAAGCAGAGATGAGACGTAGAGAGACCATTATAACTCATGAGAGATAAATAGATAAATGGAGAGAATTGCCAATTTCTAGAGCTTCCTCAGTTGTTAGAGCCTTCCAAGTTACAATGTTAATTTTAGTGTACATATCTCCCTACAGTAAATTCCCCACTGTTTTATTTCTATTAATTGGATAAACTGCATAAAGAATCTAATTAGAATAGAAAGTTTGGATTACAATCAATAGAAAAGAGGGGTGTTTCAAGTGGGAAGTATTAGTACATGCCAAAGGAAGGAATAATGAGTGTAGTATGTTAGAGAGCCTGATGATCATGCTGGCAAGTGTTAGAGATACTAGGTGGAGGAGTGATAATATAAGATTAGATGTATAGGATGAGCTCAAACTCTGATAGCATCACAGAATCCGTTGAATAATTCGGTTGAGAGCTGTATAATAGCCAATCCAGTGTTGGAAGATGACTAATTTAGAAGATGAATTGGTTGGAGCAATGGTGCCAGCTCAGAAACTATTATAGCAATTCAGACACAAGGTAAAATATGGTCTACAATGGTAAATATGTGGCAGGCATTTCTCTGTTTCCCATTCCCAGACCATGATACATTGCTAACTGATTATGGCATTCTTCACCTGGTGGGCATGGATGGTACCTTAGCATCATTTTCTGAATGGTACTCCAAGCAGTGAATGGCCTTTGACTGGTGTTACCAAGCAAAATGAAATTTATTTTCTGCCACTGGACTGGCACATTTTACTATTTTGGAAAAGAGTTTTGATAGTAAATCTAAGCCTACAGATTATTTACCTATATCCTGGGTACTTTGTTTCTCTGCATATGGAGCTCAAATCTTTTTTTTTTTTAAGATTTTATTTATTTATTTGACAGAGAGAGATCACAAGTAGGCAGAGAAGCAGGCAGATAGAGAGAGAGAGAGAGGGAAGCAGGCTCCCCTCTGAGCAGAGAACCCGACGCGGGACTCGATCCCAGGACCCTGAGATCATGACCTAAGCCAAAGGCAGCGGCTCAACCCACTGAGCTACCCAGGTGCCCTGGAGCTCAAATCTTGCTATAACAAAAAATAAAGAATGGTTCAATGGTTTGTAGCAGGATGTACTTACTTGAAATACTATTCTAGTAAGTAGAACATTAATGGAGTGTTGGAATTTTTAGTCATTGTGTTTTAGTTGTATTGACAGAAATCATTTAAAATGGGCAATCCCTACTGTTCTCCATTTCTTAGGATACCTTTTACTATAAACACTCATAAGCTCATAATAGTAATTGTGTTTTGGTATGTGTTAATTGAAAAAATACAGAGGGATAGATAACTATAGTGACTTTAGTGAGCCTTCTTAGAAATTTGTTTTGTTCATTATAAAAGCATATATTTTTCAACTTAGAGTTAATATACAGAAATGGCTTACATATTTATTCTGCTTACTAACACTGTTGCTGCATGCAGTCTCAGAGCCACGGCAGAGAAATATTGAATAAATGTATGTTCCCCAGAGAGCGTAGAGATCAAACCTGAGTCATGAACAAATGGGGAGACAGGGCCACATGAACTCTGGGTTGTAAGAAGAGGTCAACAGAAAGACCATAGGTGAAGTTTTTCCTGAAGAGTACAACATATCTGTCTTTAAGAGGTACCCTAACTTTTCCCTGCTTGTCTCAGAAATCTTGTCATACCTCCTTTATTTCTGGCTAACTAAATTGTATGGGCATGATTATAGTGTAATATCTTAATCCTCTAGATGATTTCACTCCATAAACCTCAATTTTTCATGTATTAGTGGAGTGGGTTTGGGAAAAGTCCTGGCAGACATGAGATGGGGAGAAAAAAATGAAACCAGCCATGTCATGTCATGTATTCCATTTATAGACAATGCTTGGTCTTCTTTGCAAGAGTCTCTGCAAAGTCTTTGCAGAGTCTTTGTAAGCTCTGTTTAAAACTGTACATTCTTTCCATCTCCATTACTCAATCCACTGCCTCCAATGAATCTACAAATCATATTCCAAACCATTGACTTAAATTGTCTTAAAATTATCTGGGGCTTTTTTCTTTCCTGATTCTGCTATGGAAACATTTGAATTAAGTAAAAATTGCTGACAATTTAAAGGCAGCAAAATTTACTGCTGCATGTTATAGTGGATATTTTATTTTTTAAAAAATTATGTTCTGGAGTACTATAGCTAGCTAAGTCAAGGATCAGAGGTCTAATTCAGCAAAGGCCAGAGCACAACCAGACAAATAATAAAAGCAAATTGTGACTTAAGCATCTTAAGAAAGAAAACAACATGTAACTAGAAAAAAGACAAAGTGGGAATGGGATTAGCTGAAAAATAAATTGGAATAGTATAAATGTGAATTCAAAGTATTACCTTGTGTAAAAGTCAGAGATTCACATAAGTCTGAGATGAGGGCCCTCATAGAACCAGAATATTTTTGCATTAACTGAGGCAAAAAACAAACAAACAAAACCATATATTTTGTCTGAAGGTATTTATTACTTTAGAGACCAAAGAAATGTAAAGCTCTAACACATAAGACTACACATGGAAACAGAATGGAATTCTAATTAGACCTGGACCTGGGATAGATATAAGGGATATGTGATTAAAATCCATTTGTTCATTGATCAGGCAAAAATAAACATATGCCAGACACTTTTGGGTGTTCTTGGACTATAGACATCGTTCTTGGATTCAAGGAGTCTAGAAAGACAAATGAATGTGTCAAGAAAATAAATGTGTCTCAATTTCCTCATTAAAAAAATATTGAACACCTATATGCCAGGCACCATGTTATTCTATAGGGATATAAAGTATTGTGATGACGGGCATGACTCTCATCCTTATAGAGCAAAGAATATAGCATGCTATCATAGAAAACTCTTGTGTATTGAAGGAGTTTCTAGAATTAAGGAGATGCTCATAAAACTTAACTACTAAGCAGTAAGTGGCTTACCTATTCAGTTCCTGAGTTTGTGTAGTTTCTTACCACCAAAAGTAAAAATCCATTTACACATACATCCATCCTTTCCTTCTTTCCTGTTATAATAGAAATATCTTTAAAACTACCTTGCCTCGTACTCTTGTCTATTCTTCGGAGAAAAATTAGACTCTGTTGCCATCAAGGCTACATTGCCAAGGAATAGAAGGAAGAAGTGAGAAAAGGTCTGTGTTTGTTATGATGTTATCACCCTTGTAAAGAAACACTAATCCTGAACTTTTAGGTATCATTGTTGATGTGCTTAAGAGAATAGACAATTAAAGAACTGTCAGTAAAGGGAAGCAATATAATCTCCCAAACTAAAAGCATGAATATTATTAGTATGTGTTTTGGCTCCTCTTGGGCTTTTGGCTCTATTTAGAGTATAATTATTTGGTGTAAAGCAAAATATAATGATCAAAACAGTAGAGTGGTGTTTCTTAAATGATGTGCTACTGCATGTTTGGGTTCTTAACTTTGGAATCAGAAGAGTTCCAGATGAGATGTATTATATTGAGGGCAAAATGACAGGGTTAGTAGACCTATAGTACTAGTTAAAACTGGCACTTTGTAAAGATGACATCGTGGTAGAACCCACTCATATCTTATTAATTTGGTGATGCTACAGACCTATCTGAAGACCAGAGAAAGCTAGAGGTCTGAAGCTGTGACTAATGAGACTGAAATGGGTAGATGCTATGAATCAGCTCTTAATTTTATTACCAAGGCTTATCATAGCAGCAGGCCTCTCTGATGTGATATGATTTGAATTCCAGTCACTACCAAAAGGCCTCCCATATCCTTCTGACATCCCCAAATCCTAAAAGGTCACCTTTTAAAATGAACAAAAACAATGGGAAGTTTTCCTCTTCATTATTAGGTGGACTCAAAACCTGGGACCTTTAGAATTTAAATGGGACGGGATGGAGGAATGAGAAGGAATTTTTGGGTGGGAAGCATTGTCAAGGACGATAAAACAATTTACAGGGCTACAGGGGGATCTTTGGGCACCATTGTCAAGTTGTAGAGTGCTAATTCTGGATGACCAAAAGGCATCGTGGAATGAAGTAGGAACTGAGAAGGGATGGCAGTAGGAACTAGGGTAAAACTGCAGAAATTATTGCATCAAAGACAAACATGTGGTTTTCCAGGAGGTACATGATACAAAACTTATTTTTCTCTCTGTGTTTGCAGGATAATGTCCTTGCCAAATGGTATCAAAGGTATGTAATTTGCCAAAGTTATGACCACAGAATTTTCTCTCTCTTGACCTTAGGATGTCAGACAACAAATTGTTGATAATTGCTATTTATTAGGATAGAGGGGAAATATATATTTTGCTGAACACCCCTTGAAAGGATCTTTCAAGGACATCATTAGGCAGCCCCCCAAGTGGTCTATTCTCTTTGGACTTTGGGGGCAAAATGAGACAATCAAATGTTTTATTTTCAATGTGGTTTGGGCAATAAGCTTGACTTTCTTTTGTAAGAATAAAAGTACATAGATAATAATTATCATTTGAAGCCATGGAATACACTAGAGTTTACTGTTATGATACCTCTATTTCACTGCTTTGGCTGGTAAATATTCTACTTTAGATTTGATGGCATTTCATTTGCATATCCCTTCTCTGGAGAATGTAGTGCATTTTTAAAGAGTGCCTGGATTGAAAACTGACTCATTGATAAGAGATTGTGAGAAGTATGTTATAGGGTGCAACAATTGTATAATGTGCTCACTGTGGTGAATGTAATAAAGAAAAGATTTTATGGAACTATTGCTATCTAATTATGTTTCATGAGAGCACACAAAGTAGTCTACACAGCTCTTGTTCTTATCCTGAAAAGCCAGCTAAACAATAACAAAACGCCAAGAAAATTAAAGCCTTCCTTCTTAGGAATACACACGTGGAGCGCATATGTTAGAAAACTGGTCTGAGTTTTGTTTATAATCAATTACTTTGCAACACTTAAACATGGAATTTAGGAAAAGATTCTGAAGCAACTCAACCAAGGGTTTCTCTTATAATTATAAACTATAATTTTTATTATTATTATAATTTTTTAGTTAATATCTTTATGGAATTTTTAAGAAAAACCACAAATTTTACTTAAGAGTTTACAAGGCTAATGTTGACAGCAGTGCTTCTCTCTTTTTGTGGGTATCAAAAAGTTTTTATTTTCCTTCCAGTGTTACTGAAACTTTTTTAACATCTTAATTTTTAAGTGTACATTCCAATATTGCTAAATGTATGCATATTGTTGTATAGGAGATCTTTAGAACTTTTTTCCCCTTGCATAACTAAGACCCATTGAACAACAGCTTTCCATTTCACCCTTCCCACAGTCCCCGGCAACCACCAACCTACTTTCTGTTTCTATGAGTTTGATTATTTGATCTCATATAAGTGAAATCATGCAGAATTTGTTTTTTGTGTGTTTAGCTTTTTTTGCCTAGCAAGAAAGTCTTCAAGTTTTATCCATGTTGTAGTATATGACAGGATTTCCTTCTTTTTTTTCTTCTTTTTTAAAAATTTTATTTTTTTGTTTGACAGACAGATTACAAGTAGGCAGAGAGGCAGGCAGAGAGAGAGAGAGGAGGAAGCAGGCTCCCTGCTGAGCAGAGAGCCCGATGCGGGGCTCAATCCCAGGACCGTGGGACCATGACCTGAGCTAAAGGCAGAGGCTTTAACCCACTGAGCCACCCAGGTGCCCCAAGATGTCCTTCTTTTTAAAGGCCTAATAACATTCCATTTTGTGTATATGCCACATTTTCTTTATCGATTCATCCATTGATGGACATTTATATTTTCCCCACATCTTGGCTATTAGAAATGATGCTGCTACAAATGATTACGGCTGTGCAAAAAAAAATACTCTTTGAAATCCTGATTTAATTCCTTTGGATACATATCTAGAAGTGTATCATATGGTAGTTTTATTTTAATGTTTTGAGGAAACTCCATACTGTTTTCCACAGAGGCTGTACTATTTTACAATCCAACAGTGTGAGAGTTTCTAATTACTAAATGCCCTACCCAACACTTATTATTTCCTGGTTTTTTTTTAAATGATCATCATATGGGGAAAACTAAGAGCTCTTCTCTTAAGGTCAGGAACAAGGCACAAATGTGCACTCTCACCACTTTTATGGAGCATAGTACTAGAAATCCTAGCCACAGCAATCTGACAAAAAGAAATAAAAAGAGTCCAAATCTGCAAGGAAGAAGTAAAACATTCATTATTTGTAGATGACGTGATAATATACATATAAAACCCAAAAGACTCCACCAAAAATTGCTAGAACTATTACACAAATTCAGGATACAAAATCAATGTACAGGTACCTGTTACATTTCTATATACCAATAATGAAGCAGCAGAAAGAGAAATTAAGAAATATATCCCATTTATAATTACACCACAATTGAGGTACCTAGAAATAAACCTAATCAAAGAGGTGAAAGAGCTGTGCTCTGAAAACTATAAAACACTGATGAAAGAAACTGAAGAAGACAGAATGAAAAGACATTCCATGCTTATGGATCAGAAGAATAAATCTTATTAAAATGTCTACACTACACAAAACAATCTATGCATTTAATGCAATTCCCATCAAAGTACCAATAGCACTTTTCACAGAGCTAGAACAAACAATCCAAAAACTTTAATGGGACCAAAAAATTCCCTGAATAGCCAAAACAATCTTGAAAAAGAAAAGAAAAGCTGAAAGCATTATAATCTGGACTTCAAGCTATATTATACAGCTATAGTCATCAAGACAGTATGGTACTAGCGCAAAAATAGACACGTAGATCAATGGATCTACATGGATCAATGGATCAGAGTAGAAAACCCAGAAATGAACTCACAAGTATATGGTTAACTAATCTTTGATGAAGCAGGAAAGAATTTGCAGTGGGAAAAAGTCTCTTCAACAAATGATGTTGGAAAAACCAGACAGCAACATGCAAAATAAAAAACTAGACCCCTTTCTTAAACTAATCACAAGAATAAATTCAAAATGGATGAATAATCTAAATGTGAGGTAGGAAACCATAAAAATCCTAGAACACAACTCTTTGTTATTAATTTTATTTATTTATTTGACACACAGAGAGAGAGCACTCAAGCAAGCACAAGCAGGGGGAGAAGCAAAGTGAGAGGGAGAAGCAGGCTCTCCACCAAGCAGGGAGCCCAATATGGAGCTCAATCCCAGGACCCTGGGATCATGACCCGAGCCGAAGGCAGACAGTTAATTAACTGAGCCACCCAGGTGGCAAGGGGAACAAAAGAAAAATTAAACTTTTGGGACTTCATCACAATAAACATCTTCTGTATGGTGAAGGAAATAATCAACAAAATCAAAAAGTAACCTACAGAATGGGAAAAGAGACTTACAAATAATGTATCTGATAAAATGTTGGTAGCTGGAATATATAAAGAGCTTATACAACTCTACACCAAAAACCCCACAAATAATTCAATTAAAAAATAGGCAGAAGACATGAACAGACATTTCTCCAAAGACTTACAGATGACTAACAGACACATGAGAATATACTCAACATCGCTTATCATCAGGGAAATGCAAATCAGAACTACAATGAGCTATCACCTCACACCTGTCAGAATGGCTAAAATCAACAACATAAGAAGTAACAGGTGTTGGAGAGGATACGGAGAAAAAGGAACCCTCTTACACTGTAGGTGGGAATGTAAACTGGTGCAGCCATTGTGGAAAACACTATGAAGTTTCCTCAAATAGTTAAAAATAGAACTAGCCTCTGATTTAGTAATCATACTACTGGATATTTACCCAAAGAATACAAAAACACTATTTTAAAGGGATACATGCACCCCCACATTTATAGCAGCATTATCTACGATAGCCAAATTATGGAAGCAGCCTATGTGTCCATCCATTGATGAATAGATAAATAAGTGGTATATATACAATAGAATATTATTCAGCCATAAAAAGAATGAAATCTTGGCATTTGCAGCAACAAAGATGGAGCTAGAGAGCATAACATTAAGTGAAATAAGTCAGTCAGAGAAAGGTAAATATATGATTTCACTTGTAAGTGGAATTTAAGAAACAAGTCAAGGGAAAAAAAGAAAGACAAATCAAGAGACAGACTAATTATAGAGAACAAATTGATGGCTACCAGAGGGGAGGGCAGTGTGGGATGAGTTAAATAGGTGATGGGGATTAAGGAGTGCACTTGTCATAATGAGCTCCAGGTGATATATAGAATTACTGAATCACTATATTGTACACCTGAAACTAATATAACACTGCGTTAGCTGGAATAAAAATAAAAACTTAAAAAAGTGGTCATCCTTAGCATTTTACTCTAGCTTCATCCATGTTATTGAAAATGCCAAGATTTCATTCTTTTTTGTGGCTGGATAATAATGCTAAGTGAAAGAAGTCAGAGAAAAAGTAATACCATATGATTTCACTCATATGTGGAATTTGAGAAACAAAACAAATGAGCAAGGAGGAAAGACAGAGATAAAGAAACAGGCTTTTTAAAAATTTCAATATCTTATTTAAATTCTAGTTAATAAACATATTTAGTTAAGTTGGTTTCAGGTGTAAAATTTAGTGATTCATCACTTACATATAACACCTAGTGCACATCACAAGTGTCCACTTTAAATACAAATCAAAACCACAATGAAAATACCACCTCACACCAGTCAGAATGGCTAAAACTGACATGTCAGGAAACAACAAATGTTGGCAAGGATGTGGAGAAAGGAGAACCCTCTTACACTGTTGGTCGGAATGCAAGCCAGTACAGCCACTCTGGAAAACAGTATGGAGGTTCCTCAAGAAGTTAATAATAGAGCTACCCTCTGACCCAGAAATCTCATTACTAGGTATTTACCCTAAAGATACAAATGTATTGATCTGAAGGGGCACCTGCACCCCACTGGTTATAGCATCAATGTCCACAATAGCCAAACTATGGAAAAGACCAGATGTCTGTCGACAGATGAATGGAAAAAGAATATGTGGCACATATCTATCTATCTATCTATCTATCACTATCTATCTATCTATCTATTAGCTATCTATCTATGTGTATATATATATATATGCATATATATATATACATACATACAGAGAGAGAGAGAAGACATTAAGGAGGGCATGTGATGTGATGAGCACTGGGTTTTATACTCAACTGATGAACTGTTTAACACTACATATGAAACTAATGATATACTATATGTTGGATAATTGAATTTAAACAAAAAAAATAAAAATTTTTAAAAAGGTGTCCTCCTTAATACCTATCATCCATTTAGCCCATCCCCCACCCACCTCCCTCCATCAAACATCAGTTTGTTCTCTATAAGTTAGAGTTTCTTATGGTTTGCTTCCCTCTCTCTTTTTTCCCCCCTTTCCTATGTTCATCTGTTTTGAAGAAACAGACTTTTAACTGTAGAGAACAAACTGATGGTTATCAGAGGGGAGGTGGGTGGGGGTTTCACTGAAATAGGTGATAGGGATTAAGGAGAGCACTTGTCAGGATGAGTACTGGGTGATGTATGGAAGTGTTGAATCACTATATTGCACAACCGAAAGTAATATAACACTGTATGTTAACTAACTGGAATTAAAATAAAAACTCAGAGTGGTCATCCTAATAGGTATGATGTTTTCACTTTCCTGATCGTTAGTGATATTAAGCATTATTTCATATGCTTGTTGGCCATTTGTATACCTTTGGAGAAGTATTTATTCAAGTCATTTGCCCATTTTCTTTAAAGATTTTATTTATTTGACAGAGAAAGACACAGTGAGAGAAGGAACACAGCAGAGGGAGTGGGAGAGGGAGAAGTTCCCCACGGAGCAGGGAGCCCAATGTGGGACTCAATCCCAGGACTCTGGGATCATGACCTGAGCCAAAGGCAGACACTTAATGACTGAGCCACCTAGGTGCCCCTCCTTTGCCCATTTTTTTAAAAAGATTTACTTCTTTTTTTTTTTTAAAGATTTTATTTATTTATTTGACAGAGAGAGATCACAAGTAGACGGAGAGGAAGGCAGAGAGAGAGAGAGAGAGGGAAGCAGGCTTCCTGCTGAGCAGAGAGCCCGATGTGGGACTCGATCCCAGGACCCTGAGATCATGACCTGAGCCGAAGGCAGCGGCTTAACCCACTGAGCCACCCAGGCGCCCCCTAAAAAGATTTACTTCTTTATTTTAGAAAGAGAGAGAGTACACAAGCATGGGGAGAGGCAGAGAGAGAGAAAGAGAGGAAGCAGACTCCCTGCTGAGTGGGATGCCCAACCTGGGGCTCGATCTCAGGATCCCTAGATCATGACCTGAGCTGAAACCAAGAGTCAGACATTTAACTGACTGAGCCACCCAGGTGCCCCATCCTTTGCCCATTTTTTAATTGGGCTATTTGGATTTTTTCTTTGTTTGTTATTGAGTTATGGAAGTTCTTGTATTTTCTGGAGATTTACCTATTTCCTGGTAGATGTTTTGTAAATATTTCCTCCCCTTTTGTTGGTTTCTTTTCACTTTGCTGTTTCTTTGCTGTACACAAAGGTTTTTAAATTTTATATAGTCTATTTGTTAGTTTTGCTTTTGTTGCCTATGTTATGGTGCCACACCCAAGAAATCATTGCCAAATCCAATGTCATGAAGATTTCCTGCTATGTTTTCTTTCTAGGAGTGTTATAGTTTCATGTCTTATGTTTCAGTGTTTCATCCATTTCGAGTTAATTCTTTGTGTGGTAGAAAATAAGATCCATCTCATTCTTTTGTATGAAGACATCCAGTATCTCAGCACCATTCGTGCTTTCCCCATTGTATATCAACTTGGCACCCCTGTTAAAGATCATTTAACCATATACATGAGGGTTTATTTCTGGATTCTCTATTCTGGACTCTCTATTACAGACTGTCTATTATGTTCTATTGATTTACATGCCTGTCTTTATGTCAACAACATACTATTTTTTCTTGTTTTATTGAGATATGATTGACATACACCACTGTACAAATTTAAGGTGTACAGTATAATGATTTGACTTACATGTATCATGAAGTGATTACTGTAATAAGTTTAGTTAAGATCCATCATCATATAGATACAAAATAAAAGAAAAAAATTTTCCTTGTTATGAAAACATTAAGGATTTACTTTAACTACTTTCATATATATCATACAGCAATGTTAATATGATCATCATATTGTAAATTATATTCCTCATACTTATTTATAACAATAAGTTTGTACGTTTTAACTGCCTTCATGCAATTTCCCTTTCCCCCACCTCCTCCTCTGGTAACCACAAATATGATCTCTTCCTCTAAATCATATTCCATTTATACCATGCTGTGTTGATTATTATAGGTCTGTAGTATGTTTTGAATGATGAAGTATACAGTCTCCAATTTTGTTGTTCTCTCTCAAGATTACTTTGGATATTTGGGGTCTTTTGAGATTTGATATGAATTTTAGGAGTTTTTTTTCCTATTTCTACAAAATATGTCACTGGGATTTTTAAAAAGATTTTATTTATTTATTTGTCAGAGATAGAGAGCACAAGCAGGGGGAGAGGTAGGCAGAGGGAGAAGCAGACTCCCTGCTGAGCAAGGAGCCTGATGTAGGACTTGATCCCAAGACCCTGGAATCATGACCTGAGCCAAAGGCAGATGATTAACCAGCTGAGCCACCCAGGTGTTCCTGTCATTGGAATTGTGATAAGGTCTGCTGTGAATCTGTAGATCACTTTGGGTAGTGTGGGCATTTTAACAATATTAAGTCTTCTAATTCATGAACAAAGATATCTTTCCATTTATTTGTACCTTCTTTAGTTTCTTTCAGCAATACCTTGATTTTTTCACTATACAGGTCTTTTCCTCCTTGGTTAAGTTTGTTTCAAGGTGTTTTATTCTTTTTGATGCTATTGTAAATGGGATTATTTTCTTAATTTATTTTTTGGCTTCTTCATTGTTAATGTATAAAAATGCAAATTATTTTTTGTGTGTTGATTTTGTATCCTGTTATTTTGCTGAATTCATTTATTAGTTCTAACAGGGTTTTGTTGTTGTTGTTTGTTTGTTTTGTAATCTTTAGGTTTCTACATATAACATTACTCCTTCTTGACTAATTGCTTTGGCCATGATTCCAGTACTAAGTAGAATAGAAGTGGCAATAGTGGGAATCCTTGCTTTGTTCCTGTTCTTAGTGGAAAAGATTTCAGCCTTTAACCATTGAATATAATGTAAGGTATGGGTTTTTCATGCATGGTCTTTATTATGTTGAAAGAAATGCCTTCTATTCTTAGTTTGGTGAGTGTTTTTATTATGAAAGGGTATTAAATTTTGTCAAATGCATTTTTTTATCAATTGAAATGATTATAAGATTTTTATCCTTCATTCCGTTGATGTCATGTATTACATTGATTTTCATCTATTGAAGCATCCTATTTCCCAGGGATAAATCCCATGTGGTCATGTTGTATAATCCTTTTAATGTGCAGTTGAATTTGGTTTGTTAGTGTTCTCTTTAGGATTTTTTCATATATAATTCACCAGAGACAGGGGTTTGTAATTTTCTTATAATATCTTTGTCTCGCTTTGGTATTACAGTAATGTTGGCCTTATAAAATGAGTTTGGAAGTACTCTCTCCTCTTCTATTTCTCAGAAATGTTTGAGAAGTATTGTGCTAACACTTTTTTTTTTTAAATGCTTGGTAGTGGGATGCCTGGGTGGCACGCTTGGTTAAGCGTCTGCCTTTGGCTCTGGTCATGATCCCAGGGCCCTGGGAATGAGTCCCACATCAGCCTCCTTGCTCAGTGGGGAGCCTACTTCTCCCTTTACCTGCCGCTTCCCCTGCTTGCTCTCTATCTCTGGCAAATCAATCAATCAATCAATCAAATCTTTAAAAAATAAATTAATGTTTGGTAGGATCTTCCAGTGAACCATCCGATCCTGAATTTTCTTTGTTGGGATGTTTCTGATTACTGTTTTAGTCTCTTTTCCAGTCATAGGTCTGTTCAGAGTTTCTATTTCTTTGTGATTCAGTCTTGGTAAACTTGCATAATTCCAGAATTTATCCATTCCTCTAGGTTATCCAATTCGTCGGTGTATGATTGTTCATCATAGTCTTCTATAGTCCTTTTTATTTCTATGACATATGTTGTAATGTCTTCTTTTTCATTTCTTATTTTTTTTTAGTCTTCTCTCTCTTTTTGTTAGTTTAGCATAGGGTTTGTCAATTTTGTTTATCTTTTCAAAAAGCCAACTCTTAGTTTTATTGACTTTTTCTCTTGTTTTTCTGTTCTAATATGCCATCTATCTTGGAGAATGTTTTGTGTGCACATGAGAAAATCTGTGTTCTACAGATTTCAGGTGCAATGATCAATATATGTCTATCAGGCCCAATTGGTCTATAGTTTTTTTTTCAAGTTCCTTCTTTCCTTATTAATCTTTTCAGTTGTTCTATCCATTATTGAAAGTGAGGTATTGATGTCTCCTACTACTCTTGTGTTTCAATTTGTTTCTCCATTTCTTTCAATGTTTGCTCCATATATTTGGGTACTCTGCTTTTAGGTGCATATAATTATTATGTCTTCCTGGTGAATTGATCCTTTATCATTATTTAATGTCATTCTTTGTCTCTTGTGACAATTTCTGACTTAACATATATTTTGTCTGATATAAATATGGACATCCCTGCTTTTTTGGTTACTACTTGCATGGAAGATCTTTTTACATAATTTCACATTCAGCCTATGTGCATCATCTTCAGTGAATTTCTTGTAGACAGAATATAGTTGCATAGATTTTTTTAAGTTCATTTAACTATTCTCCATCTTTAGATTGAGGAGTTTAATCCATTTATATTTAAAGTGAAACCTGATAGGGAAAGGCTTATTATCATATTTTGTTTATTGTTTTCCTTTTGTCTTATAACAATTTTGTCTCTCTTTTCTATTGTTGCTGCTTTCCTTTGTGTTTTATTTACTTTTCAAAAAATTTTTTAAAATTCTTTTTATTAACATATAGAATATTATTTGCCCCAGAGGTACAGTTCTGTGAGTAATCAGGCTTACACATTTCACAGCATTCACCATGGCACATACCTTCTTCAGTGTCCATAACGCAGCCACCTTCTCCCTACATCCCCCACCCCCACCAGCCCTCAGTTTGTTTTGTGAGATTAAGAGTCTCTTATGGTTTGTCTCCCTCCCGATCCTGTCTTGTTTCACTTTTTTCCTTCCCTACCCCCAAACCCACTGCCCTGGCTCTCAGATTCCTCATTTATATAATATTTGACAATATTAATATATATTAATATATAATAAAGACAATTATATAATAATTGTCTTTCTCTGATTGACTTATTTCACTCAGCATGATACCCTCTAGTTCCATCCATGTCATTGCAAATGGCAAGATTGCATTGCTTTTGATGGCTGCATAGTATTCCATTGTGTATATATACCACTTCTTCTTTAACCATTCATCTGTTGATGGACATCTAGGTTCTTTCCATAGTTTGGCTATTGCGGACATTGCTGCTATAAACATTCAGGTGCATGTGCCCTTTCAGATCACTACATTTTTATCTTTAAGGTAAATACCCAGTAATATGATTGCTGGGTCATGGGGTAGCTCTATTTTCAATATTTTGAGGAATCTCCATACTGTTTTCCAGAGTGGCTGCAACAGCTTGCATTCCCACCAACAGTACAGGAGGGTTCCCCTTTCTCCGTAACCTCGCCAACATCTATCATTTCCTGACTTGTTAATTTTAGCCATTCTGACTGGTGTGAAGTGCTATCTCACTGTGGTTTTGATTTGTATTTCCCCAAGGCTGAGTGACATGGAGCACTTTTTCATGTGTCTGTTGGCCATCTGGATGTCTTCTTTGCAGAAATGTCTGTTCATGTCTTCTGCCCATTTCTTGATTGGATTATTTGTTTTTTGGGTGTTGAGTTTGCTAAGTTCTTTATAGATTTTGGATACTAGCCCTTTATCTGATATGTCATTTGCAAATATCTTCTCCCATTCTGTTGGTTTTCTTTTGGTTTTGTTGACTGTTTCCTTTGCTGTGCAAAAGCTTTTTATCTTGATGAAGTCCCAATAGTTCATTTGTGCCCTTGCTTCCCTTGCCTTTGGTGATGATTCTAGGAAGAAGTTGCTGTGGCTAAGATTGAAGAGGTTGCTGCCTGTGTTCTCCTCTAGGATTTTGATGGATTCCTGTCTCACATCGAGTTCTTTCATCCATTTTGAGTCCGTTTTTGTGTGTGGTGTAGGGAAATGGTCCAGTTTCATTCTTCTGAATGTCACTGTCCAATTTTCCCAACACCATTTGTTGAAGAGACTGTCTTTTTTCCTTTGGCCATTCTTTCCTGCTTTGTCAAAGATTCATTGATCATAGAGTTGAGGGTCTATTTCTGGGCTCTCTATTCGGTTCCACAGATTCTTTGCCTCTTTGATTAGGTTTATTCCTAGGTATCATATGGTTTTGGTGCAATTGTACAGGACATTGACTCTAATTGCTCTTTCTTCTGTCTTGCTGTTGGTGGAGAGAAATGTAATTGATTTCTGTGCATTGATTTTATATCCTGACACTTTACTGAATTTCTGTACAAGTTCTAGCAGTTTCGGGGTGGAGTCTTTTTTGGGTTTTCCACATAAAGTATCATATCATCTGCAAAGAGTAAGAGTTTGACTGCTTCCTTGCTGATTCAGATGCCTTTTATTTCTTTTTGTTGTCTGATTGCCGAGGCAAGGACTTCTAGTACTGTGTTGAATAGCAGTGATGATAGTGGACATCCCTGCAGTGTTCCTGACCTTAGGGGAAAGGCTCTCAGTTTTTCCCATTGAGAATGATATTTGCTGTGAGTTTTTCGTAGATGGCTTTGATGATATTGAAGTATGTACCCTCTATCCCTACACTTTGAAGAGTTTTGATCAAGAAAGGATGCTGTACTTTGTCAAATGCTTTTTCAGCATCTATTGAGAGTATCATATGGTTCTTGTTCTTTCTTTTATTAATGTATTGTATCACATTGATTGATTTGTGGAGGTTGAACCATCCTCGCACCACAAGAATAAATCCCACTTGGTCGTGGTGAATAATCCTTTTAATGCGCTATTGGATCCTATTGGCTAGTATTTTGGTGAGAATTTTTGCATCCATGTTCATTAAGGATATTGCTCTGTAATTTTCCTTTTTGGCGGGGTCTTTGTATGGTTTTGGGATCAAGGTAATGCTGGCCTCATAAAATGACTTTAGAAGTTTTGCTTCCGTTTCTATTTTTTGGAACAGTTTCAGGAGAATAAGTACTACTTCTTCTTTAAATGTTTGGTAGAATTCCCCTGGGAGGCCATCTGGCCCTGGGTTCTTGTTTGTTGGGGAATTTTTGATGACTGCTTCAATCTCCTTACTTGTTATGGATCAGTTCAGGTTTTCTATTTGTTCCTGGTTCAGTTTTGGTAGTTTATATATCTCTAGGAATGCATCCGTTTCTTCCAGATGGTCAAATTTGCTGGCATATTGTTGATCATAATGTGTTTTTATAATTGTTTGTATTTCTTTGGTGTTGGTTGTGACCTCTCCTCTTTCATTCATGATTTTATTTGTTTGGGTCCTTTCTCTTTTTTTTTTGATAAATCTGACCAGGGGTTATCAATCTTATTCTTTCAAAGAATCAGCTCCTAGTTTCATTGATTTGTTCTACCATTCTTTTGGTTTCTATTTCATTGATTTCTCCTCTGATCTTTATGATTTCTCTTCTCCTCCTGGGTTTAGGCATTCTTTGCTGTTCTTTCTCCAGCTCCTTTGGGTGTAGGGTTAGGTTGTGTACTTGAGACCTTTCTTGTTTCTTGAGAAAGGCTTGTATTGCTATATACTTTCCTCTCAGGACCACCTTTGCTGTGTCCCAAAGATTTTGAACAGTTGTGTTTTCATTTTCATTTGTTTCCATGAATTTTTCAATCCTTCTTTAGTTTCCTGGTTGACCCATTAATTCTTTAGTGGGATGCTCATTAGCCTCCATGTATTTGAGTTCTTTCCAACTTTCCTCTTGTGATTGAGTTCTAGCTTCAGAGCATTGTGGTCTGAAAATATACAGGGAATGATCCCAGTGTTTTGGTACCAATGAAGACCTGATTTGTGATCCAGGATATGATCTATTCTGGAGTATGTTCCATGTGCACTAGAGAAGAGTGTGTATTCTGTTGTTTTGGGATGGAATGTTCCAAATACATCTGTGATGACCACCTGGTCCAGTGTGTCACTTAAAGCCTTTATTTCCTTCTTTATCTTTTGCTTAGATGATCTGTCCATATCAGAAATGGGTGTGTTAAAGTCCCCTACTATTATTGTATTATTGTTGATGTGTTTCTTTGATTTTGTTATTAACTGGTTTATATAATAGGCTGCTCCCATGTTAGGTGCATAGATATTCAAAATTTTTATATCTTCTTGTTAGACAGACCCTTTAAGCATGATACAGTGTCTTTCCTCATCTCTTATGATGGTCTTTGGCTTAACATCTAATTTATCTGATATAAGAATGCCACCCCAACTTTCTTTTGATGTCCATTAGCATGGTAAATTGTTTTCCACCCCCTCACTTTAAATCTGGAGGTTTCTTTGGGTCTAAAATGAGTTTCTCATAGACAGTATATCAATGAGTCTTGTTTTTTTATCCATTCTGATACCCCGTGTCTTTTGATTGGGACATTAAGCCCAGTTATATCCAGGGTAACTATTGAAAGATATGAATTTAGTGCCTGTAAGATGGCTGTTACTGTGTATTGTCTCTATTCCTTTCTGTTCTACTACTTTTAGGCTCTCTCTTTGCTTAGAGGACCCTTTCAATATTTCCTGCAGGGATGGTTTTGCAATTCTTTTAATTTTTGTTTGTCCTGGAAGATTGTTATCTGTCCTTCTATTTTCAGTGACAGCCAGCTGGATATAGTATTCTTGGCTGCATATTTTTCTCGTTTAGTGCTCTGAATATATCATGCCAGTTCTTTCTGGCCTGCCAGGACTCTGTGGATAGGTCTGCTACCAATCTAATATTTCTACCATTGTATATTATAAATCTTATCCTGAGCTGCCTTCAGGAATTTTTCTTTGTCACTAAGACTTGTAAGTTGTACTATTAGATCATGGGGTGTGGACCTATTTTTATTGAAATTGAGGGGGGCTCTCTGTGCCTTCTGGATTTTGATGCTTGTTCCCTTTGCCATATTAGGGAGATTCTCTAGTGTAATTTGCTCCAGTATACCTTCTGTCCCTCTCTCTCTTTCTTCTTATTCTGGGATCCTAATTATTCTAGTAGTGTTTCATCTTATGGTATCACTTATAACTTGAATTCTCCCCTCATGGTCCACTAGTTGTCTCTTTTGCTCAGCTTCTTTATTTTCCATCATTTGGTCTTCTATAATACTAATTCTCTCTTCTGCCTCTTTTATCCTAGCAGTAAGAGCCCCCATTTTGGATTGCAACTCATTAATAGCTTTTATTGATTTCAACTAGGTTATATTTTAGTTTTTATTTCTCCAGAAAGGGATTCTCTAATATCTTCCATGCCTTTTTGAGCCCAGCTACCAGTTTGATAATCTTCATTCTGAACTCTAATTCTGACATATTCCCAATGTCCATATTGATTAGGTCCCTAGTCATTGGTAATGTCTCTTGTTCTTTCTTTTGTGGTGAGTTTTTCCACCTTGTCATTTTATCCAGATATAAATATATGAATGATAGAATAAAATGCTAAAAATACTAAAAGGGTGGCAAAGCCCCCCCAAAATATATGCTAACCAAATAAGAGACCTAAAACTGGGGGGAGAAGAAAGGAGGGGGGGAAATATATATACATATTAGACTGATGAATAGAGCAGAGCCACCCACTTGATTTTGGGTGTATTCTTGTCTCTTAGAAGAAATTGCCTCTCAAAATTTTAAAGAAATATATATATATATATATATATATATATATATATACACAAAAAAATAAGGGTAAACACGATGAAGGAATGGAATATGACTGTAAAGATGAAAATTTTTAAAAAGTTTCTAAAAAAAGGAATTGATAAGATAAGTTGGTTGAAAAAAGAAAAAAGGAAGAGGAGAGAATGTGATCAGACTGGAGACTAGAACAAAACTATGTGCTAGATTTAGGGTATATTTTGATCTATTAGAAGAAATTGTATCCTGAAATTTTTTTAAAGAAAAAAAACCGATATGTATACAAAGACAATAAGTTTAAATACAATGAAGGGATAAAATATGACTATAACAATGAATATTTTTAAAGATTTTTTAAAGAAAAGGTATTGTTAAGAGAAAATATTTAAAAAAAACATTAAAAGAGGAAGGAGGAAAAGTTAAAGAAATAGAAGAAAAAAAATAAAATTAAAAAAAATTTCACCTTGCAGGACTAAAGGATCATGGGGAAAATGCCATGAATTCTATGTGTTGCTTTCCCCTAGCTCTGTAGTTCGCAGTTCTCATTGATCAGTAAACTTGGTCTTGGCTGGATGTTCTTGCTGATCTTCTAGGGGAGGGACCTGTTGCTGTGATTCTCAAATGTCTTTGCCTGAGGTGGAATTGCACCACCTTTGCCAGGGGCCAGGCTGAATAATCTGGTAGGGTACATTCTCTGGAGCTTTTGTTCCCTGAATGCTTTCCATACAGCTTTGGAGGATGGGAGTGAAAATGGCAGCCTCCCAATCTCTGGCCTGTAGGAGCTGAGAGTTCAGGGCCCCACTTCTTAGTGCACCCTCAGAGAAAAGCAGTTAATGCCTCCCGTCTTCCTGCTTCTGGCAGCACTCTAAACTCACCCAGCCTGTGACTGAGCATTTCTATCTCTGGCACAGGGCCCTGATTGTAGTCTCCAAACCCAGCAAATTCCTGCCATGTGCTCCCTCGCTGCTCCTCCTGTAGGAGGAAGGAGGGAGTCTCTCCGGATCTGCCACCTATAGGTTCCCTGCTCAAAGAGCAGTGGCCTGATTGTGCCTTGGATCACAGCTTAAGGTAACACCGAGCTGAGATCTCACTCCTCAGCTCCAGCTCCATCTCTGTAGCGAGCTTCCCCCCTCCAATACCTGGCAGCTCTGCCACATTCAGGCACCCCTGGTCTTTCTGTGACCCTGTGGGACCTGAGACCACACTGTCCCCATGAGTGCTCCACTCCCACTTAGCCTCTAGAGCAATGTCCCTCAGTGGAGTGGACTTCTGGTTTTGTGCTCTGCTGATCCACCGCTTGCTGGCAGCCAGCCCTCCCCCCGTGGTCTATCTTCCCATCACTTCAGACTCACTTCTCTGCACACCCTACCTCCCGAAATTGGTCAATTTTCTGTTCCTAGAATTGCTGCCCTTCTTCTCTTCTATCTCTGTTGAGTTTGTAGGTGTTTGAAATGGTTTGATAACTATTTAGTTGAACTTCTGGGACCTAATGCTGTTTCAGTCTACTACTCTTCCACCATCTTGCTAACCATGTTTGAGGGTTTTTTTGTATTGACATACTCTGGTTCCTTTCTCATTTCTTTTATGTATCTTTCATAAGTATTTTCTTCATAGCTACCATAGGGATTACATAAAACTACCTAGAGTTATAATAGTCTATTTTATGTTGATAACAAATGAATTTCAATTCTATTTTAAAAAAACTCAATTCTTTTTATATTGTGATTCTCCTTTGTTATCAATGTCATAAATTATATCTTCATATATTCTGTATTCATTAACACCATTATATTTTTCTGCTTTGTTTCATGCTATATTTTATACTTTTATCTTCTAACCATAATTATTTTTATGCTTTGTTTTGTTATATATTATGCTTTTAACTTCTATACTTGAGTTAAAAGTGCTTTGTGCTCCACCCCATTATAGTATTCTATACTTCTGTGTATATTTACCTTTACCATCAAGCTTTATATTTTCATAAGCTTTCATATGACTGTAGTCTTTCATTTCGATTTGTAAGATTCCCTTTAGCATTTCTTATAAGGCAAGTCTAGTGGTATTGAACACCTACAGCTTCTTTTTATTTGGGAAAGTCTTTATTTTCCCCTGAAGGACAATTTTACAGATACAATATACTTGGTTATGTTTTTTCATCCAACACTTTGAATATATCATCCCATTCTCTTTTGGCCTGTAGTGTTTCTGCTGAAAAATTCACTAATAATCTAATGGGAGCTCCCTTGAACGTGATGAATTGCTTTTTTCTCTTGCTTCTTTCAAGATTATCTCTTTTTCTGTGACTTTTTGCAGTTTGATTATAAGGTGCCTTGGTGTGGGCCTCTCTGAATACATTCTGGTTGGAATCATTTGAGCTTCTTGTATTAGGAAGTTCATTTCCTTCCTCAGATTTGGAAAGTTTCAATCATTATTTCTTCAAAAAAACTCACTCAGTTTCCCAGTTTCATTCTTCTCCTAAAATTTTCATAATGTGTACATTTTCCTGCTTGACAGTTTCCTGTAAGTCTCTTAGTTTTATTTGCTTTTCATGCTTTTTTTTTTCTTTCGCTTCTCTGCCTAAATTTCAAATGATCTGTCTTCAAGTTTACTGATTCTTTTGGTCAATCAAGTTTGCTATTGAATCTGCCTAGTGAATTTTTCAGTTCAATTATCGTATTCTACAGCCTTAGGTTTTTTTTTTTTTAATTAGTTTCTTTCTCTTTGTTGATATTCTTTTTGTTCAAGCTGTCTATCTCTTATAGGTCATTGTGCTTCTTTAGGACACTTCTTTTGAATTCTTTGTCAGACAATTTGTAGATTTATTTTCTTTAAAGTTGGTATCTGGAGATTTATTTTGTTCTTTTGACTGGGCCATATTTCCCTGTTTCTTCATGTGCCTTCCATTTTTTTTTTTTTTACCTGTTTTTGTTTTGCTCAGCTTTTTATGTTTGAATAAACAGTTATCTTCCCAGTCTATACAGGCTAGCTTAATACAGAGGAAGAATTTTACCCCAATCAGTCTTGCTAAAGATTCTGGAGCTCCTTGAAACTTTTTGCAGGAATGAGGCTTTTCTGGGTTTATGTGTGTAACTTCACATTTGGAAAGGTTTGCTGTTTTTGTTTGTTTTGTTTTCTCAGGAGCTCATAATCCCTTGCTCTTTCTTGTCTGTCTGTGGTACTGAAGGCTTTTTAGTACTATAGCAGCAAACCACCTGGCTCTCCTTTGTTCTTTGTGAGTGGCCCCCAGGAATCCAAAGTATGCTAGATTCCCACTAATTCCCTAAATCAAGAAAAACAGGCAACTCCTTTTGGTTGCTCCCTGAAAAGATGGAGTGCTGGACTCAAGCTCCACTTTTCTCTCTCTCCTAAAGGAGAAACCATGAATTGGGTATATTCTCCTGACTGTGTCAAATTATGCCAGCCTCTGTCTGTGGCATTGCAGGCACTCTGGTTTTGCAGCAGACTGCCTACCCTCTCCTTTGCTTTCAGTGGTCCTATGGCATTTAAATTGTGCTGGTCTTGTTGGGACCCTGAGTCAAACAAGAATGAGATTAGTCTCTTAGGCAGCCCTCTGAGGGATACAGATGCCAGTCTTCTCTTTCCCTCACCCTCCAAAGAAGAAGCTGTACGCCAAGATAAGCTGTGCCAGCTTGGGGGGGGGGGCTGTCACAGATAAAGTAAAACAGTTCTTCTTTCCTGCTTCGATGGGGCTGTTCTCAGTTTTGTGCTTACTGGAGGTACTGCAACTTAACTGTTTTCTGGAGTTGTCATATTTTATTCTGTATATTGAGAATTCAGTGTTTCTAAGGGAGAATGAGAACTGAGGCTTCCTATTATACCATCTTACTCTATTGAGACTTCTTTGGAATTTTTTTCAAAAGAAATATCTCTGAGAAAGTTTTATTATGAAATTTTAAATTCAGATTAAAGCTGTTTCTTCATTTTGCCAAAGCTATTATTAGAAAAGTAAACACCTCAGACCATCAACCAACTGGTTTTCTCAGTTACCAAAATTCTTCTGTTAGGTTATGTCAGATATATATATATATGTGTGTATACACACACACACACACACACACACACACACACATATACATACATTCACACACACACACACACACACACACACACACACACATATATATATTCATCAGAACAGGTAACTGGGATTTTCCCTCTCTGCTATTTACTCCATGATTCTTCTGCTTTCCTTTGCCACAAAAGTTTTTTCTCCACATAGCTTTTTGTCCTTTGTATGATAATATAAACTACATTCCCACATGAATATATCATTATGCTTCCTCATTCCATAGATCTCACATAATCCCAATGCTCTTCAAGATAAGCTCAAGAAAAGAAGGGAGCAAAGTTAAATTCTATTTAGCTAATTAGGCCTCTCAACACCCAATTTATTGCCTCCTTCACCACCACCCACATCCAGTACCTAGTTCTGCTGCTCACTCAATATTTGCTTCTAGCCTAATATGGAGGTCATAGTGTTCAGAATGAGCAAAGACACTGAAAACACTTGCCCTCTGAAAAACAGGTTAATTATGTTCAGTCTTCCATATGCCTCAAAATTTCCCTTTATGTCCTATTTGGAAAACTTATGAAAGGCTTATAATTATAGAATGCTCGTTATATGCCAGGTTCTCTATTCAATATTGCATATGTATTGTGTTATTCAACTATGTAAGTTAACTGCTTTCAGTATTCTTATTTTACTGATTAGAAAACTGAAATTAGAAGTGGTTATTTCTTGCCTAAGGATACACAACTAGTATGGGGCACAATCAGATTTAGAAAAAAAAAGAGGTTCATCGATGAACCAATAAACCAAGAATTTATTAATAATGAAACATTGATTATTATTATTCTGATTCTGTGCATCTAAAGGTTAAAAAAATGCTTAGAATAGGCCATGTCTCTATGGAGATCTGGTTTATTTGTTTAGAGAATAGAATTAGAAACACATATCTGGGCAATAGATGTACTCATTGCTACTAGAGTTTCAGTGCTTTTAGACCATTTTAGCTGATAGGAAATACACATATATAAAATAACCAATCTATATACACATATTTATAAACATTTTTATATGTAACCATTTGTGTCTATATTAAGCTAAATGAGTTCATACTGATATTTGTTTAATCTATTGTCACAGTAAATCATTCTAACCTCTTCCCTTTGCTTATCTGTAACCTCTCATATCAACAGTGGGAAATGTAGCTCTGACCAGCTGCCATCCATTTTTAAATTTTTCACCTCCAGTAGACATATATAGCAGTGTCAGAATTGCTAACCTATGCCCTCATGTGAAGAAAAAAACCTTATCAATATAGTTCAGTATTTATGGACAGTTTCTTTTGCCATTACTCTTACAGTCTCCACTCCTTTTCAAAGTTACTTTAGTCAGCAACATTTCCCCTACCTCCCTCTAATGATATTTTTTTCTGTACTTATAATAGTCAGATTAATGTGTCACATTCTGAATTTCATCCTAGAATCTTCTGGTCTCTTAGTAATGTTTTAAAATTTGCATATATTAAGTTTTACTCTTTGTGCTATAAAGATTTGTGGGTTTTGACAAATGCATGATGTCATGAAACCACCATTACAATTTCATACAAAAGACTTTCACTATCTTAACAAAAATCCCCCATGCTTCATCTATCATACTTGCCTTTTCCTCTTGAGCCCCTGACAGCTACTTTTTACCATCAATATAGTTTTGCTTGTTTCTGAATGCTGTGTCATTGGGATCGTATAGTATGTAGCTTTTTTAGCCTGGTTTCTCTCACTTAGTAATATGCATTTTAGGTTCATCTATGCCATATCATGGCTTGATATCTCATTTCTTTTACTGGTGAGTGATATTAACTTATAAGGATGTGCAGCTGTTTATTCACTTATTGAAGAGCATCTTGGCTACTTTCATTTTTATCAATTAAGAATAATGTTGATACAAAGCTTTGCATGCAGAACTTGCATGGATATAGTTTTCAACTAAGTTACACAAATTGACTGGACTGTAGCAGGAAATGTACAAAATGGGCCTGGAATATCTTTTAACACCAGAAAATAAGGACTTACTCAAAAGATTAACCAAACCCCACAATGATGTAGGTATGTCAGAAGGTCACAGGGGACAACTGAATGGGCTCCCAGTGACCAAAGCTAGAATAGATTTGAGTAAGAAAAGAAATAAAATAGTAATAGATTATAATTCAAAGTGAAAAATAAATATTCCTGAGTCAATATTGATAGAATTTATTGATTACATAAATATAGAAGAGATAAATCTTCCACCCAGAAAATTTTCAAATACTTTATGTAGATATTCCTCTACCAATGCGGTAGAACATAATTCCCAAGACCTTATGTGGGAACTGCACATAGTGAATGCCTTCCAAAGAGTACACTATGGAAGTAGAGAAAGAGGAATTTCACAGTGGAGAAACCTGACAAATACTACCTCTGTCAAGTGCTCAAGTCAACATCAGTAGTGATAAATCATGTTGATAATATGTTCCTTTGATATGATGTGACAAAAATAGCACTTTACTTGAGTGTTCATTATTCTTTCCATTCTTAAAATCACAGACTGATCATCATGAAATTTTCATATATAGTCTAATTAAGGGACATCCTTACAAAATACCTTACTGATAATCTTCACATCCTTCAAGGTCATCAAAACAATGAAAATAGAAGAAACAATCTGTTTCTGTTATAGCCTAAAGGAGCATAAGGAAACAGGATGACTAAGGATTATTTTAATCAGAATGAGATCCTGAAATAGATAAAGGACATTGAGTAAAAAGAAAGGGAATCTGAAGAAAGTGTAGACTGTAGTTATAAAATTTGTTAATATTGATTCATTAATTATAATAAAGGTACCATACAAGCATGTTAACAATAAGGAAACTGGATGTAGGTTATAAAGGAATTATTTGTACTGCTGCCACAATTTTTTTGTAAATCTAAAATTGTTCTAAAATTTTAAAAAGTTATTCTTTTTAAAAAATTCCTTGGCTTGGAAGAGACACCATATACTGATCACTGAAAGGCATGGGTTAGGTCTTTTGGTAAGAAAGAAGAAGGTGACTTGGTAGCTTGCCTGGGCTTGATATTATTAGAAGGCACCTACCATCTATAATCTTTGACTTTGGTCTCCTAATATGCTTTTTTCCTTCTCTCTCCTCACAATATATATTTCAGCCTGACCTCCTCCACAAAAGAACTACCTGTGACTAAGAAATAGATGAGCTTCTTTATCTCCTGCTTGGATTATAGATTTAATAGTGTGATAGGATTACTTTCTAATTTCTTTACCAACACTCCAAAACTTAATCCCAATTTGGGGAGAGGTCAGGTCTTCATATGGTTTGAGTAGAGGAATATAGCTTCCAATTTTTTCTGCCATTACCAAGTAAAATGGACTTAATTTTTTAAATTGTTTTTAGCCACCTTCAATCACTGTTTTGTTAATAAAAAATTATCAAATGTTAGGAATTGCAGTTTGTTCATCCTAACATAATGTCAAGAATAAAAGAAAATCATTTACTGAGCACCAAACTGATTTTCTGTTGACTATAGCATGATGCAGGATGAAAGCCATCTACATTTATTCTAATGTACAGATACTTCTGAAGGTCTGTTAAATTGAGTTGCTACCTCAATTTGGCAATAGGTATACTAGGCTTTTTTTTATAATGGCCAGGTCAGGATTAGCCTACCCATGTATAGAAAAATATTGATGTTGAAGGTTCTACTTGCTCTTCAGTGGCATGCTTTTGGCAGTGGCATGAACTATAATGTCATAAAAGCATTTCATGGTGATAACGTGGAGCATCTCATTAACCCTCTGGTACATGGAGTAGCATAATGTTTGTTAGGCTAACCATCTTTTGTCCCCTTTTATCTGGCCCATTGCCTTGAGGGTGCATGGGGAGGATAGGTGAATTGATCTTTAAGGGTATTGAAAAAGGTTGAATTCTAGATCCCTATGTGCAGCTCCTTGCTTGACATCTTCATGGTAGTCCTTACTATTGTTTTGAGGAATAAATGAGGTAATTCACATAGAGATCATAAAACAGTACCCAGCATATAGAAAGTACTCAGTAAGTTGTAATTCTATTTATCATTGAATGCATTCTTTCTGAGAGTGGGGCTAGGAAGAAAACTGTGATTTTCTATGTCACATAGTGGTTTATTCAAAGGGTTTCATGTGATAATTTTCAAACTTAAGTGGATGAGACTCCTCTGGGGGAGCTTTGTAAAAATATAGACTCCATGGTCTCACTCCAGATTGATTCCATAGGTCTAAGATGTGGCCTATCTATCAAACACTTGATTCTAATGTTTGTAGTCTGTACATCACATTTTGAAAAAGCAATAAAAATGGACATACTTGATTTTACTCAGCCTTGAGAATTAATAAGAATTTAAGTATTTTGTCACCAATAAAAGATGAGAGACATTTTAAATCTTTTTGATGTTCCAGAAAGGTCATAAAGTCTCATTTTATTTTCTGCTCTGCAAATTTGAAAGAGCCAGTACTACTATTATTAGGTATCATCAGTGAAAAAAAAGCTACTAATGTTGAATTGAAAAGCCAAAAGAGACATGTGAAAATGGTAGTCATAAATTTTCCAATACCATACTGAGGGGTGTATATGAAAGAATTTCAGCAATATGAGTGTTGACATGGTTTGTCTGTGTGTACTTATATTTGATGTCTCCTTGGAAAACAAAAAGCAACAGTGACTCCTAATACATCATATATATATTGAGTCTAATAATTGTTTTTGAGGTGCCTATTTACAGGCAAAAGCATTCAAACACTTGGAAGTAAAAAGAGACTTGTTGAAAAGTATAAACAATTAGTAAAATTGGTAGAAAGGAAATTGTGTTTTAAATTGCCCTTATGATTTCTGTGGCTTTAAAATTGATCCATTTCACATTCTTCCTCCTCAAATAGACTTGGTAGGTAAAAACATCAATTTCAGCTTTACTGCACTTTTTCCCACCACAGGCTCCCAGGCATACTATCTGATTGGCTCCCTGGTGGTCTTCTCTATTGACACAGATTCTGTGTTTGGATGCTGCCTTCCATAGTTTCTTAACCTGATTTTCACTTCTGCTTTTGTTGGGACAGTTTATGTTAGGGTAGGCAATAAGTAATCATAATCTTTCTCTTTCTCCAGAGCAATCTTATATTCTGGCAGCTCCCATTACTGAGACATTTTAAGTGGATGAATGGTGTGTGTGTGCGTGTGTGTGTGTAGCTTCCAGTTTCAAACAAATTGTGGAGTATTTTGACAACCTTGTGGCCATTCCTTAGGATAGAAAGCAAATAGAGGAAGGAAGGAGATTAACTAGCATCTCATCAATGCATATTATAGTATCCGTAGTGTTTAAGGTCATGAATTTTATCAACTCTGGTAGATCCAGATTCAAATCTTGGTTCCAAACTCTGTGATCTTGAGCAGTTATGCATATTATTTAAAACCCAGTTTTTCTCGATCTGTTAAAAGTGATAATAAGAGAACCTATTTAATATACTTGGAGTGTACAACAAATGGGATTATGCATATATGTGATCATATTGTAAATGTGCATATACATAAACATATTTAAAATCTAACAAACGTGGACTATCATTACCTTATGTAAATCTGTGTAATAAGGTGCTATTCTTCCTGTTTTTACATGACAAACCTAAGGCTCAGACATAGACAATAGTGAGAGCAAGATGGGCAGACTGAGGCTACAGGCCCTTGTTTCCCAAAAGCATCAAGTGAACAGCTACAGGCTGACTAAGATAGCTTTGTAAGAGCTCTGAATACCAGCCAAAGATCTGCAAAAACCAAGCAAATAATCAAGAAAAAGCTACACGTAAAACAGTAGGAAAATTTGTGGCATTTTTGCTTGCTCTTATCTTGCTCCTTCCCTACATGACATGGTCAGGAGGAAGAAGTTCAATTTCTGGTTCTTTCTCTCAGAATAGAAGAAAAAGAGCAAAACTAGTTTGCAACATTTTTGCCTATCTGAAGACTGCCTAAAGCACTGGTTTCTGAATCACCTAATGGAGGTTTCAGACAGGAATGATGGTGGCATAGTTTGGATCTCAAGTTGGAAGCTGCAGAAGGCAGTGGTATGTGCTGTGCCACATGAAGATTGCAGGGAGATTGGAGACCTGTGGATACCCTGGGGCAAGAGATTAGGAACAGGGGAATATAGTATAATATCATAGATCCCAAGAAGAAACAGAGGTAAGACACTTAGAGGGATAAAACTCTACCTTAGAGGTAGACTCTTAAGTAAGACTCTAAATTAAATCATTAAAGCAACCTTGTACATGGGACAAATGGACACACACATACACACACACACACAGGACCAGAGAAGATATATGGCCATAAAAAGCCTAAGAAGACATTAAGCCTTCATGCTAGGCCAATTAGTGAAGTTCTTCCCCAACACAGCCAATCTGCAAAGACCAGGGGAAAAGACACTTTTTTCAAATGCTCAGTTTTCAACCAAAGATTATGATGCATACAAAGCAATAAGGAAATGTGAACATTGGGAAAATTATATATGAAAAAAAATGATAATGTTAACAAAGGGATAGGAGTTTTGAAAAGGAGGCAAACAGAAACTCTGGAGCTGAAAAATACAATAATTGAAATGAAAATTTTCATTAAAGGGGTTCAGCAGAAGATTCAAACAGGCAGAGGAAAGAATCGAGAAATTTGATGATAGTTCATTTGAAATTATCAAGTTTGGAGAGCAAAAAGAAAAAAGAATGAAGCAAGGTGAAGAGAGCCTTAAGAGGTTTATGAGACATTATCAAATGTTTCCATTATCTACGTTATGGAAATCTCAGAAAGAGAAAGGAAAAGGGGAGCAATGAGCTTATTTGAAGAAATTATGGACAAACTTGTTCCAAATTTGAGGAAAGAGATAGATACGCAAACTTAAGATGCTCAACAGAGCCTAATTCAATAAATACAAAAATACTCACAGTTAGATATACTTTTTTAAAAATTTTATTTTTAAGTAAATATTACAGCAAAAGTGGGGCTCCAACTTACAACCCCAAATCGAGAGTCCCATGCTTTACCAAGATAGCCAGGTGCCCTGGTAGGACACACTGTAATAAAACTGTCTAAAATGGAAAAAAAATCATGAAAGCAATAAGAGAAGAGTTGTCATATATAGGGGATTCTCAATAAGATTATGAGCTGATTTCTCAACAGAAACTTTGGAGGATAGGAGGTAGCTGAATGATATCTTTAAAATGCTGAAAGAAAGAAAACTGCCAACAGAGAGATCTATATCCAGCAAAACTGTCCTTTCAAAATAAGAGAGAAATTAAGGCATTCCAAAATAAGCAAAAAGGGAAGAAATTCATTTCCACTAGGCCAGCCTTACAAGAAATGCTAAGGAGTCCTTCAAGTTGAAATGAAATGAAAGGTTGCAATATGGTAACTTGAAACGATATGAAAAGTTCTCTAATAAAGCTACAAACATGGATAAATAGAAAAACTATATTATAATTTTGGTTTATAGCCCTACTTTTTATTCCTCTATAGACATTAAAGTATAAATATATAAAAATAAGTATAAGTCTATATTAATGAGTCCACGAGGTACAAAGTTGTAATCAGTGACATCAAGGAGGTGACAAAAGGAGGGATTGTGAAGGACTAGAGATGTTGTATGCAATGGAAGTTAAGTTGGCATCAGCTTAAAATAGATTTTTATAACTTTCTGATGTTATATATAATCCAAGTGGTCACCACAAAGAAACCACAATAGGTTAAAAAAGAAATCACAAGAGAAATTAGAAAAACTTTTGGATGAATTAAAATGAAAACAGAATATGTCAACATATATGGGATATAGATAAAGCAATGTGTAGAGGGAAATTTACAGCTGCAAATGCCTATATTAGTAAAGGAGAAAACACTCAAATCAATAACCTAGCTTTAAATTCTAAGGGACTAGAAAAAGAAGGACAAATTAAAACCAAAGCAAGCAGAATGAAAGAAATAATAGAGTATACATAAGCTAGAGAATAGAAAACAATAGAGAGAATCAATAAAATAAAAAAAAGTTATTTGAAAAGATCAACAAAATTGACAAATTGTTAGCTAAACCAACCATGAAAAATGAGGGAAGCCTCTAATTATTAAATTGAGAATTCAGAAGAGATCAGAATTATTGATCTTGTAGAAATAAAAATATTATAAAGGACTACTATAAATAAGTGTATGCAAATAAATTAGATAACATGGATGAAATGTTCAAAACTTAGACACAAACTGTCAAAAGTGTCACAAGAAGAAATAAAAATCTAAACATACCTATGAAAGTAAAGAGATTGAGTTAGTATTTTAAAACTTCTTACAAAGAGAGGCATAGGACAAGATGGCTTTGCTAGTGCATTCTATTAAATGTTTAAAGAAGAATTAATACCAGTCCTTCACTAAATGGATGAATGAATGAATAAAGAGAACCCTTTCAAACTTATTCTATTGCCCTGATTCCCAAAACAAAGGCATAAGAAAAGAAATCAAAAGATCAATATTCCTTTTGAATATACATGAAAAAGCTCTAAACAAAATACTAGCAGCCTGAATTTAAAATATATAAAAATAATTATATAACATGATCATGTGGCATGATGCAAGGTTGGTGTACCCTATGAAATTAATCAATGTAATTAATCAATGTAATACAACACATTAATAGAATAAAGGACTATAACCAACTGAAAGCAGCAGATACACTTGATAAACAGAGATTAGAAGATAACTTCCATTAAACTGATATAGACTATTTATGGAAAACCCACAATTAATATCATACTTAAGGTTGAGAGAGTTAGCGTTTCCCAGGAAAGAAGGAGCAAGACAAGGATGTCCACTCTCACCATTTTTACTAAACATTATACTGTAGGTTTTGGCTATGGCAAGTCATAAACAGAAATGAAAGGTACTCAGATTGGAAAATAAGAAATAAAACTATCTATACTTATAAATGACATGATTGTAAATTGAAAATCATAAAGAATGTATCACAAATCTATTAGAACTAATAAATGAGTTCAACAAGTTTACAGGGAATAAGACCACTATATAAAAATAAATTGGGATTCTATACACTAGCTATGCAAAAATCTAAAAATGAAACCAAGAAAAATTTCATTTAAAATAGTATCAAAAATAACTAATACCTCAAAATAAACTTAACAAAATAAGTGCAAAACTTCTACTTTGAAAAATATAAACATTGTTGTAAGAATTTGAAGAAGACCTAAATACACAGAAAGATAGCCCATGTTCATGGATCAGAAGAACTAATATTTTTTAAGATGGCAGTGCTTTCCAAACCTACAAATACAATGCACTGTATTTTCAAATTCCAAATTTCATTTTTTCAGAAATTGATAGATTTTAATAAAAATATTATGGAAATGTCAGAGATTCAGAATAGACAAAATAATCTTAAGAAACAACAAAGTTGGGGGCACCTGGGTGGCTCAGTGGGTTAAGCCTCTGCCTTCGTCTCAGGTCATGATCTCAGGGTCCTGAGATCGAACCCTACATCAGGCTCTCTGCTCAGTGGGGAGCCTGCTTCCTTCTCTCTCTCTCTCTCTCTGCCTGCCTCTCTGCTTACTGGTGATCTCTATGTGAAATAAATAAATAACATCTTAGGAAAAAAAAAAGAAACAACAAAGTTGGAGGGCACACACTTCCTGATTTTGAAATGTACCTCAAAGTTACAGTAATAAAAACAGTGGGATTGGCACAAGAATAGATCAGTGGACTAGAGAGTTCAGAATTAAACCCAGGTTTTTATGGGCAATTGATTTTTCATAAGGGTCTTGAGACAATTCAATGCAGGAAAAGATAATCTTTTTTCTAAAAATGGTGCTGGATATCCATATGCAAATGAGTTAAAGTTGGACTCCTTTCTTAAGCCACATACTAAAATTGACTACAAATGGATCATAGACCTAAATGTATGAGTTAAAATTATAAAACTCTTAGAACAAAATGTGCTAGTAAATATTTGTGAGCTTTGATTATTAAATATACACACACACGTGTGTGTGTGTGTGTGTGTGTATTTGAAACTTTCTTCACTGTGTCCTTTGTAAGAAGACAATGTCCTGAATGGAAGAAAATATTTGCCAATCATGTATCAGAGAAGGAAATTTTATCCAGAATATATAAAGAACTCTTACAGCCCAGCAATACAAAGACACATGACCTAATTAATAAAAGGGTAAAGGATTTCAAGAGACATTTCTCTAAATAGATAGGAACATTGTCAAGAAACACATGAAAAGATGTTTAGCATCACTAGTCATTAGGAAAATGCAAACCAAAACCACAATGAAATATCCTTTTATACCCACTAGGGTAGCTATAATAAAAGACACATATAATACAAAATGTTGACAAGGATCCAGGCACACTGGAACTCTGTACACTGCTGTTGGGAATATATATAAAAATGTGCAGTGCTCTGGAAAAAAAAGTTCAATATATAGTTACATTGTGACTCAGAGATTTCACTCCTAGATACATACTAAAAGAAAAGAAAACGTATATTCTCAAAAATACTCATTTACAAATGTTCATAGCAGCATTATTCATCACAGACAAAATGTGGAAACAACCTAAATCTTTATAAACTAATGAATGGGTAAATAAACTGTGATATATCCATAGGATGAAATATTATTCAATCATAAAAATAATGAAGTACTGATATATGTTATAGCACAGATGAACCTTAAAAGCATTATGCTAAACAAAAGGAGCCAGATATGGGGTGCCTGGGTGGCTCAGTGGGTTGGGCCTCTGCCTTCAGCTCAGGTCATGATCCCAGGGTGCTGGGATCGGCCCACATCGGGATCTCTGCTCCGTGGGGAGCCTGCTTCCTCCTCTCTCTCTGCCTACCTGTGATTTCTGTCTGTCAAATGAATGAATAAAATCTTTAATAAAATAAGGAGCCAGATACAAATAGACACATATTTTATGATTTCAATTATATGAAATGTCCAGAACAATGAACTCTAGACAGAAATTACATTCATGATTGCCTAGGTCTGTGGGAGTTGGGGAAAGATGAGTGACTGTTAATATGGGGTTCCTTTTGGGGTGATGAAAATGTGCTAAAATTGATTGTGTTGATGGTTGCAAAACTCTGAATATACTGAAAATATACTGAAAATATTAAATTATACATTTTATTTTTATTTTAAAAATATTTTATTTACTTATTTGAGAGAGAGAGAGAGAGAGTGTGAGCATGAGTGGGAAGAGGGAGAAGCAGACTCCCTGCTGAGCAGGGAGCCTGATGTGGGACTCTATCCCAGGACTCTGGGATCATGACCTGAGCCGAAAGGCAGACACTTAACCGATTGAGCCACCTAGGTGCCCAAATTATACACTTTAAATGGGTGGTTGTATAGTATGTGAATTAGATCTCAGTAAATTGTTTTAAAAATAGTGGCGTATGAGTTTAGCTGGATGCACCATGACTCTAGTGAAACTAAAACCTTAAACAAGAGTCAGTACTTCGTTTTTTCTTGTAGCACAGGTAGAAGTACAACCTCTAAGTAGGCAGGTACCAAGGGAGAAGAAATTTAAAAATTAAAAAAAAATCTATCTGCATGATCAAAAAACAACTCCAAATACATAACATGACAACAGGTGGATCAATGCTTGCTTCATGTAAACAAAGTATTACACAATTTTCATTTGATAGACAGCTCCAGGAACAATTACTGGGTCTAAACCACCAGAAAGTTGTTTTGCTAGCTTTTTGTCTTGATTTATTTGTAACAATTCATTTTTGTGCCAAAGGGATCTTCCAAAACTGAGTATCTCTATTAATGAAAAGATACTTATATGTTAAATAAGGAAGAAGAGAGAAAAAAAAGAAGACAAAATTTATCTTTGTCACCCAGGAGTGTACCCTTTATTAGAATTTGAGCACATGCTTAAACATAAGTTTTATCATACCTTTCTCTTTCATATCACTTTTCACAAAACATGAAGGGTGGTCAAAAGGACTGAAAATTGAGATGAATTTTGACTTGGGAGATGTTCTTTAATCAGGTTGATTTTGAATAAGATCTTTAAAGTCTAGAAATGTGTGAGCCAAAAAATATGGTAAAGCATTAGGGATTAGAAGAGATATCATGAGCAAAAGCAAAGTTAAAAGAGTGGGTGGTATGTTTGGACGGCAGCTCCTTGGGTTGAGTGGCTGGGATGGATAGAGAAGGTCAATATTAGATACAACTGAGAGTGTGTGTTGGGATCATTTTATAGCATATGAAGAGCTGTGGGTTTTATAAGTGTTGGAGAGCATGGTAAGCATTTCTGAGGAAAGGTGTGATATGAGCAGGTTTATATTTTGGAAAAGTAATTGTGATAACAATGTAGGGAAGAAGTAGTGACAGAGAGCCAGATAGGAGTCTAATGCAGTATTCTAGATGTGAGATAACACAGGCTTGAACTTTAACTATGAGTGAATAAAGAACAAAGCTAGGGAAAATTACATAGAAAATGTGTGTGGGGCGCCTGGGTGGCTCAGTGGGTTAAGCCTCTGCCTTCAGCTCAGGTCATGATTTCAGGGTCCTGGGATCGAGCCCCACATGGGGCTCTCTGCTCAGCAGGGAGCCTGCTTCCCCCTCCCCCTCTGCCTACCTCTCTGCCTACTTGTGATCTCTGTCAAATAAATAAATAAAATCTTTAAAAAAAAAAAAGAAAATGTGTGTGGAGAAGGAGGATTCCTGGGGTGAGGGTGCAGGCACACTGAACAGTTGTGATCACACTGATGGGAAGGGCACGTGAATTATGGGAAGACAAGGGAAGAGAGAGTTTCAAGAATGAAAATGGTTGGCAATGTCTACATAAGGACCAAGGCAGTACTATTAATGTTGTGGACTTGAGGGTCAACAATGATTTTTGACAGCTGTTTCAGTGAAGGGCTGGAGACAATCAAAGCAGAATTCTAAAGATTATTTGTGAAAACAATTTTATAACTCATTTATATACCCTACTAGTTGTGTTTATAGAGCCTTCAGACTGATGCAGATTATTGTCATACTATTAGGAGAGGGATAATTGCAATGTAAATTACCTGCCTTCAAAAGCATTTTAATTAGATATGATGAGACATTTACTGTGTTTTAATTAAATAGTAGCTGATTTACAGAGAAGTGCTGCTGATGTATATTCAGCTTAGAAGAGTTAAACATTATTGATTTTTAATTATGTCAAACTTACTTAAGCAATGAATGCCAATGTAGACAAAAAGCTCTGAGGAGGGTGTGGAGTGTGGAAGAGCATAGCATTTACATCATCAGCAACATCAACTCTAGTTGGATGACTCCATGCATCTTACTCAAAGCAACTAAAAACATCAATGTGCATAGCAGGTAGGCTAAAATCTACAATGTCAAGTCAAAACTTTAAATGGGCCCCAACTCTCTTCCAACCCAGTCCTCTATTTTTTCTATATAACTCTTGTGACTTGGCAGGACAATAAGGAAGTAACAGTATTGCCCTTAAGCCTCAGTTTTTGTCTTGCTGTCATAGCTGAACATTTAGCCATAGCACCCAACACACACACATACACACACACACACAAGAACTCTCAAGTACTTAGAGGATTAGTTGTATTCTCAGGCTGATCCTAGGACTTCACATGTTCAGGGAAATGGAGCACTCAAGAATGGCAATAAGACAAGAGGAATCTCAGGCTGTTGTTTAAGGACATGCTACCTGCTTATTAATCGGTATTATAGCCATTTTCCGTAAAGAGTATTTGTGAGTAAATTTCCTGGTCTTCAGGATAGAAATAAAAAGAACTATATATAATTCTTCCCCTGGTCCTGCTATAGTCCCTAGGATACATTTGTGAGCTCTTTGAGGGATGAAGGCTAAGCTATGGCTGTGACCCAAGAACAGAGTAGACATAACTGACCTTTACAAAGATTTTTAACTCACAACTTTGCCATTATTAGAACCATTTGATCTTAGACAGTAATTGACAAATTCATTTCAGAATGGTGGTGGGGCATGAAATGATTTTGTCTACAGTTTATCCTTGGTCTATCAAAAAATTCAATGCCAACTTCCAGTTAAACATGGCAGAGTGATCATGCATTCAGTTCTGTTCTCTCCTAAACTTCACTAATAGGATAAAAAGACATAAATCCACAAGGAAAAAGGGAGTAGAAGAACAGATGAGAAGTTAACACAATTTGGGGAGCTAGAAAGCAGATAAATGAATGGTAGGTCATGAAAGAGGAGAGAGAGCTAAAACTTGTGAAGGAGAACAAAGTAATTATAGCACCCTGCATCCCTAGGATTTTAATAGTAGTTATGTAGTCCTAATTAGTTATATAATTCCAGCCCTGAATACTGATTTAGCCCAAATTAATTATATAAATCTATGGTGAGGATATTACAAGGAGGAGTGTGTGTGTGGCGGGGGTCAGTTTAAGAGTGATGAGCCCTTGTCTTCCATAGCAGGAAGATGATGGAAAGTATATAAAACTGAAAATCAAAGAAGTGTTTTAAGCATGTTATTTCCAGTCATGGGGGTAAATACCAAAAGAAACAGCTAGAATAGATAAACATTCCTGTGGGGAAAGGAATCTGGGATGTGAAGGGGAGGAGCAGGGGGGCCACTCTTTTTGGTAATAAGCCTTAGAGATCTATTGGACTTTTAAATGATGTAAATACAATACTTTTAAGAACACAACTCTTAAAAAGGTAAAAATACAGAAAAAAAAGTGAATGCCACATTTCTTTTACTTCTCAGACAGGTAGGTATGTAGGCAGATAATTAATAGATACAGATTTATATTTTCCCCCTTTTGCATTGTCCTTTCTCATATGCTGCATGGAAGTTTTTCTTTGTGTGAAGGTGACTTTGAAATCAGTGGGAGATTTTTACTTAAAAGTTCTGCATGGGAGTGTTTCCGGGCCTCTAGAATCTAACTCATGAATAGAAAGCAATAAGATGTCAAGCATGTGTGCTGTTTCTTCAGAAAGCAAGCACTCTTTTGAAGTTGTTGTAGCAAGTAATGGACCATTAGCCAGAAATTTCATTTATAGAACATCTTAATGTTCAACTGGTCATGTTAACAAATGCTTCTTGATCATGTTGATGGTACTATTATGTTTTTGTTTTTGACATTAAGGACCCAACATAAACTTATTTTCTGATATAAAAACTACCTTTGTCATTGTTTAGGAAAATTAAAATTGTTTATAGCTAAAAGCAAACCTATTCCTTATAAAATTTATTTTTTGGTGTATACCTCCATCTCTAAAAACTTACTCTTAAATAAGTGTAATTTTTAATTTTTTGAAGAATTGTTTTTAGATATAAAATAAAACTTTTCTTCTTGGATCCTTTGAATTCTTTTTCTTTCCTGACCCTTTAGTCCTTGTAAATATTTGTTTTTCTTTTTGTGAACAGTATTAAATATACTAAGCGGTAAGTTAATTAGAATTAGGGTAAGTGTTATGAAATATTGGTATAGCTGTGAAATTTTCATAAATATAAAGACTACATAGATTTTAAAAATCTTTTTTGTTTGTTTGGTTTTCAGTTGCAATGGGAGATGTCAAAATCAGACTTTAAAATTTTTTTCCCATTACTCTCACTTATTGAAATTCACTTACTGAAAAATATTTGACCACTTGCAATGTGTGGCAAACACAGTGATAAATGGTGGAGATGTAATGGAAAATGAGAGCTATGTGTTTCCTTCTTCATTAAGTTTATATTCAAGTCAAGGAGAATGATAACAAAAAAAACAATAAAATGACAATACAGATGTAAAAATTGCCAATTGTATTAAACGCAATGAAGGAGAGAGACAAGGAGTTAAGATAAAAAATAAGAGACAGACCTCTTATAGAGCAGGTCATTAGAGAAGATCTCTTTGAAGAGGTGATAGAGAAGAGAAATGAATTGGGGGAAATTGGAGGGGAAGACAAACCATGACAGACAGTGGACTCTGAGAAACTGAGGGTTTTGGGGGGTGGGAGGTAAGTCTAGTGGTGGGTATTATGGAGGGCACATATTGCATGGAGCACTGGGTGTGGTGCATAAATAATGAATCTTGGAACACTGAAAAATAAAAATTAAATTTAAAAAAATTAAGGAGCTGACATGGATGTAACTAGAGGGTATTATGCTAAGTGAAATAAGTCAGTCAGAGAAAAACAATTATCATGTGATCTCATTGATACGTGGAATTTAAGAAACAAAACAAAGGATCATTGGGGAAGACAGGAAAAAATAAAATAAGATGAAACCAGAGAGGGAGACAAACTGTAAGAGACTCTTAATCATAGCAAACAAACTGAGGGTTGCTGGAGGGGAGGGGGATGGAAGGATGGGGTAACTGGGTGATGGACATTAAGGAGGGTATGTGATGTAATGAGCACTGTGTATTATATAAGACTGCTGAATCACAGACCTGAACCCAATAATACATCATATGTTAATTAATCAAATTAAAATGGTTTTTAAAATTGCAAATAGCACAAAGATGGTTCATGTATTAGCCAGTAAAGTGATTTACAATAAATTTTAAGAGATTGAAGAAAAAATTCTTCAATGGTAGTAGGGGAAGGAGCCTCCCTGACAGAAGAAACAGAACCTTTTATAAAGGATTAGAGGCAGGAAAGTGCTTGGTACTTTACAGGAAGTAAAAATAGTATAAGAGACCTGTGCATGTTGTATAAGAGGAAGTTGATAGATATTATCTAAAAGTGAATCATCAATGAATAGCAGTATAAGCATGTTTAGTTCTAAAGATGTGGGTAGAAAAAGTGTCCCAGAAGTGATGGGATAGAATGAGCAAAGGGAAAGGGGCAGCAGATGAGGTTGGAAAGGTGGTAGGGACAACATGCTGCAGAGAATTCTAAGCCTTAGTAAAGAGTTTAACTTTAATTC
Source organism: Lutra lutra (assembly GCF_902655055.1). NCBI lineage: Eukaryota > Metazoa > Chordata > Mammalia > Carnivora > Mustelidae > Lutra > Lutra lutra. The sequence goes on along the minus strand of NC_062296.1, from coordinate 33,084,671 downwards.
TAAGTCCACTAGGGAGCAACTGAAGGATTTAAATCAAAGGAGTGACATGAACTAATTAATATTTTGAAATAATTTTTGTTCCATGACAACAATATTTATGGGGGAAAGTAAGACTGGAAAACAGGGACACAGGAATGCTGTGGCAGAGAAATGACAGTGGTCTGGATGAGAGCAGTGTCAGTGGAGGAAGAGAGAAATTGATGGTTCAAGATATGTTTTGATGATAGAATCGCAGGTCATTAATAAATAGATTGGATGTTGAGGTAGGAGACATGGTGGAATTGGTGATAACTCAGATTTCTCACTTGGAGCGATATGATGCCATTTACTTAGATGATGATGACCAGTATGAGATGGGGAACAATCAAGACATCCATACAGAGGATGTTAAATTTTTGATGTTTGTAAAACATTCAAGTGAAAATGTCAAGCAGGCATTTGATTTTAAAAGATTCAGGCTGTTGCTGATGGTTTACTTCTGGGAAACAATGAACACACTTGATTTTTTAAATTGAGCTCCATATAAGGGTGAATAATGTACAAATGCCATTTTTTGCCTTTTTAAATACTGACTGTCAACCATTTGCCCCTACATCTGTGTTAGACATAAGAATATTCTGCCTCTCTGTCTATTAGCTACCATCTATCATAATCTATCTATCTATATCTTTTATCTTTCTAGCTATTTAATTATCTAATAATTATACCCACCTGCTACTAAAATTAGTTTGAAGTAGCTTATGTTAAAAGACATATATACAATAGGGTTGCTAAACTAAATCATCAGGGTTTTATGGAGGAGAGGGGAGAAGGTGACAGGGTAACAATTAAGTATGATCCCTATAATGACTGTATTTTCTGAATTAAAAATCGTGACTTGATGCAGAATCTAACAAAAGATTTTTTCTTCCTAAATTTGTGAATGTATTTACATTAAAAGCTTTAAAAGCAGAAAACAAAGTATCTATGTATATACATATATCTATATGTATATATTACATATATGAAAATATGCATCTTCTTTATGTATAATACACTCATATATTACATATATTTATGAAAATATGTATTATGCACACATATGTGTAAGAACAAACTTACATGAAGTCATGATTGTCTTTGTAAAGCTGCAGATTGGTTGTATATTATGTGGTCCTGATGGGAGAAATGTAACATGGAGCTGGGAAGATGTCCAAAGAGAATAAGTAGGTGGGCCTGACAGATGGTAATTACACTTATAAAGCACAGCATAATGTGTAGAGAAGTTGAATCACTATGTTGTACACCTGAAACTAAAGTAACATTGGGTATCAACTATAGTTAAAAAAAATAAAGGAAAAAAAGAAAAAGTGCAGTAGAAATTCAGAGAAGGGAGAATCTGAGGCTGTGGTTGAAATTCATAATCAGGTCTTGGATATACTTAAGATTTGAAGGTGAGTAAAGCATTTCCTTTAAAGTATACTTGAGTAGCCATAGGGTACATGGATCAGTATATCTATTTCATAAGCAGAAAAAAATAAAAGAGCATGATAAATGTCTTAGGACAATTTTGATTCACAATTTTAATTCACAGTGCTACCTGAAGCATATATAGTCCCCAGAACTGGCTGTCTAGTTATAAAGTATGATATTTATTGGCCAAACAGAAGCAAAGGGATGGTGTTTTCTCAGATGGGTCTACCAAAATATTCATCTCCCTTATCATCAGGGTGATGGGTGTTATACCAGGAAGACCTCCACTTGTCTGAAGGAGGACTTGGTGTCCTTTAGTTCATTCATTTCTTTATTCATTCATACATGGAGTCAGCATTAATTTGTCACTTATTATGTACCCAGTACTCAGCTAAGAAGTGGGCAATACAGAGATAAATTTATAGTTCTTGCCTTCCTTCAAGGACTTCACAGTCTACTGAAGATGTAATAAAATAAAGTGGTGAACATTTACTGAACTCATAATCTGTACTAAGTACTTTCCATATATCATATCATTTCACCGACACAACAACCCCATTAGGTAGTTACTAACTTTATTTTTTTTTAAATAGCAGGCAACAAGGGAACAGAGAGTGCCTTGTTCAAGGTCAGAGAGTCAGTGATGGAACTGGGCTTTGCATTCGGCATTTGGTGCCCAAACCCATGTTCTTCATTACTGTACTCTTTTCCCTCTTGGATCACCATCCTAAGCTTGTGGTACCTAGCTGCTCAGGAATATGTCTGACAGGACCAAAAGGGCCTGAAGAAAGAGAAAACTGTTAATTATCTTTTCTTGAGAGAAACTCCACAAATTGCTTTGTTTCCCCCCTTTTTTGCCCTTTCATGTCCCCAAAGTTAAACCTCAGCTGAAAAAAACAAAACAAAACAAACAAATACATAAGCAAACATACAAACAAAAAACACTCTCAGTCTCAGGGAATAGAATCTCATTGATAAAATTGGGACTTAATAATCACTTGGGACCCAGTTTGTATCTTTTGGGGTGTGGTCAAAGACAAAACACAGGCCCCTTTTACACTGAAGTAATTTCAAACCCTGAAATCATTGAATTCCTATAACACAAGCGAATTCTGACCACTAAAGATTAGATCAGTCTTCTATAATTACAGTGTGCTTTTGTGTAGAGGTGATTATAATGATAGTAGGAAGTCCCTTAATTCACCCCAAATCACATTCCCTACCTTTTATCAACCTGCCTGAGATCACATTTTTAGGAATCATGCCTTTGGAAAAAACATTGCCTTTTCCAGACAGGAAAGAGTTACCATTTGAGCATCTGAAAGTATGTGAAACTATTATATGACTCTTCCCTGAGAACAGGACTCAGAGACAGTAGCCATTGTGTTGGGGGCCGGAAAGAATGTGGTAGGGTAACTTTAGGTCTTGAACATTTTGTGTGTTTTTAAATGCCTTCTAGGGTTGATTTATACAGCAGTACATTGAAGAGTCATCAAACAAAAGCCTGCATTTCTCTCATAAATTTATGTATAGGGTTTCTTTATTCATTTCTACATTCAGTAACTCTTTGCAGCTTTATTTTTTAACAATAACAAGATGAAAACAACACATGGCCTTCAGAAGGGGACTGGTTACGGGGCACCTGGACAGCTCAGTCAGTTAGGCGTCTGCTTTAGGCTCAGGTCATGATCTCAGGGTCCTGGAATGGAGCCCTGCATTGGGCTGTCTGCTCAGTGTGGAGTCAGCTTCTCCCGCTCCCTCTGTGTGCGCATGCTCTCTCTCTTGTTCTCACTATCTCTCAGGTAAATAAATAAAATCTTCTTTAAAATGGGACTGGTTACATAGGTTCTGGTACATACACAATGAAGCTGGAGAAGAAGATGACAAAGCACTCTGTGTGGTAATACTGAAAGATCTTCAACATATAATGCAAACAAGGCAAGGGTTAGTGCAGTGTTTATTGTAGTCCTTCTTTTTTGTAATGAGGTGAAATGAGAATATGTATTCATATTTTCTTATATTTGTACAAAGAAACACTACACAGATAAATAGGCAATGGTTAGGGGCATTGCGGGGAAACAAATGAACTGGGGCAGGGATGAAAGGATAGGCTTTCAAAATTTATTTTCAACCTCATGAAAGAATCACTTATTTGAAATAAAACATAAAAATATTATTTTTTTCATGAAAATCCAGCTAAGAGTCAAATTCCTTTAAACAAAACTGTGTGATGTGGGAGTAAGTATCCTCAATTTAGAATCAGAATGTCTGTGAGGAGACAGAATTACTAAGAGGTGTTGTCATGGAATGATATTGAGCAGGGACTCTGAAGACTGATAACTACCTGGGATGAAATCTTAGCTCTCCCATTATTAACTGTTAATTCAATTAGATGTTTGTATGTTAAAAAAAGGCACAGAGTAAACTATCTTATAAAATGAAAATCTAAGATCACCTTATATTTGAAAAGTGATAGGGATATTTTAGATCCTATGGTAGAATCAATCAGAACAATCATTTTTGAAAGGGGGAACTTACATTCATGCAATATAACTTAAATTTCAAAAAATGATTCCCGTACTTGGGACTAATGCTGGGGTCAGAAGCTATTTATAGCTGACATGTATTCATTTGCTACCTGACTTCCTGCTTGAAATCCAATTAAGTGTCTTTTCCTATAACTGTACAGATTGCCAAATTTTTATCTGTACGGTGGCAGGGGGAACCATTTCTATGGTATCATGTTTGTCAACTAAGTACAGTGCTACTGTGCTCTTGCCAGAATAAATCTCGTCTGGTGTTCCATGGTGACTTGAGTCTCTGTAGCACCTGTGAAGACAACAGCTAATGAAAGGATTATTCAGTTTTTGATGTTGAGTAAAAATTCGAAGGGCACTCTCTGTACTATTTTTTCACATTTTCTGTAAATCTCAAATTATTTTGAAATACAATCTAAAATGTGTGCAGTTTCACAAAATAGGGATATACAAATGCTAAGATGCTATACAACATAAGATGCCCAAGCTCATTTATGATCATGGGAATGCAATTTAAATAAAACTGAGATACTATCTATTACTCATAAAGACAATACCAAGTGTTAGTAAGGATGTGGAATAATAGGAACTCATATAATAATGTTGGAGAATAAGTTAGTATACTCACTTTGGAAAAATGGTTTGGCATTATTTAGTTGAAGTTATGCAGATGTTATGATTTAGCAACTATACCCTTAGGCCTATACTTGAGAGAAACTTCATATACAAGAAGGTTTGTAGCAGCCTTGTTCATGATAGCCCCAAAGGAGAAACAATTCGAATCCATTCACAGTAAAGGTTCCCTGTAGGTTGTTTCCATGGATGGATGAAGATATTATATTCTACTGCTCCCTACTGGACCTGTCCGTATGGGTGGATGTTACTTCCCATCCTATTTCTATCAGACTAGGCTATGTGGTTTTCCAAAAAGTGTGAATGCAAGTGACAATTGCCACAAGCAGAAGCATTGAGAGTCATTGTGTGGACTTCCATCTTTCTCTTTTACTTTTTTATGAGACCAGTAATGGTTTATGCAGGGTCTGCTTTTCCAGCATGGGTCCTATAATGGAGAAGACACAAAGCAGACAGGCAACCAAACTGCAAAGGGTATATAATGTGAGTGAGAAACAAAACTTTGTTTTTGAAAGGTTCTAAGGTTTGGGGTTCAGTTGTATTAATGGTACAGCCAATAATTTGAATAAATTTGACAAATATAACATTGACGGAAATAAGCAAGCTCAGAAAAAAACAGAATATTTCAATTATAAAAGTTCAAAACCGGGGCGCCTGGGTGGCTCAGTGGGTTAAGCCTCTGCCTTCGGCTCAGGTCATGATCTCAGGGTCCTGGGATCGAGTCCCACATCGGGCTCTCTGCTCTGCAGGGAGCCTGCTTCCTCCTCTCTCTCTCTCTCTGCCTGCCTCTCTGCCCACTTGTGATCTCTCTCTGTCAAATAAATAAAATCTTAAAAAAAAAAAGGTTCAAAACCAGGCAAAAATAAGCTATACTGTTTGGGAATGCATACACAGATAGTAAAAGTAGAAAGAAAGACTTGAATCCAGATAATTATCATAAAAGTAAGTATAATGGTTACCTCCAGGAGAGTGGTAGTAGAATATGATGGGTAGAGAAACAAAAGAGGTTTCTGGGGCACTGTCAATGTTTTCTTTCTTCATCTGATTTACTTGCATGCTTACTTAGTAATTATCTTTGAACTTTACATATGTTTTATGCACTCTTATGTATACATATATCTTAAAATTTAAAAAGTAAAAATTATACATATATACATATATATGTGTGTATGTATATATATATATACATATATATATGTATATATATATATATATATTTACTTATACACTTGTACAAATGCTTGTGGCCCTCATTCTACTTTTATTCAGTATGCATATAAGAAATTTTTTGGTATTTTGAAGGGGATACAATAGATACAACATTTCTAACTTGCAAAATTGCACTGAGTCTTTGGTCTCACCCTGTTATTCTAGAGGGAGATGTTATCAAATTAGCCTATCAGTTTCTTGCTTTTCAGACAGTGAAGAAATTAAGGTTTCTCTCTTTTAATGATTTTTTTTCAATAAACAAATACCTTCTTCAGTAATAGTTCAATGACTTTTATCTAAAATTCTGTTTGCTTTTGACACATTTTAAAAATCTGTTTTGCTTGATTTTCAAAAAAAAAAAAAGTAGCAATGTAAATGAGATCAGTTAATCAGTGCTAAGGAAGATAATTGCTATAGTTCTCCAATGATGGTTTCCCTTTGCAAGTGAAGTTGAATTTTAGGTGTACCAGAAATAATCTAAATACTGTCATTTATATTATTAGGTATGGACAAAGCCATGGTTTCTTTTACTTTTTCTTTTTTTTAAAAGATTTTATTTATTTGTTTGAAGAGACAGAGATTATAGGTAGGCAGAGAGGCAGGCAGAGAGAGAGAGGAGGAAGCAGGCTCCTGGCTGAGTAGGGAGCCCGATGCGGGGCTCCATCCCAGGACCCTGGGACCATGACCTGAGCCGAAGGCAGAGGCCCTAACGCACTGAGCCACCCAGGTGCCCCTATGGTTTAAACAAATGCAAAACCCTGGTATCAAAATCACTCATTAAAATAAAATAATATCCACCAGCTCTGCGAACCTTTCCACTTACTCCCAGAGTCTCTTTCATTGTTTTTAAGAAAGATTTTATTTATGATAGACATTAAGGAAGGCACATGATGTAATGAGCCCTGGGTATTCTATAAGACTGATTAGGGACGCCTGGGTGGCTCAGTGGGTTGAAGCCTCTGCCTTCAGCTCAGGTCATGGTCTCAGGGTCCTTGGATAGAGCCCCGCATCGGGCTCTCTGCTCAGCAGGGGGCCTGCTTCCTTCTCTCTCTCTCTCTGCCTGCCTCTCTACCGGCTTGTGATCTCTCTCTCTCTCTCTCTGTCAAATAAATAAATCTTTTTTAAAAAAGACTGATTAATGACTGACCTCTAACTCTGAAACCAATAATACATTATATGTTAATTAGTTCAAGTTAAATTTAAAAAAAGAAAAATAGATTTATTTATTTATTCATTTATTTGAAAGAGAGCAAGAGAGAGTTGGAGCATGAGCAGTGGGGAGGGGCAGAGGTAGAGGGAGAACAAACCTCTCACGGAGCAGGGAACCCAATGTGGGGTTGGAGCCCAGTGTGGGGCTCAATCCCAGGATCCCGTGATTGATCCCAGAATCTGGAGATCATGAACTGAGCTAAAGGCAGATGCTTAACTGAGCCACCCAGGTGCCCCCCAGAGTCTATTTCAGAAGGTATTTTCAAGGTACCAACACTTAAAACAACAAAATAAACCCACATTTGGGAGTAATATTCCTGGGTTGAAGTTTAACTTGAATGTAAACTTTGAATAAGGAGCTTCACTTTCCTGGACCCCAGGATCTCATCATTTGTAAAGAAACCTGCTCTTTCTTTGGAGGGATAAAAGAGAATGTGGATAAGGACCTGTGATGAGAAGGGCCCACAACCTTGTGATGTCTGCTTGGTGTTAATTTCTTTTCACACAAAAGATAGCCACCCAAAGTATTCCCACTAAACTTTCCACAGTTTTCCTGGTCCTTATGGACATGCAGTTCTGGATGTCCTTAACTGATTCCCAGATACCTTGTGGGTGTTAGGTTGATACATGGTCCTTATGACATGCTGTGATCAATTGAGTAATGCATTTTCCCTTTTTTGACATTTGCCAATGTTAGTTAGGGTTCATATCCAACCAATTGACTGATGACTCCTTAGAAGTGTAGTCCCTCCCTAAGTAATGCATAAATACTTTCCTCCCTTAAGCCTGCCTTTTCTCTGATTACATTGTCACTTACCAAATTCTGGCTGGTGAAGCCCTTATTCTTCTGGGAGTCCTGGATAGTGTATTAATACATTTTGATCTTTTTTGTTTGATGTTGGTTGCTTAGCCATCTGGTGAATTCCCGAGGGTAGGATTATGGGTCAAGAGAGCATTGGAGATGTCCCTCTAGAGTTTATCAAACATGGACTCAGTTCTTCCCCTCCTAACTCAAAGAGCTCTCCCTTTGTTCTAGAGAAGCAATGGCTTTATCATTTGGTAGCATTTTATTAACCTTCTTCTGTTTTCTCCTCATCTGTAAGGATGCTGATAGAGAGTTCTTGTGAGGTTAAGTGAATTAGTGCATGCTGCAGAATTTAGAACAATTCCTGGCATATAGCTAACACTAGTCAGGTGTTTGCTATTATTATAATCATTACCATTAACATCTATTTTACATTTATGGCTTCCATTTTAAGTAATGTTTGAGGAAAGAATTTCTCTTTTAAAAGTCTTTGAAAACATTTGGACTAGGTGATGGGCAAAGGCTTTTCTTGGAATAAGATTCTGTGGACTTTGCTAACTTAAGGCCACACTTCCCTTTCATGGTGAGCTGGTAATTATGTTAAGATGATGTGATTTGGTGCGAGCAGCTTTCAAGCACAAGGGTGTTAATATGAAAGGATGAGTACTAAAGGTTTGTTGCCTTTTAATTAAATTATATAAAACAAATCACCACTGAATTGCTCTGATAGCACATTTTAAGCTACTTTCAATTGGAAAACATATCCTGCTCTAACTCTTCCTTCTCCTTTGACTCATTGAAGCCCAATCTAATGAAAGTTAGCCAAAGGATATCTGCAGCCTCCCAAATTAAGTTTATATGATTCTTACTTAAATTTGTTACTCGAAAACACTTTCCATCATACTGAAAGCAAAGTGATACCAGGGCTAAAAAGTTAATGAAAAACTTAATTAACTTGGCTGGGTAGCTATCTGTTCTCAATTCAGGGTAAAAGGCTTACAGAGTATCAGATAATGGAAGTTTTGATTTGGACCACAACAGACACTTAGCCAGTGAAGCATTAAAAATGTCATAAAATGGGTGCCCTCAAAATTCCCTCTAAAACTCATCTATATAGGCCCCTACTTCCTAGCTCCCTAAATGCTACTTAAGCATGGTATCTGTCTGCAGGATATATCCTATACTTTCAATTACTGAAATGTGATTATAAAGCATAAAGAAAATTCCAATTTTTTTTTTGAAAATTCTAGTTTTTTAATAACATTTGTCTGTGGATACACATACAGACCCATGTGTGTATATTCCTACATGTGCATACATTTGAATTTAAATGAAGGGTTAACTCAGAGGAAGTACTGGTTATTGAAAAAAATAAACACGAAAAGCAATTTAATAGATGATATGATATGACCAGGCCATCACAGCATTGAACATTTTTAAGAGTCTCACTGAAAATAACTTCCCTCTGTTCTTGATTGGATTATTTACAAGCTGCACAAGCTAAAAGGGCAAAACCACTTATGATTGATAGCTCACCCAGAAATCCCTGACAGCATTTTTTGTGTTTTTCTTATACGGATGTGAAATGATCATCGTCTATGCAGAAACTAAAATATTTGAGCAATACCCTCTAATGGAAACATGAATACATTTTCACTCTCATGTAGTTATTTATGTGTAGGAATATGTATGTGCATAATTGCACATATTCATGAAGCACATAGTTATTAATATGTGCCACATTGTTACTTCTTTCTTATTAAATCATTTAACAAATATTTACTGAATGTTCCTATGCTCAGGCACTGTGGTAGTGTTAGGATAGAGTGGTGAATAAAACAGTTATGATCCCACTTCTCATTGAGATTACATTGTGGTGTAAGAAGTTGGCAAGAAACAAATACATAAATCAGTGTACAGGTGCTAATATGAAGAACCTACTTAGATTATAGGGTCATAGTAGGTTGTTCTGGGGAAGTGACATTTAAACTGAAACCTGATGAAGTGACAATGTTTCAGGCAGAGCTGTAGTATGTGCAAAAGTCCTGAGATGATAAAGGGCTTGGCGTCTCTAAGGAATGAAGATGAGTGTGGCTGGTAGGAGGAAAGTGCTGGAAGAGAAGCCCAGGTGGGACTGAATTGCAGGCAAAGGCTAGACCTTACAGGAGCTGGCAGAGCCACATTAAGAAGTCTAGGTTTTATTCAAAATGACTTAGAAGCGATTGAAGAGTTTTAAAACAAGGTTACATAATCCAATCTATGTAATGAGAGTCACCCTGGTTACTCAATGTAGAATTGAAAAAAAGAGTCTAGAGAGGAAGTAGGGAGACCAATTCAGAGACTTGCTGCAGTTCAGGTGGTGACAGTGTCAGTGAGAATGCAGGAAAAGCAGAAATGAGATTTATTTTAGAAGCAGAATAGACTGCATTTGGTAGTGTGGGGTTGGCAGGAGGAGGACAGAAGTGTCTCTGGCTCAAGCAACTCAGAAAATGGTGGTTTGATTTACTATCATGTACGAGATTTGGGTGAAGAGTATCTTTAGGAGGAATGTTAAAGAATATTTTTTAGGACATGTTAACTTTAAGATGCTTATGAGGGGTGCCTGAGTGGCACAGTTGGTTAACCATCTGACTCTTGATTTCAGCTCTGCTCATGATCTCAGGGTCGTGAGATCAAGCCCCACATCAGGCTCCATACTCAGTGCACAGTCTACTTGAGACTCTCTCCCTCTCCCTCTACTCGTCCTCTCTCTCTCTCTCAGAAGTGAATAAAATCTTTTTAAAAAGATGCCTATCAGACATCAAAATCACTTGAAGTTTTGAATTCTGTCATGAGACTTGGTAATTTCAACAATCACTCAAGCTAGGGTATATTTGCAGTTAGATAACTAAAATCCCTTTTCCAGAGGATTTGTTTTCATAGCCATCACAGGCAATGCCCCTTTCATTAATAATAGCAAAACTACATTTACATCACATGCTCATTATAAAATATAAAGGGAGAAAAGTACCCCAATCACATACTATGTATCATTAGGCATCTAATGATTGACCCATTAGACACATTAGATTTTTTAAAAGATTTTATTTATTTACTTGAGAGAGAGAGAGAGAGAGAGCACTAGTGAGGGAGAGGGACAAAGGAAGGGGCTGAAGTGGACACCCCACTGAGCAGGAAGACCAACATGAGGCTTGATCCTAGGACCCCAGGACCATGACCTGAGCAAAGGTAGACAGTTAACTGACTGAGCCATCCAGGCACCCCCTAACTGCAATTGAACGTTGAATCAGCCCTGTGGAGTTGGCAGGGCAATATTACCCCCATTCAATACATGGTGAAAGTGAAGTTTAGAGAAGTGAAATGATTTGGCTAACTTTATGTATCTATTATATGAATGTAACATATCTGAAAGGGATAACGGTATTAAAGTATTATTTTCCAGTCTTTCTGCCTTAACTTTCTAAATTTTTATTGTGGCAAGATACACATAATATAAAGTTTCTTGTTTTAACCATTTTTAACTATATAATCCAGTGGCATTAAGTACATGTCATGCAACCATCACCACTACCCATTTTCAGAACTTTTTGATCACCCCAAACAAAAGCTCTGTATCCATCAAATGATAACTCCTATTCTTTCCCTAGTTTGCCCCTCATTCCTGGTAACCTCTAATCTACTTTCTGTTTCAAAGAATCTGCCTATTTAGATATTTCACATAAGTGGAATCATGCAATGTTTGTCCTTTTGTGTCTGGCTTATTTCACCCTAGTATAATGTTTTCAGAGTTTACCCATGTTGTAGTATGTATCAGAATTTCCTTTTTATGGCTGAATAATATTCGTGTGTGTGTGTGTGTGTCTGTTTGTGTATCATGTTTTGTATTCATTCATCTGTTGATAGACACTTGGGCTGTTTTCACTTTTTTGTTATTGCGAATAATTCTGCATGAACATTGGTGTACACAAGTATCTATTTGATTCCCTTCATTTAGTTTTTTGGGTGTATACCCAGGAGTAGAATTGTTGGATCATGTAGTAATTCTATAGTAAATTCTTTTTTTTTTTTTAAGATTTTATTTACTTGACAGAGAGAGAGATCACAAGTAGGCAGAGAGGCAGGCAGAGAGAGAGGGAGAATCAGGCTCCCCGCTGAGCAGAGAGCTCAATGTGGGGCTTGATCCCAGGACCGTGAGATCACGACCCAAGCTGAAGGCAGAGGCCAAACTCACTGAGCCACCCAGGCGCCCCTCTGTAGTAAATTCTATATTTAATTATTTATTTATTTTTAAAGATTTTTTTAAAAAAGATTTTATTTATTTATTTGACACACAGAGAGAGATCACAAGTAGGCAGAGAGGCAGGCAGAGAGAGAGGGGCAAGCAGGCTCCCCACTGAGCAGAGAGCCCAATGCAGGGCTTGATCCCAGGACCCCAGGATCATGACCTGAGCTGAAGGCAAAGGCTTTAACCCACTGAGCCATCCAGGTGCCCCTGAAGAGATTTTGAAGACAGTTTCCAAAGCTGAAGAAAGACATGAGTCCTCCACTCAAAACTAAATCACATGATAAATAAAATTATATTCATAGTTAGATACAACTTAATAAAACTGCAGAATATTGTTGCTAAATATAAAGATACAGAGAAAATTAAAAGCTACTATACATAGAAGCGAGACGATTTATAAAAAGAACAATAATTTTTAAAAATTGGATATCTTTTCAGTATCAAAAGATGCCCAAAGTCCTTGGCATAATATACTCAGTTCAGCTACCATCCTAAGAACCAACGAGAAAGACATTTTGAAAAGTACAAAGTTTAAGATGCATAGCCACACAAAGACTCTTGTGAAAGACTCTCTAAAGGATGTCTTTCAGCAACAAGAAAAGTGAATGTAACAGCATGGACTGCTAGAAACAGTGTCAAGCACAGATTTTGAAAATACCCTGGCAAATTACATTCACTATTGAATAGAAAATAGCATTTTACAATTAAAATGAAAGTTGAAGTTAAAATATTAGATGACAATAACAATGGGAATCAGTTCCTGCTCTACAATATGTCCAGTGGTTATTTAAAGCAAGCTAGGGGCGCTTGGTGGCTCAGTCATTTAAGTGTCTGCCTTTGGCTCAGGTCATGATCCTGGGGTCCTGGGATCGAGCCCTGCATCAGGCTCTCTGCTCAATGGGGAGCCTGTTTCTCCCTCTCCTCCCTGCTCATGCTCTCTCTTGCTGTCTCTGTCTCTCTCTCTCAAATGAGTAAATAAATAAAATCTTAAAAAAAATAAAGCAAGACAAGGGTTATGGGCCTCTTGGAGGGCACTTGTCCCCCCCGATGAACATCAGGTGATATATGGAAGTGTTGAATCACTATATCATACACCTGAACCTAATATTACACTGCATGTTAACTAAGTGGAATTTCAATAAAAACTTCAAGAAGAAAAGCAAGCCAAGACTGTTCTGTGTGTGTATATCAGAGGAGGAGAAAAGATGTGCTAAATAATGTTAGATACTATTAGAAAAGTTTTTAGGTAGGGATATGTATAAAAATATAAAGTCTAATCCTTTATAAAATAGAAATTCAATCCTTGGATTTGGAAGTACCACAGGAAATAAAAAGTTTTATGAAGAACTTTATGCATTAAAAAAGAATTGGTAAGGGTAGATGTGAATTATTAAGAAGGGAAAATAAAAGGGAAACATAAGAGAGAGTGAGTGAAATACTCAAATATATAATAATCAAAATGAAGTAAACAAGAGTACCAGATTGGATTTGAGAAGAATCAGGTATATTGTGTATATAAGAGAGACTTAAAATAAAAATGGGTATAAAGTTGGAAAATAGATATATTAGAAAAAATATTTTGATAAAGCTGTCATCTTGTACTTGAGGTGGTTACCTACATAAAAAGCTGAAAGAAGGGTGCCTGGGTGGCTAAGACATTTAAATGTCTGCCTTGGGCTCAGCTCATGATCCTAGGGTCCTGGGGTCAAGTCCCATATCAGGCTCCCTGTTCAGTGGGGAGTCTGCTTCTCGCTTTCCCTCTGCCCCCCACTCCTGCTTGTGCTCTCTCTCTCTCAAATAAATAAAATCTTAAAAAATACTGAAAGAATCCAAAGAATCAATTAATCTCAGAATTAGTAGAGTAAGTAAAACAGGTTGACAAATTTTTGGACACAAAAATCCATTAAGTACATTTATATTCACCAGAAACCAAGACAATTTATAAGAAGAGATACTGTTATTAGTAGCATTAAACATTTAAAAATATTCTGGGGACGCCTGGGTGGCTCAGTTCGTTAAGCGGCTGCCTTCGGCTCAGGTCATGATCCCAGTGTCCTGGGATCGAGTCCCACATCGGGCTCCTTGCTCGGCAGGGAACCTGCTTCTCCCTCTGTCTCTCCCTGCCTCTTTGTCTGCCTGTGCTCGCTCGCTCTCTCTCCCTCTGTCCCTGACATATAAATAAATAAAATCTTAAAAAAAAAACATTTAAAAATATTTTAATGTTACTAGTGAATTTTAAATACATATGTAAGAACAAAGACCAAGGAGAGTCAAGATACTGCTAAAGGAATAGTGTGGTGCCTTGCTTTACCAGATACCAATAATTATGAAACTATACTAATTAAGATGATGTGATATTTGCACAGGGATAGAGAACTTGAACAGAGGAAGAGAAATAGCACAGAAAAATACTTTCACATATGTTTAAGTAAACTGTATTATTATTTCCCCAGATTTCCCTTCTCTCTGTGAGAGGATTTTAGGTACCTACTTGTTGCCATATAGTTATCAGTCCCTCTCCAGGAGAGGAGTATCTCCTTCTTGTGAGGTCAGGCCTGGCCACGTGATTTGCTCTAGCCAACAGAATGGGAGCAGACTTATGCCACACCTGTCAGAGGTTTTAACCATGGTAACTCTGTAACTATATAATGACAGAAATTTCATTGCATGGTTTGACAGTTCTTTTCCGTCTGCCAGAAAAAACTGTCATGTTCCAAATAGGGACTCCTCCTTCAGTTTGAGTCCTGAAAAAAAATAGAAATGTATATGAGACCCAGTGCTGATATGCTGTCAGTAATGTCAGCAAGAAAGAAACTGCATAAGCCACTGAGATTTGGGGGCTATTTGTTATTGCAGCATTAATTTTAAGAGAACCTAATGTACAACAGGATCAGTTTTCTAGTTCAAGGAGGAAAGAAGAGAATTTGCAATAGAAAGATATGAAACTGTGCTCCCACCTCACATGGGGCATAAAAATAGATTGTAGGTTGTACTAAAGACTTCTGGCTAGTATTATAAGAAGTTTTATTAGACAATATAAGGGACAAAAAGCACATGCAATCAAAAAAGGTAGATAAATTAGATTAAGGTTTAAAAGTTTCTGTTCAGCAAACAAGGCACAGACTGAGAGGATATGCGCAACACATTTTAGTCAAGAGGGACTAATATGCAGGACATCAGAAAAAGCAATCTACTTGATTGTTAATGAGCAAAAGACTTGAATAGTCATTGTGCAGAAGAGGAAACCCAGGTGGCCAATAAACATATGAAATGATGTTCAGTCTTATTAAATTAAAATGACAACAAGATACCATTTCACATCCCCCGTGTTGGCAAAAATATAAAAGTTTGACAGCTCTTTCATACCTGGTTATTCTGCAGGGGTTGGTAAACTATGGGCCATGGACATGTGTGTCCTACAGACAATTTCAGGAAGGCCCTGTAAACAGAGAATTTTTTTTCCCTCACATTTTTAAAAAGATTTTATTTATTTATTTATTTATTTATTTATTTATGAGAGAGAGTGACTGAGAGAGAGCAAATACAAGTCAAGGGAGAGGCAGAGAGATAGGGAGAAGCAGACTCCCCATTAAGCAGGGAGCCCAATGCAGGGCTAGAACCCAGGACCCTAGGATCATGACCTGAGCTGAAGGCAGATGCTTAACTGACTGAGCCGCACCGCCCCCCCATTTTTACATTTTTCAAGAGTTGTAGGGAAAAGGAAGAATATGCAACTAAGACCTTATGTAGTCCATGAAACCTAAAATATTTATTATCTGGCCCTTTATGCAGAATTTGCCATCCTTGGGAGAAACTCTAATGTATGCACATGAAGAGATGTTTATAAAAATGTCCCTAACTTCATTCTTTGTTAGTGGCCACAATCCAGAAATAATATACATGTTTATCCATTGTGGCATAGATAAACTGTTACATATTCATACAGTGGGCTATTGCACAGAAGTGCAAATGAATGAACTAAGCTAAGCAATAACACATATGAATCTTAGTCATAATGTTCAGTGATAGAAGGAACTTACAAAAGAATGTGATTTCACTTATCTAACATTAAAAATATGAAATAAAATAACATATCATTTTAGGATTCCAACATACTTAAATAAGCTAAAACAAAAAAAAATCAGGATGGAGCCTATATGTGAAAGCAGAGAGAAGAAATGGGTAAGGCTTCTTTAGATAGAATTTAAGGGATAAAGCATTAACAGGGGGAAGAAGAGATATCACCTCATAACAAGATCAAGCTACCAAGATATAACTGGCATGCACTTTTATGCACTAAAAAAACAAACAAACAAACAAACAAAACCCCCCAAAAACCAAAAAACGTATCTTCAAAAATAGAGTATGAACCGACAGATTAACAAACAGAAGTTCACAAAACTATATGACACTGGAAGATTTTTACACATATCTGTCTGAAACTGATAGATTAAGCAGACAGAGAACTAGTAAGTTTTGAGAAAACCCAAAGATGCAAATAACAAGTTTGATCTAATACACACATATTCCTTCAGTGAAAAAGTATGGAATATATGTGGTTTTCAAGCTCACCTACAAAATATAAAAATATATTATGTGCTAGATCCTGAAGGAAACCTAAACACATTTGAAAGAACTGGTATCATGCAGGAAACTTTCTGTGAACACATTGCAGTTAAAGTATAGGTTAAAAGACCATATGTTTGGAAGCTAAAAATATGAATTACTAAATAAGGAATAACTAGCAAATCACAAGGTAAATCATGCATATTTAATAGTAAATGATAATGAAAGCAAAAATTCCAGAGTATGCACAGCAGAATGCCATTTATGTCAGCTAAAATGTGGAGAACTAGCACATATTTTAAAGATGAATATATAAGAGCTAATATATGTAAGCAAATCAGATTATATGTATCATTCTCAGTATTGAAGTGGACATGCAGGAGAATGGAATCTATAGATACACACAAGGTGCTAGGACTCTGTGAGTTTTCAAGATCCAAAAGAAATGGAAAATAGTTAAGATTTATTTAAGCTGGATGGTCATTATACATTCTATTTTATCTCTACCTTTCTGTATGTTTGACATATTTCATGATAAAAAACTTGCCAGAGTAAAATAGAGATGGAAGATGCATTGTACATAAAAAAGTACATATATTTTTGTTTTCTGGTTGGTGTAAGATATAATAAATGTAATTTTTATAAGTTTATATTCTCTCTGGGAACAAGGGATTACTTTGAAAGCAGAAAAGGCTTTAAATTGATGCATGCTGTAAGATGGCAAATGTGAGGCATTTTATGTTCTCTTACAGTGTTTGTCACTTTTTTCTGCTGATTGATTTACAATTCTTCTCTCTGGTGAGCTATGTTGGGCAATTTAAGTGGATATAGCTGAATATATTTAGTAGATACAATTTAAGTGGATATAGCTGAATATAGCTGAATATGACAAACAGGATGGAAGTAATATCTTGGCTTAATTTCTGGATAGGTTTGGGTTAAATTTGAGTACGGTAAAATCCTAGCCTGTGTGGGCCCTACTGGAAATAAAGCAGGGAACTGTGGCCATGGGGAGGAGGCTCTTTGTGTGAGTTCACTTTCTCATGCTTCATCTTCTCTTGTTATTGGAAGTCAAGGGGATGATACTAAGGGACAGGGCACACACTATACCTCTACTTCATTTCTTAGTCCAGGGCAAAAAAAAATAATTCTTTCAGTTCCGGTGGGTTCATCCCAGCTCAGTGGGTAGGCAGATCATCAGGTGGTATAGGTTAAGAATTTAGCTAATAATAAAGAGTGTGGATATTCCTGGAGTTGGTACTGTGTGTGGGTGTGTAGCTTGTGAATATACTATGGCAATAGACAGCTGGTTGAGGAATTAGGAAAGTGAGGTCTGATCAACATCTCTTCCATCCCAAAGTCTGATGAAGACAGACAGCTATTCCTTTCTTCCTGGAACTCTCCTCCTTTTTTTTTTTTTTAAAGATTTTATTTGTTTATTTGACAGATATCACAAGCAGGCAGAGAAGCAGGTAGAGAGAGAGAGAGAGAGGGAAGCAGGCTCCCCGCGGAGCAGAGAGCTCCCAGGACCCTGAGATCATGACCTTAGCTGAAGGCAGAGGCTTTAACCCACTGAGCCACCCAGACGCCCCTGGAACTCTCCTCTTAATTGTAGATCTCCTTCTTTTTCCAGGTTCTCCTGCAGTTGGCCAGCATCGTTTAAGCCTCTCATTCTGATTCCTTTTTCTCTAATCCTTTCCAAATATCTGTGTCATTTAAAGTTTTTCAATCCTCTTCCTGGTGTGGATGGTCTTGCCCACCCACATGTGACTCCTAAATGCTCTATCTCTAGTCATATCTCTAAACTTGTGTCTGCAGCTGGATGTCACAGAAATTGTTCCAAACTGAATTAATCACCCCAATGAATCTGATCCCATGCTTTCTTCTATTTATATTCATTTTGCTAATTAAAAATACAGTGCTTCCTACTAAGTAAATCAAACTAGTAACCTATAGTAACCTATGACATACAGCTTCTTGATTCTTTTCCTTTACACCCAATATAAAATAATTGTCCAAGTGCTGTTTCTATTTTTTAAACTCTTTAGTGTTTTTTATTTTCTATCTACACTTCCCTAGTTCAGATTTGTAGCCTCTCCTGCCAGCTTCCACATTCATCTCTATATCTCTATTTTTTCCCATCCCTAATACCTTTTCCATGTTTCTGCCAGAGTAGTATTTCTTTTTTAAAAAAATTTTATTAACATATAATGCATTTTTTTTCCTTCAGGGGTACATGTTTGTGAAACCTCAGTCTTACACAATTCACAGCACTCACCATAGCACATACCCTCCCCAATGTCCATAACCCAGCCACCCTATGCCTCCCCTCCACCCCGCAGCAAACATCAGTTTGTTTCGTGAGATTAAAAGTCTCTTTTGGTTTTTTTCACTCCCTGGTTCCATCTTATTTCATTTTCCCTCCCTTCCTCCATGACCCCCCAACCTGCCTCTCAAATTCCTCACATCAGAGAGATCATATGATAATTTTCTTTCTCTGACTTATTTCACTTAGCATAATACAGTTCCATCCACATCATTGCAAATGACAAGATTTTGTTTTTTGATGGCTGCATAGTATTCTATTGTGTTTGTGTGTGTGTGTATATACATATATATGTATGTGTCTATATATATACATATATATATATATATATATATATATATATATATATATACATACCACATTTTCTTTATCCATTCTTCTGTTGATGGACATCTAGGTTCTTTCCATAGTTTGGGTATTGTGGACATTGCTGCTATAAACATTCAAGTATACATGTCCCTTTTGATTGCTACATTTGTATCTTTAGGGTAAGTACCCAGTAGTCCCAGTAGTGCTATTGCTGGGTCAGAGGGTAGCTTTGTTTTCTACAATTTGAGGAACCTCCGTACTGTTTTTCAGAGTGGCTGCCCCAGCTTGCATTCCCACCAAAAGTGTAGGACGGTTTGCCTTTCTTCACATCCTCGTCAATACCTGTCATTTCCTGACTTGTTCATTTTAGCTATTCTAACTGGTGTCAGGTGGTATCTCACTGTGGTTTTGATTTGTATTTCTCTGATACCAAGTGAAGTCAAACACTTTTTCATGAGTTCTGTTGGCCATTTGGGTGTCTTCTTTGCAGAAATATCTGTTCATGTCTTCTGTGCATTTCTTTTTTTTTTTGAAAGACAGAGATCACAAGTAGGCAGAGAGGCAGGCAGAGAGAGAGAGGTAGGGAAGCAGGCTCCCCGCTGAGCAGAGAACCCGATGCGGGGCTCAATCCCAGGACCCTGGGATCATGACCTGAGCCGAAGGCAGAGGCTTTAACCCACTGAGCCACCCAGGTGTCCCTCTTCTGTGCATTTCTTGATTGGATTATTTGTTCTTTGGGTGTTGAGTTTGATAAGTTCTTATAGGTTTTGGATACTAGCCCTTTATTTGATATGTCATTTGAAAATATCTTCTCCCATTTTGTCGGTTGTCTCTTGGTTTTGTTGACTCTTTCCTTTGCTGTGCAAAAGCATTTGATTTGATGAAATCCCAATAGTTCATTTTTGCCCTTGCTTCCCTTGCCTTTGGTGATGTTTCTAGGAAGAAGTTGTTGTGGCTGAGGTCAAAGAGGTTGCTGCCTGTGTTCTCCTCAAGGATTTTGATGGATTCCTGTCTCACATTGAGGTCTTTCACCCATTTTGACTCTATTTTTGTGTGTGGTGTAAGGAAATGGTCCAGTTTCATTTTTCTGCATGTGGCTGTCCAATTTTCCCAACACCATTTGTTGAAGAGACTTTTTTCCATTAGACATTTTTCCTGTTTTGTCAAAAATTAGTTGCCTATAGGGTCCATTTCTGGGCTGTCTGTTCTGTTGCATTGATCTGTGTGCCTGCTTTTGTGCCAGTACCATGCTGTTTTGATGATCACAGCTTTGTAATAGAGCTTGAAGTCTGGAATTGTGATGCCACCAACTTTGGTTTTCTTTTTCAACATTCCTCTAGCTATTTGGAGTCTTTTCTGGTTCCATATAAACTTTAGGATTATTTGTTCCATTTCTTTGAAAAAAAAAAATGATGGTATCTTCATAGGGATTACATTAAATGTATAGATTGCTTTATGTAACATAGACATTTTCACAATATTTGTTCTTCCAATCTATAAGCATGGGAGGTTTTTCCATATCTTTGTGTCTTCCTCAATTTTTTTCATGAATGCTTCATAGTTTTCGAAGTAGAGATTCTTTGCCTCGTTGGTTAGGTTTATTCCTAGGTATCTTATGGTTTTGGTGCAATTGTAAATGGGATCGACTCCTTAAATTTTCTTTCTTCTGTCTTGCTGCTGGTGTAAAGAAATGCAACTGATGGGGTGCCTGGGTGGCTCAGTGGGTTGAGGCCTCTGCCTTCAGCTCAGGTCATGGTCTCAGGGTCCTGGGATTGGGCCCCATGTCGGGCTCTCTGCTCAGCGGGGAGCCTGCTTCCCCTTCTCTCTCTGCCTGCCTCTCTGCCTACTTGTGATCTCTCTCTGTCAAAATAAATATGTCTGCTTGTGATCTCTGTCAGATAAATTAAAAAAAAATCTTTAAAAAATAAATAAAATTTTGAAAAAAGAAAAAAAAAGAAATGCAACTGATTTCTGTGCATTGATTTTATATTCTGACACTTTATTGAATTCCTCTATGAGTTCTAACAGTTCTTGAGTGGAGTCTTTTGGGTTTTCCATATAAAGTATCATATCATCTGCAAAGAGTGAGAGTTTAACTTCTTCTTTGCCGATGCAGATGCCCTTAATTCTTTTGTTGTCTGATTGCTGAGGCTAGGACTTCTAGTACTATGTTGAATAGCAGTGGTGATGGTGAACATCCCTGCAGTGTTTCCGACCTTACGGGAAAAACTCTCAGTTTCTGGGGTCTTTGTCTTGTTTTGGGATTAAGGTAACGCTGGCCTCATAAGATGAGTTTGGAAGTTTTCCTTCCATTTCTATTTTTTGAGACAGTTTCAGGGGAATAGGTATTAATTCTTCTTTAAATGTTTGGTAGAATTCCCCTGGGAAGCCATTCCCCTGGAAGAGCCCTGGGCTCTTGTTTGTTGGGAGATTTTTGATGACTACTTCAATCTCCTTACTGGTTATGCGTCTGTTCAGGTTTTCTATATCATTCTGGTTCAGTTTTGGTAGTTTATATATCCCTAGGAATGCATCCATTTCTTCCAGATGGTCAAATATGCTGGTGTGTGGTTGCTCGTAATATGTTCTTATAATTGTTTATATTTCTTTGGTGTTGGTTGTGATTTCTCTCCTCTTTCATTCATGATTTTATTAATTTGTGTCTTTTATCTTTTCTTTTTGATAAGTCTGACCAGGGGTTTATCAATCTTATTAATTCTTTCAAAGAACCAGCTCTTAGTTTTGTTGATTTGTTCTACCATTCTTTTGGTTTCTAGTTCATTGATTTCTGTTCTGATTGTTATGCTTTCTCGTCTCCTGCTGGGTTTGGATTTCTTTGCTGTTCTTTCCCCAGCTCCTTTAGGTGTAGGGTTAGGTTGTATACTTAAGATCTTTCCTGTTTCTTGATAAAGGCTTGTATTGCTATATACTTTCCTCTCAGGACTGCCTTTGCTGTGTCCCAAGGATTTTGAACTGTTATGTTTTCATTTTCATTTGTTTCCATGAATTTTTCAATTCTTCTTTAGTTTCCTGGTTGACCCACTCATTCTTTAGTAGGATGTGCTTTAGGCTCCATGTATTTGATCTCTTTCCAACTCTCCTCCTGTGATTGTGTTCTAGTTTCAGAACTCTGTGGTCTGAAAGTATGCAGGGAATGATCCCAGTCTTTTGGTACCTGTTGAGACCTGATTTGTGACCCAGGATGTGATCTATTCTTGAGAATGTTCCATATGCACTTGAGAAGAATGTGTATTCTGTTGCTTTGGGATGGAATGTTCTGAACGTATCTGTAATGTCCATCTGGTCCAGTGTGTCATTTAAAGCCTTTATTTCCTTTTTGATCATTTGCTTAGATGATCTGTCCATTTCAGTAAGGGGTGTGTTAAAGTCCCCTACTATTATTGTATTATTGTTGATGTGTTCCTTTGATTTTGTTATTAACTGGTTTATATAATTGGCTGCTCCCATGTTAGGGGCATAGATATTTAAATTTTTTATATCTTCTTTTTGGACAGACCCTTTAAATATGATATAGTGTCCTTCCTCATCTCTTATGATAGTCTTTGGCTTAAAATTTAATTTATCTGATATAAGGATTGCCCAGCTTTTTTTTTTTCTTTTTTTGATGTCCATTAGCATGGTAAATTGTTTTCCACCCCCTCACTTTAAATCTGGAGGTGTCTTTGGGTCTAAAATGAGTTTCTCATAGACAGCATAACAATGGGTCTTGGGTTTTTTTTTTTTAATCCATTCTGATACCCTGTGTGTTTTGATTGTGACATTTAGCTCATCCACTTTCAGGGTGACTATTGAAAGATATGAATTTAGTGCCTATAAGGTGACTGTTACTGTATATTGTCTCTGTTCCTTTCTGGACCTTTCTGGTTTCCTACTTTTAGACTCTTTCTTTGCTTAGAGGACCCCTTTCAGTATTTCCTGTAGGACTGGTTTGGTGTTTGCAAATTCTTTTAGTTTTTGTTTGTCCTAGAAGATTGTTACCTGTCCTTCTATTTTCAATGACAGCCTAGCTGGCTATAGTATTCTTGGCTGCATATTTTTCTCATTTAGTGCTCTGAATATATCATGCCAATACTTTCTGGCCTGCCAGGTCTCTGTGGATAGGTCTGCTGCCAATCTAATATTTCTACCATTGTATGTTATAGACCTCTTGTCCCAAGCTGGTTTCAGGATTTTCTCTTTGTCACTGAGACTTGCAAGTTTTACTATTGGATGACAGGGTGTGGACCTATTTTTATTGATTTTGAAGGGAGTTCTCTGTGCCTCCTGGGTTTTGATGCTTGTTCCCTTTGCCAAATTATGGAAATTCTCTGCTATAATTTGCTCCTTAAACCTTCTGCTCCTCTCTCACTTTCTTCTTCTGGGATCCCAATTATTCTAATATTGTTTCATCTTATGGTATAACTTCTCTTAAATTCTCGTCTTGTGGTCCAGTAGTTGTTTGTCTCTCTTTTTCTCAAGTTCTTTATTCTCCTTCATTTGGTCTTCCAAATTGTTACTTCTCTCTTCTGCCTCATTTATCCTAGCAGTAAGAGCCTCCATTTTGATTGCACCTCATTAGTATCTTTTTTGATTTCAACTTGGTTAGATTTTAGTTCTTTATTTCTCCAAAAAGGGATTTTATTTCTCCAGAAAGAGATTCTCTAGTATCATCCATGTTTTTTTCGAACCCACCTAGCATCTTGATAGTCATCATTTTGAAATCTAGTTCTGACATCTTACTAATGTCTGTATTGATTAGGTCCCTAGCCATTGGTACTGCCTCTTTGTCTGTCTTTCTTTCTTTCTTTTTGTCTTTTGAGGTGAGTTTTTCTGCCTTCTAATTTTATCTGGATAAGAATAAATGAATGAGAGAAGAAAATACTAAAAGGGTAGCAATGACCCCAGAAAAATATACACTAACCAAATCAGAAGAGACCCAAAACCTGGGGGAGAAGAAAGGAGGGGGGAAAAAAAGAAAATACATATACATATTAGACGGTGAATAGAAGAGAGCCACATGCTTGATTTTGGGTGTATTTTGGTCTGTTAGGTGAAACTGCCTCCCAAAACTTTAAAGAAAGAAAAACATATTTATACAAAAATAAGGGTAAACATGATGAATAGATAGAATATGACTGTAAAGATGAAAATATAAAATGTTTCTAAAAAAGGAATTGATAAGAGTTGGTTGAAAAAAGAAAAAAAAAAGAGGAAATAATGTGATCAGGCTGGAATCTAGAACAAATCCATGCACTAGGTTTAGGGTATATTTTGATCTGTTAGAGGAAACTGTTTCCCCCCCCCAAAAAAAAAAAACTATACATATACCAAAAAATAAGGTTAAATACAATGACGGGATAGAATATGACTATAGCAATAAAAATTGAAAAAGTTTTTCAATTTCAAAAAAAAAGTTTTTTAAAACAGTCATTGATAAGATAAAATACTTTAAAAAGGTTAAAATAGAAATGATGGAAAATTAAAAAAATAGAATAAGAAAAAAATAAAATTTAAAAATTTTACTTTGAAAGACTAAAGAATCATGGGAAAAAGCCATAAATTCTCTGTGTTGCATTCCCCTAGCTCTGGAGTTCTGCAGTTCTCATTGATTGGTGAACCTGGTCTTGGCTGCATGTTCTTGCTAATCTTCTGGGGGAGGGGCTTATTGCTGTGATTCTCAAATGTCTTTGCCAGAGCCAGAATTGCACTGCCCTTGCCAGGGGCCAGGCTAAGTAATCTGGTTGGTTTTGTTCTTGGAGCTTTTGTTCCCTGAAGGCTGTGTTAGAGCTTTGGAGGGCGGGAATGAAAATGGCAGCCTGCCAATCTCTGGCCCTGTGGGAGCTGAGAGATCAGGGCCTGTCTCCTCAGTGTGCCTTCAGAGAGAAGCAGTTGATCACTCCTGTCTCCCTGGTCTTTGGCCGCACTCCAATCACATCCAGCCTGTGACTGAGCATTTTTCTCTCTGGTGCATGGCCCATTTGGAGTTTCCAAACCCAGCAGATTCCTGCAGTGCACTTGTACACTGCTTCTTCCGGAGGAGGAAAGAGGGTATCTCCTTAGATCTGCCACTTGTGGGGTCCCTCCTCGAAGTGAAGTGGTCCAACTGTGCCTTGAATCATGGTTTCAGGTAACTTGGAACTGCGAGCTCACTCCTTGGCTCCTTCTCTGCAGCCAGCATCCCCACTCCAATACCTGGGAGCTCTGCCACAGTCACCCCAGGTCTCTCTGTGACCCCACGGGTCCTGAGACCACACTGTCCCCTTGAGGGCTCCAACCCCTGTTTAAGAATCTGGAGGGACGTCCTTCAGTGGAGAAGACTTCTAAAACTTCTAACTTTTTCATCCTCTGCTGTACTGCTTTCCAGGAGCTGGCTCCTCCCCCTGCTGTATCTCTTCCCATGCATCACCTCAGATTAACTTCTCCACACATCCCACCTTCCAGAATGTGGTCACTTTTCTCTTCCTAGAATTGATGCTCTTCTTCTCTTCAATCTCCTGTTGAGTTTGTAGGTGTTCAGAATGGTTTGATGACAATCCAGCTGAACTCCTGGGCCCAATGATATTTAGGTCTCCTACTCTTCCACCATCTTGCCCTCCTTTTGTTGTTTCTTTCTTTTAAAAAAATATTTAATTTATTTTATTTATTTATATGAGAGAGACAGCAAGAGAGGGAGAGATAGTGAGAGAGAGCACAAGTAGGGGAAGTGGCAGGCAAAGGGAGAGGGAGAAGCAGGCTCTTCACAGAGCAAGTAGCCCAATGCAGGGGTCAATCCCAAGATGCTGGGGTTATGACCTGAGGCAAAGGCAGATGCTTAGCTGAATAAGCCACCCAGGTGCTCCCACAGTAATCTTACTAAAACATAATTCTCAGCGGCACCTGGGTGGCTTAGTTGGTTAAGCATGCAAGTCTTGATTTCTGCTCAGATTGTGGTATCGGTCCCCATGTCAGGCTCTCTCTCCCTCTCTCTCTGCCCCTCTCTCTACTTGTGGATGCTCTTACTCTCTCACTTTCTCTAAAATAAAACTCATAACTCTCAGCATGTGATTCCTATAACTAAACATTCATAGGGCCTCCTTCTCTGAAATATAAATAAGTTATATATTCCCTTGTTTGGCATTAAAGACTGTTGTAATTCAGCCCCAGTTCACACTTGGTATTTAATTTGCTCTTGCTTCCTTATCATGTAACCTATGTTCTAGCTCTACTAAACTAATTCCTATTCTCTGAATCTTCAGTAAACTTCAGTACCCTTTGGCATTTGCTCATGCCATTTCACCTGCCTAGAATTCCCTTCTGATTCCTTCCACACACCATTTGCCTTGTGGAGACTTACTTATCCTACAAGACCCTCTCCCAGTGTTGTTTCTTCTATGACATGTACCTGCCCTGATCATGATTAATTGTTTTATGACTTTTAGAGCTGGGACTGTTTTCCTTTGGACATACCATCATGCTTAGTTTAGCTCCAATAAAACCCAGTTTTATTAGAGGAAAATGTCACTGCATTTTATTTCTAATTAAATCTTTTAGCTAGAAAAAATGTATTTTTTTCAGATATTTTGAAATGCACTTTTAGCACTCAAGAAGATTTATACAAAATGTTTTATAACATTATTTTCATTAATGAAGAAGTGAATTTATGCTAAGTGAGTATATATAAGCAGACTCTGAAGCCTATTCTGAGAGTAGCTAAATGGCTCTCATTTTGTTAATTAAGAACACTGAATTCCAAACAAATCTTTAAAACTGATCGCTAAAATGTAGGAGCCCATTAAGTATACAAAAAATTAAAGCTAAAATGCAGAACAAGAGTCTGAAAACACTGATCTTAACTAGGCCCCATCTAAACAAAATAAACCTTTTTTTCAGAATTGGTCAATGAGAGTTGTAGAACCAACTTCAAGTCATAATGGAGTAAAGAATGTTCCTATTATTTGAGAGGTCAGATAAGAAGCAAAGAGAGAGCAACCAAAGAGAATGCTTGATAAATGGGTACCTTAGATGGGACTTCTGAGAGAAGATTCAGACAGTCCTCTACCAATTTTCTGGATTCAATTGTTTGGACAGCCTGGTCCATATTTGGGCTACCTTGAGACTTTATTGTTAAGTACCTCTATGTACTTAATGGAATATCATCTTTTCCTTTTCAGTTTACATTTCTGTCTTGAAATCTTGGGACTTTGTGTTAAAAGATTCAGATATTTTAGTGCTGTTTTTCAAATACCAGTGTTACTGTAAAAAAAAAATTCTATCTGTGCATTTCTCTCTTTCTACACAAGAAAGTTATCTAGTCAGATTCAATGTAGAATGTCACAGTAGTAAAAATGAAGTAGTTTTTAAAAGTATATAATTTCTTTTGCAGATGGCATATTTTAAAAAGATTTTATTTATTAATCTGAGAGAGAGAGAGAGGGCATACACATGAGCAGGGGGTAGAGACAGTGACAAGTAGACTTCCTGCTGAACAGGGAGCCAAACATGAGGCTCCATCCCAGGAGCCTGAGATCAGGACCTAAGCTGAAGTCAAATGCTTTACCAACTGAGCCACCCAGGTCCCCTATAGATGGAAAGAAAAAACAACCCTCTATTACACAATTTCAATACAATGGCTTTATCTTATCCTGTCTAGAATGGGCATTTCCTTTAAAATATTAACTCTCTCCTGAGTTCATGAATTCATAATGAAAAGATTTCTCAAATTAGCCGTTTTGTACTTCATTTGGCTGGACTTGGAAGTTATTAGGTAATATTCTGTTATTAATTTCTCACTATGCTATATTTTCACAGAAAAAATGAAACTAGTTGTCATATATGTACAGAGACTTAATCAAATGTGTTAGAAAAAGCCAAATAAATTTTGGTAGATGCTGCATTTGGAAATAGAGATTTTTTGCAACATTTTGAAAGTAGCATGCTTGATATCTTCTATCATAGTAATTGTAGATAATATTGGGAATAAGATATTTTTTCCATTTGCACCAATATAAATATTCTGCTACAGCCACTATCCCCTCAAAATACATTGGTCATTTGCATCTCCTCTTTGCACCTTTTTCTCATTGTGCTATTAATACACATTGCTCTCCTTTATCTCTAGTTGCCTGAATTTTCCATTCCTAAGCTATCTTAATCTCAATGATTTGAGTCAACTTCTCCAGAAATTTTCTGTCGCAACCTGGTCTGTTTCTCAAATACCAAATGTCTTTTTTTTTTTTTTTTTTTTGCCTATGAGATATGACATAGCTTCAAAAAAGGGACTGGTACTGCTCAGGTAATAAGACAGACTTTTAGCTATAGAGAACAAACTGATGGTCAAGAGAAGGGAGGCCAGTGGGAGGATGGGCGAAATAGGTGATAGGGATTAAGGAGGGCACTGGGTGATGTATGGAATTTTTGAATCATTATATTGTACACCTAAAACTAATATTAAACTGTAAGTTAACTAACTGGAATTTAAATAAGAACTAAAAGAAACCCACCTATTTTCACTATATCCAGCTGAACTGAAGGATTCTATGACTTACTCTACTCTCCTTATTGCTGTCTGAATTATATTCACCTTCCCTGACCTTCACTCACACTTGACTATAGGTTTGGATCCTATCTTGGTATTACACACTAGCATTAGAAACCTGGCATTATACTACAAATTCTTCTCTCCTATCCACAGTAGTCATTTAGCAACTCCACAAGTCTGTCTACTTCTCTTAATCTCCATCAAAAATAGTGTAGTGGAGGCCATCAACTCTCTTACCTATACTACCAGCAAGTCTCTTAACCAGTCTCCTTACTTCCAGTGTTTCCCTCATCCAGTGTGTTCTTCACCCTGTTGCCATAGTTACCTTTCTAAAACACACTCAATCATACCACAACTCCATCCCCTTATAAAACCCTTCTGTGGCTCTCTGTGGCACTTAGCATAAAATCTAGAGCTCTTTTCCTAAAAAAAAAAAAAAGACATGTATGTTTATAAACCATTGGTTATTCTATATCACCTTATCTAAACCCAGCTCTCTTACTAGTTTCTATTATAGTACTTCAAAACAAAACAAAACACCTCCATCGTGGCACTAATCAAGTTAATCATTTATATTGTTAATCTGACACAGTTTTTAAGAATGTAAACTTTAGGGGCACCTGGGTGGCTCAGTTGGTTGAGCATCTGACTCTTGATTTCAGCTCAAGTCATGATCTTGGGGTTGTAGGATTGAGCCCTGAGTCAGGCTCCATGCTCAGTGGGGAGTCTGCTTGAGATTCTCTCCCTCTACCTCTGCCCCTGCCCCTGTTTGTTCTCTCTCCCTCTCTCTCTAGAATAAATAAATAAATATTTTTCTAAGAAGAATGTAAACTTTATGAGGGAAGGGTCCTCATTTGCCTTGTTCTCTGTTGTATCCCCAGCACCCAAGGTGGTACCTTTAAGTTTTTACGGAATGAGTATATGAATGTATATGAATAAATGCCTACCTAGTCTTCCAGCTTCATCCTCAATCATTTCCCCAAAGTCCCTCCTTTGCATCAATCATAAAGAGAAAATGTATTTCTTTGAAGAATTATGATGTTTTCAAATTCTCTAGTTTCATAAATACCATTCCTTCATTCCTTTACTTGGATTGTACTTTCTCTCTCATCTCTTCCTCATCTAGCAACTCATATTCATTCATGATAACTTCTCCTGAACTCCTAGTTTTATACAAACATATCTGTGCCCCTGTAATACTTTATGCTTATTTTCATTATATTGTGCTTCTCTTTTTTCACATGTTTTAATTGTCAATTTTCTTGTCTTGTGCCTCATTACACTAAGCCACTTGAAAGCAGTGCTGATGCTTTACATTTCTGTCTCCCTGTTGGTTTGAGAAACATGGTAAGTGATGAGTAAATTACATGTATGAATAAATATTTTTTCATCTTTTTCTTTATTGAGTGTTTTGTTCCATTCTACCATATAGATGTTGTTCACATGAAATATTGAATTCCCTACTTCTTTTGCAGTATATTCCAAATTGGGGTCTTACCACCATATTATTCATGTGCTCGTCTGCCAAAATGCCATCTAATATCTTTTCCAGGTAGATGGTCTCAAAGCAGTTAGTTGGAGGAAGGTTCTCTCTCCTGTTCCTAGTTCCTAAACAAGGGTTTATAGATGCAGTTTTCCACAGAAGCCATGCAGGTAGCATAAATGAGTATAGTAGGCAATAAAAAACAATAAGGAATAGAATTTTACTAGAATGTCCTGATTTTTAAAAACTCTGTGCATGCCAAACAGAAGCACATCTGTGAGCTAAATACAGCCTGAGGGCCAGCCTGTTTGGGACCTCTGTAATTTGACACTTCTGCAGCTCTATAATGGACAAGGGCCAAACTGATACATTGAATTGAACATTTGGGTGCTAGACTTATTAGGTGAGCTTCCTTACATTACATGGCTTATTATGATGTCATCCATTTCTGAAATCCTGTGACAGTGACAGGTGTTGGAGGTGTAGTTGATGCAGTGTTCAAAGACCATGGACTTTGGGGATGGACAGGCATGTGTTTGAGTCCCTTCTCTGTGGATTATTAGTTATGTGGTTTTAGGCAGGTTACTTAAACTCTCTGAAACTCAGTTTACTGCTCCATAAAATTAAGACAGTGATACTATTATCATTACTGTTGTAAAGATTTATTGTGATAATGGATATAAAATGCCTGGAACTAACTGTGCTGGTTTGTTTGATTGTGCAACAGCCATGAACAGTCAGCTCAAAACTATTCTTTCCTCCCTAGGTACCTATAATATATTGCTTTATACTCTGTGTATCCTATATCCCCCCAAAATAGTATATCTTACTAGAAACAGTGAATATATACTTTTTCTGTTCACAGGGATCATTTCCAAATTTTGTCTTATCAAAATATTAGTTTTTAATTTAAAAGAAATCTTATGAGAAACCCCAATATATCAAAGGATAAATGAGGAGTTACTCTGGTGGAGGCAGAAGTGGGCATGGTGAGCAATCCTACATAGTCAACTTTGCTCCACAAGGCATCACCATAAGGTGATTGAATGGAATGCTAGAGCTCTATAGATTAGGTTTTGAGAATCACTGGACTAGGGAATTGACTTTTACATGCAGGTACTCAATAGAAGTCTATGATTTGGACCATCTATTAACAAAGGGAGATCACTCCATAAATAGAGTAATATATCTCCAGTAGCAGCTCTGAACCACTATGTACATGTACCAGTATTTCTTAAGTGCAATATTTCTTAAGTCATTGGCATGAATTGCTGGTGAAGACTGAAGACATTTCACAAAACAATTTCTTTTGAATTGCCATTGAATCACTGATGAATTGCTGATGATATTTTAGTATCGTTGGTTGCTAAATTTTAAAATGAAAATACTGATGCCAAGATTGCATCCCATACAGAAGTCAAATTAATTTTGAAACATGAATATGGTCATAACTGAGGTGCTGAAAAATTATATCTTCCCATTTGAAAGCTGTAACTCCTCTCAGGTGACATAACTGCTATAGCATAATGATTGCTTCAGTGGGCTGATGTCTCTGAAAACATTTAAAGAATATTTTAATGCACCATGTCAGGACTGGGGAAGCTTCATTTACATGGTGACAGTTCTGTGTCTGGGATGTATGAATTACTCTCTGGGGAAGGGAAAGTAGTTAAGGCAAGTTCATAAAGCTGAGCCAGCAAAAGAGGAGGGGCTTCTGAAAAAGGAAGCAGGAAGCCACCAGTGACTTTAGGGATCCTGTGAAGACTGTTGCCCACCCCCAACTCCAAACACAACCCTCACCCATTTGTCAAAGTCTGGAGTCCCTTTAAA
Organism: Lutra lutra; assembly: GCF_902655055.1. Classification (NCBI taxonomy): domain Eukaryota; kingdom Metazoa; phylum Chordata; class Mammalia; order Carnivora; family Mustelidae; genus Lutra; species Lutra lutra. Next base: position 33,052,510 of record NC_062296.1, on the reverse strand, counting down.
AAGGGACAAAATATTTCCATTTTCAGAGAGTATATATCTCATCTCCTATAGAGGAATTATGGAAACAAAAATTCAACTGCATCTTGAGAAGCCGTGCAGTTTAGTTTCCAAGTACATGGCATTTGGAGACAGGCATCATGGGTTTGAGTCCCTGCTCTGCACCTTAACTAGTTCTGTGACATTAGGCAAATCACTTTGCCTATCTGATTCAGTTTTCTCTTCTGTTGAATGGTGATGATAGTAACACCTAGCTCAAAGTCTTGGTGAGGACTCATGTATAAATGCTTAAATAAATATTACCTATTTGCTTATATTTTTGAATGCTTATTCTGTGCCAGGCACTGTGTGGAAAGCATGTGAATATTTCCATGTTTAATTCTCACTACAGTTCTGTGGAATGCTTACTACCAATGTCACCCTTTAACAAATGAAGAGAGTGTGACACAGAAATGGTGATGAACCTATCTAGTATGTGGTGAAGATAGGATTCAAGGTTAGATCTAGCTCCATAGCCTAGATACTTAACTATTCTATTCTTCCCTCATATTTCCTGGAAATGGCTTAACAGTTGACATTTACCAAAGGAAAAGCTACTCTTTTCAAAGCTCTGTATTATGATCATATTTATTTAGTTTTCATTTCTGAAAAATCCATAATTCTGGATAAGCTTTATAAGAGAATCCCAGAAAAACAAAGGTATAATCTTTTTGTGAGAACCACTTTCCTACTGGTAGTGGCAAGCCTAAAGCACACATGAAAATGAAAGAATATTTTTAAAAAGTCTTACAGTATGGGATAACCTGTAATTTCCATTTTTTTACCCATAGAAGAACAAGGCAGCATTTTTTAAAACCAAATTCCTAGACATGACTGCAACATAGGTATTTTCTAATGATTTCCTCTTTTTTGAGCCTAGGATCTGAGTATAGAGAAAATAAATTGTTAAATACTTGTCCACAGTAAAATTTGGTTAGAGAAACACTAATAATTATTCAACAGTATATGCATTATTATCTGTTCAACAAGGAAGTAAAATCTAATTGGCAATAGGATTTTAGTGAAAGTGATTCAATGTCATTTTTAGAACATCTGTTCTACATGTCATCTCTCTTTTTTTTAATAGAAGAACAAGGACACTTTACTGCAATTTGCTTCAAATACAAGAACAAAGAAATGAATAAAACAACAACAACAAAAAAAACCCAGACCATTCAGAAGAACATGGTTGACTACATTTTGGTACATCAATACTAGGGAATATGATACAGCCATTTAATAAAATGTGAAAGCCTTTCCAAGAGCTATTGTTGAGAAAAAGTAAAATACATACCACATGAAGAATTTGACCTATTTTTCCCAACAGAAATAAAAATATAGAAAACCTTTATATATGTATTAACCTTTATATTAAGCAAAATAAAAAACTCTTGATTGATGCATATCATGGGGATGAAATGAGAAAACTATATAATAGACCCATCTTTTTATTTATTTAGGATTTATTTGACAGAAAGTGACAGAAAACTTATTTTAAGCTGGCTAAGTCATGAAAAGAAACTTACGAATATAAATGTGGAAGGTTTTAGGTAAGGCTTGATGCAGATACAAATGTCAATAGGAATATGTATGTGTGTTATCTCATTTGTTGACTATGGTTACTTCTGTCTTCATGTGGTTGCACATTTGAATATATCTATATCTGTATCTATAATCTATATCTATCTATATCTATACATAGATATATATTGTTCTATATATATTATTCTGTTTGGGTCTCAACAGATTGAATTGTGTCCACTCACTTTGGTAAGGGTGATCTTCTTTGCCCAGTCTACTGATTCAAATGCTAATCTCTTCATGGAAACACCCCCACGAGTGTACCCCAAAATAATGCTTTATCAGTTATCTGGACATTTAGTTAGGATGACACATAAAATTAATCACCACACTCCCTCTCTTTGATGTACTATCATCTGTAATGACTGAATTTTAAGCCAGATGTAACAACTCCAGTATTTATATCATAGACACTTTACATCTTGTAAATAAAAATGGAAGTTCATTATTTTTAATTTAGATTTTCCTATATATTTAAAATGACTACATTGAGCAAATATTATTTTGAATAGCATGCATCTTCTTTTAAAAGTACTAAATTAAAATATATAAAAATAAACTAATAAGCTAGGGAAAATGGATACTGAATTCAGTGTCTAAACATATCTCTTTGAAAGGCAATATAGCATACAGAAGGCTGAAATCAGACTGAGTTCAAAACCTTATCCTGTCACTTGTTAGCTGTGTAACCCTGAGCAAGTTACATAAACCTCTCTATACCTCAGTTTCTTCATCAGTAAGACAGGGATGCTAATAACAGTACTTGTGCCACGATATCATTTTGAGGATTAAAAAACTATGGCAATTGTAATAGTGTCCAAACTATAGTAAGCTCTTAAATAGCATTAACTATGATGATGGTAATGACAATGACAATAATGATGATATTGATTAAAGATTCCATTTGAAGAAGGCTTTATGGCTGTGATAGTCAATTTTATGTGTCAAATTGGAGGGTGTTTGGGGATGAGGTTAACATTATAACCGATGACCTTAAGGTAAGTAGACCGCCCTCCATAATGGGGATAGAGGCCAATGGGTTGAAGGCCTGAATAGAACCAAAAGACTAGCCTCCTCAACAAGAGGGAATTCTCCAGCAGACTGCCTTCAGGCTTCATCTGTACCATTAGCTCTCCTCGGTCTCCAGCCTGCTTGCTTACACTGCAGATTTAGACTTACCAATGTCCATGATCATGTGCCACTTCTTTGTAATAAATCTCTTTAGATGTATACATCCTATTAGTTCTTTGTCTCTGGAGAACTCTGACTAATATAATGGCTAATAAAAATTTTAAATCCATTGGACTAAATTTTCTCTGGAGATTTCTTCTATGAGTATAATTGACTTTATTACAAACTCTGAATGTACATAAAGGACTACAAGTTATGATTATGTTGCTAAAATCAGGTTTTTTGGAGGAAAAAGATTGAGGAAATAAAGGCTAGAAGCTGATAGAAAGGAGGAAGAAAGGCACTCTGGGGAGGGGAAAGTGTGGAATAAGGCATGGAAATAGAAACAAAAAATGAGGAGTGTGTGGGGAGGGGGTGGACATTTGTGTGGTGTATGTGTAGAAATGGTCTGACTAGAAGCAAACCTAGTCATTAGAGATAAGCTTGGTAGGTATGGAGTCAGCAATAGCCATTATTAAGAGCATGCTGAGGTATAAGACTTCAGGGACATGAGACAAATGTCTATTTTTGACTAGTGTTCAACCATGGATTGTTTTTATTATTAATTCTGTACTTAAAAAAATACCACTAAGCTTTGATTTTTGTCCAGAAACTCGAGAAATATTGAGAAAATATTGAGAAATTAGAAATTGAGAAAGTATTGAGAAATGTTGAGAAAATAACAATGTTTAGTTTTTTAAGGTTTTTATTAAAATTTCACTTAATTAATACACAGTATAATATTAGTTTCAGGTTCACAATAAAGTGATTCAGCACTTCCATACATCACCCTGTTCTCATCAGGACAAGTGTACTTCTTAATCCTCATCACCTAGTTCACCCCTCCCCCCACCACCTCCCCACTGGTAACCATCAGTTTGATCTCTATAGTGAAGAGTCTATTTCTTGGTTTACCTCTCTTTCCTTTCCCTATGTTCATTTGTTTTGTTTCTTAAATTCCATTTATGAGAGAAATCATATGGTATTTGTCTTTCACTGACTGACTTATTTCACTTAGCATAATACTCTAGCTCCATTCATGTCATTGCAAATGGCAAGGTTTTGTTCCTTTTTATGGCTACGTAATATTCCATATATACCACATCTTCTTTTTCCATTCATCAGTCAATGGAAAATTGAGCTGTTTCCATAATTTGGCTACTGTAGATAATGCTGCTACAAACATCAGGGGTATATGTATTACTTTGAATTAGTATTTTTGTATTCTTTGGGAAAATACTTAGTAGTTCAATTGCTGGATTGTAGGGTAGTTCTATTTTTAATTTGCTTTTTATTTAACAATATATCTTGGAGATATTTGAATATCAGAATTTATAGTGCTATTTTATTCTTCTAAATGCTACATACTACTTCATAAATTTCACATATAGGCATAAATTCATTTATTTAAGCAATTCCCTATGGGATAATATATTCATAGTTATATATATATTCAGTATTTAAATATGTATACTCAGAATTTATGTACTCATATTTAAAAGAATGCATAAATCAATATCTTTGTTATATTTTGTATACTTGCTACATGTTCAAGTACATATATAGGCATTATTTTAAATAGTAAACAACTGGGGCACCTGGGTGGCTCAGTTGTTAAGTGTCTGCCTTTGGCTCAGGTCATGATTCCAGGGTCCTGGGATCAAGCCCCATGTCAGGCTCCCTGCTTGGTGAGGAGCCTGCTTCTCTCTCTCCTACTCCCCTTGCTTGTGTTCCCTCTTTTGCTGTGTTTCTGTCTGTCAAATAAATAAATATAACCTTAAAAAATAAATAGTAAACAACTGAAAATAATCTGAATGCCCTTCCATAGGGCAATATGTATAAAATATTTTAATTTTTAGGCAGAAAAATCTGCCTACCTTCTCTTATGGATTTGGAACTTGGTGGCTTTTCTTCTCCTAAAATATCTTTTTTCTAAAAATTTATAGTCTTATAATTCTGTTTACCTATTTAACCCATCTGGGTTTTTGTTTTTGTTTTGTTTTGTTTTGTTTTTGCATATGGGATGAAATAACAGAGGGTCTATATTTCTTTCTGTGTTGCTAGTTAATTGTACCAATACCATGTGTTTCTATGCCAATACTATTCTGTTTTAAATACCATGTAGCTATATAGTGCTAATACGGCAACTTCCTCTTCATTATTGTTCTTTAACCAAATGTAATTGACTATTTGGATGGATTTTTCTCTTTCATATGAATTTACAGTTATCTTATTATCCTATTATTTTGGATTGACTTTAAATCACAGATTAATTGTCGTACAGGTTTGTTTGATATGTAGCCAATGCAAAGGAATGGTAATAGATTCTGTTAATGGTAATAGAGCCAATGGTAACTAGATGCAGTTCCAATGACTATCTGCAGTGGCCAGACTGATAGACTTTTCCCCTTGGATTGACCAGATATTTGAATAATTTGACAGGAGAAATCTTATACATAGTAGAAGAAGAACTATGTTATGTAATATTAGGAATGCTGTCCTATCTTGTGTAGTATGGTAACCGCTAGCAATTGTGGATATTAAGTGCTTGAAATGAGTCTAGGGTGACTGAGAACAGAATTTCAAAATCATATTCCATTTTAATTAATTAAAATTAAAATTAAACTGAAATATTATAAACTGTCTTTTCCATTACACACAACTTAACATTTTGGTAGGACTACATTTCACTTTTACGATTGCTTTGCATAAGATATTCTCATATTGTAGTGTGCATGTTGTGTGTGTTATTTCTAGTATTATACATAACCACACCATCAGTCTAGTCAGTGTCAAGAGACTGATTCAGCTCCAATGATTTATTCTAAGCACTGATATGATTGTAACATATTTATTTGCATATTTTATGTAGTGTGATTTGTATGTAAATCATAATTGGTTATTAAATTTAAATACTTATTATTTTAAGTGCATTATAATCAAGTCATTTTTATAGCTTAAAAAAGTTGGATAAATTTGAAATTTATAATAAAAACATATTTCTGATTCAAAATTGACTGGAGAACAGAAGCAAATAGTACAACCAGAATAGTAAAGAAAAAGATAGATTCGAAGAAAGCATGCTAAAAATTTCACAGTAAATGGTGATTTCAATCTGCCATGACAGAAATAAAACAAAACAAGCTATTTATTGTGTAAAAAAAATAATAAAGTGTACAACATTGAGTAACATTTTCAGCAAAACAGAGTGAATTTGATAAGAGGTTTCATTTGAATAGTTAAGAAGAATCAGTATAATTGTTTGAAATCAGAATTAAATATCCAGTAAAACTATACAAATTATTCTTAATAGAATCTAAGTTTGTAACTTTAGCCAGCCATAAAACAATTTGAGGTTTTTCTTGCAAAAACAAAAACTGTATTTGGTGGAGAAATGATTAAAAAAATGATTTGAGTTATATAAATTTTGCTGGAAATATATCAGAGAAAGAATGAAAAACAATTTTTTCTGTTCTTTCTCTGTATTATCCTTCATTGCAAACTCTGGCTCCTTTTGCTTGTTTGGACCCTCATATTTCTCTCCATAGCTCAGGGAGATCCCTGGACTTTGGGGTTGCCTTCCCAGTGCTATGGCCCACAAATTATCTCCAGACAGTAAGTCGGGGCAATAGTAGAGCTAATTTGTTTTTTTTTTTTCCATTACTTAGAGCATGACTATCTTTATTTGATGGTTATTCTCTGAAAACCATTGGTTCATATTTTTTTTCTCTGGTTTTTACTTGCAAAAGAGTAGCTTTTTATCCCTGGTACTTTATCTCAGCTGTATTTGAAACCTTCAACTTGTGCTCTTATTTGGAGAGCTATAGGGTATTTAAAAGTAGCTAACTATAAAACAAAAATAAAAATAGCAAACTATATGTATGGACATGGATGTTATCATAAAGGAGTATGTGTGTGTTTTATGTGTATCTAAGTATATGCGCACATGTCTTGTGTGTTCATACAAACACACACATGATGACTGTTAATCAGAGACAGAGGCGAAGGAGTAAAACTAGTCATGTAAGGAAGTGAAGTACTCCCAGGCAAAATGCAATGGATAGTGTAAATGGAACCCAGTTCTCTTTCTTTTTGGTCCCAAGCTGAGGGACAGATAGTGGTGGGGACTTAATCACATTCCCAAGAAAGGTTTTGGTAATCTGCACAATGGAAAAGGGGCTTAATATACACAGTGGAAAAAAGAGATGTATTGAATTGGCACAAAGAAGCATAGAATTCTTTATATCCATTATATAGCATATGATGCTGATCCTAGTTTACCATATATTTGGATGGAGGAAACATTTTTTCACTTATCTCCATACATTTATTTTTATTTTTTATTTGAAAAGGTAACTCTTTATGGGATAACCATATATGATTACAATCAGGTTTTTTCATGATACATCTACATAATTTTTTATTTTTTGAAAGATTTATTTATTTTAGAGAAAGAGAGTACAAGCATGCAAGTGCAAGTGTGGGGAGAGGCAGAGGAGAAGAGAGAGGGACAAGTAGATTCCATGCTGAGTCTGGAGCCTGTCTGGGGCTCAATCTCACGAACCTGAGATCATGACCTGAGCCCAAATCAAGAGTCAGATGTTAACCAACAGAGCCACCCCAGAGCCCCCTTCTACATAATTTTTAGATATGACTCGGAAGATGTGTGCCCAAGAGATTATTTGCTTCTGAGGAGCCTCTGGACATATTATTATGATTATTTCACTAACTATATTTTAATTTTTGTAAGAGAGTTAGCCTTTAGATGGAAGAAGCTTTTTTCTTTTTAAGAAAAAGAACACTACAAAATGATGCTACTCCAAAAGATATATAAAAAGTTATTCTACCAATATCATGATTATTCATTGTGGTTTGAATCTCATTTCCCTGATGACTAATGATGTTGAGTACTTTTTCTTATATCTATTGGCCATTTATATCTTCTTGGATCATTATCATAAAAAAAATAGATGAGCTTTGGCAAGGATGTGGAGAAACTGGAACCCTTGTTTACTGTTGGTGGGACTATAAATTGGTGCCACCACAATAGAAAACAATGGGAGTTCCTCAAAAAAATTTAAAAAAGAACTACCACATGATCCAGTATTTCCACCTCTAGATATTTGTCCCAAAGTGTTGAAATCAGGATCTTGAACAGATATCTGCACTCCCACATTCACTGCAGCATTATTCACAATAGCCAAGATATGTAAACAATCTGTGTCCATTAATGACGAATGGGTAAAGAAAATGTAGCATATACATATAATGGAATATTATTTACACTTAAAAAAAGAATTAAATCCTGCCATATGCAATGACATGGATGAACCTGGAGGACCTTATATTAAGTGAAATAAGCTGGTCACAGAAAGATAAATACTGTATAATTCCACTTATAGGAGATATCTAAAACAGTCAAAATCATAGAAGAGAGTAGAACAGTGGTTTTTCAAAGTCTGGGAGGAAGGGGAAATGGGACATGATTGTTCATACTGGTATAAAGGTGCAGATATGCTTGATGAATTAATTTTAGAAATCTGCTATACAACATAGTGCCTAGAGATAACAATGTTGTATACACTTAAATTTTAAAGAGGGCAGATCTCATGTTAAGTTTTCTTACCACAGTAAAAAATATACATATATATTGGTGATTAAATGTTCTAAGCTTGTGTCCAAAATCAAACTGTAGGCTAATTTTTCTTTTTTATATTTCAACATTTAATATGAAAAATTGCAGACACGCAAAAATGTTGAAAGACTTGTAGAGTGAACACTCATATTTCTACCACCTAGAGCCTATAGTTTACATTTAACAATTAGGTTTTATCACATATAAATCCCTCTATCCATCTTTCTACCTATCCATAATCCATCTTATATTTTGAAGCACTTAACACTAAGTGGCAGACATTTAGTATACTCCCTAAACACCTCAGTCCACATACAGTTGATTTAAATGGCTTATTTTTTCCTTTTTAAGGTGGAGTATACCATTCTGTGGTATGCATTGGCAAGAGCATAGAGCTGTGTATATCAAACTATTGTCAAGGTATAGAGCAGTACCATAACCCCCCAAAGTTTCCTCTTGAGCCTTTCCATTATAACCATGTCATCACCTTCCAGAGGCAATACTTATCCTGCTTTTTCCCCCTGCTGTGTATCTGGTGTATCTTTTCTAAAATTCCATATAAGTGGGATTGTACATTTATGCTTCTTCACTCAGCATGCTTTTGAAAATCATCTATAGCTGTACATTTGTTGTAGTTTGTTGCTTTTTATTGCAGTAGTATTATATGAATAAACGATATCATGTTTATCCATATTTTATTAAAAGAATCATGACTACTAGTTGTGAAATGTGTAAGGAACACTCTGAAAAGTGTTTTCACCTTCCTATTGACCACATTTGAAAATTTGCCATGCAGTGGCTAATTCAGATTTTCTGCTTTCTTACAATGATAGGGAAGGAAGCATGGAAGGTTTTGAGCCGCCCAGTTCAAATGTGTGGGGTAGCTATACTCTACAATGGACTATCCAGCCAAAAATAAACCATTTCAAGTTGTCTTTTTAGCAGAAAAAAATCTTTATTTTGTGAGAAAATGTCTATCCAATCTGAAGATTAATACTCCATTACTGAATCTGTCATTACAGATGAAGTTTTTCTAGCCTAGGTAAGGATGCCACTATAAAAGATAGAAAATGAAGGAAATGGAGCATATTTGGATAGAGAGATAATTGTTAGAAGTTTGGCATGTTATATTCGAAATGCCTGGGACGCCTTAAAATAAGACTTCAATGTAAGTAAGATAATGATTGATATTATTGCATTTAGATATTTGGTGACATTAAACACATTGATTTTTATAGACTTTGGGGATTCAGGAAAATTTAAACTACTCTCATAGGACATTCTATGCTGAAGAGGAAAGAAAGAGGGGTGCAGTAATAGCTTGGGGGATAGCTCATTAGGAGAGAAAATTTTAAAAACTAAAATATAAGGACCTTAATCATGTTTGTACAGTGAAAGGAGGGAGATCAGAGGGTCACAGACAATTTAATCAAGAGTCCAATGTAAAACCATTAGCCTCAAAAATGAGAATGCACATTTCTTTTTGGAAATAAGAAATAAGTAAAAATATAACAATAGTTTATTCATTCTATCTCATGACAGTATGCAGCTATTCGCTTTTTACCTTGTATTTGCATGAGATCCTGATCTTTGTTGTTTATCTACTGCTGACAATTATCCTTCATTTCTGTTACCCTATCTTGCCAAACGACCTCTCTATAATATTCCATCAAAACTAAACTAGAAATAAAAGATACACACACACACACACACACACACACACACACACACTTCACAAGATAGGGAAGGAAAAGAAGGAGTAGAGATGAAAATGTGTTTGTGGAGCTTCCTTTATCTTATTGAGTCTAGAGCACTTAAACAGTGTGTATCAGACACTATGCTTGGTGCTAAGGATATACTAATGAAGAGAATGTGGTACTTGCCTTGAGTCAAGGGAGTTTACAATTCAGTAAGGAGAGCTGACTATTTCTGTTACTAGGTAGCAACTATTGTTACATGAGTGCATAAGGAGAATTTGGGGGAACATAGCCAATAAAGAGGGAACTGCCTGTTGCAGGTCAGTAAAGGCTTTCCCTGGGAAATGAAGTGCAATTATTGTCTTTTGTAGTTAGGTACACTATAATATGCAATAAAGTAGCAAGATTGTGCTAAAATAAAAACTTGTGGGGGTGCCTGGGTGGCTCAGATTGTTAAGCATCTGCCCTTGGCTCAGGTCATGATCCCAGGATCCTGAGATGGAGCCCCATGTGGGGCTCCCTACTCAGTGCAGAGCCTGCTTCTCCCTCTCCCTCTGCCATTCCCTCCACTTGTGCTCTCTGGCTCTATCTCTCTGTCAAATAAATAAATACAATCTTTAAAAAAATACCCCAAACTTGTGGTTGCTACCCAACTCCCACAAAGCCCATTATAAAAATTTTCAACCTCTAATTGCTTATTGCTTTTAATGTAGTTAATTTTTCTTCCTCTGACACAGAATTGAGCACATAATTTTCCCTAAGGTGCAAGAAATTAATGGTAACTACTGGGTTTTTATCACAGACATTATGCTCTAAAACAGTATCTCAAATAACGAAATTCATGATGTTTATGTCCTGATGCTCTTTATCTTTTTTCAGTTCTCTAACTGATATTTGCATCTTTCACTTCTGTGGTCAAGCACATCAAATCAGTGTCATAGGAATGGGATCATTGAAAGAAGCATTTCAGATTAAAGTAGAAATTGGGTTGAGGGTTGGCATTATTTTCATAATAAATTATAACTGTATAACAAGAAATGTTTATGCTCTAGCTATTGCTAACATCATCAAGTTTTGGTTATTTAAATGGTATGAGTATGCTTTGGAGTAATTACTGATACCTTACTACATCATAAAACATGTTTTATCTCACTGAAGGTTATGACACGCTCTTGCTCTGAGCTAGCACTTTATTATGTTTATTCAGTCAACAATATCCTTCCAGTTCTAGAAGATCAATGCAGCTTAAAATCTTTTAAAAGTATTTGAATCACAATTTGAGGACCAAAAAGAAAAAGGACCAGAGGAGAAAATGGCAATAAAGAGAGACAGCAATGAGGATGATATATTTATTTTTAAAAATTAAGATTCTATTCTTTAGATTATTTTTTCATTTTTGGATGAAAGATCATGCAACCTGAGATAGAAAACATAGGCTAAGAAGATAGAAGAAGCCCTACTCTCAAGAAATCTCATACTTTTGCCTTGAAATAACACAAATCATTTCTGGAAGTAGCTTGTTAGATATTTTATTTTAATTATGACATTTAGGGAATTTATGAAGGTTAAAACAAGTAGCTATTGCTTTTGATCTCATCATTGTACTCATCATCAACCACTGTTATGAATAAATAAAAAGTTGTTGCTGAAGCCTCAAATCCCTAAATTGTTTTCTGGTTATATTGACCCTCTTGAGAAAAATAGCCTCCGATTTTTCCTAATGGTATTTAAACCCATGTGACCCTGACACCTTGAGCATATCTGACTGGAAGAGGGATTGAAGCTAACTACTGTTATATGAGTGGCCCAGGCAAGAAAACTATCTAACATACGAACCAAGTGACCTAAACAGAGCCTTTTCTCTGGAGTGTTCAAACACAGATGGTAAATACGGTAAAACCCAGTAGGAAAAAAAAAAAAAAAAGAAAGAGGGTGCCTGGGTGGCTCAGTGGGTTAAGCCGCTGCCTTCGGCTCAGGTCATGATCTCAGGGTCCTGGGATCGAGTCCCGCATCGGGCTCTCTGCTCAGCAGGGAGCCTGCTTCCCTCTCTCTCTCTCTCTCTCTCTCTGCCTGCCTCTCCATCTACTTGTGATCTCTCTGTCAAATAAATAAATAAAATCTTAAAAAAAAAAAGAAAGAAAAAAAAAGGGGAGGCGAAGCTGAGTTCCAGAATGTTCAAGCGCTAGAGATTTTGTGGGAGACTGAGATTGCTGTGGTATCCTGAATGATGCTTCAAGACTCCATGAGACCAACATTAGACTGTTGAGGCTGTTTCCTATGCAACCCTCTCTCTCTCTATGTACATAGCCTTGCAGAAAACTCTCATCACCTAAGATAACATATCAGTGACTTTTCTCTTCCTTTCAATTCTTCCATGCCAAATGGACCAAATTTTCAAAGATGACCCATTATTATGTATTCATTTCTTATTTTTCTGATTAGCAGTGTTCTAATGGCAGTGCTTGGTAGCCTTATTAGACCATGGAGAAAGAGAGCAAAAGGGTACAGTCCTGATCCCCCATACCCTGCTCTCTGGATTTGCTATGGTGCTTTCTCTGGTTTACAGGGGTCCTTTTCTTGGAGTCTCTGAGAACTGAAAGTTGTTTGAGCAGGGAGAACAATTACATCTAACAGATACTGCTGCCTATACGTTTTCCTAAATCAGTTTCATGACTATGAATTTGCTGGGATATGATTCCTTTAATTGAGAAAAATATGAGAAAAAAATAATTTCCCTTCATATTTTTTCAGAAGGAAAGATCATTGATTTTCAATAAAACCTAAGACTAACATAGAAAATTCATATCAAAAAATGAGTATTAGCTTTTTCAGATTATAGGTGTCTTAAAATGAAGAATTCACAATAAGATAGAATTTGATTTTCAATAACTATATTGAAAAGTATAATGTTTATATAAAAAGATATAGATTATATTTTGTATTAAAAAGATACTATCCCTTTAATATATCCATTTATATATGAGTGACACCAACAATACAGATAAGGAGGAAGCTCTGGACCCTCCTTTCCCCTAACAAAAATACTGATTCAATAATTCATGGACAAATTTCCTTTGTGAGAGATAATAAACTCATTGAAAGGCTCCTGCACCATGGGAAAACATGAAACCAGACTTACCAAAGCTGGTAGGAAGATTTGGGACACCCTCTTACTGAAAACCCCACCCCCAGTGCAGCATTTTTATATGATCCAGAAAAGGTCTGTTAGTACCCAGCTTCATGCAAGGGAAGGAAGGGATTGGTTAACGTGTACAGTGCACCAATTTTTCTGACAGGGCTCCCCAGAGATCCAGCTTCGGTCTTGCCAGTCTTGGAGATCTGACATGACTGGCAGTCTAGCTGCTCAGGAGAGAATGGAAGTGGCAGCTTGGGCTGGTAGACTTCATTGATCCCCCAGCTCTTAGCTTCCCACTGGGGAGGGAAAGAGTTAATCCATGCATCCAGCACCCTAACTTCATCAGGACTATCCAGAGAACTAGCATCAGGACTATCCAGAGAACTAGCATCTAGACCTATCTTATAGCTCTGATGGGTCTACCATAGTGTAGCTGTCTGGGGAAGAGCAGAATAAGTGGCCCTTGAAATTAAAAAAAAAGCATAAAAAATAACTGTTGAACTATGTTAATGGATACAGAATATATAAAGATGTAATTTCTGGCATCAATACATAAATTGGGAATGGAAATGTATATAAAAGTAGTGTTTTTATACAGTTGAAGTTAATTTGTTATCAGTTTTAAGAAGATTGTTTTCTCTAAGTCTCATGGTAACCACACACACACACACAAAAACACTTGTGGATATTACACAAAAGAAAAAAATAAACTAATAAAAGCCAAATAATTTCAATTTTTTGTTAATACCAAAAAATTTAACAAAACACAAAGGAAGACAGCAAGAAAAGAGACAAAATAACTATAAGATTAACAGAAAGCAGCTAGCAAAATGAAAATGATAAATCCTTTCTTATCAATAATTACTTTAAAAGTAAATGATTTAACTCTCCAACCAAAAGACATAGAGTGGCTGAATGGGTAAAAACAATCAACCAACCATGACCCAGGTATGTGCTATCTAGAAGAAATTCACTTGAATATCTGAAAATATCTGAAGTCACTTTCCCTGGGACGAATATTGTTTGATTCTTGAGGATAGAGTACCATCTTTCATGTTCTTGACTGGAACAGAAAACTAGAAAAGAGGGAGGTACAGGATTTGCTCAGTACATAGTCTTGAAAAAAAATTGCTTTCTTTAAGTGAAAAATGCAATTCCTGATTTAAAACTATCTTTCAATTTATATTGCCAGTCTAAATGTGAAGCCAGAAAATCATAAGCTTTCAATAAGTTTAACAGTCATGGTCTTCAATATCTTTTCTAAAGCAGAGATGTGATTCCCCATGCTTTCCACTCCAAAAACATCTCAACATAACACTGCAAGGTAACATTCTGTTTGTCTATTGGAGGGGATCTTATCTGTCAGAAATAACATGGAAATCACCCTGTATGTTGTTCAACTTGTTCTTCTATAGAGTAAAAAATATATATCTGTAAGAAAAAAAAAACATTAAAATCAAGTATAAAGTATGACAAATTCTGCCACCCATTTTACATCTATTTAATGCCTATTATGCTGACTGATGGAGAAATCTGATCTTCTAATGAAGTAAGGGTTGTTTTGAATGCTGTTAAATTATGGAAGAGACATAAATGTACCTTTATATAAACCATGCTGGGTGGTTTTACCATAATGTGACAGCCACCAAGAGAAATAAAAGTCCTACAGCCCTGATTGCAGTATCTGAACTTGACTTTCGTCATCAATGTTACTGTTTCCTGAGGTCACAGCAATCATAACATTGAGCTACTGAACTGAATGAACATGTCCTGGAAGGACTTACAAAAGTTGATATCCCTAAGGTGCATTTGATCGAGTGGTTTGCAACTCAGCTATGGTATTAAGGAAATCTCATTGCTTTTGTTCCCTCATCTGTAAAATGAGGAGAGAATTGGCTGACCTGAAAAACATTTTAGGGGATTAATTTATTAAGGTGACTGAAAAAGGAAGAATTACACAGTAGTTAAATTTGGCAATGAAAATGGTAATTAACAACGGTCTATAACCAGCTCTACTGATATGAATTATATGCAGAAAGAACTGCTATAGGGTTTGATTAGTTTATTCCCTAATCACTGGAACATAGGGGAGTGTGTGGTGATATTTTAGGCTGCATTGCTGAGATCATGTTGAGAGACACAGAAGGAGAAAGAGAGAGAGGGAGAGAGAGATTTTGTTTTCTTTATATGTCTCAAGTAGATTGGTTCTACAACCTTCACGTGTGAAGACTCACTAATATAATGAATATAATGTGCCAGACATAGAGCCTGACCCAGAGTAGTTACTCAGTAACTGTATGTTTCTCCTCTCAACCATGAAAGCAATACCTTCTCTTTTGACAGCACCATCCTGAAAGGATCATACTCACCGTAACCAGCATGACTCCCTTTATCACACCATGTCCATAGGTACTTTGCATCTTTTAATGTATTAATAAGCTAATTTTATTGTCATTTCTCACATTCATTTTTTATAGATGAAGAAACTGCAGCACGGTAAAAGTTGAGTGATTTGTCAAAGTTCACATAAACCAATTTAGTGGTGTTCATCACTGTCATCAGCTCTGTGCCAGATAGTGTGCTAGAATCTGGGGATACAACATTAAGCACATTTGCTATAGCTTTTGCCTTTATGAAACTTGCAATCTAATGGTAGAGAGAAGAGGAATCCAATTATCATACACTCAAGGAAATGCAAATCTCTGGCAGGTGCTATGATAGGTATGTGTGCGATGAGAATATGTAACAGAGGTAACTGACATGGTCTGATGGGTCAGAGACGGCTTATCTGAGGAAATTCCATTTTAGATCAAAAGGATACAAAGATGTTAATTTGAAATAATGGAGAAGATGCTACAGGAGAGTGAGTTAGTGAAATATCCACAAAGTTCTTATTGTAAGGATAGATGCGTAGAATATGCATACACAGGGGCCCCTAGGTGGCACAGTTGCTTAAGTGTCCAACTCTTGGTTTTGGCTCAGTTTGGGATCTCAAGGTCATGAGATCAGGCTCTTTGTGGGGCTCTGTGCTCAGCATGGAGTCTGCTTAAGACTCTCCCTCCCCTTCTGCCCCTTGCCCTAACAGGTTCTCTGTCTCTCTAAAATAAATAAGTAAATCTTAAAGGAAAAAAAAAAGAAAGAAAATGCACATACACACACATGCAAAGTTAATGTGACTGGAGCAGAGAAGCTGCGGAGGAGCTTGATGCAAAGATGATATTGCAGATGCAGGCATAAAGGAGCCTAAGCAGAGCCTGGAGGCTATGTTAAGAAAATTTGTTTTAGGCTAAAGTGATGAAAAGTCACTGAAAGGTTTTAAGTGTGGCAGGAGCTGAAATGGCATAGAGGCTTGAAAGACAGAGCTTCCATTTTTAAAAGGTCAGTCTTGGCAGAAGTATAGAAGGTAGATAGGAAGGGGGTAGAGTGGAGATTAGGAGGCCAATTTTGAGGCCATTGCAAGAATTTGGACAAAAGTTGGCACTGCCTCCAACAGGATGATGGTAGTGTAGATGCTGAGAAGCAAATGAACTTGAGCCATACATGGTGGATAAAATGAATGAAACTTGACAACTAATAGACTTTGCAAGTAAATAAAGGTGACTGAAGTTTGGCAAAAAATGTAAAAAAGCAATTTCTTCATAGAATGGTTTTCACTGATGCTATACACTTTAATTACATAAATGAAATTTATGGATTCCCATTTTTTCCCTTGCCTCCAATCTTTTCTTTGTCCCCTTTCTGTTACGTGTAAGCCACTAAAATGCCTCTGACTTCCAGCCATTGGACCCAAGATACTTGGCCAAAGTGTAGTTTTCACTTGCTTAGAAAGTATATCTCAGAGTGAGAAGTTAGGTTTAACAAGCTTCTTGCATAAATCTGTGGATGCCAGATGGAACATTGCACCCTATCCCAACACAAGTTTCCAGGATCTTAGACCGAATTCTATTCAGAGGCTGCTAAGGATAAGAGATGCCAATATCTGTGAAAACAGACTATTCAAGTATTTCTCAGATACCAGCTTCTTTAAAAAGATTTATTTATTTGACAGAGAGAGATAGCATGAGTGGGGTGGGGATAGGTGCAGAAGGAGAGGGAGAGAGATTCTCAAGCAGATTCTGTGCTTAGCATGGGCCCAACATGGGCTTGATGAGGGTTCAATCCTAGGACCCCGAGATCATGAGCTGAGCCAGAACTAAGGGTTGGATGCTTAACTGACTATGCCACCCAGGCATCCCCATAAGCTTTTAAATTTTATCCATTTCGAATTGGGTAAGGCAAGAGCTGTCTGCCACTGTTTTGGAAGGATTATTCTTGATTGAGGTGGTGTGGGCATGCAACAAAATAGAATTTAGGTGAAATAAAAATGCCACTTGCCTACTTTAGATTGTCTTTTTGATACCATTTGAGACAAATGGAAGATTTTAGTGAATTGCAAAAAGCATAAACCCTCATCCTTACTTTGTAATTATTAAGAATTTACTAGGTTCAGTTATTGGGAAAAGTAACAGCAAAAGTATTGAATATAGGAAACCTGAGCATTTTATATAATTTTTTAATTTATCGGAAGGAGATAATAGTCCCTATTTATCTGCCCTGTTGTGGAAACTAAAGGAAATATCTTGTATGGACTGATGTTGAGACAGGAAATAGTATGCATAAACCAGGTATTATAATGATGATCTTTGAAGAATCAATTGATAATTTACTGTTTCTTTATTCAGTTTTTCCTCTACCTAAATTGGGATAAATTTCCTTCTGTTTTCCAAGTACATTGGTCTCAGAGTAATGCTAAAATTGGGTAACTATTGTTTATCTTTTGCAAGTGTTCCTAATTCTTCCAGCATTTTCAGGGCCCTATTAATGATAATAGAAATGGATATTTTTAAAATTTGTAAGCCAAGAATTCACAGTCAAAGAAGAAGTAGATTTATGAGATTCTCCAGTTTTCCTAGTAGCTTTTATAATGACTTATTCAATGTCCTTACTGGTGACTTGGGTAGAGGATGGGTTGTGGGTACAAGTAGCATCAAATGACAAATTCTCTGCTTGCCATTTTTTAAAATAACTTGTCTTTGTTTTTCTATGTTTTTTGGAAAATTATGGTATTCTTACCCCACCTTCCAACACTTTCTCAAAATGCTACAGTAAAAGATACAATATGTATTGGATTTATGGCCATATTGGTATTTAACATAAATTAATATAAAGACAAGTTTTAGTCATGTAACTTTAAACAGAAACTTTTTTCTCATCAGAAAAATTGATCTTGATGATTAACTTACCATCTTTTTCCAACTAGTCTGAATGGCTTTGGTGTAAAAGTTTTTTTTGTTTTGTTTGTTTTTTTTTGTTTTGGGTTTTTTTTTAGATAATAGCAAAAATTTGCTACATCAGAGAACTAAAAATGACAAACTCTCTTACAGTTGATTATAGATATTGCTACATTTTGTGCTACAATAAGTTACTTCTTTTTAAAAGTTTTTATTTAAAATCCAGTTAGTTAACATACAGTGTAATATTAGTTTCAGATGCACAATATAGTAATTCAACACTTTCATACATCACCCTGTGCTCATCATGACAAGTGAACTCCTTAATCCCCATTACCTATTTCACCCATTCCCCCCACCTGCCTCCCCTCTGGTAACCATCAGTTTTTTCTCTGTAATTAATAGTCTCTTTCTTGGTTTTCCTCTCTCTCTCTCGGTCTCTCTCTCTCTCTTTTTCCCTTTGCTCATTTGTTTTGTTTCTTAAATTCCACATATGAGTGAAATCATATGGTATTTGTCTTTCTCTGACTGACTTATTCTACTTAGCATATTACTCTCTAACTCCATCCATGTAATTGCAAATGACAAGATTTTGTTCTTTGTTATGGCTGTGTAATATTCCATTGTATTTATCACCTCTTTATCCATTCATCAATCAGTGGGACCCTTGGGCTGTTCCCATAATTTGGCTATTGTAGATAATGCTGCTATAAACATCAGGGTACGTGTGCCCCTCTGAATCAGTATTTTGTATCCTTTGAGTAAATACCTAGTAGTTCAATCTCTGCATTGTAGGGCAGTTCTATTTTTAGCTTCTTGAGGAACCTCCATAATGTTTTCCACAGTGGCTGCATCACTTAGCATTTCAACCAATAGTGTAAGAGGGTTCCTCTTTCTCCACATCCTCACCAACACCTATTATTTCTTGTGTTCCTGATGTTACTCATTCTGACAGGTGTGAGGTTACATCTCATTGTAGTTTTGATTTGAATTCCGCTGATGACCAGTAGTGTCAACTGAGCATCTTTTCATGTGTCTGTTGGCCATCTGTATGTCTTCTTTGGAAAAATATCTATTCATGTCTTCTGCCCATTTTTAATTGGATTATTCATTTCTTGGGTGTTGAGTTTTTTAAGTTCTTTATACATTTTGGATACTAATCCTTTATTTATACTACCCTTGTCATTTGCAAATATTGAAAGCTTGTTTTATTTAGATTAGATTGTTCTTTTTCTGATCTAGCAATTTTTATCAACTAAAAATCTATTTTTATCAGTTCTTAAAGTGCTACATTGTTTGTTGAAAATTGCAAACACGCTAATTGTCCTATGTTAGTTTATTTTTAAATTATTTTTATGTAAAATATCTACATTGCTCTACTTGGGCCCATTAGTTCCTTAGTTTGCACTTATTTTGTTCTCATCTAAAAATTTTAAGGAAAGAGATGTGGGCCCATATTACTGTGTCATTATGATTATGTTAATTAGATTTTATAAAGAAATAGGGACTAAGAAGCTCAAACCAAACCACTAAATTAAAGAAATAATTAGAATTTTGGAATCAGTTTACTAGATTGAGGTCAAGTATCTGGATATCATGACAAAGATCAATCATCCATTTTTCTATCTATCCATTCCTTAATATTTTATAAAGTGTCATGTACTATGTTAAGTTGAAGATACACATATTAATAGAGCCCAATCCCTGACCTCAAGTAGTTCACGGTTTCATCAGGAAGTCTCGTTATCAAGGAAAAGGCAGAAAAGTTAGCTGTCAGATGACATGTGGTCATCTCATCTCAGGAGATCAGAACATATTTTTATTAAGTATAGACTATATGTTAAACATAACACATGTACTACATATGTAGCTATATGTGTATTAAATGTATATATATGTATAAATATAAATTAAATGTTGCTATAAATGTATTAAATGCCTGACTTACTAGTTATTTGGACACTTGGCTGGAGAGAAGGGAGGGATTAGGTACTTCAAACTCTCCTGGACACTGCTGGACTGTGTTGAGTTAGCATAGCTGCAATGAAGGTGGATCTATACCTAAAAATCATTTGGAAAAGTTGAATGTAGAAAGGGTGTCATTAAAAGTGAGACATTTTCTTTTAGTTGATCTCTCTGTCTCATAAATACAGAAGTTGACTGAAACATAGACTTAATTCATGCTAGAAATCCATTTTACAAACAGGTCTCCCTTTATATTAGTTGGTCATTCAAACTTTGCTAAGTTCTGTGCTTCAGTGTGAGCAATAAAACATTCATTTGTTGTATGATTTGCACTCATTTTCAAATATAGACTGGGTGAATTTTTTTTGAGGGGGACCAGTGTTCATATCCCCATGAAACTCAAATGCAATTTCTATGTAGCCTTGGTAAATTAGCATGTATTGAAATGGTGTTTAATTGTAATTAATGCTTTTCATAATCTATCAGATATGCCACTTTACTGCAATTATTATCCTCATTTTGCAAATGTAAGTTGGTTTTTTTGGTCTTGCAATTGGGCAGCTATTAAAGGCTTCCTATTTTAAGTATGTAGTGTCACAGTTTTTTTTTTTTCTCCCCACTTCCAGGACAATCATACATGTAGATTTTATTGAAGACACCAGGAGGCTGTGTCAAATGACCTTTCCTCAGGCTTTGAATTCAGAATTCAGGTGATTGTCATTCACTTGAAAGCGATCACCCTTAGGACAAGAAATGAAAGAACGGAAGTTCTTTACGCTATGATCTGAAAATGTTGAACTCAAGTGTTCATTAAAAAATGCAAAAAAAAGAGATTCTGTTATACAGATGTTAAAATTAAAGTCCCAGTGCTCATTTCTATACAAGACAATTATTTCCATTGTTCTTTCATAAATTTTTATTACTCAAAGAATTTTTCCCTGGAATGCAGCTACCTTGTTTTTCTAAATGTAGGTTGAGCCTTCATGATTGAGCCTAATGAGAAATCTGACTAGTAAATCATCCAAGGAAAGCAGCTGCAGAAATCCATATAGTATAGGGCTGATGGAGACATTAAAAACATATTTTTAAAGCTCAAACATTTATGAAAAGTAACTCGGGATATGCAAAGTCTGTCAAGTAACTTATTGATGAAAACGCTTGTCTCAGGTTGGAATCAGAAGGTATTGATGGTAATAAAGTCAAGACACCCACAAGATATCCCAGTTTGGGAGTGTAGTTATTTACAAGTCATCAAGTCTAAAAGATTTATCTGATGCTTTATGGATGGAGTCATTTGATGGAATCTGATAAGAATAATTAAGGGGGGCTCTTAACATAGGTGTTTGTGTTGCTGAAACTCATGAATAGAAACAATACAAACTTCTGAAGGGCTTTTCTCACTATCATGGTTGACTCAGATCATGCCTCAGTCAATTAGCCTTGGTATCTTTCCCTTGGCCAGCTATAGAGATGTTTGTGGCATGCTTCTTGAATGATTAACTTGGATACGAGTCCAATAATTGTCCTGACTTAGCTCAATTTATGAGGCCTAGACACCAGCTAATGTGTGATATAAGGAGTCAGAGAGTCAGTAGAGTCAAGTAGTCACAGAGCAGCCGAAGGACACTGCTAGGCTCTCTTAGTGGTTTACTGAGGTCTTTCTGGGAAAACCAGAGATGGCTCTGGTGGTCAGGCTAAGGAGAGTAGAATCACAAGGCCAGCTTCAGGAACTAAAGTGCAGAGAAAAGCGAGATTACTGTGGGTTGACATATATGTTCATGGCAGGAGCTCTAATGCTAAGTAAGGCAAGGCTAAGAGTCAAATAACATTAAAGCCATTTCATTCGTTGCTTGTGTGCTTAGGTTGTTTACCACTACAATACTAGGTGCCATCAAATAATAATGATTGTGTGTGACTTGTGTTGCTGTCTTCAGATTACTTTCAATTACACACAGACAAGTATTTTTCCTATTATCTCAAGTTTTAGCTCTTCCATTAAGCCTTCTCTAAATAATCCAGCTTCTCAGTTGAATTATTATAATTCCACAATTTATACCACTTACTTTGCATTTTTAAAATATTCACTCTTGTATAGCTCTCTATCTCAGATGAATATATTTTGTCTAATGAGATTTAACTTTGAAGGTAGGGCTCTCATCGTATACTTATTTTGTATCTTTTATAGTGCACAAAACAATGATGTATACATATATACTAGACAGTCTTGGTTTATGTCCATTGTTCTAGCATATAGCACATTTAGCATGTATTCCAAACTTTCTTTTTTAATGAAGTATAATTGTTAATAATTGCATGAAAATTAGGCACGATGGGTTTGGTAGATGTCCTTTTGGTATTTTCAGCTTTCTACCATGATCTCAGAGTCATGTGAGGTTCATGTACAGAGTTCTCACTTTGAATTAGAAAAACAGCCAGTTTGAACCTAGGTTCCAGTTTATCCTAATTATTTCTACATGCACCATAGGTAATGCCTTCCTTTTGAGACATATAAGGGCTCTTACTGGTAAAGCAAAAGGTGGTCAGAAAGGAGCATCTGTGAACAGCAATATCATTCTTGTTTTCACTGGTGGTAAGATTAGATTTCATTGTTTTTGTCCCTGCCAGCCATTTTATGTACTTAAGAGTTGTTCTATGGCCAGGAACCCAAACTCAAAAGATGCCTGGAGCTCAGAGTTTACTAGTCAATGGGTACATAGAAACAATTGCTTAGGGGCACCTGGTTGGCACAGTCGGTTAAGCATCCAACTCTTGGTTTCTGCTCAGGTAGTGATCTCAGTGTTGTGCATGAGGCTGCACTTGAAACTCTCAACCTCTCCCTCTGCCCTTCTCCTCATGCTCTCATACTTTGTCTCTCTCACTCTCAAGTAAATACATCTTAAAAAAAGAAATAATAGTTTAGATGAATGTAAAATATTTATGGGAAATAGAAGCTGAACAGTCCTCCAGATTATATAAAACATATATATAGAGGAGTCTGAATATACTTGCTGTGGTGGATTTGCTAATTCTTGTATGCTGAAATTCTACAAATATGTATTGACTTTCTTATTTGCAGTATGTTTATACATAACAGTTATAAACTGTTGCCCCTTTAGCAACAATTTTTTGTATTTCCAAGGTATGCATTATATACTCTATTAACACTGGGGAGGAAAAGAATATTTGTGCCAGGGATGGGAGGTGTTTCCATTTTAAAAAGGCTTCACAGAGAGGATGCTATTGATCCAATTTTTGAAGGATGAGTATGAATCTCACAAAAAGACAAGGGTAAATATATGTAGAAATGAAAGAAATAGTATGTTATGAGAATTGAGTTATTTCACATTGGGGAAGACATGGGGATCCTGTAGAAAAATTGCAGGAGCTCAAGTTTGCAAGGTTAAGCAGTGGCTAAACTGCAGTCATTTTTATGTTGTGTTAGGGACTCTGACTACACTGAAATCACTCATACATGGAATAATATGTTCATATTTTAGGTATATCACTGGTCATTGTACAGAGAATGTATGAAAATAGAGATTTACCCAATAGCAAGTGATATTGAAGGCCCAGATTATGATGGTAAGAATAGGTATGAAAAGGAGGGAACAAATCAGAGAGATATTTAGAAGGTAAAATCTACAAAAAAAGGGTGACATATGTGTAGTAGGATAAAGCAAAGCCAAGTTAAAAATGACACTGAAATTCATAGTTTGGGAAATAAGATGGGTTTTAAGGTTTTCAAGTGGAAATATGGAATACAGACAAGGGACTAGTTTAAGAGAAATGTGAAGGAATTTGATAAAATCGTCCTTGGACTTTTGAGGTTTAGGTGTCTGTGGGACATCCACCAGAGATGTGTTTTCATTGACAATATCAGTATGATGTTCTGGAGGGGGCCCCAGGCAGGGATAAGGAGGAAGTAGAATGAAAAGAGATATGAAAAATACATGGATTCCTGAAAACTACTGACATTTAGTAGGGGATGGTGGAAAAGAATATTTTCTTTAAAAAAATTAAGATCTAGGGGCACCTGGGTGGCTCAGTGGATTAAGCCTCTGCCTTTGGCTCAGGTCATGATCTCAGGGTCCTGGGATCGAGCCCCACATCAGGCTCTCTGGCTCAGTGGGGTGCCTGCTTCCCCCCCTCTCTCTCTGCCTGCCTCTCTGCCTACTTGTGATCTCTCTCTCTCTCAAATAAATAAATATTTTTAAGAATTTAAGATCTATAATCCTATTTTATAGAGGAGGGAGATAATTACATAAGCCCTCCTTCTCTCCTCTGAGTCTGCTGTTTATGTTTGGGTCATAAAACAAAACAAAATACAACTTTATGAATATAGAACTAAAAGAAATACAAACAACCCTCTAACCCCTCCAAATCCATTACTTTAGTGGAATGTAAATTCAGTCTGAGTCCAAAGAGGAATTTAAGAGTTTAGAAAACCTAATGTGATATAAAACTTAATCCACAAAATAAAAACTTTAGAATGAGCACTGTTATGTATTCATTCTACTCTGTCTTGGTCAGATCACATGTGGAAAAACTCAGATTTCTAGACTCTATTCTTGAAGAGAAGGAAAATCAGTATGTGTTTGGAATTAAGCAATGAGGATTGAAAATAGCCTAAAAATCATACTATATTAAAAATAGTTGCAGGAACTGGGAAGTTCTCCACAAATTTAGAAGAATGTAATGTGTAAGGGATTTGAATGGAATCATACATAAAAGGTGGTAAAATTACAAGAATTTATCAGGATTCTTTTAGATGCTCTAGGCAGTACTGTGTTCTGATCAATTCTCAGGATCCTGCCAGTTTCCTTTGCAAGAATATCAGTATTATAAAGAGAAGTTCTCATAGTTTGGTGATACCCCCTTAAGACTGCCCACTTCTCTCATTAACAAACTAGTATCTTGCTTTCATCTGCTACTTTTTTTCCATCTGCTACTTTTATTTTATTTTATTTTATTTGTTTTTTAAAATATTTTATTTATTTATTTGAGAGAGAGAGAGTGAGCAAGAGCATGAGAGGGGAGAAGGTCAGAAGGAGAAGCAGACTCCCTGCAGAGCTGGGAGCCCAATGTGGGACTTGATTCTGGGACTCCAGGATCATGACCCTAGCCAAAGGCAGCAGCTTAACCAACTCAGCCACCCAGTTGCCCTCCATCTGCTACTTTTAACAGACTTCTTACTAAAGTATAATGTACGAAGAAAAAAGTACACAGATTCTAAATGTACAGCTTGATGGATTATCACAAAGTAAGCACACTATGCATAACTGCTATCCAGATTTTAAAAATAGAGCATTATGAACATCTCAGAAGTCCCCTTTCTGCCACCTACCAAGCATTTCCAGTTCTCTTTCCCAGAGGAAACTACTTTCCATACTTCTATTTCCATAGGTTATTTTGTCTGTTTTTGAACAGTATATATATAGAAATGAAATCATATAGTATATATATTCATTTTTTGGATTCCATCATTCCACATTATGGTTGTGAGATTCACTCATGCTGTTGCACATAGTAGTGATATGTTCATTTTCATTGCTGTATAGCATTCCATTGTATGGATATGCCACAATTCATGCATTCTGCTACTGATGGATACGTGGTTTTTTTTCCCCCAATTTTGGCTTTCCTGAGTAATGCTGTGATGATCATAGGCAGATTTATCAAGCCATTGATGAAGCTTAAGTTTCAGTGTCCCTCATTTGCATAGGCCTCTCTGAGAGATATGAGTTGTTAGGATTTATAGAGTATTCTAGATAGGGAGGGGAATATTCATATGAATATTTCATATTCATATTCTGTGAAATATCTCTATGAAAGCATTTCTGGTAAGATATCTAAAAACGTTCCAGAAGAAAGAGACCTGAATCTCCAAGCCTACTATAGTATATAGTATAGTTGTGGTATCTTTTATCATGCTAATTTAATATTAATTTCTGTATCTAATCTTACATTCCTAATTTGTATTTTTTTTTATCAGCCAGAGCCCCCTATATTGTATAAGCCTCACATCAGTGAAACATGGATACATATTTGGGCATGGACTTTTTGTTCATGTTTTTGGCATATATTCTATAAAATGTATACTTAGGAGTAGAACACTGGATCATTTGATATACTCAATTCAGCTCTAACTATCAAATAGAGTTCCAAATTTGTTGCACTCTTTTTAAATTTCATGCTCAGTATTTGTGTGTTCCCTTTGCTCACATTCTGGCCAATAATTGGTATTTGGTGCAGGGTCATACCACCATGGTTTTAATTTGCACTTCTGTGTTGAATAAAGATGTTGAACATTTTCTCATGATTATTGGTTATTTGGCTATCATAATTTGTGAAATGTCTGTGTATGACTTTTACTCATTTTTATTGAGTTGTCTTTTTCTTACTGGTTTGTAGAAGCTTTCATATATGCTGGTTACATCACTTCTTTTTTTTAAATTTTATTTATTTACTTGACACAGAGAGATCACAAGTAGGCAGAAAGTCAGGCAGAGTTGAGGGTGGGGGGAAGCAGGCTCCCAGCTGAGCAGAGAGCCCGATGCGGGGCTCGATCCCAGGACCCCGAGACCATGACCTGAGCCGAAGGCAGAGGCTCAACCCACTGAGCCACCCAGGCGCCCCTGGTTACATCACTTCTATTGTTACAGAAGTTACAGCTCAAAACCTATTTTACATATGGTTTAGAAGTTTTAGAAGTGATGTTAGCAAGATGGTGAATTAGGAAGCTCCAGACCCTTCTTTCCCCATGGAAACGTTTTTAGAAATTGAGACTAAAATAACTTTTTAGGACCTCTGGAGGCCAGTCAAAATTCTGCAGCAACCACCAAGATAACACTCAATCAAGAAAAGCTACATTCAAAACAGTAGGAAATTTTGTGGCACTTTTATTCACCCTGTCCCTACTCCATCCTTTATGCAGTGTGATGTAGTTTGAGGAGGTAGCCCAATTCCCAGTTCCTTTCCTTGAGGCAGCAGGAGTACAGCAGAATTTATTTGTAATGTTTTAACCTGTCTGTGGTTTGTGTCAGGAGGGCCTGGTCCTCTCTGACTTTGAAAGGTGGCATAGTTCAAATCTCAGGCTAATAAAGGAGCAGAAGGCAATAGTGAGTGTAATAGTATGCAAAAACTATAGGGTGCCTGCTGATCTGTGGATGTCTAGGACAAAACTGATGGTCAGAGAAAGAGAATAAAATATCTAAGGTCCCAATAAGAAGATAAGGTAAGGAATATTTGGAAATTAAGATATTTAAGGGCATGTATACAGGAGCAACTGAAACACATGCACATACTCCCAGGTAGTATGCACATCCAGAAAAGAGCTGAGAAGACCTTAAGCCTTTGCTCTGGGCTGATCCCAGCACTCAGAACACACCTTACTAATTAATGAAGGTCTTTTTGGCCAGTCTACAAAGACTGGGAGAGGTGGCTCTTTTTTCACATGCCAAATTCTTAACAAAAGTTACAAGGTATAGAAACAAACAAAAAAGATGGCTCTTTCAAAGAAACAAAATAAATCTTCACAACCCATCACTAAGAAACGTAGGCATGGGAATTATCCGACAAAGCCATTAAAACAACTGTCTTAAATATGCTTAAAGAGCTAAAGGTAAACAAGGACAAAGAATTAAAGGAAACCAGGGAAATGATATATGAACAAAATGAGAATGTCAGCAGGGATAGAAATTATTTGAAAAAGAAAAAGAACCAAACAGAAATTATGGAGCTCAAAAATATAAAGACTGAATTGAAAAAGTTACAAGAGGGATTTAATAGCAGGCTCAAACAGGAAGAGGAGAAAATCAACACACTAAAAAACAGGTCACTGGAAATTAATGAGTCTGAGGAGCAAAAAGAAAAAGGAATGAAGTAATGTAATCAAAGTTTAGGAGACTGAAAGGAAATCATCAAACAGACAAGTATACCCTTTATAAGAATTCCAGAAACTGAGAAGAAAGGACCAGAGAGATAATTGAAGAAATAATGGTCTCAAACTTTCCAAATTTGAAAAAGATGTGGATATACAAATCCAGAAGGTGAAGGAACTCCAAGTAGAATAAAAGAATAAAATGAAAGAGACTGACAATGAGATGCATTAAAACAAAATTTTCAACAAAGACAGAGAATCATGAAAGCAGCAAGAGAAAAATTGTCACATACAAGGGATCCTCAATTAGATTAATGATGGATTTTTCTACCGTAGAGAAGTGAAACAAGTGGGACAATATATTTAAAGTGCTCAAACAATGTGGTATTGATTTGAATTTCCCTGATGGCTAATGATGTTGAACATTTTTTCATGTGTCTGTTAGCTATTTGCATGTTTTCTTTGAAGAAGTGTCTGTTCATGCCTTCTGCCTGTTACTTAACTTGATTATTTGTTTTTTGGGTGTGGAGTTTGAGAAGTTCTTTATAGACCTTGGATGCCAGCCCTTTATCTGTATCTTCTCCCATTCTTCCATTGCCTCTTAGTTCTGTTGACTGTTTCCTTAGCTGTGCAGAAGCTTTTTATCTTGATAAAGTCCCAAAAGTTCATTTTTGCTTTTGTTTCCCTTGCCTTTGGACACATGTCATGAAGGAAGCTGCTGTGGCTGATGTGAAGAGGTTACTGCCTATGTAATCCTCTAAGATTTTTTTTTAATTAAATTTAATTTTTTCAGTGTTCCAAAATTCTTTGTTTATGCACCACACCCAGTGCTCCATGCAATATGTGCACTCCTTAATACCCACCACCAGGCTCACCCAACCCCCCACCCCTCTCCCCTCCAAAACCCTCAGTTTGTTTCTCAGAGTCCACAGTCTCTCATGGTTCTTCTCCCCCCTCTGATTTCCCCCAATTCACTTTTCCTTTCCTTCTCCTAATGTCCTCCATGTTATTCCTTATGCTCCACAAGTAAGTGAAACCATATGATAATTAATTCTTTCTGCTTGACTTATTTCACTCAGCATAGTCTCCTCCAGTCCCATCCATGTTGATACAAACATTGGGTATTCATCCTTTCTGAAGGCTGAGTAATATTCCACTGTATATATAGACCATATCTTCTTTATTCATTTGTTTGTTGAAGGGCATCTTGGCTTTTTCTACAGTTTAATGACTGTGCCCATTGCTGCTATGAATATTGGGGTATGATGCCCTTCTTTTCACTACATCTGTATCTTTGGGGTAAATACCCAGTAGTGCAATTGCAGGGTCATAGGGTAGCTCTATTTTTAATTTCTTAAGGAATCTCTACACTGTTTTCCAAAGTGGCTGTACCAAGTTGCATTCCCACCAACAATGTAAGAGGGTTCCCCTTTCTCCACATCCTCTCCAACACTTGTTGTTCCTTGTCTTGTTAATTTTGGCCATCCTGACTGGTATAAGATGGTATCTCTGTATGGTTTTGATTTGAAACTCCCTGATGGCTAATGATGATGAACATTTTTTCATGTGTCTGTTAGCCATTTGTATGTCTTCTTTGGAGATGTGTCTGTTCATGTCTTCTGCCCATTTTTCGACATATCTGTTTTTTGAGTGTGGAGTTTGAGGAGTTCTTTATAGGTCTTGGATATTGTCCCTTTGTCTGTAGTGTCATTTGCAAATATCTTCTTCCGTTCTGTGGGTTGCCTCTGTTTTGTAGACTGTTTCCTTTGTTGTGCAGAAGCTTTTCATCTTGATGAGTCCCAAAAGTTCATTTTCACTTTTATTTCTTTTGCCTTTGGAGACACGTCTTGAATAATGTTGCTGTGGCCAATTTTGAAGAAGTTACTGCCTATGTTCTCCTCTAGGATTTTGATACATTCCTGCCTCACATTGAAGTCTTTTATCCATTTCAAGATTGTCTTTGTGTGTGGTGTAAGAGAATGGTCAAGTTTCATTCTTCTATACGTAACTATCCAATTTTCCCAACACCATTTATTGAAGAGACTTTTTTCAACTGTATATTTTGTCCTGCTTTGTCAAAGATTATTTGACCATAGAGTTGCGTGTCCATATCTGGACTCTCTACTCTGTTCCACTGGTCTATGTGTCTTTTTTTGTGCCAGTACCATGCTGTCTTGCTTATCACAGCTTTGTAGTAAAGCTTGAAATCAGGCAATGTGATGCCCCAGCTTTGTTTTTCTTTTTCAACATTTCCTTAGCAATTCCAGGTCTTTTCTTGTTCCATACAAATTTTAAGATTTTTCCAGTACTTTGAAAAATGCTGGTGGAACTTTGATTGGGATGGCATTGAAAGTATAGATTGCTCTAGGCAGTATAGACATTTTAACAATGTTTATTCTTCCAATCCATGAGCATGGAATGCTTTTCCATCTTTTTGTGTCTTCTTCAATTTCTTTCATGAGTGTTCTGTAGTTTCTCAAGTACAGATCCTTTACCTCCCTGGTTAGATTTATTCCCAGTTATCTTATGGTTCTTGATGCTATTGTACATGGAATCGAGTCTCTAATTTTCTTTTCTATATTTCCATTTTAGTGCATAAGAAAGCAACTGATTTCTGTGGGTTGATTTTGTATCCTGCCACATTACTGAATTGCTGTATGAGTTCTGTGCTGTATGAGTTCTAGTAGTTTGGGGTGGCATCTTTTAAGTTTTCCACATAAAGTATCGTGTCATCTGCAAAGAGAGAGAGTTTGACTTCTTCTTTGCCAATTCAAATATCTTTTATTTCTCTTTGTTGTCTGATTACTCTTGCTAGGACTTCTAATACTATGTTGAACAACAGTGGAAAGAGTAGGCATGCTTGTTGTGTTCCTGATCTCAAAGGGAAGGCTGTCAGCTTTTCCCCATTGAGAATGATATTTACTGTGTGTTTTTTATAGATAGATTTTATGAAGTTGAGGAATGTTACCTCTATTCCTATACATTGAAGCGTTTATATCAGGAATGGATGCTGTATCTTGTCAAATGCTTTTTCTTCATCAATTGAGAGGACCATGTGGTTCTTCTGTCTTCTCTTATTGATTTGTTCTATCACATTGATTGATTTGTGAATGTTGAGGCACCCTTGCATCCCATGGATAAATCCCACCTGGTCATGGTGGATAATCTTTTTAATGTACTGTTGGATCCTATTAGCTAGGATCTTGTTGAGAACCTTGGCATCCATATTCAGCAGGGATACTGGTCTAAAATTCTCCTTTTTGATAGGGTCTTTGCCTGGTTTGGGGATCAGGGTAATGCAGACTTCATAGGAAGAGTCTGGAAGTTTTCCTTCTCTTTCTATTTTTTTGAAACAGCTTCAGAATAATTGGTATTAGTTCTTCTTTGAATGTTTGGTAGAATTCCCTAGGAAATCTGTCAGGTCCTGGGCTCTTGTTTTTTTGGGAGGTTTTTGATCACTGCTTCAATCTCTTTACTAGATATTGGTCTATTCAGGTTGTCCATTTCTTCCTGTTTCAGTCTTGGAAGTCTATAGGTTTCCAGGAATGCATCCATTTCATCTAGGTTGCTTAACTTATTGGCATATAACTGTTCGTCTAGGTTGCTTAACTTATTGACATGTAACTGTTGATAATAATTTCTGATGATTTTTCTGTTTCTTTGGTATTAGTCATGATCTCTACCCTTTCATTCATAATTTTATTAATTTGGGTCCTCTCTCTTTTCTCTTGGAGTAGTTTGGCCAGTGGTTTATTGATCTTATTGGTTCTTCTTTTAAAGAACCAGCTTCTAGTTTCCTTGATGTTCTCTGCTGTATCTTTAGTTTCTAACTCATTGATATCTGCTCTATTCTTGATTATTTCCCTTCTTGTGCATGTGGTTGCCTTAATTTGTTGTTGATTTTCCAGTTCTTTAAGGTGTAAAGAGAATTGGTGTATTTGGGATTTTTCCATTTTTTTGAGTGAGGCTTGGATGGCTATGTATTTTCCTCTTAGGACCACCTTTGCTGTATCCCATAGGTTTTGGACCAATGTCTTCATTATCATTGGTTTCCATGAATTGTTTAAGTTCTTCTTTGATTTCCTGGTTGATCCAAACATTCTTGAGCAGGATGGTCTTTAGCTTCCAAGTGTTTGAATTCCTTCCAAACTTTTTCTTGTGGTTGAGTTCCAGTTTCAAAGCATTGTGCTCTGAGAATATGCAGGGAATATTCTCAGTCTTTTGGTATTGGTTCAGCCCTGATATGTAACCCAGTATGTCATCTATTCTGGAGCAAGTTGTATGCGTGCTCAAGAAGAATGAATATTCTGTTGTTTTAGGGTGGAATGTTCTGTATATATCTATGAGGTCCATCTGGTCCAATGTGTCATTCAATGCTCTTGTTTCTTTATTGATTTTCTGCTTGGATGATCTGTTACTGAGAGTGGCATGTTAAGATCCCCTACAATTAATGTATTCATATCAATATGACTCTCTATTTGATTAAGAGTTGGCTTATGTAGTTGGATGCTCCCATAGCGAGGACACAAATATTTACAGTTGTTAGATCTTGGTGAGTAGACACTTGAAGAATGATGCAGTGTCCTTCTATATCTCTGACTACAGTCTTTAGCTTAAAATCTAATTTATCTGATATGAGAATCACTACCCCAGATTTTTTTTTGAGGCCCTTTGGCATGAAAGATGGTTCTCCATCCCTTCACTTTCAGTCTGGATATATCTTTAAGTCCCAAATGTGTCTCTTGTAGACAGCATATGGATAGGTCCTGTTGTTTTATCCAGTCTGCAACCCTGTGTTGTTTTATGGGAGCATTTAGGCCATTCACATTGAGAATGATTATTGAAAAATAAGTTTTTATGTTGCCTGTGAAGTCCTTATTTCTATAGATTGTCTCTGTAATTTTCTGTTCTATGTCAGTCTTGGGTTCTTTCTTCTTTTATAGAGCCCCTCCCCCTTAATATTTCTTGTAGTGCTGGCTTGGTGGTCACATACTCTTTTAAACCTTGCCGATCTTGGAAGCTCTTTATCTCTCCACCCATTTTGAATGTCAGCCTTGCTGGATAAAGTATTCCTGGCTGCATGATCTCATTTAGTGCCATGAATATGTCTTGCCAGCCCTTTCTGGCATGCCAGGTTTCTGTGGACAGGTCTGACATTATTCTGATGGTCCTTCCTCTGTACGAAATGAATCTCTTCCCCCTAGCAGCCCTCAAGACCTCATCTCTGAAATTATGATTTGTGAATTTCACAATTAATTGTATGGATTTCTTTCTAGACTCATTGATCTTGGGGTATTTTTGTTTTGTTTTATTTATTTATTTTTTTAATTTTTTGCCTCTAGGACACGAACACTAGTTTTATTCCCCAGATTAGGGAAATTTTCATCCAGAATTTGTTCAACTATATCTTCTAGTCTTCTCTTTCTACATCCCCCCCCCCCTCAGGGATCCCATTAATTCTGAGGTTGGAATGTTTAATGGGATCATTTATTTCCCTAATTCTATTTTCATGGCTTCTAAGCTGTTTGTTCCAGGCCTCCTCCTGATCCTTCTTTTCTATCGGTTTGTCTTCTAGATCACTAATTCTATCTTCTGCCTTGGTTACCCTAGCTGTTAGAGTATTCAGATTAGATTGGATCTCAGTGATAGATTTTTAACTTCTGCTGATCATCTCTCACTTCCGCCCTTAGAGATTCTATGTTGTCATTAATGGTCTTCTCCAACCTAATCATTGCCTGGATAATTTTTACCCTGAATTCCCTTTCTGACATACTGTTTATGTCCATATCTAATAGTTCTGTGGCAGAGTGCACAGTTGCTGAACTTTTCCTCTATTGGGTGTTCCTTCTCCTAGTCATTTTGGTGACTGGTGTCTGAGAGGATATATAGCTGAATATATCAACATGATCCAGGCAAGGTGCATCTTGGAAAGTTTTGAAGCAATTGGAAATCACCACCAAAAAGAAAGAAAGAGAAAAAGAAGAGAAAACCCTGCCAAAATGAGCCCCCAAAGTGAGATTTATAAGGTACATAAACAAAAGAAACCAAAAGACTAACAAAAGTAAAAGACAAGAAAAAAAAAAAGAAAAACCCAACCAAAATGAACCCCAATAATAAGATTTATATAGTACCAGAACAAAAACAAATACACAGAAACACTAACAGAAGAATAAGATGGGAGGGTGGTTATAAACCCTCAATGTGGGTGGGGAAGGTTATTTTGTTTCTTCCTGGGTGTATCTTGTTATCTTTGTTAAAGGACTCAACTTTCCAGAGATACAGGGAAATTAAAAGTGGCTTATATATAGGGGTAGTGTTGAATAGGGAAAAAGGATTACCTTAAAGCTTATATCTCTATGTATAGTAAAAAAGAAAAAGAAAATGAAACAGAGGTATATATATGAAAAAATTTCAAGTTAAAAAGTTATTACGGAACATGTTGTATTAAACTGCTAGTTGTAATGGTAAATAGGTTAAACAATTAAAAGAACAAGAATCATGAGAATGAATTTTTTCAAAAAGAAAGAAAGAAAAGTTGTATCTATAAAATATACAGGTTTGGGGGCAATATCGGGAGCTTAATATATTGTTTTCCCCTGATGTTGTTTTACAGTTTTATGGGGACCTTATGGTGGTTGTCCTCTTGTTCTTTTGGCTTGTCTTCTTGGGGAGAGGCTTACCGCATTGTTTTTCAGTCAATCTTGCTTTGGTTGAGTAGCCCTTCCCCCTATCAAGGGGTTGGGCTCTGTGAAAACTTGTTTTTCAGGCTTTTGTTCTCTGGAGGTTTTTGTTCTTTGGTGGCTTGTTGTGTCTTTTCAGAGGGTTAGTGGAAAGTAAACTGTCTGCACCCAGAACTCTGCCTCAGAGGGAAGCCTCAGTCTTCTCCCCTCTGGGTGGTCCAGAACACGCAGACTACCCCTCTGCAAAGTTTGCTGAACACCACAACCTCCCACAGGTGGTGCATAGCCCTAGCCACCATCCCAGTGGTCACCCAAGGCCCCCACTTATCTCTGCACCCCCATGCCACTAAAACCACGAGTGTTATTGGTCCAGGAGCCTGATTCTGCCATTGCTGGGATTGTTGTCCGGAGTCCAGGCCCATGCTAGGTGCACTCACACCCAGTGGCTGAGCAGGTCGCATAAGGCTTTGGGCCCAGGGACCCCAACTGGAGTTTGTGCCAGGTTCTCTCGGGCATGAGCTGGGTGTGCTCAGACCCCTTGGCCATATAGGTTGCAGAAGGATGTGGGCTGAGGGACCCCGACCAGAGTCCACACCAGCTTTTCTCAGGCACAGGCTGGGCACACTCACACCACGGGGCCACGGAGGTGGTGGAAGTGTGTGGGCCTAGAGATCACAAGCTGGCACTCCCACTGGGCTCTCTCAGGCATGGGCAGGTAGTGCAAGTGGCAGAAAGCTGCGGGCTTAGGGACCATGGACTGGAGGCCCTGCTGGACACTCTCTGATATGGGTCATCGCTGGTGGTGACCATCTTGGGACCATGGGCTTAGGCCCATGCCCATGACCACCCGATTCCACCACTTGCCCGTTAAGATCTCTTGCTCCTTTTGAGTGCTTTAAACCATATTCTGAGTTAATGCTGGTCCCCAATCATAGAGCACTTTCATACTGGGGTATTAATTTCCAATGGGTTGCTTCTGGTGGCTCCCTCCCCCTCCTGTTTATCCTCCAATATCAGTCTGAGTGTTCCCTCTCCACTGATGTCTTCTGCCCCTGTAAAGATCCAGAAGTGTATAATCTTACATCTCAGGCTGATTTCATGGGTGTTCAGAATGTTTTAGTAGATATTTAGCTCACTTTAGGGGGCCAGTTGGAACAGAGTTTCCTACTTCACCGTCATCTTGCCCCTCCTCCTTCTCTAAGATTTTGATGGATTTCCATCTCACATTGAGGTCTTTCATCCATTTGGAGGTTTTTTTTAAGACTTTTATTGATTTATTTGAGAGCTAGAGAGAAAGAAGCAGAGGGAGCAGCCAAGGGAGAGGGAGAATTAGGCTCTCTGCTGAGCAGGGAGCCTGATTCAGGGCTTGATCCCAGGCCCTGAAGAGCATGTCCTAAGCCAAAGGCAGACACTTAACCAACTGAGCCACCCAGGTGCCCCATCATCCATTTATAGTTTATCTTTGTGTCTGGTGTAAGTGAATGGTTGAGTTTCATTCTTCTGCATATAGCTGTCCAATTTTCCCAGCACCGTTTATTGAAGACCCTGTTTTGTTTTGTTTCCATTGGATATTTTTTCTCAATTTGTCAAAAATTAGTTGACTATAGAGTTGAGGGTCCATATCTGGACTCTCTATCTATTCTGTTACCTTGATCTATATGTCTGTTTTTGTGCCAATACCATGCTGTCTTGGTGATCATAGCTTTTTTTTTTTTTAAGATTATTTATTTATTTATTTATTTGACAGACAGAGATCACAAGCAGGCAGAGAGGCAGGCAGAGAGAGAGGGAAGCAGGCTCCCCGCTGAGCAGAGAGCCCGATGCGGGGCTCAATCCCAGGACCCTGGGATCATGACCTGAGCCGAAGGCAGAGGCTTTAACCCACTGAGCCACCCAGGCACCCCCATAGCTTTTTAATATAACTTGAAATCAGGCAACATGATGGCCCCAGGTTTGTTTTTCTTTTTCAACATTTCCTTGATGATTCAGGGTCTTTTCTGGTTCCATACAAATTTTAGAATGGGCAGAAGACATGAACAGACGCTTCTCCAAAGAAGACATACAAAGGTTAACAGACACATGAAAAAATGTTCAACATCATTAGCCAACAAGGAAATTAAAATCAAAACCACATTGAGATACTACCTCACACCAGTTAAAATGGCAAAAATTAACAAGAAACAAGAAATTTGGAGAGGATCTGGAGAAAGAGGAACCATCATACCCTCTTGGTGGGAATGCAAGTTGGTACAGCTACTTTGGAAAAGAATATGGAGGTTCCTCAAGATACTAAAAATAGAGCTACCTTATTACCCAGCAATTGCACTACTGGGTATTTACCCCAAAGATACAGGTGTAGTGAAAAGAAGGGTTGCATGTATCCCTATGTTCATAGCAACAATGTCCACAGTAGCCAAACTGTAGAAGGAGCTGAGATGCCCTTTGACAGATGAATGGATAAAGAAGGTATAGTTCATATATACAATGGAATATTACTCAGCTATCAGAAAGGATAAATACCCACTATTTGCATCAACATGGATGGAACTGGAGGGGATTGTGCTAAGTGAAATAAGTTAAGCAAAGAAAGACAATTATCATAAGGTTTCACTCACATGTGGAACAAAGGGAATAGCATGGAGGACATTAGGAGAAGGAAAGGAAAACTGAACAAAGGGAAATCAGAGCAAGATACAAACCATGAGAGAGCATGGACTCCAAGAAACAAACTGAGTGTTTCAGAGGGGAGGGTGGTAGAGGATGGGTTACCCAGGTGATGGGTATTAAGGAAGGTATGTATTGCAATGAACACTGGGTGTTATACGCAAATAATGAATTATGGAACACCACATCAAAAACTAATGAAGTATTGAATATTGAATAACATAATAAAAAATAAAGTGCTGAAAGAAACAAACAATCAACTGATACTTTTATATCTGGAAAAACTGTTTGAAAATTGATGGAAAATTAAGACATTCCCAGATAAACAAAAGCTGAAGGAATTCATTATGAGTAGACTTGCTCTACAAAAAGTGCTAAAGGGAGTCCTTCAAGATGAAATAAAAGAAAAATAGACAGTAACTCAAAGCCATATGAAAATAGTAAATTCTCTATTACTGGTAAATACATAAGACAAATTAAAAACTTGTGTTATTATGATATTGGTTTATAACTTTTTATAACTTTATATTTTTGTAGAATTTCAAAGACAAAAGCATGCAAATTATTATGAAACTATGTTAATGAGTATACAACATACAAAGATATAATTTGTGACATCAGTAACATGAATTTTAGCTCACAGCTGTAAAGGAGTAGAGTTTTTTCCTTAAGATTTTATTTTCAAGTAATCTCTACACTCAATGTGGGGCTCAAACTCACAACCCCAAAATCAAGAGTCACTATTCTCTACCTACTGAGCTAGGCAGGCACCCCAGGAGTAGGATTTTCATATGCAATTAAGATAGTTTTGATATAAAATAGACCTTTAGAATGTTATATATAATCTCCATGGTAATCACAAAGAAATGTGCAGATTCAATGCAACCTCTATCAAAATGTAATAGAAAAATCTTCCCTAAAATCATCTGAAATCTCAAAGGACACCAAGCAGCAAAACAAACTTGAAATATAAGAACAAAATTGGAGATCTCACACCTCTTATTTCAAAATTTACTACAAAGCTACACAAATCAAAACAATGTGTTACTGGTATAAAGACAAACATATAGACTGATGTAATAGAATAGAGAGCACAGAAATAAACCCTCACTTCTATGATCAAATGATTCTTGACAAGGGTGCCAAGATCATTCAATATTCAGAAAACTGTATAGCAATATGCAAAAGAATGATGTTGGTAAAAGTAATGTACAAAAATTAACTCAAAATGGTTGGAAGTCCTAAATGTCAGTGCTAAAACTAGAATACTCTTAGAAGAAAAAATAAGAGGAATTTTCATAACTTTGTGTTTGGCAATGATTTGTTGGATATGACACCAGAAGCACAGGCATCAAAAGAAAAACTCGATAAATTGGATTTCTTCAAAATTTAAAATTTTTGTGCATCAAAGAACATTATCAACAGAGAGAAAAGGCAATTCATGGATTGAGGAAAATATTTGCAAATCACATATCTGATAAGGGGTTAATATTCAGAATATATATAAAGTACTCCTACAACTTAACAAGAAAAAAACAATCCAATTAATAAATGGCAAAACAACTTGAACTGACATTTTTGTAAAGCAAAAATACAAATGGCCAACAAGCACATCCAAAGATGCTCAATATCACTAATAATTGGTGAAATGCAAATCAAAACCACAATGAAATATCACTTTACACCCACTAAGATGGCTATTAAAACAACAGAAAATAACAAATGTTGGTGAAGATATGGAGAAATTGAAACCTTTGTGCATTGATAGTGGCAATATAAAATGGTATAGCTGCTATGGAAAATGTTATGGCTGTTCCTCAAAAAATTAAAAATAAAATTACCCTCTGATCCCTCAATGTCACTTCTATATGGATACCCAAAATAATTGAGACAAGGATTTGGACATATATTTATAAACCCATGTTTATAGAAGCATTATTTACCACAGCCAAAAGGTGGAAGCCAACCAAAGTGTCTATCAATGGACAAATAATCAATATGTTGCATCCATAGACAATGAAATATTATTTAACCTTTAAATGAAGAATATTCGGACACTGCTACAACATGGATGGCACTGAAAGACCTAAGGCTAAGGGAACTAATCCTGTCACAAAAGGAAAAATATTGTGTAATTCCACTTACTTGAAGTACCTGAAGTAGTGAAATTCACAAAGAGACAATTAGAATAGTGGTTGCCAGGTGTTGGTGACACAGGATGAACTGGGGAGTTATGTTTAGTAAGAACGGAGTTTCAGTTTGGGCAGATAGAAAATGTTCTGGCAATGGATGATGGTGATGGTTGCACAAAAATGTGAATGTATTTAATCCATTAAACTTACATTTAAAGTGGTTAAAATGATACATTTTATATCATGTATATCTTACTACAAAAAAAGTTTCCAGGGGCGCCTGAGTGGCTCAGTGGGTTAAAGCCCCTGCCTTCCGCTCAGGTCATGATCTTACCGTCCTGGGATCGAGCCCGCATCGCATCGGGCTCTCTGCTCAGCAGGGAGCCTGCTTGCTCCTCTCTCTCTGCCTGCCTCTCTGCTTGCTTGTGATCTCTGTCTGTCAAATAAATAAATCTTTAAAAAAAAAGTTTCCAAAAATTCAAAAAATGAAGCTGTTTGGATCTGGAATTTTTTTTATGGGAAGGCTTTTCTAGGGAATTTAAAGATTTTTTTCCTAAGATTATTTTAATAAATATGGGACTATTCAAGTGTTTAAATTTTTCTTGGGTTAATTTGAATGTTGTAAGTTTGTAGGAAGTGGTACATTTCATATAAACTTTCCCAATAAAGTTGTTCTGCCCATACTGTACATACTTATTATTACGATCTTCAATAACATCCCATTTGCCATTTTTCATATTGACTTCTTGCACCTCCTCTTTTATTAATTCATTCTTACCAGTCTTTTATTAATTTCACAACTCATTTCAGATGTCAGTTTTGGGTAGGTTTCTCCTTGTTAGCATTTTGCTTAATTTTATTAGTTTCTACTTTTTTATTTCATTTTTTTCTTTCTTCAAGTACATTTCTAACTTCTTGAGGGGATTGATGACTTTCGGTGTTCTTTATCTTTTAATATATGGAACTAAGGACATACATTCTCTATAAGAATAACATCTGATGCTTTCTACAGGTTTTTGAAATGATGTACTTACATTGTCATTTATTCAAAATATATTTTAATTTCCATTGCAGTTTCTTCTGTGATCCTTGACTTCTTTAGAAGTATGCTGCTTAATTTTTAAGTATTTGGAAATATTTTCTAGGTTTTTTAAATATTTCTAGCTTAATCACACTGTGGTCAGAAAAAAATTCTGTATGATTTAAATATACAGAAATGTTTTGAAATTTACAGCCTACTATATGTTAAGATTTGGTAAACGCTCCCTTTGTACTTGAAAAGAATGTGTTTTTTTTTGCAGTTATTGGGTGCAGTGCTCCATATATATCAAATTGGTCATTGACTTTGTAGTCTATGTAATTTTCTAGTTACTGAGAAAGTTGTATTAAAACTCTCATTATGATTATGTTTTTTTTTTCTTTGTCAGTTTTGCTTCATTTATTTTGAAGCTATGTTATTATGTTGTACTTAATTATACCTTCTTATGACTAATCATTTTATAATTACTAAATGTCCCTCTTTATCACCAGTGATGTTTTTCATGTTGAAGTCTATTTCATCCTATATTAATATGTAACTGAAACAACTTAATCTAGGTTAGAGCTTTTAGAATCTATATTTTCCTGTCTTTTAACTCTCAACCAATTTGTATTCTTACATTTGAAGTATGTCTCTTCTAAGAAGCATATAATTTTTTTATCCAGTTAGATAATTTTTATGTGTTAATTGCAGTATATATAATCCACTTATATTTAATGTAAATAATCATCTATTTATATTCAAAATATATTCTTACTACTTCTGTTCTATTTGCCTGAACATTTCTATGTCCTTTTTATTTTCTATCCTTTTTTATTAGCTACTTTTTATTTCTGTGCTAGGTTTTTCTTTATATATATAGACACTATTTTACTCTCTTATGGTGATTATCAACAAAATTATAGCATATCCATTAAATTCTGATATCAATATGTACTTTTACCAAAATGGACATTTTAATTCCTGTACAACATATTAACTCCATAAGTTCTACTCCACAATTTTGCTGTTTTTATGCATTTTAGTTCTGCATATATTCAAAACTTACAAAGTATTAATGTTGTTTTATAGAGTTGTATATATCTATTTTGGTGTATATAATTTTTTTCTCTTTTTTTTAAATTTATTTTCAGCATAACAGTATTCATTGTTTTTGCACCACACCCAGTGCTCCATGCAATACGTGCCCTCTCCAATACCCACCACCTGGTTCCCCCAACCTCCCACCCCCCACCCCTTCAAACCCCTCAGATTGTTTTTCAGAGTCCATTG
Source organism: Lutra lutra (assembly GCF_902655055.1). Taxonomy (NCBI): domain Eukaryota; kingdom Metazoa; phylum Chordata; class Mammalia; order Carnivora; family Mustelidae; genus Lutra; species Lutra lutra. The sequence continues at coordinate 33,010,354 of NC_062296.1, read as the reverse complement.
TCTCTCATGGTTCACCTCCCCTTCCAATTTCCCCCAACTCCCTTTTCCTCTCTAACTCCCCTTGTCCTCCATGCTATTTGTTATGCTATGTGTTATGCATCATCACTAGCCATCAGGGAGATTAAAATTAAAACCACATTGAGATATCACCTTACACCAGTTAGAATGGCCAAAATTAGCAAGACAGGAAACAACATGTGTTGGAGGGGTGTATATCATTCTTAATTGTTATTGCTTGCATCTTAGATGATGTTTTCATACATAAATAACTCAATTTAATATTTACTTTAGGGGCACCTGGGTGGCTCAGAGGGTTAAAGCCTCTGCCTTCAGCTCAGGCCATGATCTCAGGGTCCTGGGATCGAGCCCCACATTGGGCTCTCTGCTCAGCAGGGAGACTGCTTCCTGCCCCACCCCCCGCCTGCCTCTCTGTCTACTTGTGATTTCTCTCTGTGACAAATAAATAAAATCTTAAAAAAATATATTTACTTTAGTGAGGCTCTGCTTGTGAAAAATTTCCTTGGTGTTTATTTGTCTAAAAATGTTTTTTTTTATTTCATCTTAAATTTTGCCAATATAAACATGTAAACCTCTAATTTCCCCCTAATAACTTCTTTAGCTTCTTCCCACAAACTGTGATACACAGTATTTTCTAATTTCCATTGAGAGTTCTTTTGCCTTAGATTATTTAGAAACTTGGTTTCTAAAGAATCAAAAATTAACTTGGTTAATTTTTAACTTGGTTAATCAAAATTAACTTGGTTAATCAAAAATTAACTTGGTTAATTTTTAAATATTTTAGGTTTTCCTTGATATCTTATTGTTATTGAATTCCAATTTAATTCTTGTTGTGGACTGAGGATATACTCTGCATGCTTTCAGTCCTTTCGATTTATTGAACTTTGATTTATGGCCTAGGATATGTACTCTCTGTTTGGTAGGGGTCCTCTTTAATAAGTGTCAAATTGGTCAAGGAAATATATAGTACTGTCCAAATCTTCTTAAGATTTGCTTTTGTTTTTGTTTTGTCTGGATGACTAACTTGTTTAGTCTAGTTGTTCAATAATTTGCTAAGAAAGTCATGTTAACATCTCCTAATATAATTGTAGAATTGCATACTTCCCCTTCAAATTCCATCAGTTTTCCCCTCATGTATTTTGAAGTTCTGCTTTGTGATTCATGTCTTTTCCTGATGGATTAATCTTTTAATTATTATGATGTCTATATCTTTAGTGACACTCTTTATCTTGAAATCTATTTTATTTGATATTGATATAAAGCCATTCCAACCTTCTTTAACTTGCTGTATGCATGGTGTACTATTTTTCATACTTCCTTTTGCAGTTTACCTCTGTTTTATTTTTAATTGCTTCTCTTGTAGATAGCATGAAGTTGAACCTTTATTTTTAAAAAATTCCATTCTGTGGGCACCTGCATGGCTCAGTTTGTTAAACAGCTGACTCTTGATTTTGGCTCAGGTCATGATCTCAGGGTCATGAGATCCAGCCTCAAGAAGAGCCTCATGCTGGGTGTGGAGCCTATTTAAGATTCTCTCTCCTCCTCCCCATCTTCCCCTCCCTCTCATGCATGCTATTTCTCAAAAAAGAAAAAAAAAATCCATTCTGGGGCACCTGGGTGGCTTTGTTGATTGGGCATCTGACTCTCGGTTTTTTACGTGGTTCATAATCTTAGTGGTGTGGAATCAGGCCCTGAGATTGGCTCCATGCCCTGCCTGGAGTCTGCTTCGGATTCTTTCCCTCTTCCTCTCCTTCTGCTCCTCCCCAAACTCATGAGGGCATGCATCCTCTCTCTCTCTCTCTTTCAAAAATAAATAAATGAATAAAATATTTTTTTTAAAGTTTAAAAAAATCTATTCTGATAATGTGTAGCTTCTAATTGGAGCATTTAATCCACCAACATCTTATATTATCATTGATATGGCTGTATTTAGATATTTAGGTTTACCATTTTAATATTTGTTATTTCTTTGTGTTCTTTTTATTTTGTTCTTTCCTCTTTTTTTGACTACTTGAGTAATCTCTGTTGATTGAATTTCAATTTATCTATTGGTTATTTTTCTGTTCTTGCTTATATATTTTTTATTGGTTGCTCAGACTCATAGGTAATACTATGACACTTCACATAGAAAGTTGAAATCTGGGGCGCCTGGGTGGCTCAGTGGGTTAAGCCGCTGCCTTCGGCTCAGGTCATGATCTCAGGGTCCTGGGATCGAGTCCCGCATCGGGCTCTCTGCTCAGCAAGAAGCCTGCTTCCCTCTCTCTCTCTCTCTCTGCCTGCCTCTCCATCTACTTGTGATCTCTCTCTGTCAAATAAATAAATAAAATCTTTAAAAAAAAAAAATGTCTCTTTATAAAAAAAAAAAAAAAAAAAAAAGAAAGTTGAAATCTTGCAACCATATATATCCATTTGCCTCTGTCATTTTATGCTATACTTGTTATGTGTATAGCTTCTCCATATATAAGTCACAATGAAATATTATGGCTTTGGCTTTAAGTTGTTACATATATTTTAGAAAACTTAAGAAAATGTAGAGTTTTATAATTACCTGTTTACTATTTTTGATGCTCTTTATTCCTTCCTGAAGAACTGAGTTTCCTTCATATCATTTCCTTTCAATTTGAATAAATTTTTAGCATTTTTCATAGTTCAAGTTTATCAGCAGTGACTTATCTTAAGATCCTGTTACCTTAAAATGTCTATATTTCTTCTTCATTCTTGAATGATATTTTCCTTGTGTACAGAATTTGGGGTTAAGAGGTTTTTTTCCCTCTCTCCAGTACTTTAAAGATGATATTCCATCGTTTTCTGCCCACATTAGTTTCTTGTGAATTATTTCTTTGAGTATAATGTGTTAATTTTCTCTGTCAAAGATTTTCTCTGTCATTGGTGTTCAGCAATTTGACTAGGAAGTGCATAGATATAATTTTCCTCTCAGCTACTGGTTGAATATTTGTAAGTGTCTCAAGAGAAATGTCAGACTCGTCTGTGTGTGTACGTGTTTGTGTGCGTGTGTGTGTTTCTCCCAAGCTCTGGCCCTGCAAGTTCACTATTATGGCAGCTTCTTAATGACTTCAAAAAAATTCTTAAAAATATTTTGACAACTTTTCTACTTGTTTGCAACAAGAAATTCATTCTGCAAAATGTTAGTCTTCCATTAGAGGAACTGGAAAATATAATTTTATGTTATTATATTCATCACTGTAAAATGCTCTTTCTTTTCTTTATAAAGTTTCCTCTAGAGGTTATACAATGAGAAGCTGAATAATTTATTAAGAATACAGTGTTTGGATTCTGGCTACCTAAGTTTAAATCTCAGTTCTGCCACTTAGTAACTTTGTTTTGTTGGGAAGTTTACTTAATTTCTTCAGTCTTCTTTTTTCTCATCAATAAAAATGGGATTATAAAAGCAAGTACTTCAAGGTGTTGATATATGAAATAAATGAATCAATATATAGAAAGTGCTTAAACTAGTACCTGAAAAATGAGTCATTTAGTAAAGTGTTTGTAAAGTGAAATAACTTACATTGTAAGACTCTTCTTACTAATGACTAGTCAACTGACTTCATCTTTTACACATCCAATAAATGTGAGTACATAACATGGTGAAACGTTAGACAGGGTGGATAACTGCTATGGCATAGGTTTTCTCAAAGCAAATAGTAGTTGAGAAGAAGGAGAGAAGTTATTTAGTTAGGGGGATCACTAAGGCTTTATGGAATATATGACATTTGAACTAGACCATTAAGACTGGATGAATACTTTGAATAGGTTTTCAAGAAGGAGATAACATGGACAGGGGCAATTTATGTAAAGAGCATGAATAAAATTTCAAAACAACAGAATGATCTGAGAGACTGGAAATAGCACAAAATAGCAGAAATAGCATGATTTGGCAGGAATATGAAGCAAAAGTATGAAAGTAGATTTATAGAAAGCTGGAGGGAGAGTTTGAAGTAATTCTGATGCCAGGCAAAGAAGTTTGCTCTTAATTAAATAGGCAAATGAAAGTCATTTGGTGACCTAATGTCTAACAGTAGGAGAACACGTTAGTAAATTATAGAACATTAAATCAGTGGACTATTATGTAACCATTAGATGAGATCATTTGGAGACCATGTAATATCCACAGGTTCTTAAGAGGAAATAAGTGAACTGAACAGAATACAAAGTTATATTTATGCTAGCTGAAGTTTTATGACAATCATTTCACAATGTATGTAAATCAAACCATTATGCTGTATACCTTAAAATTCTATAGTAATATATGCCAATTATTTCTCAAACTGGTAAAAAATATACAAAGCAACAACAATGAAAATGAATAAAGTAAATAAACAAGGGAAACATTATATTTATGCTTTATTAGTAACTCAGAAAAATTGTTTATACATATGAGTAAGGACCAGAGAAGATAATCATAGAATAAATTGTTTTAAAAGTGGTGATATTACAGGTTATCTTTCTCTTTGTGATGTTTTATGCTTCTGCCACAAATAAAATAAAAGATAATTGAAATCAGGGCTATCCTTTAGGAGAATTAATTCATCTTTGAGATATGAAATAAACTGGTTGAGATAAGTAAAGAAATATTAGGACCTAGAAGAGAGGTTGTGGGGACTTGGACCAGACTCACAATAAGGCAGAGAAGAAGGCTTCAGCGCCATAAAAAATTGAGAGTTCACATATATAGAAATCTAAAGAGGTATAAGATGTGGGGGAATGAGCGAGTCAAGTGGAAAGGGAAAGTCAAAGATGTTTCCAGTAGTACATTTTCAGAACAGTAGAGAAAGTAGGCAGATTGTAAATGATTTAAGAAGGGTGTAGTTGGTGAAATAGGAAGTTTAAACTGTTTCGTCTTAGAAGTTTGGTGATAATGGCAATGAGAAGAGAATGAGGACATAGGAGCAGAAGGAAATGTTGTTATTAGACTGAGAAAGATAGGAGCAGGCTGACAGAAAAGGAAGATAAGCCAATGACTGAACATATCAAGAAAAACCTTGATAATTGAAGGAATAAACTCATTTTCATATTGAATCAAGCTAATAATAGTGATATTTGGTACAAATATGAAGCTCCTTTGCATCTATAAAATTTTTGTGTGTGTGTCACGATTTATATGACTTTTTTACAGAACCTGTTCTGCCCTACCTTCTTTTCTGAAGTCATACTCTATTTTCTCCTATTCCCCCTCACTTACTCTCTTCTAGCAACATTGACCTCCTGGCTGTTCCCCAGACACACCAATTAAGCTCCTACTTGAATGTTGTCATTCTTGCTGCTCATTCTGCTGGAATGCTCATCCTCAAGAAGTATTCATGGCTTAATTTCTCACTTCCCATAGGCCTGTACTCATATGCCATCTTGTCTGCAAGGCCTTCTCTGATCATATATGGTCACTTTCTTACCGTACCTTGCTTCATCTTATTCAGAGCAAATGTCACTATCTGAAATTATATACTAAATTCTTTTTTTATAAGTTTATTGTCAGGCCTCACTAGAAAGTAAGCTCCATGGAAACAGTCCAGTTATTAATACATCCTTAGAATCCATAATAATGTCTGGCATATAGTGGATGCTAAGTAAACATTTATTGAATAAATGAAGTGATGCCCCAAACAATCCTGTGAGGTGAGGAGGACAAATGATGATCTAATGATCCCTATCCCATCTCTTCATTTGATGAACAAAGAAACAGGTTAGAATAGATAAGGGAGGGGTGCCTGGGTGGCTCAGTGGGTTAAAGCCTCTGCCTTCGGCTCAGATCATGATCCCCGGGTCCTGGGATCAAGCCCCACATCGGGCTCTCTGCTCAGTGGGGGAGCCTGCTTCCTCCTCTCTCTCTGCCTGCTTCCTCCTCTCTTTCTCTACCTGACTCTCAGGCTATTTGTAATCTCTGTCTGTCAAATAAATAAATAAAATCTTTAAAAAAAAAGATTTTATTTATTTATTCGACAGACAGAGATCACATGTAGGCAGAGAGGCAGGCAGAGAGAGAGAGAGAGAGAGGAGGAAGCAGGCTCTCCACTGAGCAGAGAGCCCGATGTGGGGCTCGATTCCAGGACCCTGAGATCATGACCTGAGCCGAAGGCAGAGGCTTTAACCCACTGAGCCACCCAGGTGCCCCTAAATAAATAAAATCTTAAAAAAAAAAGAATAGATAAGGGACTTGCCCAACAACAAACAGCTTTTAGGTGATAGAGTTGGTAGCAGAACCAAATCCTTTGGCATGTATGTTGAATCCCAATAGCAGCTGACCACAAAAGGAAAGCTTATCCTTGGAGAGAGGAGCAAAGGAGCAGCAGGATGAAGACAGAAATTTTAAAGTGTACAGGATGCAAACTGAGGGAATTCTTTTTTTTTTTTAAAGATTTTATTTATTTATTTGACAGAGAGAAATCACAAGTAGGCAGAGAGGCAGGCAGAGAGAGAGGAGGAAGCAGGCCCCCTGCTGAGCAGAAAGCCCGATGTGGGGCTCGAACCCAGGACCTGGGATCATGACCTGAGCCGAAGGCAGCGGCTTAACCCACTGAGCCACCCAGGCGCCCCAAACTGAGGGAATTCTTATCAAGCAGGAGGGAAGTGTATCTGAGGACTCTGGAAAACAAAATCACAAGAGCGATTTTTGAAGAGAACAGGAAAGATGAACTATACTAGAAGGGACAGCTGAAATAACTGAAGCTGTGGAGTTGTAATTTGTGTAGCTTAAATATAAATGATTAAAAATGGTGAATGGCAAACAGTGTGGAGATTCCTCAAGAAATTAAAAATAGAGCTTCCCTATGACCCTGCAATTGCACTACTGGGTATTTACCCCTAAGATACAGATATAGTTATAAGAAAGGCCATCTGTATGTACCCCATTGTTTATAGCAGCAATAGCCATGGTCGCCAAACTGTGGAAAGAACCAAGATGCCCTTCAACAGACGAATGGATAAGGAAGATGTGGTCCATATACACTATGGAGTATTATGCCTCCATCAGAAAGGATGAATACCCAACTTTTGTAGCAACATGGACGGGACTGGAAGAGATTATGCTGAGTGATATAAGTCAAGCAGAGAGAGTCAATTATCATATGGTTTCACTTATTTGTGGAACATAACAAATAGCATGGAGGACAAAGGGAGATGGAGAGGAGAAGGGAATTGAGGGAAATTGGAAGGGGAGGTGAACCATGAGATACTATGGACTCTGAAAAATGATCTGAGGGTTTTGAAGGGGCGGGGGGGTCGGAGGTTGGGGGAACCAGGTGGTGGGTATTAGAGAGGGCACGGATTGCATGGAGCACTGGGTGTGGTGCAAAAACAATGAATACTGTTATGCTGAAAAGAAATCAAAAATAAAAATAAAAAAAATTAAAAAATGGATAAAATAAAATAAAAATAAAAATGGTGAATGGCTACTTAAAGAGATAGGAATTATCTATTGTCTAGAGCATGGGTATAATGATGGTCATGCCCTCAGGAGAAGGGAATTACATGCATTTTGGCATGAAGTGAGGTAGTGGTTGTTCTAGAAACAGAAATACAAGTAAAATATTCCTAAAGTTGCACCTGGGTGGCTCAGACGGCTAAGCATTCAACTCTTGATCTCAGCTCAGATCTGATCTAGGGTTGTGAGTTCAAGGCCCACACTGGGCTCACACCCAACATGGAGACCACTTAAAAAAAATAAATTTTTTAAAAAAGGAATATTCCTAAAGATCAGTGAGCATAACTTGGTGATTGATGGAATATCTGGAGTGAATGACTAAAAGTTCTGAGCCTGGAAGCCCAAGAATATATTGTTTATGCTTTAGGGGATAGAAGACTTTGAAGTAACTATTATATAAATGCATTTTGTTCTTTGCCATATTTCTGAGAAAAGAGTGGTATGCTGAATAGTATGCTGAAATCACAGTCCAAATTTTATAGTACATAAATGCGAGAGCCATGTAGAAGTACATTAGGTATGCATACACTTTTTGGACCATTACATCAGAATAATTTTGTGTCTCCCTTTGTGTAAGGGGAAATATTAGCATTATAAATTTCAGTTATATTAACTCAACTTTATTCCTGGCACAGTGAATTTCAAAGAGCAAACAAGATAGCACTTCAGACTTAATATCCCCTAATGTTGTTAAATTCATCTAATTAAAAGATAACAAAGTATTTAATAATGGGAAATTATCTCTGAAGCAAAGTCTTTGATTATCTCTTTTTATGATGAGAATTAATAGGAAACAGAATTTCGCTCTCACACACACATACTGTCTTGATAAAGTTATATATTTTTAGAACAATATAACAAGCCCCTGGAAAATTCATTTGAATTTATATAATTTAAAGTGTCTTGTTGTGACCATTGTCCTCGAACACTCTGCAAATGAAAGAGTTTATATCTGTATTAATAAATAAAAGAAAGGTGGCTACCCACTGTGCCTTAGAGCGTATTTGTATTAACAGCTCAGCCTTATTACTTGTGGGTATCCCCTACAGGGATGAGAAGCAACCGTTCAGAGAAGAGAATAGCAACTATTATATTCAGTCAAAAATGGTTAAACCAGGGGCGCCTGGGTGGCTCAGTGGGTTAGGCCGCTGCCTTCGGCTGGGTCATGATCTCGGAGTCCTGGGATCGAGCCCCGCATCGGGCTCTCTGCTCTCTCGGGAAGCCTGCTTCCTCCTCTCTCTCTGCCTGCCTCTCTGCCTACTTGTGATCTCTCTGTCAAATTAAAAAAAAAAAAATGGTTAAACCAGTCATACATTTAGAATTTAGTTGTGAACAGAAATGTAGGTAGGATATTAAAATTTGCCAAGCCTGAACTAGAGCAAAGAAATGAGCAGAGGTAGAAGAAAAGTTGGCCTTTTCTGTGTACCAAGGCAACTGGAGAACCCAAGTGGGAGAAGAGTATAGATTTGGCACTAGATTGAACAAATAACTGGCTGAAAGCATTATTGGCGTATAGAATGGAAGTTGCAGATAAAATCTGAAGCAAGAGAGTATCTCTTTCATCTTCATATAGAGTCTAAATAACATACAAAAGAACTGGAACATTTTTCATAACATGAACTTATCTAAGTAAGGAGCACCTAGAACAACACATAGAATGTTATCAAAACCCCAGAAAACTTCCACATAATTTCTTCTGGTCACAACCCCCATATTCCCACAGAAGGTAAAAAACCTGCCTTCTAACAGCTTTCATGTTTTTTTGTTTTGTTTTGTTTTGTTTTGTTTGTTTGTTTTTTTACTTGATATAGAAGGGATCATACCTCATAAACTTTGTGGTTTCTGGCTTTTATTCAAAATTTTGTATAGGAGATTCATACGGACTATTGTATAGAGTTGTAATTTATGCTTATTGCTGTATAACATTCTTGTGTGACTATATAACCTTCTACTGTTGATGGGCAATTGGGTTGTTTATATAATCTGGAGTTATTATGGAGGGAGTTATTATGAACATTTTAGTACCTGTCTTTTGGTCAATATGTATGCTTATTTCTGTTGGATATATACTCAGGTGGATATTTGCTGGGCCTTGGGAGTGCATCCATTCAGTAATGACTGACAAAGATTTTTCCTAAGTGGCTATATCAGCTTCATTCTTGCCAGCAGTATGAGAGTCTGAATTCCATATCCTCATACTTGGTATTATTCTTTGTAGCATTTGCAGTTCTGGTAGATGTGTAGTAGTAGTTAATTGATTAATGTAGGTGAGTTCCTTTCCACATGTTTATTAGAGTCACTTGCACATCTCCTTTGTAAAGTTCTCATTCTAGTCGTTTTTTTTCCCTCTCTCCCTCTTGTCTTTTTATTATTGATATCCTACAAATAGTTTGGACAGAAGTCTTTTCTTGAATATAAGTATTATGAATATCCTTTATTCTGTGAGTTCCTTTCCACTCTTTTTTTAAAAAGATTTTATTTATTTATTTGAGAGAGAGCAAAAGCGAGAGAGTGTTCATAGAGGGAGAGGGAAAAGCCGACTTGCCGCTGAGTAGAGAGCTTGATGCAGGGCTTGATCCCAGGACTCTAAGGTCATGATCTGAGCCGAAGGCGGAAGCCACCCAGGCACCCCTGTTTTCACTTTTTTAAAAATTTATTTATTTATTTATTTTGTTTTTGTTTTTGTTTTGTTTTGTTTTCACTTTTTTAATGGTGACTTTTGATAAATAGGAATTCTAAATTTCAATATAGTCCAAATCATTATTGTTTTATTTTATGATGAATGCTTTTTAGATTCCATTTCAGAAATCTTTGGTTACTCCAAGTTCACAAAGCTGGATTTATTTTAAATTTGATTTGCAATATATTTGAAGTTGATTTTTATTTATAGTGTAAGATACAGGGATCTAGATATTTTTTCTTATTTGACTATCCAGTTGCTCCTGCACTATTTATTGAAAAGGTCTTCCTTTGCTCACTGCACTCTTGTGACACTTTTGCATAAATCAGATGACCATATATGTGTGGGACTTTTTCTGGACTCTCTTTTGTTCAGTTGGTTAGTTTGCATAACCTTTTGCTAATATCACATTGTCTTGTTGTAGCTTTATAAAGCCCTTGGTATCTGAAAGTGTAAATCCTCCAGCTTTGTTGATCTCTGTCTGTTTTGTTTTGTTTATAACCATCAACACAGACTAAATAAGTGAATGAGTTTTACCTGACAGACACATTAAAACATGTCTTTTCCAAACACCTGCTACTGTATGTTCAAATACTATGACAATTTTTGCCAAATGTGCCAAATTTGGAGGTCAGCTCTGAACTTTCAACTTCAATTTTTTTTATGTTTTTTGAAGTTTTTTTTAATTTCAAAATTTTCAATTCATAGAATTTTATCTCTTTCTAATGTATATTAGATTATACAGAATGCTATTAGAAGAAATGGAAAACATTTGACAACACCAAGCAAATATATCTGTTGGTCTGACCCATTATAAATGTTCTGAATAACAATAACAAAATGCTGATCTCTTTGAAGGGGTTGGGGCAAAGGAGGAGGTTAGGGATCCAGTGTCACATTAAGTGGGAGGAGTGCTACTAACATCACACTATTATTCACAGGATACTCTTCCATAGCAAAGAATTATCCAGCCCCAAATGTCAAAAGTCCAATTGTGAAAGCCTGTTCTAAAGGTGAGACTCCTGAAACCAATATGACACTATATGATAACTGACTAGAATTTATTTATTCTTTTTTAAGATGTTATTTATTTATTTGACAGACAGAGATCACAAGTAGGTAGAGAGGCAGACAGAGAGAGAGAGAGAGAGGGGAAGCAGGCTCCCTGCTGAGCAGAGCGCCTGATGCGGGGCTCAATCCCAGGACCCTGAGATCATGACCTGAGCTGAAGGCAGAGGCTTAACCCACTAAGCCACCCAGTCGCCCCCTAACTAGAATTTAAATAAAACCTTGAAACAAACAAGCAAAAAATAAAATTTCAAGTACTAAGAATAATATAAATAAATAAATAAATAAAATGAGAGAACTGAGGGGACCTGGTTGGAAATCAGCAAGAATTTGTAGACTAGAGGGAATAGCTACACAAAATGACTTAAATCTCAATCTGAGAAGGTGAAAAAAGCCTTCAGCCATTTGTTAGCATTAATTTTTGCCATGGCTATCCTGGCGGCCCTGATTGTGGGTTCTAAGGAGCTTTGCTGCCATTAAACTTCAGCCTTATGCCATTATAATATTTTGCAGATTCTTCAGGGACTACCTCAGTCACTCAGACTGGAAAGGAAAGAATTCAGTGCAAGTGTTTACTCCATCAGGGGAACTATTTAAGGCATTTTGCGTATGTCATATCAAGTATTCTTACAATAACCCTGTGAAGAAGCTCTTATCATATATTTTGCAATGTGAGGATATTTTAGATATAAGTAAAATGGAACTCAGAGGATATAATTTCCTTTGGAGATATATATATAGATATCTATATCTATTTGAAACTCCCATCTGTCATAAATAACTCACAGTATAATTGTATATAATATTATACGTAATGTGTAAGATATGGCTACAGTTTTAATTAATATTTATGTGCTTGCACTTAACATATAATATTCTATGTGTTATATCTTAATATTATTCCCATGTTATATATAAGGAAATTGAAGTTCAAAGAGATGAAGTTAATTGTACAAGGATGTACAGCTAATATGTGATAGCCTGTTAGATTCCAAAGTGTTCCTCATTCCTGCTCTGCTCTATTAACTGATGTATGCATGTAAATGTAATTTATACACCATGAAAAGATATAACTATTGTTATTCCAAAATTCAATCTGGAAGCAATTTAAAGAAATTATGTTTTAGCATTATAAATATTAGGAAGAGAGAGAAATATGTTTAATATTTAATATCAATATGTTTTAAGCCTCTTACAGACAAGAACTATAAGAATTCTTGTGCGATTTGTTTTCTGATAATGTAGTTAGTGTTTTTAGAGATTCTCTAATCTGAATTTTTGAAATCTGTTGGTCTGAAAGCTTTCATTATCATAATTACTTTTATTAGCTAATCAACTTGAATCATGCAAAATTACTTGAAATAATGTTTAAATAATTTTTCTCAATTATTTAACTCAATTCTTTTTACTAGAATCACTGAGCAACAGCCTGTTTTTGGAGATCGTGACTGTCGATATCTTCTCTAGGCTTGAATTGTTTAGAGCCACAGCTTTCAAGTGTGGATTATTTGCATTTGACAGTAATTGTTCATGTTTTAGCTAAATTCTTTAGGAGGTTTATTGCAAATTGTTTCTCTGATCTATAGGCAAGTAGAAATTTTATTTAATTTTCTTCTAAAAGTAGTTTTGAGGCTTCAAAGCTGTGTGCATAATTTTACAAAGAAGAAAAATGTCAAATTTCACCAAAGTTTCAAGCAATATACTTTCTACTATAGAGTACCCAAAACATCATTCTTTGCATTTGTAACAAAGTATTGATTTATGCAGGATACCAGCACAGGGTGATAGATTTTTGTAGAGGGTTAACAATTATATATATATATAGATATAGATATATAGTATTCAATATTTTATGAAAGTATGTTTATATATAGAATATCTTAAGAATATTATGTATATATATGAAATTCTATTTTATTGACATCTAATTTATGCACCATAGTATTTGGCTATTGTAAATGCTTAATTCAAGGATTTTGAGTATATTTACAGAATTGTTCAATAGTCACTGCAATTTGTTCTAAAATATTTCTGTCACCCACTTGGCCATCAATCCCTATCTCCACCCCCCCGCAAAAACCACTTATCTTGTTTCCACCTCTATAAGATTTGTCTTTTCTGGACACTTAATACAAATGAAATTATGCAATATGTGTTTTTTAATGTCTGAATTATTTCACTCAGTGTAAGGTTTTCAAGGTTCAGCTACATTGTAGCATGTATCAGTATGTCATCCCTTATATGAATGAATGGTATTCCATTGTATGGATATTTACCAAATTTTATTTATCCATTCTCAGTTGAGGGACATTTGAATTATTTCTATTTTTGTTATTATGAATAATGCTGCTATGAATAGTCATGTACAAGTCTGTGTAAATTCTTTCTTTTTTTTTTTTTGGTATGTACTTAGGAACAGAAGTGTAATTGCTGGGTGATATGGTAACTCTATGTTTAACCTTTCAAAGGCCTGCTTGACTGTTTTCCAAAGCAGCTGAACCATTGTGTATTTCCACCAGAAAAATCTAAGGTTTCTAGGTTTTCTATAACCTTATCAACAATTTTTATTATCAGTCATTTTTATTACAGCCATCCTCCTAGTTGTGAAGTGGTATCTCGTTGTGGTTTGGGTTTGCATTTCCCTAATGGCTAGGATGTTAATTATCTTTTTGTATGTTAATTGTCCACTAACACATCTACTTTAGAAAAATGTCTATTCAGGTCCTTTGTCCATTTATTTAAACCAGGTTGTTTATACTCTTATCACTATGATGTAAGAGTTCTTTATATATTCTAGAAACAAGTCCTTTGTATGTTCTGATTTGATATATGCTTTGAAAATATTTTCCAACCGCATTTTTTTTTTGTCCATAAAAAGGGGAAAATGAGGGCGCCTGGGTGGCTCAGTGGGTTAAGCCGCTGCCTTCGGCTCAGGTCATGATCTCAGGGTCCTGGGATCGAGTCCCGCATTGAGCTCTCTGCTCAGCAGGGAGCCTGCTTCCCTTCCTCTCTCTCTGCCTGCCTCTCTGCCTACTTGTGATCTCTGTCTGTCAAATAAATAAATAAAATCTTTAAAAAAAAAGGGGAAAATGAGTGACTTTTCCTGGGTGGTCTTGGAATACCATTTTGTTGTTATCCATTCTGCATCTCCATTTCCACATCTGAAAAGGAAATTTCATACAACATAGTGGTATCCTATGGTACCTCAGCAAAAGGTAAAACACAGCACATATTCTGGATACAACAATTTTACCGGAAGAATGAAGACAGAAAACATTTCTATCAAAATAACATCCTAGCTTTCCAATGTCATGTTAATCCTTCCTTCCTTCTCCTAAACAGAATTTGCATTTACTCTTATTTTTTGTATTTTGTGTGTGTGCCTTAAAAAGTGCTTTGTTTGACTAAACTGTGATGCATTGGAGGTTTTTAATAACCTTTGATATTCTATGACATATAATGGATATATTGTGACAAATACCTCTAGCTTCTCCCAAGCAAACTCTTCTAGAGAGATACTGCTATATTCTAGCCTCTTTATTATGTATGAATGGTGTGTAAACACTGAACTGCACCAGAAGAGATCATGTTTAAGATAACCCAGTAGTAAATGTTTTGATAAAATGAAAACCCTGTGTAAACAACTTCTCTGTGATTATTTTTTTAATAATTTTAATTTGTATGTTGTTATAGTTTCTTCAAGCAGAATAGAGCTATCTTATATTTTCGTGTCTTTTTTATGGAATCTTGGAATCTTATTGCTGGATGGAGAAACTCAGGATCAGAGAGGCTATCTTATTCAATGTCACTCAACTACTTAATAGCAAAACTATCATCACGAAACTCCACATGGATGGCTATTATCGATTGCTACAATGCTTTTACATTATTGACAACTCAAGGTAGAGATAACAGTCCACTAGAATGAATAAGCCTGCATGAAATTTATTTCTTACAAAGCACACTTAAATTGGACTTTATATGAAATATTGTACCCTAGATAAATCCCGTTATTATTTCCTTTCTGTAAGAACTTTTCATAATTCAAAGTGGCATTTCTAGTCCTAATATTATGAATGATAATAGATTAGAGTGTTTACCTTGAATATCTGAATTGATTTGCTAACTTTTCATAATGTAGTTCATACTTTACTTCTTTGTCAAATAGGTACGGTGTATCCTTTTAGAAGAGATTCATGAGTAAGGATAAAATGTGACAGCATATAAAGAAATACAAACAAAACCATGAATACATGTATTTTTTTCTTCATTTGATTATTAGCAGATATTTATGGCCTGAGATTTTTTTTTTTTGGTTATATGTACATTATTTAAAAACAAACTTCACTATGGCTCTTTTTTTTTAAATAAATGGATTTTTAATCCAGGAGCTTAAAAGAGCTGGGATCAAAAAAGAAATCTAAACATACATAAAATTTAAAGGACAATTTACATAAGGCTAAACACATTAAATAATACCATGGTCAATTAATTCCTTCAAAAAATTTGATCATTTGTAAAATAAAATCGGAATATTGTTTTGAGGTTCTTTGAAATTTAAAACTGAAATCCTGGTGTCCAAATGTGACACCTACAATTAATAACGACTTTAACATTCTCATTTTGTCCTTAGCTAAAACATTTAACAGAGAAGAAAGACAGACAAATCTATTGTATTTGCTACTATTTTCCTAAACAGCTTCATACTTGGGATGGAATTGGTTCATTTAGTTTAAAATAAAGTGTTTGGACAAATTCTACTGCATGTTTACTAAATAAATCAGTCAAAATTTCGGAGATAGATGAGTTAATTAGCTGAAGAAAAGGACTGATTTCCCACTTTCAATAAGAATAAATGTGTTTACTTTCCAGTAGCTCATTAGCAAAGTTGGGAATACAGTATATCCTTTCATTAAGGGGGAAAAAGCTCCCAGTGAAGTTTACTTCTATTCTTCTGTGAATTTAAAAGGGTGATTTTAGGCAATGAAATTAATTTCTTTCCTCAAAGCATCTTAATATAAACATAGATTTTCTGACACAGAGAATGAGCAAACATCAACAGTTTGCGATTCATGCTGTAGACAGAAATGTTTAGATGAAAGGGCAATTAAATCATTTTATGGGATAGAAGTATGAGGAAACATGAAGATACCGTCTAATGCTATTCTGGAAATTGCAGCACAGTTATATTTTCTGTTTTCTTGTTGTTTTCACAAAGTATTAGCCAAAATAATATAGCAAAAGGTAAAGGGTGTGGGGTTTTTTAGTGTTTTATTGGAAAATGAAAACCCTTATATTATTTTATATGAAATGCATCATACTTTGGTTTGAAGATGGTTAAGAAAATGAGAGCTTGTGGGGCACCTGGGTGGCTCAGTCAGTTATGTGTCTGCATTTGGCCCAGGTCGTGATCCCAGGGTTCTGGGATCGAGCCCCCACATCAGGCTCCCACTCAGTGGGAAGCCTGCTTCTCCCTCTCTCTCTCTTTCTCTGTCAAATAAATAAATCAAATCTTAAAAAAAAAAAGAAGGAAAAGCTTGAGCTCTGGTCCCAGTGGTGATGTAGGAGGCTCTTAAACATTCCCCCTCCCATGGACATACCAGATCTACAGCTACAAACAACAGTTCCTGCTGAGCAAAATCCAGAAGTCAGCTGAGTGACTTCTACACATCAGACAAATGAACACATACCCACATTGATGTGGGGAAGAAGGACTGAGACACACTCTAGCCAGAAACCCTACCCTCAGCAGAGCTACAGAGATTTGGATGGAATGCCTCATCTTTTAAGACTTTCACCTGAGGGATGGGTCCCCAAAACATCTAGCTCTGAAAGCCAACAGAGCTTGATACATGATACCCACAAGACTATAACAAAGTAATAATAACACAAGGATTTCCTCTGGTTATTCCCTCAGGGTTTGGCCCAGAGGTCCCCCAGAAAGAGGCCTATTTATAGACTTCAAAAGCTGCTGCCTGAGGGTCAGAACAGCTTGAGAATTTTTTTTTAAAGATTTTATTTATTTATTTGAGAGAGAGAGAGTGAGTGGAAGAGAGAATCTGAAGCAGACTCTGCACTGAGAATAGAGCCCGATGCAGGGCTCGATCCCACAACCTCACGATCAGGACCTGAGCTGAAACCAAGAGTCAGACATTTACCCACTGAGCCATCCAGGTGCCCCTTTTTAACCCAAGTCTCAAAGTAGGTCACAAACTTAGTGGAAGCTACCCTTCCCCTTTCAGTATTGCTCTGTCACCTTGAGGTTTTGAGGCATCATGTATGAATACCCTTGGTATTGATGTTGGCATTTCTATGAAGAAGCACTATCAGAAATGGCAGGTGTGAAGCTTCCTGTGGCAGTTTGTAAATAAAAATAGCAAACATTTATTAAGTGCTTACTCTATCAGATGAAGTAAATACCTTCTTTGATCTGTTAACTGGAGATAATAAAAACACCTTCCCTACCTAATAGTGGTTTTACAAATGGTAATAATAATAATAACAAGAAGAAGAAGAAGAAGAAGAAGAAGAAGAAGAAGAAGAAGAAGAAGAAGAAAAGAAGAAGCAGCAGAAGATGTAGAAGAAGCAAAAGAAGAAGCAGCATATATCGAGTACTAAATATTCATCAGACATCTTCTATGCATTAGTTTATCTAATTCCCTTTATCATCCTTATTTCCCTTTCTTTCAGTTTCTGCTCCAACAACAACAAATTTCCCTCTAGAACAACTTTAGAACAACTTTCCATGGTGTATACAATACAATAAGCATTTCCACCTTTTGTTCTGAAGCAGATGGCATCTTTTCCCTGCTCAGCTCCCTGTAGATGTGGAACTCAAGGCATACAGAGGTTAGATTACTTGCTCATGTTATGCAGTTAGGGAAGAGTCAGGCTTATTTGACCCTAGGAGTCAGGTTTCAGAGTTTACATGCTCAATTGCTTAGCCATACTACCTTCTTGCCTTGAATGGCAATAAATGGAAGTGCCAGTGAATGGAATTGGAGTAAATGGGATAGGGAAAGGAGAGGTGACTAAAGTCATCAGATTCATTGTCAACTTCCCATGAGAACCATTTTGTGGCTTTTCAGAAATAATTGGAGGTTAATCTGAGGAAGAGTAGTTTCCTGCTTGACAAATTCTTTGTAATTTGAAAATGAATGTCATTTGTATCTCCAGGTTGGGAAGGCCTGGGTTGGTTTGTATGGAAATGAGTAGGTTTGGAGAAGGTGATTCCTAATTTCTTATGAGGGCAAATTTCTATTCCCCAATTCTATGAACACTTAACATGGCACCATAAACATTTAGATGCAGTAGTATCTTACTGTCTGGTGGATGCAAGTGAAAGAGCAGATAATGTCCTGAAGCTCATACTCATCTTGGTCTCTAGTAGCAGTTGGCTTTTTTTCTAGTTTTATTGAGATGTAATTGACATACAATACTGTATAAGTTTAAGTTGTACCACAATGATTTGATTTACATATGTTGTGAAATGACTTCCACAATAAGATAACATCCATCATCTCATGCAAATACAAAAAAAGTGTTTTTCTCTGTGTAGTGAGAAGTCTTAGGATCTACTCTCTTAACCACTTTCAAATGTACTATACATTGGTGTTAACTATAGTGATGATGTTAGACATTAAACCCCTAGTACTTATTTATCTTATAACTGGAAGTTTTGTACTTTTGACCACCTTCATCCAATTCCCTCAATCCCCAAACCCCCACCTCTGGTAACCACAAATCTATTCTCTCTTTCTATTACTTAATTTAGATTCCAAGTACAAATACAGTATTTGTCTTAGAAAGCGACTTTTTAAATGGTGCTTGGTTCTTGATTCTTTTTTGTATTCTGCTTCTTGTGGCTGAACAGGAGAGAATATGTCACACAGTATCATGCAGGGCATATCTAAACATAATGCCAGGCTGTTGAGAATGTGCCCTGTGTTTACAGATAATGTGGGAAATAACTTTCATCAGAGAAAAAATCAAACTGTGCACTGGTATTTCGCACAGAAATCAGGTTACAACCTTTTGTCCAAGTTGATCCAGAGAACTGTGGAGGGAACAAAACAGGAAGCTTGGCAAAAGCACTTTTAAGCTGCATTACATCTCTAATGATAAAGGTGCAATTCTGCAAACCTTGGCAAGTTTAGCCACTTAAGCATGCGATAGAACACTGGGCATTATAGGACAAAGAAAAACTGAGTCATAGCCTTATAGGACAAAGAAAAACTGAGTCATAGCCTTTTTACAAAGTCCTATAGTACAGAGTCAATGAACTATGCTCCTTTGGAAGGCAAACCCCTCCAAATGGGCTCTGCATCCTCTTCCCTCACACCTTGAGAATTTTGCTTTTCAATTTTTCCTTTCTGTTGCATCATCAATCTCTCATTGACTGCTGGATCCTTCAAGTTAAAGGCATAAATGCTCTATTAACTTTCAGGATTAAAACAGCAAAATAAGTAAATCTCTCTTGACTCCTCTTTCACCTTCAGCTACCATTCTATTTCTCTTCTCTCTTTAATGGCAAGTGGTATGTTTGGTCTCCACTTCCTCACAGTTCACATAATTTTTTTATTATGAAATGTGATGTGCACAGAAACCTATAGTAAATAGCACAATGTACATAACCATGCATTTATCACACAGCTTATCAAAGCTTAATATTGTGCTGTATTTGCTCTAGGTTAATCTTTTTCTCTCCTGTTTTTTCAGAACTAAATTTAGGAGATTGATTTTTTTTTAAAGATTTGATTTATTTATTTGAAAGAGTGAACGAGAGAAAGAGAGACAGAGAAAAGGAGTTGAGGGGGGAGCTAGAGGAAGAGGAAGAAGCAAACTCCCCACTGAGCAGAGACCCAGTCATGGGGCTCAACCCTGGGACTCCAGGACCATGACCTGAGCCAAAGGCTTAACCAATTGAGCCACCCAGGTACTTCTAGGAAGTTGATTTCAAGCCTATGTGTCCTTCTCCCATTCTCTCCTTCATTTAAAACAAATAGTCACTATTGTGATCTTATATTAATATGGTTATTTTTTTCAATTTTACTATATATATATGCAGCTGTAATGTGTGTATGTGTGTAATGGCTATTTACCTTTATATCTGTATATAAATATATCTGAGGCTTTTAAAATTATGTGTATGGTTTCACACTGTTCTTAGTATTCTGCAGGTCACTATTTTTCCTCAACTTTGTATCTATCCTTACTGGTAAATATAGTTTTAGTTGATTTAACTTCATTGTTGTGTAATACTCTATTGTATGACTGTATATCAATTCAGTTAATTAATTAATTCTCTATTAGATGCAATGTTAAATAATCATTTTTAAAATTTTTATTCCAGTATAGTTAACATTAAATAATCATTCTTACATAGATCTCCTTTTACCTATTGATAGAGTGTATCCATTAGGTAGTGAAATTGATGGATCAAAATATATGCATATTTTACCTACCATCAGCATATGCATGTTACAATATTTCCACACTTTTGCTTACACAGTGTGGAAGAATATATTTTTTAAAAAATTATGGGTAAAATTATATTGACTTTATGTTTTGATTCTCCTTATTAGTGAGTACCTTTTCATACATATATTGAACCTATCAGTTTATAATTCTCTGAATGTCCTGTACTTGTGCTCATTTTTATTATTAACATATAATGTATTATATGCCCCAGGGGTACAGGTCTGTGAATCATCAGGCTTACACATTCACAGCATTCACTGTAGCATATACCCTCCCCAGCGTCCATAATCTACCCACCCTATCTCTACCCCCCACCCCCAGCAACCTTCAGTTTGTTTCCTGAGATTAAGAGTCTTTCTTACGGTTCCTCACCTTCCCGATCCTATCTTGTTTCATATTTTCCCTCCTCTACCCGCCATGACCCTCCACCCAACATCTTAAATACATCACATCAAAGAGATCATATGATAATTGTCTTTCTCTGATTGATTTATTTCGCTTAGCATAATACCTTCTAGTTCTATCCACATCATTGCAAATGGCAAGATTTTGGGTTTTTTGATGGCTGCATAGCATTCCAGTGTGTGTGTGTGTGTGTGTGTGTGTGTGTGTGTGTGTACGTACCACATCTTCTTTATCCATTCATCTGTTGATGGACACCTAGGTTCTTTCCATAGTTTGGCTATTATGGACATTGCTGCTATGAATATTTGGCTGCTCGTGCCCTTTCAGATCACTATATTTGTATCTTTAGGGTAAATACCCAGTAGTGCTATTGCTGGGTCATAGGGTAGCTCTATTTTCAACTTTCTGAGGAACATCCATGCTGTTTTCCCGAGTGGCTGCCCCAGCTTGCATTCCCACCAAAAGTGTAAGAGGGCTCCCCTTTCTCCACATCCTTGCCAGCATCTGCTGTTTCCTGACTTGTTAATTTTAGCCATTCTGACTGGTGTGAGTGGTATCTCACTGTGGTTTTGATTTATATTTCCCTGATGCCAAGTGATGTTGAACACTTTTTCATGTGTCTGTTGGCCATTTTGATGTCTTTTTAAAAATTTTTTTATAAACATATAATGTATTTTTATCCCCAGGGGTACAGGTCTGTGCATCGCCAGGTTTACACACTTCACAGCACTCACCTTAGCACATACCCTCCCCAATGTCCATAACCCCACCCCCCTCTCCCAACCCCCCCTCCCCCCAGCAACCCTCAGTTTGTGTTGTGAGATTAAGAGTCACTTTTGATGTCTTCTTTGCAGAAATGTCTGCTCATGTCTTCTGCCCATTTCTTGATTAGATTATTTGTTCCTTGGGTGTTGAGTTTAATAAGTTCTTTATAGATTTTGTTTATAAGCCCTTTATCTTATATGTCATTTGCAAATATCTTCTCCCATTCTGTCAGTTTTCTTTTGGTTTTGTTGACTGTTTCCTTTGCTATGCAAAAGCTTTTGATCTTGACAAGTCCCAATAGTTCATTTTTGCCCTTGCTTCCCTTGCCTTTGGTGATGTTTCTAGGAAGAAGTTGCTGCGGCTGAGGTTGAAGAAGTTGCTGCCTGTGTTCTCAAGGATTTTGATGGATTCCTGTCTCACATTGAGGTCTTTCATCCATTTTGAGTCTATTTTCGTGTGTGGTATAAAGAAATGATCCAATTTCATTTTTCTGCATGTGGCTGTCCAATTTTCCCAACACCATTTGTTGAAGAGACTGTCTTTTTTCCATTGGACATTCTTTCCTGTTTTGTCAGAGATTAGTTGACCATAGAGTTGAGGGTCCATTTCTGGGCTCTCTATTCTGTTGCATTGATCTATGTGTCTGCTTTTGTGCCAGTACCGTACTGTCTTGATGATCACAGCTTTGTAATAGAGCTTGAAGTCTGGAATTGTGATGCCACCAACTTTGGTTTTCTTTTTCAACATTCTTCCAGCTATTTGGAATCTTTTCTGGTTCCATATACATTTTAGGATTATCTGTACCATTTCTTTGAAAAAAATTCATGGTATTTTGATAAGGATTGCATTAAACGTGTAGATTGCTTTAGGTAGCATAGACATTTTTACAATATTTCTTCTTCCAATCCATGAGCATGGAACATTTTTCCATTTCTTTGTGTCTTCCTCAATTTCTTTCATGAGTACTTTACAATTTGCTGAGTACAGATTCATTGCCTCTTTGGTTAGGTTTATTCCTAGGTATCTTATGGTTTTGGGTGCAATTGTAAATAGGATCAACTCCTTAATTTCTCTTTCTTCTGTCTTGCCATTGGTGTATAGAAATGCAACTGATTTCTGTGCATTGATTTTATATCCTGACACTACTGAATTCCTGTATGAGTTCTAGCAGTTTTGGAATGGAGTCTTTTGGGCTTTTGACAAAAAGCATCATATCATCTGCAAAGAGTGAGAGTTTGACTTCTTCTTTTCCAATGAGGATGCCTTTTATTGCTTTTTGTTGTCTAATTGCTGAGGCAAGGACTTCTAGCACTATGTTGAATAGCAGTGGTGACAGTGGACATTCCTGCTGTGTTCCTGACCTTAGGGGAAAAGCTCTCAGTTTTCCACATTGAGAATGATATTCACTGTGGATTTTTCATAGATGGCTTTGATGATATTGAGGTATGTACTCTCTATGCCTACACTATGAAGAGTTTTGATCAAGAAAGGATGCTGTACTTTGTCAAATGCTTTTTCAGCTTCTATTAAGAGTATCATATGGTTCTTCTTCTTTCTTTTATTAATGCATTATATCACATTAATTGATTATGCAGATATTGAACCAACCTTGCAGCCCAGGAATAAATCCCACTTGTTTGTGGTGAATAATCCTTTTAATGTACTGTTGGATCCTATTAGCTAGTATTTTGGTGAGAATTTTTGCATCTGTGTTCATCAAGGATATTGGTCTGTAATTTTCCTTTTTGGTGGGGTCTTTGGTTTTGGATCAAGGTAATGCTGGTCTCATAAAATTAGTTTTAATGTTTTCCTTCCATTTCTGTTTTTTTGGAACAGTTTCAGGAGAATAGGTACTACTTCTTCTTTAAATATTTGGTAGAATTCCCCTGGGAAACCTTCTGGCCCTGGACTCTTGTTTGTTGGGAGATTTTTGATGACTGCTTTAATCTCCTTACTGGTTATGGGTCTGTTCAGGTTTTCTATTTCTTCCTGGTTCAGTTTTGGTGATTCATATATCTCTAGGAATCATCCTTTTCTTCCAAATTGTCAAACTTGCAGGTGTATAGTTGCTCATAATATGTTCTCATAAGTGTATTTCTTTTGTGTTTGTGATCTCTCCTCTTTCATTCATGATTTTATTAATTTGGGTCTTTTCTTTTTTCTTTTTGATAAGTCTGGCCAGGGGTTATTAATCTTATTAATTCTTTCAAAGAACCAGCTCCTAGTTTTGTTGATATGTTCTACTGTTCTTTTGGTTTCTATTTCATTGATTTCTGTTTTGATCTTTATCATTTCTCTTCTCCTGCTGGGTTTAGGCTTTCTTTGCTGTTCTTTCTTCAGCTCCTTTATGTTTAAGGTTAGGTCGTGTATTTGAGACCTTTCTTATTTCTTGACAAAGGCTTGTATTGGTATATACTTTCCTCTCAGGACCGCCTTTGCCATATCCCAAAGATTTTGAAGAGTTGTGTTTTCATTTTCATTTGTTTCCATGAATTTTTTCAATTCTTCATTAGTTCCTCATTGACCCATTCATTCTTTAGTAGGATGCACTTTAGCCTCCATGTATTTGAGCTCTTTCCAACTCTCCTCTGGTGACTGAGTTCTAGTTTCAGACCGTTGTGGTCTGAAAATATGCAGGGAATGATCCCATTGTTTTGGTACCAGTTAAGACCTGATTTTTGACCCAGGATGTGATCTTTTCTGGAGAATGTTCCATGTGCACTAGAGAAGAATGGGTATTCTATTGTTTTGGGATGGAATGAATGTTCTAAATATATCTGTGATGTCCAGCTAGTCCAGTGTGTCATTTAAGGCTTTTATTTGCTTGTTGATCTTTTGCTTAGATCATCTGTGCATTTCCTTGAGGGGGGGTGTTACAGTCCCCTACTATTATTGTATTATTGCTGATGTCTTTCTTTGATTTTGTTATTAATTGGTTTATACAATTGGCTGCTCTCATGTTAGGGGCATAGGTATTTAAAATTTTTATATCTTCCTATTGGACAGACCCTTTAAGTATGATATAATGTCCTTCTTCATCTCTTATGATAGTCTTTGGCTTAAAATCTAATTTGTCTGATATGAGGACTGCCACCCCAGTTTTCTTTTGATGTACATTAGCATGGTAAATTGTTTTCCACCCCCTCACTTTAAATCTGGAGGTGTCTTTGAGTCTAAAATGAATTTCTCGTAGACAGCATATCAATAAGTTTTGTTTTTTATCCATTCTGATACCCTGTGTTTTTTGATTGGGGCATTCAGCCGATAACATTCAGAGTAACTATTGAACTATATGAGTTTAGTGCCATTGCATTGCCTGTAAAGTGACTGTTACTGTATATTGTCTTTGTTCCTTTCTGGTCTATTACTTTTAGGCTCTCTATTTGCTTAGAGGATCCCTTTCAGTGTTTCCTGTAGGGTTGGTTTGGTGTTTGCAAATTCTTCTATGTTTTGTTTGACCTGGAAGATTTTTTTCTCTCCTTCTATTTTCAATGACAGCCTAGCTGGATATAGTATTCTTGGCTGTATATTTTTCTCATTTAGTGCTCTGAATATATCATGCCAGTCCTATCTGGTCTGTCAGGTGTCTGTGGGTAGGTTTGCTGCCAATCTAATATTTCTACCAATGTATGTTACAGACCTCTTGTCCCAAGCCACTTTCAGGATTTTCTCTTTGTCACTGAGACTTGTAAATTTTACTATTAGATGATGGGGTGTGAACCTATTTTTATTGATTTTGAGGGGGGTTCTCTGTGCTTCCTGGATTTTGATACTTTTTCCCTTTGCCAAATTATGGAAATTCTCTGCTATAATTTGCTCCAGTATACCTTCTGCCCCCCTCTAGCTCTTTCTTCTTCTTCTGGGATTGCAACTATTCTAATTCTGTTTCATCTTATGGTATCACTTATCTCTCGAATTCTCCCCTCATGGTCCAGTAGTTGCTTGTCTCTCTTATGCTCAGCTTCTTTATTCTCCATCATTTGGTCTTCTGTATCACTATTTATTTCTTCTGCCTCATTTATCCTAGCAATAAGAGCCTCCATTTTAGATTTCACCCATAAATAGCTTTTTTTTTTTATTTTAACTCAGTTAGATTTTAGTTCTTTTATTTCTCCAGAAAGAGATTTTATTCCTTCAGACAGGGATTCTCTAATATCTTTCATGCTTTTTTCCAGCCCAGCTAGCACTTTGATAATCATCATTCTGAACTCTAGTTCTGACATCTTACTAATGTCCATAATGATCAGGTGCCTACCCATCAGTCCTTCCTCTTGTTCTTTTGTGTGTGTGTGTGTGAGTTTTTCCACCTTGTCATTTTATCCAGGTAATAATAGATGAATGAGAGAATAAAATGCTAAGAGGGTAACAACTACCCCAGAAAAATAGAAAAATATACACTAAGCAAGAGAAGAAAGGGGAAAAAAGAAAAAAAAGTATATATACACACATATATATGTGTGTATATATATATATATATATATATATACACACATATATATGTATGTATGTGTATATATATATATATATATACATACACATTAGACAGGTGAATAGAACAGAGCCACACATTTGATTTTGGGTGTATTTTGGCCCATTAGAAGAAACTGCTTCCCAAAATTTTAAAGAAAGAAAGAAATATATATATACAAAAATAAGGATAAACATGATGAAGGGATAGACTATGAATGTAAAGATGAAAATTTTAAAAGTTTCTATGAAAGGAATTGATACGAAGTTAGTTGAAAAAAGAAAAAAAAAGGAGGAAAGAATGTGATCAGGCTGGAGTCTAGAACAAAGCCATGTGCTAAAGTTAGGGTATATTTTGATGTATTAGAAGAAATTGTATCCCAAATTTATTTTTTTAAAAAAGCCCTATATGTATACAAAAAAAAGGTAAAATACAATGAAAGATAAAATATGCCTATAACGATGAAAATTTAAAAAGTTTTAAAAAGGTATTGATGAGATAAAATAGTTAAAAACGTTATAATAGGAAAGAGGAAAAGTTAAATAAAGTAGAATAAGAAAAAATATAATTTAAAAAAATTTAATTTTGAAAGACTAAATTGGGAGTTCGGCAGTTTTCATTGATCAGTGAACTTGGTCTTGGCTGCATGTTCTTGCTGATCTTCTGGGGGAGGGGCCTGTTGCAGTGATTCTCAAATGTCTTTGCCCAAGGTGGAATTGCACCGCCCTTGCCAGGAGCCAAGCTAAGTAATCTGCTTGGTTTTGGTCTCTGGAGCTTTTGTTCCCTGAATGCTTTCCATACAGCTTTGGAGGGCAGGAATGAAAATAGCAGCCTCCCAATCTCCAGGTTCATAGGAGCCAAGAGCTCAGGGCCCCACTCCTCAATGCACACACAGAGAAAAACAGTCAATCCCTCCTGTCTCCCTGGTCTCCAGCTGTACTCTGAGCTTATCCAGCCTGTGACTGAGCATTTCTATCACTGGTGCATGGCCAATTTGGAGTCTCCAAACCCAGCTGATTCCTGCAGTATGCTCCTGTGCCGCTTCTCCTGGTAGAAGAAGGACGGGGGTCTCTCCAGATCTGCCATTTGTGGGGTCCCTGCTTGAAGACCACTGGCCCAACTGTGCCTCAGATCATGGTTTAAAGTAACCCTGAGCTGAGATCCCACTTCTCAGCTCTGTCTCTGCAGCTGGCTTCCTTGCTCTGGTACATGGGAGCTCTGCCACACTCAGACACCCCTGGTCTTTTTGTGTCCTCAGGGGTCCTGAGACCACACTCTCCCTGCAAGGGCTCCACCCCCCATTTAGCCTCTGGAGCGACATCCCTCAGTGGAGCAGGCTTCTAAAAGTTCTGATATTGTGCTCCGCTGCTCTCTCACTTGCCGGGAGCCAGTCCCTCCTCCACTCCCCACCCCCGGCACTCTATCCTCCTGTCACTTCATATTCACTTCTCTGCACATCCTACCTTCTAGAAAGTGATCACTTTTCTGTTCCTAGAATTGCTGCTCTTCTTCTATTCTATCTCCTGTTGAGTTTGCAGGTGTTCAGAATGGTTTGATAACTATTTAGCCAAACTCCTGGGACCTTTTGATGATATTTTGGTCTCCTGCTCCTCCACCATCTCACCATCTTGCTCCATATCCCCACTCTTGCTCATTTTTATGTTTTAAAAAATTGTGTTCTTAAATTTTGTAATAGTCTCCTCTCTTTTTAAAATAGTTTTCAATTTTCCTTTTTTTCCATGTCATCTCAAATACATATGAAGATTTTTGTATACATTATCATAGCGGGGTTTTTTTGGATTATCATTTATCATTTTGGATATTTGGATTATCATTTATCATTTATTGGATTATCATTTATTATTATTATCATTTATTATTCATTTATTAACTCAGCAACTATTATTCATTCAGGAATATGTACCTACTATCATGCTAATTACTATTACTAGTAGTAGTGAATGTATTATTTTTCTGATGATACAACAGTGAGCAAAACAGACCATGTCCTGTACAAAATGGAACTTAAATTCTAGTGGAGGAATATAGAGACAAAGGGCCTCACTGATAAGGTGACTTTTAGTTGAAGACCTCAGGAAAAGAGGGAGCTAGCCATGAGAGAGAATGACAAGGGCACTTTCTTTTAGATGGTGTAGCTTAATGCAGCTGGAAAACAGAGAGGGAGTCAAAGTGGTTGGAGTAGAGTAAGAACTGTGAGATTAAGAGGAGGTAAGGTTTAATAACTGTCCTAGTGCCTTTTACTTTAAAGTTGATTTTCCCTCCATTTTTTCCTAATGCCACCTTCATTACATATCAACTTTTGAAGCATTTTGAAGCTATTTCTATATAAGTTTTGTTCCATTTGTTTATTAGCCCATCCCTGCATGACTATCACAGAATTTTCATTTTTACAGCTTTATAATAAATCTTAATAACTGGTAGGACAAGTCCCACACTACCTTTTTCTTCTTCAAAATTGTTTTCATATCCCTAATTCTTTAGTTGTTCAGAGGGATTTTAGGGTCAGCTTCAAAAGCTCCATTAAAAATCTTTTGGTATTTTCATAAAAAATTGCATTGAATTTATTGACTGGTTTGGCAAGAATTATCATTATTATTATATGGAGTGCTTCTACTCATGGATATGGTGCATTTCCATACTCTTATTTATTATTTTATGTCTTTCAATGAAGTTTATAATCATACAATAAAGATCTTGAATTTTCACTACTGGTGAAACATTTTTTAAAAACCACTGTATTAAGGTATGATTGACATATAAAAACTGTAATTAATACACATGACTTGATGTGTTTAAAGTATACACCTGTGAAATCATCATCATAGTTAATGTGATGAATTTACCCACCACCACCAAAAAAGTTTCCTCCCACCTTCTTTGGTTTTGTTCTGTTTTTGTTTTTTTTTTTCCCCCTTTTGAGGTAAGAGCATTTTATATCATCTACTCTCTTAGGAAATTTTAAGTATATAATTGAACATTATTAATCATATACCCTATGTTGTACAGTAGATCTCAAGAACTCATCTATCTTGTGTAACTGAGACCTTTATATCCTGTGACCAATGCCTCCCCCACCATCCCCTTCCTCCTGCCCCAGGACCACCACCATTCTACTCTCAGCTTTTTGAGTTTGACTATTTTAGATTCTATATGTATGTGAGGTCATGATGCATTTGTCTGGCTGGTTTCACTTAACTTGAAGTCCTCCAGGTATGTCCATGTTATTGCAAATGGCAGGATGGTGGCATCAAATACTTGGTTGATATAGTGGCAGTCAGGTTTCTTTACTGGAAAATTGTTCTTTTCATTTCCCTTTCCATATTGTATTCTTTGGAAAGAAGTCTATGTGCCAACCCTCACGTAAGGAGAGGGGAGTTTTGCTCGACTTTCTTAAGAGTAGAGCAGCTACATAAATTATTTGGAATTATTCTACAGGAGAGATTTGTTTCTTTCCCCATTTATTATTAAATCATTTACTTATATCAGTATGAGCTCGTGGACATTTATTTTATTCTTTACATTATAATCCAGTACCACTTTATTTACTTTTTTTCAGATTATTCCAGTTTGGGCCATCAGAGCTCTCTCAGTTGGTTTCTGTATCCATCTGACATATCCCCATCATCATGGATATTTTTTAGCACTTCCTTACTTTCTGGCATTACAAGATATTTTAAACTCATCTTGTATGTTTTTTGATCCAGTCATTAAATCAGCCATTTTTCCAAAGATCTTTCTGGTTACTTTCATCTGAGATTGGCTTATTCCTCTCAGTGCAATGAGCAACTGATCATTGCTTCTGGGTTGTTGTTGTTTTTAGATCCACACAGCTGATAGAACAATGAAACACATATGTATACTAACCCATGTATATACACATATTTATAAATATTTCTATATGTCCCCATCTGTATTTATAGTAAGATAAACATGAGTTCATAATGATGAATCCAACTCTAATCCATTACCATATGGATCACTCTAGCCTTGCCTGTCTATAAACACCCACTCCAAAAGTAAGAAGCCTAGGTCCAATTATATGCTACCCACTTATTTATTTCTTTAGATTCAGCATATAATAGTATCAGGATTGTTAACTAGAATCCCTGGGAAAAAACAAGTTTACCTAATAATGTGCAGTATTTGTATATGGTTGTTTTTGTCTTTGAGTATCTACTTTTTGTCCTATAAAGTTCAGTAAATTTTGATAAATGCATAGTGTAATGTGTTTATCATTACAGTATCATACAGAATAGTTTCATAGCCTAAAGAACTCCCTGTGCTTTTCCTATTCTTCATTCCTAAAATATGCACACCTTGAGCTGACAATCAGATCACTCTTGTAATTCCCATCATACAAGTATATAGGCTTTTAAATGGACTCAGTTAACAATATACTTTTAGGGGGCACCTGGGTGGCTCAGTGGGTTAAACCTCTGCTTTCAGCTCAGGTCATGATCTCAGGGTCCTGGGATCAAGGCCTGCATTGGGCTATCGGCTCAGTGGGGAGCTTGCTTACCCCTTCTCTCTGCCTGCCTCTCTGCCTACTTGTGATCTCTCTCTGTAAAATAAATAAAAATAAATAAAAATCTTTAAAAAAATTAAAAATGCTTTTTAAAAAACCCAATATACTTTTAGGACCCATTCATGTCTTTGAATGGGTGGATGGCTTATTTTTTATTGTTGTGTAATATTCCATCATATGGATGTACCACGGTTTGTTTATCCATTTGCTCATTGAAGGACATTTTGGCTGCTTCCAGTTTTCTGTGATTATAAATATATCTTTAAACTTTCATGTGTAGGATTTTGTGTGGACATATATTTTCACCTTATTTGGGTAAATTTGAAGGAATACTATTGCTGGATTATATCATAAGAATATGTTTGGTGTGGTAAGAAACTGCCAAACTGTCTTCCAAAGTGCTGTATCATTTTGCATTCCCACCAACAGTTAATGAGAGCTATTGTTCTTCTTTATTCACACAGCACTTTTTATTGTCATTATTTTGGATTTGAGCAATTTTTTATGCTCACTTTGTATACAGAAATATTGTTATCTGTCATCATTTGCATTTTAATTCTTCTGTATTTGCTGTATAAATAATTATATAGACAGCAAATGATGGTAGCTTTGCTTCTTCCTTCTGTTTGGTATATGTTCAATTTAATTTTAAATTTTTCTTTTTAATTAGACTTTCTATAACTTCATTTTAGTGGTGAATAGAAGTAGTATAGTAAACATTTTTGAAATTAAGGTTTTTTTTTAACATTTCACAGTTAGATGTCTATTGTAAAATGTATCAACACACTTTATAGAATTAAAAAGATTTCCTCAATCTGTATTTTGGTGAGAGTTTTTATCATGATAGGATGTTTAATTTGATCTATTGTTTTGACTCTTTTAAGACTATCATATAACTTTCTCTTTAAATATAATATAGTATTAAAAAGTAGTATATTTTCTAATGATAAACCATTCTTAAGTTCCCGCAGAAATCCAGTTTATTCATAAGTCACTTTTAAAATACACTGATAGTCTTAAATTGCTAATATCTTATATAAAACTTATATATTTATGTTCATAAATATATTTGACTTTAAATGTTCTTTTGTATCACTATACTTGTCAGGTTTTTTTTGGCAAAAATTATAGACCAGCCTCACAAAAGGATATTGAGTACTTTGCCATTTTCTCTATACTCTAAACTTTTGTATAGATTAACACTTTCTCTAAGATTGATACTTCCTCTCATTTAAATATATAAGAACACGTCTATTAGTTTGCTTTGTCCTAGTGGAGGATTTTTGCTGGGTATAGTTTTAAATTATTGATATAATTTCTTTCGTGCTTACATGTATATAGTATAAAGAAATTTGCTATGAATGACAAAAGACATTTATATCACTCCAGAAATTCCAAGGAAGTGCTTTTAGTTCTGTGTCAGGAAATTAAGACAAAGATCAAACATATTTTTTATTATACCACACTTTGTCTAAGGTTGAATGATATAAAGGCAGTATTGAAATTACAAGATGTTGAAACCACAAGATGGAATCAAATAGGATCTAGTGTCAACTCTTGGAGGAGAGTTATCTAAACTGATTATGATTATATGAGTAAAAAATAAAGCTTTATTTTGGCAAGGAATTTTGATGTAAGCATAATCACAGCAGCTAGCATTGTTTACCCTAATACATATATACAGTGCATTATTTTTCAGGCTCTATTTTTTTGGCTAAAGGGAACCTTCTCAACTAAATTGAAGAACCTGAGGGATAGAACTATAAAGGATCTAGAAAATTAGGGGGAAATCCAAGAAAGGGGAGAGTCATAGAGATAAAGCCCTGCATTTTACATAAAACAATCTTCATATGCATGTTCCTAAAAACAGCCTCAAAATATACGAACCGAAATTGACAGAATTAAAGGAAACATAGAGAAAGTCACAAATTTCATTGGAGATTTTAAAACTTCTCTTTAGGGAGCCTGGGTGGCTCAGTTGGTAAAGCATCTGCCTTCCACTCAGGTCATGATTCCAGGGCCCTGGAATCAAGTCCCTAGTCAGCTCCCTGCACAGCAGGGTGTGTGCTTCTCCCTCTGCCCCTCCCCACACTTGTGCTCAATCTCTCTCTCTCTCTCTCTCATTCTCTGTCACAAAAATAAATTAAAAAAATCTATAAAAAATAAAATTAAAAAAATAAAATCTGTCTTTAATTGATGTAAGTAGTCCAAAGATCAATAAAGTCATAAATGATCTAAAAGCACTATCAACAGCCTTGATGCTAATATTTATATATTATACCCTAAAATTGAAGAATACACATTCTTTCCAAGTGCACATGGCATGTTCACTTAGATAATATGCTTAGCCATAGAACAAGCCATAATAAATGTCTAATGTTTGAAGCCATACAGAAGGTTATGTGTTCTTCTAATGCAATGGAATTAATTAAAAGTCTAACAATATGAGATCTAGAGAATCCCCAAATGTTGGAAATTAACTGATATACTTCTAAGTACTCTATGGGTCAAGAAATGGATTACAAGGGTGCCTGGGTGGCTCAGTGGGTTAAGCCTCTGCCTTTGGCTCAGGTCATGATCTCAGGGTCCTGGGATCAAGCCCCGCATTGGGCTCTCTGCTCAGCAGGGAGCCTGCTTCCCCCTCCCCCCTTCTGCTTGCCTCTCTGCCCACTTGTGATCTCTGTCTGTCAAATAAATAAATAAAATCTTTAAAAAAAAAGAAATGGAAAAAAAAAAAGAAATGGATTACAAGAAAATTAGAATGGATATATATATATATACCCATTGATATATTGATAAATGCATAGAAATATATATATAATATATTTCAAATATATAAAAACATACGTATTACAAATATGTCCAGGCTTTATATTTTAAGTACCTTTTTGCCCTTGGTTTCTAATTATATTACATGGTGTTCAGAGAATATAGTCCATATCAACATTTTGTACTATGTTATGTTTTTGGATCACACATATGTTCAGTTTTCATAAGTGTTCCATGTGTGTTTGAACATAATGTGTTTCTAATTTTATGTGCCAGATTCTGTATATGGGCACAGGAAGAAACATTTTATGTGTGCTGTTCTGTATATAGCTTTCTGATAGCTCTATTCTTAAAATTTTCTTTTGGGACTTTTTGTGGCTTCTGAATGTGAGAATTCTTATCTTTTAAATTTTGGAAATGTATCAGTTATTATCTCTTCAAAATATTGTCTTTCCCCCATATTTCTCTTCATCCTTTCAGGAACTCCTATGAAATGTATACTGAATGTTCTAATCAGCTTCCCACGTCTCTTAATATCTTTTTCATATGTTCCATTTGTTTATCTCTGTATTAAATTTTGGCAACTTTCTAAAACATGTTTTCCATTTCTTGAATTCCTTGTGTTATTATTTA
The DNA here is from genome assembly GCF_902655055.1 of Lutra lutra. Classification (NCBI taxonomy): domain Eukaryota; kingdom Metazoa; phylum Chordata; class Mammalia; order Carnivora; family Mustelidae; genus Lutra; species Lutra lutra. The sequence goes on along the minus strand of NC_062296.1, from coordinate 32,976,087 downwards.
TACAATCTATTTTTATTTGTACTGTAATCACTATATTTTTCCAGTTTTATAAGGTCAATTTTTAAGATCTCCTTCTTTTATATAGTGTTTCTTTTTACATTACATCTTTTATTATTATATCTTTAATTCTTTAAAGCATTTTTTGTAGTTTCTATAATATTGTTTTTGAAAGTCTGATCCTTATGCTTTTATGTCAGATAATTTTTCACCCTGCTAGATTGTTTTCTCATTTGTTTTTATAATTTTTCATTGTAACCATATATCTACTAAGAGATTTTCTTTTTTTTTTAAGATTTAATTTATTTATTTGACAGTTGGAGATCACAAGTTGGCAGAGAGTCAGGCGTGGGGGAGGGCAGCATGGGGAAGCAGGCTCCCTGCTGAGCTGAGAGCCTGATGTGGGACTGGATCCCAGGACCCTGAGACATGACCTGAGCCGAAGGCAGAGGCTTAACCCACTGAGCCACCCAGGCACCCCATAGTAAGATTTTCTTTGATGATTCTTTGTTACGTGAATTGAGAATGTGTATCTCAGAATGATTTTATATTTGGGGTCTTACAAGTGTATCATAGATATGAGGCATAGATTGTGCTAATATCTCAGTTTAGGGGTTCTTATCTCATACATATAATGTATATTTTAACCCCTAAACCCCATGTAGTATAGGCCTGTATTCCCAAAATCTCCTAGACTGAAAAGCTCCTTTCTTGTCTTCCACTGAGATTGAATGGATATTTTCTATTTTATCCTTTTATTAAAGTTAAAGTATATGATGTTTTTATCCAAAGCTCCCTAAACTCTTTACATCATGCTGCACATTGAAAATTGTAATATCTGGGGTGTCTGGATAGCTCAGTCAGTTAAGCATCTGCCTTCAGCTCATGTCATGATCCCTGGGTCCTGGGATTGAGTTCTACAAATGGCTCCCTGCTCAGCAGGAGCCTCCTTCTCCCTCTCCCTTTGCCCCTAACTCCTTTGTGCTCTCTCTCTCTCAAATAAATAAAAATCTTTTTAAAAAATATAATTGTAACATCTGTAAGGCACACTAAACTATACCCCACCACACACTAGTTTAAAAGCTCTGGTCTCAACTTACACAGTGGTCTTTCTTCTCATTTATCCTCTTAGGGATGGACAAGCCCTACCTTTTATTACAGGGTCATTAAAATTTTCAAACTCTGTCATTATGATAACCCACATCCCTCCTTCTTTCCAATACCAAGGTGGCTTCAATGTCATCTTAGGTGCCTAGAACTCTGGTTATCAGTTTATTCTCAGTTTCTGTCTGTATCTCTATATATCTCCTCTTTTTTTTTGTTCTTGGTCATTTATCTGTTGTTATATTGTTGTTGTTGTTGTTTCTGAGCCCAACTATGTTATTTAAAATAAAAATTTGTTTTACTTGGCATTTCCATGTATTTGTAGTTGGGAAGGTTTCCCACTAACTTCTAATAAATTATTATTGGTGCAGTAAGTCATCTCTTCATTCTTTAACTCATTGTCATCTTTCCCCATCAATATCATTCCATTAAAATTGCTTTGACAATGTGTAACAATTTGTTAGAGTAGGTTATGCTGCAGTAACAAACAATTCCAAAATTTAATTGGTTTGCTGACAACAAACGTGTATTTCTTTTGCATATTATATTTTGATTGCTGGTCAACATGCCCTCTTTAAGATCTATCTAGACAAGGGAAAACTCTTGTGTGGAACATTGTCATTCCTATACCAGAAGAAAAAGATAAAGGAAGCATATACTTCTGTTCATATCTATGGTGTGAGAATATTTAACCTCCCACCCCACAAGGAAAAGCTTGTGGGAGGGACTATAAGGAGAGGCAGCTAATCTTTTTGAACAGTAGCTTAATAATCCTTACTCTAAAATGCTACATTATAAAAGATCTCTGTTGCTAATACCATAGATAATTTTCAGTCATCTTCTTACTCAATCTATCACCATTATTTGACATAGGACACTCTTTCCTACTTCTTAAAGCATTATTCTAGGTTTTCCTCAGTCTTTACTCTTCTGATTTTACTCTAGTAATCAAAATATATATGACATAACTGGCAGAATCTAACACCATAAAGATGACCACACCTTAAAATTCTCATATTAAGAACATGAGCTTATTTTCACTATTCTAGTGAAAACCACCACCAATTATCTCTTTTAATATTTCATCAATGAATTACAAATTAGCATGCTGTTGGGGCGCCTGGGCAGCTCAGTCAGTTAAGCTTCTGACTGGCTCAGGTCGTGATCTCAGAGTCCTGGGATCAAGCCCCAGATATTGCTCCCTGCTCAGCAAGAAGTCTGCCTCTACCTCTCAGCTCCTCCCCCCACTCATGCTCTCTCTCTTTCCCTCTCAAATAAATGAATAAAATCTTTTAAAAATGAAAAATAAGAAGCATGCAGTTATATTAATAATGTCATTCTCACTAATGTCTGCCTTTTACTGGGGGAACAGGAATTTTTTGAAGTACTTGGCCATATGTTAAAATGGATGTGAATAATCTCAATACATTCATTTGTCTTTGGAATTTAATAACAGACTTTATGTTAAAAGAACATTTGCAACTGCCACTTAAAGTCATTTCTTCTGCTGCTCCTCCAGTAAACATAAGCTCAAGAAGAGCTAAATAGCTTTATAACCATAAAAAAAACACAACTGTAGAATAATCAAAAGCACCAGGTTATGTAGTTATTTGACAGGTGTACAATATAGTTCTTTCAGAACATATGTGTGTAAAATCATGCATTTGAAGTTTATAGGACTCATAAAGTGCTGTAATTGGGCATGATTTAATCTCATCATCACGAACTTTAAAATATTTCTCTTGGGATGCCTGACTGGCTCAGGCAGAAGAGCAGGTGACTCTTGATCTCAAGGTTGTGAGTTTGAGCTGCACATTGGGTGTAGAGATTACTTAAATTAAAAAAAAAAAAAACTTAAAAGTATTTCTCTTTTGACAGTGTTTTGCTAAACAAATAACCCATCCTTGGAGATTCTCACTTCTTAGAGAACCAATCTGCAATATCAATAACCAAATATTGGTAGATATTTTGAGGCTAAATACTTTATTCCTTAGAAAAATACAGGAAACCTCCTCTTCACATCTAGATTATCACTATGGCCAATTACAGCAAATTTTATCCCCTCTTCTCTGCTGTCCATATCCCCAAAATGAAGTTGGTTTAGATGATCTCCAAAGACATTTCCCACAATTTCTGCTTTTACTTGCCATAAATGTCCAATGAATTTTATCATAACATTTGCAAAGCTAAGTCATATATATGTGTGAATGGAACTATTGTCCTTCACAAATAATATGTCCCAGACCTATCTCTTCCTGAAGTCACTCTCTGGTGGGCAAAACTTATGGGAACAGTATCATCATTGTGGCCCGAAAGTGCATCATTCCTAAAGTGTCTATCCACCAAGAAGATCTAACAATTGTAAATATTTATGTCCCCAATATGGGAGTAGCCAACTCCATAAGACAACTGTTAATCAAGATAAAGAGTCATATTGATATGAATAAATTAATAGTAGGGGATCTTAATATGCCACTCTCACTAATAGATCATCCAAGCAGAAAATCAATAAAGAAACAAGAGCATTGAATGACACATTGGACCAGATGGACCTCATATATATATAGAACATTCTACCCTAAAACAACAGAATACTCATTCTTCTCAAGTGCACATGGAACTTTCTCCAGAATAGATCTCACACTGGGTCACAAATCAGGACTCAACTGGTACCAAAAGATTGAGATTATTCCCTGCATATTTTCAGACCACAATGCTTTGAAACTGGAACTCAAACACAAGAAAAAGTTTGGGAGGAATTCAAACACCTGGAAGCTAAAGACCACCTTGCTTAAGAAATTTGGATCAACCAGGAAATCAAAGAACTTAAACAATTCATGGAAACCAATGAAAATGAAGACACTTCAGTCCAAAACCTATGGGATACAAGAAAGGCAGTCCTAAGGGGGAAATACATAGCCATCCAAGCCTCCCTCAAAAGAATTGAAAAAATCCAGAATACACCAGCTGTCTTTATACCTTAAAGAACTGGAGAATCAACAACAAATTCAGCCAACCCCATGCATAAGAAGGGAAATAATCAAGATTAGAACAGAGATCAATGAGATAGAAACTAGAGATACAGTAGAACACATCAACTAATCTAGAAGCTGGTTTTTTGAAAGATTCAATGAGATCAATACACCATTGGCCAAACTAATCCAAAAGAAAAGAAAGAGGACCCAAATTAATAAAATTATGAATGAAAAGGGAGAGATCATGACTAACACCAAGGAAATAGAAACAATCATCAGAAATTATTATCAACAGTTATATGCCAATAAGTTGAGCAACCTAGATGAAATGGATGCATTCCTAGAAACCTATAAACTTCCAAAACTGAATCAGGAAGAAATTGACAAAGTGAATAGACCAATATCTAGTAACGAGATTGAAGCAGTGATCATAAACCTCCCAAAAAACAAGAGCCCGGGACCTGACAGATTCCCTGGGGAATTCTACCAAACATTCAAAGAAGAAATAATACCTATTCTCTTGAAGTTATTTCAAAAAATTGAAGCAGAAGGAAAACTTCCAGACTCTTTTTATGAAGCCAGCATTACCCTGATCCCCAAACCACGCAAAGACCCCACCAAAAAGGAGAATTGCAGACCAATATCCCTGCTGAATATGGACACTAAGATTCCCAACAAGATCCTAGCTGATAGGATCCAACAGTACATTAAAAAGATTATCCACCATGACCAGGTGGGATTTATCCATGGGATGCAAGGGTGCCTCAACATTCACAAATCAACCAATGTGATAGAACAAATCAATAAGAGAAGACAGAAGAACCACATGGTCCTCTCAATTGATGAAGAAAAAGCATTTGACACGATACAGCATCCGTTCCTGATATAAACGCTTCAATGTATAGGAATAGAGGTAACATTCCTCAACTTCATAAAATCTATCTATGAAAAACACACAGTGAATATCATCCTCAATGGGGAAAAGCTGGCAGCCTTCCCTTTGAGATCAGGAACACGACAAGGATGCCCACTCTCACCACTCTTGTTCAACATAGTATTAGAAGTGCTAGGAACAGCAATCAGACAACAAAAAGAAAAGGTATTCAAATTGGCAATGAAGAAGTCAAACTCTTTCTCTTCGGAGATGACATCATACTTTATATGGAAAACCCAAAAGACTCCAATACTAAACTACTAGAACTCATATAGCAATTCAGTAATGTGACAAGATACAAAATCAAGGTACAGAAATCAATTGCTTTCTTATACACTAACAATGGAAATACAGAAAGGGGAATTAGAGAAATGATTCCATTTACTATAGCACCAAGAACCATAAGATAGCTGGGAATAAATCTAACCAAAGAGGTAAAGGATCTGTACTCAAGAAACTACAGAACACTCTTAAAAGAAATTGAAGAAGACACAAAAAGATGGAAGACCATTCCATGCTCATGGTTCGGAAGAATAAACATTGTTAAAATGTCTATACTGCCTAGAGCAATCTATACTTTCAACGCCATTCCAATCAAAATTCCAGCAGCATTTTTCAAAGGGCTGGAGCAAACAATCCTAAAATATGTATAGAAACAAAAGAGACCCAAAATTGCTAAGGAAATATTGAAAAAGAAAAACAAAACTGGGGGAATCATATTGCCTGATTTCAAGCTTTACTGAAAATGCCTTTTGATTGCATAATTTACAACCAGTAACTTGGCAGCAGAGAAAGAAGCACTCTCTTCCTGAAGATGCTAGTTTTATGTATTTTAAAAACTAAGACATGATATGCATGAGAAATGGAATAGTGTCCTGATATAGAATATCCTGTACAGGATATTAATAATAATAATAATAATAATCCTGATACAGGATACAGAACCTAGTTTTCATTCCGCTATTGACTGTTACTGACTTAAGTCAATAACTGCCATTAAAATGAGAGATTTGGGGCACCTGGGTGGCTCAGTGGGTTAATGCCTCTGCCTTCAGCTCAGGTCATGGTCCCTAGGTCCTGGAATCAAGCCCTGCATCAGGCTCTCTGCTAGGCGGGGAGCCTGCTACCCTGCCCCAGCCCTCTGCCTGCCTCTCTGCCTACTTGTGATCTCTGTCAAATAAACAAATAATCTTTAAAAAAATGAGAGATTCGTTAGAGAACCCCTTTTTAGTTCTATAATTCTGCATATTTTTACACACAGTAACTTTCTTTATGTTGGCAACATTAAGAAAACAATGTCAGAAAAGCTAAATTTAGTCAAAGACTTGGAAACTTTTGGACTCCAGCCTTCTGGGACTTAAGGTCCCCATGTATCACTCATGCTTAACTCATTTAATCCTCTAATATTTTCAAGACATTTTAGTTATTTTCTGTTTTTCATAAGTCATATAATGACTAACATTTTATATGTTCACTAGTAAAGATTTTTTCATTTTAGATTTTTAATTGATTTACATTCACTTGGTTCTTCTTTTATTTTTGTTCAGACTTTATGATAAGCTGTTTAGATTGCCTTTGATTGGTATAACCCATAAATTTTTTCTGAATCTGGTAAGCAAGTTTAGACCAGCTGTGAATGGATTAGTTTCATCATTCTGACTCTCTCACAGCTGCCTGAGACAAGGTCACAGCTGTAATTATGATTAGTATGATTAGTAATGAGGTGAAGGTGGAGAATTGTTAGAGAAATTTCAGGCATTATGAGGATGAAGCTATTTCCTGTAGGAGCATGAACCTATGAAATATCAGGAAATACAGTGATTAATGTGTGTGTGTGTGTGTGTGTGTGTGTATAAATTTATTTTAAAACAACACATTTTTTTAAGATTTATTACTTATGTATTATTTATTTGTCAGAGAGAGAGAGAGTGAGAGTGAGTGAACAAGCAAGCAAGCACAAGCTGGGGGAGCGGCAGGCAGAGCAGGCAGAGGGAGAAGCAGGCGTCACACCACGCAGGGAGCCCAATGCGGGACTCTGGGATCATGACCTGAGTCGAAGGCAGATGCCTAACCAACTGAGCCACCCAGGTGTCCCTCAAAAATACCTTTAAAGCCTACATCCCCACTAGTAAGATGCCCACATTGAGAAAGGAAACATATACCCATAGAGCAATACATCTGTTTTGTGCAACTTCCAAGAAAACTGTTTTTGGAAATCAATTGTAAATTCAAGGAAATGACCACCAGTGTTCGTTCATTGCTCTTATTAACAGTGAAGATATATAATATGGCCATTCCTGTCTATTTATAATTCCACGTTGTTAAATTTTAGCTGATAATTGCTGGGTTATTTTCTTAATTCAACTATCAATAAATAATGCAAAATTTATGTCTTTTAGTAGCTCTAACATCCTCATGTGAAAAAAGTTGCAGAGGCAAAGTATACATTTATGTAAACACAAAAGTTTTAGTGCCTCACTATGGGGAAACAGTTATCTGCATGTTTATAAGCATTTGACCTCTCAACAAAATTAGGAGGCCCTAATGTATAGTAGTGGCACTAGCTCTGATGGTGAGCTGCCTGGGTTCAAATTTTAGTTTCACTATTATTGGCTGTGTGACCTCCACAAATTCTTCTCTCCCCTATTCTCAGTTTTCCATTCTGTAAAATGGACATAACTAATGTAGTATCTACCTAGTGGGATTGTTGGAATTAGATAAGTGCTTATAAAGCACTTAGATGATACTATGTTACAATGGGACTGAGCCCATTGTTAAAGTTTTTTTCAGTCAAAATGCTTTTCAAGCAAATACCATTGGTATGCTATTGGTACATTATTTAATGCAGAAAAATTCTAGTACAATAAAAGAAGTTAGAGAGATACTATAAAAAATTACACCTATAATATCAAATAAATACTTCTATGACTTTAAATGAAAATGTAAGATTTTGTTACAGTGTTGTTCTCTTTTTGGATGAAAAATTTTGATATTATATGGCCTTATAAATTAGAAATAGATATCTTTCTTCTGCTTTCAGGGTGGAAACAGGAAGAATTAAAAGTTGAACTCTGAACATAAAAGAAGTGAAGGGAGGAAGAGAAGTAAAACTCGGAATGAGGGCAGGTGAGGAAGGCTGATAAAGTATGAAACCAAGGGGCGCCTGGGTGGCTCAGTGGGTTAAGCTGCTGCCTTCGGCTCAGGTCATGATCTCAGGGTCCTGGGATCAAGTCCCGCATTGGGCTCTCTGCTCAGCAGGGGGCCTGCTTCCCTCTCTCTCTCTCTCTCTCTGCCTGCCTCTCTGTCTACTTGTGATCTCTCTCTGTCAAATAAATAAATAAAATCTTTAAAAAAAAGTATGAAACCAAATTATACGAGAATCATAATTTGGATCAAAAAAATCAATAAACAGAAAAACTGGTTCTGAGTTTTTTCACAGTCTGTTGAAAACCAATCCCCATAGTATCACACTGTAGGAATTGCAAGTTTTGTGAGTATAGCCAAACCTAGTTAATGTCAATTGTATTTAAACCATCATGACTCAACAAAACCATTTTATAATACACGAGATAAACATGTCTGGTTTATAGTGAGTAACAGTTTTGTTTTCCAAATTAAATCTTTAAATTAAAAGTTCATTAATCTGTATGGCCTTACCATTGAAGGTATCCCAAATAACAAAGGAGAGTGATGGGCAAATGGGAGTAATGATTTCAATCTGTAGCATAAAACAAACTGGGAAAATGCCTCCTCTTGGTTGATTTCATTTTCAGGTTGTGGAAGATCAGGTTACTTGGAAGATCAGGTTACTTATGAAAAGCTACTATTTAAAGTTTAAAAAATCCCACTGTGAATAAATAGGTGTTGATGTTATCCCTTGATAGCATTTAATGCAATGTGGTGCCATAAAAATTCTCAAATATATGCAGATTTCTAAAGCAGAACAACTGCCCCAGAGAGAGTAAAGAGACAAGGGTAATCTTGTTCTGAAGCATTTTCCTTTCCAAATGTGGATCCTTTTAGAAGTTTGACGTTTCTGAATTTTAAAATTGTAAGCTTATGTTTCTAGCATAATAGTTTAAAGTAAATCCATTTAAGCTGTACTACATGAACATGAAAGCATGTGTCCTTGAAGTATGCAATGCAAATATGTATAAAATTAATGCATCGTTTATATTTGGGAAAATGGATAGCTGATAATTTTATAAATACATTGGTTTATTGCATGTACTTAAAATGAATGGCAGCCTAGCTTTTTTTGTTATTTATTTTTATAAGATAATTGAAAAATAGCTTTCCTCAGGGAACATGTTTACTAAATAGACTGCAAATTAAGTTATACCACCATTTTTCAACTTGGTCACCATATTTGG